>NC_090439.1:489753180-490394609 GCF_031143425.1 Pleurodeles waltl
AGACACCGCCGCCACAAGCACCGCTGCCAAAGACACCACCGCCACAAGCACTGCAGACCCATGAGCGCCAAAAGCTCTGACTCTACTGAGGCCGCCACGAGCAGGATGAAGCACTCTGGGCACAAGGCCCCCTCCAGAACCAGTGGAGATTTACATCCACTACCTCTGTCCTTGGCAGGATGAAGCACTCTGTGCACAAAGCCCCCTCCAGAACCAGTGGAGATTTACATCCACTACCTCAGTGCTTGGCAGGATGAAGCACTCTGGGCACAAAGCCCCCTCCAGAACCAGTGGAGAAAGACATCCACTACCTCAGTCCTTGGCAGGATGAAGCACTCTGGACACAAAGCCCCCTCCAGAACCATTGGAGATTTACATCCACTACCTCAGTCCTTGGCAGGATGAAGCACTCTGGGCACAAAGCCCCCTCCAGAACCTGTGGAGAAAGACATCCACTACCTCTGTCCTTGGCAGGATGAAGCACTCTGGGCACAAGGCCCCCTCCAGAACCAATGGGGACTGTTATCCACTTGAGAGACTGTGGCTTTGCACTCCCCTTGATTGAACAGTGGGCAAACCACCCACTGTGGAGACTTGTGAGACTGTGGCTTTGCACTCCACAGGATTGGACAGTGGGCAACCCACCCACTGTAGAGACTTGTGAGACTGTGGCTTTGCACTCCCCAGGATTGGACAATGGGCAAACCACCCACTGTAGAGACTTGAGAGACTGTGGCTTTGCACTCCCCAGGATTGAACAGTGGGCAACCCACCCACTGTAGAGACTTGTGAGACTGTGGCTTTGCACTCCCCAGGATTGGACAGTGGGCAAACCACCCACTGTAGAGAGTTGAGAGACTGTGGCTTTGCACTCACCAGGATTGAACAGTGGGCAAACCACCCACTGTAGAGACTTGTGAGACTGTGCCTTTGCACTCCCCAGGATTGAACAATGGGCATGGGGCCCCCTCGTGGATTTGGCGTCGTGCACTCAACCGGCTGAGGTGCCCACCCTTTCCCTTCCCCATGAGGTGCCTGTTTTATTTCTATCTGATGCCCGTGCAGTGTTCTCTCCGTCGTGTTCGGTTATCTTGTTTGGGCCTCGTCCATGCAGTGTGGGCCCAGTTGTCCACGGACTTTAAGGGTGGAATGCGTTTGCCTAATATTCTTGGTGTATATATTTGTAAATAGTGTATGTATATTATTTGACTACTGAATTTTAATATATTACAATCATTTACCTCATTTCCTTTTGTCTTTGCATTCTTCCAGGGGGGTTGGGGGTGTAAGTGTAATGTGTCATGCTGTATTAGTGTGTGTGGGGGTGTTGCGTGTTGCATGTGTGTGTCACTGTTTTTTCCCTCCCTTGTGTCGTAGGTGCAGTACTCACCGTGGTCTTCCCCGCGGGCGTTCGTGCTCCTGGTAGAGGAGCAAGAAGATAAAGGCTGGGAAAATGTGGCTCTCTGGTTCCATGGCGTCCTGGTTCCTATTGGGGTGTGCAGAGGTGAGCGTTTTCCCTTCGAAGTCCTGTTTCCGCCGTGTTTTTGTTCGCGGTGAATCTGCCCCGGAAAAGATGGCGGATTGGTAGGTTGTAATTCTGTGGGTGGTACATTGTCCTCCGCCTGTCTGTTGGCGGTGACCGCCATGCTGTTTGTTTGTCCCGCCGTGGCGGTCGGAGTGTTAAAGTGGCTGTCTTTGTTGGTGGTTTCCGCCACAGTCGTAATTCAATTTTTTTCCGCTGGCCTGTTGGCGGTCTTACCGCCGCTTTAACACCGACCGCCAGGGTTGTAATGACCAGCTATGTGACACAAAGCAAGTGGGGAGGCAGGCCAGCACTTCATGGCCACAATGGCAGTTCTTCCTGGCAGTCCCACAAGGCCTGGTGATCCACAGTGAAGGAGTAGCTGGCAGCAGGAAAACAGGCAGAAAATTAATGCAGTGAGTCATTTATGCCACCCAGCAGCAGCAGGTAGCAGGCCAACAGCAGAAGAGAAGTCCAGGTGAGCCTTTGGTGTGGTTCAGCAGTCCTTCCAACAGGGGTTCAGTCCCAGTTCCAAAGTGCTCTCAAAAGTATGGGATCAGACCCCCTGTACTTATACTCAAAAATGTATTTGTTCAGGGGGTGACTTTAAAGTAATCCTTTCAAGTAAAACACAACCCCTTTTCAACCCAGCCTTGACTCCAGAATTAGTAGGGATAATCAGCCCATTGTGTAAGGGCAGGATACAGCCTATTGACATGTAAGGTGTGAATGACCTTTCTTCTCCCCAGCCCAGGAGGACTATCACTATGCTGATGCCTTATCTGTCACACCCAGCACCTCATGTGTTACGGCTATCTGGAAAGTATGCTCCAAGAGTAGCTGTCACTCTGCCCTAGATGTGGATTGGAGTCAGGCTGCAAAGCACTATAGTAATAAGCACAGAGAAATGCCCACTTTATAAAACTGGCATTTCTAAAATAGTAATGTAAAATCCAACTACACCAGTAAGCAGGATTTCTCACTACTATTCCAAGCATATCAAACATGCCCACGCTACTCCTCACACATCAGAATTCACCACTTAGACATTTATAAGGAAATCCCCAAAGCTAACCTCTGAGAGAAGCAGCCTCACAGTAGTGAAAAATGAAATAGGCTGTTTGTACCTACCAGAATATGTAAATGTATGGGTCCATGCCCTACCTTCTACATACACAGCAACCCACCCATAAGGCTATCTAGGGCCTACCTTAGGGGTGACGTAGGTGTAATAAAAATGGAGTTTAGGCCTTGGCAAGTAGTTTGTCTTGCCAAGGCAATGTGGATGTAAACTGCGTAGCAGGTACTACAGTGTCAGGCCTAAGACAAGTTTAGAGGGCTAATTCTGTGGGTGGCACAATCAGCACTGCAGGCCCACTAGTGGAATTTAATTGACTTGCCCATAGTATATGGTATACCACTTTACAAGAGACTTACAGGTAAATTAAATAAGCCAAACAAGGGTAAGCCAATTTTACCAAATTGTTAGGGAGAGAGCACATGCACTTTAGCAATGATTAGCAGCAGTAGAGTGCCCAGAGACTTAATGCCAACAAAAAGATGGTGGGAAAATAGGAGGAGTTTGGGGATAACCCTGCAGAAAGGGTCATTTCCAACAGAGATTATTTGTGTTGGTGCATTTGGTGGGAGAGCCTTTGATGCACAGACAGGTGTGTTTGTATTAGGGATTTTTATGGGTTTGTGTTTTTTTGTGTAACATTTACAGTGTGAAGTATGTATTCAAACACAAAATGTCCATATACATGCTGATATAATATGAGTGGTTTTGAAACATATTTCACATGACGGGTAGGAGGAGGAAGACATCAGCCCTAAGCTGCAAATCTCAGAAACCTTTACCCTGAACAGAACTCTTACCTATGACCAATTCGGACCGCAAGCCACCTTTGCGAACCTCATCACCTACTTTTTCACTCTGCTCACCATTGACTCCAGAGCCTGCATTCTCCTTGGTGACCTCAACTTTCATCTGGAAGACCGAAAGGCCCCTGCTCCACAACACTCCTTAAAAACTTGAGCAACATTGGACTCACCCAGCTAGTCCCAGAATCGACACACTCTGGACCCTATCTTCACCACAAGTGAAAGCATCAAATACAATTCCACTACATGGCTCATATGTCTAGACCACTTCATCATTCAATTCCAAATCAACACATCTCAAGTCAACACCCTTACCGGGTTCAGCATTCCAAGCCGCAGATGGGCAAAATCACAGAAGCAGATTGGCTCAGTGCCCTCAAAACAGATCAACCTACCCCACAGACCACCTCTGCAAAGACATCAACAACTTTAACAACTGGATCAAGAACTGTTTGGACTCCCTCTCACTCATGAAACCCATCAAACAAAGTAGATCACACAAGCAGGTCAACTCATACACAGAAGACCTCTGAAACACCAAATAACACTGTAAACAAATAGAAAAGAAATTAAGAGCTAGGCATGATACCACTGACAAGACTACCTGTAAGGCTGTGCCCAGAAGCTGTCTCCAGAAAATAAGAGCCACCAGAAAAAAGCACTAGTGGACCGCATAGAAGGGAGTTCCAACAGCGACAAGGAGATCTTCTTGATTGTCAAGGATTTCACCACACCCCCAGCCACTGTCATCAACTTCACTGCCTCCCAACAACTTTGTGACAATTGATCCAACTTCTTCCACAGCAAAATCACAAACATCTACGGCAACTAGCACACCAACCCAACCCTAGAGAGTTCATTGTTAATCTACCCACCACCAACCAAGATTCCACCCTGACCAAATGCACAACTCTCAACAGAAATGACACAGCAGCAATCATGTGGACCAGCCATTAAGGGGCCCGAACAGACCGATGCCCTCACCACATCTACAACTTGGGAACATCACCAAGCAGCACTACCCTGACCCACATCACCAACACCTCCATCACGTCCACCACTTTCCTGGATGAATTGAAACTTGCAAAAATCAACACCCTCAGCTAGAAGCCCACAGCTAAACCAAATTAGCTGAGGAACTACATCACCCTGCTTCCCTATCCAGCCAAAGCAATTGAGAAGGCCATCAACAAGCAACTCGCAACCCACCTTGAACATCACTATCTACTAGACAACACTCTACCAGATTCCAGAATGGGCCACTGCACCGAAACAGCACTCATCATGCCCACCAATGATGTTTGAATCATCCTAGACTGAGGAAAAACAGCAGCCTTTATCCTGCTCAACCTCTCTGCAGCCTTCACTATTGTCTCCCATATCACCCTCATCCATGAGTTTGGCATACAAGGATCCACTTTCAAATGGATCTCTTCCTTTCTCAAAGGAGGAACCCAAAGGGTCAGGCTGCCACCCATCACATCAGAGACCAAGAAATTGATATGCGAAGTTCAAAAGGGATCATCCCTCAGCCCCATTCTTTTTAACATATACATGACTCCGCATGCCAACATCATCCAATCTCAAGACATCACCTTCATCTCCTTTGCCGAAGACATTCAACTCATCCTCTCTCTGACAGACAAAACAAACACCACCAGAACCAACTTCCCCTCCCCAACTGCATGACCTTGCTATCAGACTGGATGGGAATCAACTGCTTGCAGCTCAACTCTGGCAAGATGGAAGGTCTTCAGCAACAAGATCTTCCCATGGAACTCCACCAGGTGGCCGTTGGAGATAGGACTTACACCCACACCCACAGACCACACAAGAAATCAAAGGATCACCCTGGATGACAAGCTCAACATGACAGCTTACATCAATGTGCACCTCCTCCTTCCACATCCTATGCATGCAGCGAAAAATCTTCTAATGGTTGCTTCAGAACCCCATACGGACCAACACGCAAGCACTCATTACTAGTAGGCAGGACTACTGCAACATGTCTACACCAGAATCTCTAAACATCTTCTACACAGACTCCATACCATCCAGAACACTACCGCAAGACTCATACCGAACCTGCCAGGCCACACACACATCACACTGCACCTCAGGAAGCTACACTTGCTCCCATTTACACATGCAGCCAATTCAAACTTCTCACAAACACATGCAAAGCCCAACACAACACAAGAACAGAATATCTGAACAGCCACATACACTTTTTCTAAACCCCCAGACACCCATGGTCTGCCCCGCTCCTGCTCGCACACATTCCCCATATCCGCAAAATCAAAACTGGGGGCCAAGCATTCTCTTACATTGCACCAAAGACATGGATCAACCTCCCTCTACACATCAGAGCCTCCTCCTCACTTCTTGAGTTCTGCAAGAAGCTGAAGACTTGATTCTTCATATAAGCACTTTAAGGACCACAAAACTACACACATGCCCAAGAGCCTAAGGGCCGTATGTACGAACACATTTTCCCATAGACACAGAATGGGCAAAACTGTTTGGTACATCTGGCCCTAAATACCTTCTTAGGTGATTAGTGCCCTATACAAATCAATAAAACATAACATAACAGTAGAAGTGCATTTTTATAAAGTTTGTTAGTTAGTCCACATTCATGTGTAAAAAGCTATCTTCATCAAGATGGAAGTTATTTCTATCACTCATTCAGTGTCATTCCACAGCCCCCAGGTGCATCGTCCCCTCACAAGTATCAAAGAGCACAATCACTCTGTAACATGTTTTGCTTTTTTCCGCTGTCATTATTGTTTTGCTCCTGATGAGCCTTCCCTAGTTCAGCTGTAACTTGCAACATTTTTTGTTTTTCTTCTGCTGGTTCACTGAGACCTATTAATTCACATAACTCTTTATTGTTGATGTATCATATTCTGTTTGAACATCTCTGGATGTGATTTGCATACAGGGTGCTTAATAATTATTCATGTAGCATTTAGTGCCCAGGTGTTAAGGCAATATGATGTTTATTTTCCATGTGCTCTGACTTGTTTAAGAAATTATACATTTGCTCCCACCACAATTTTGGGGGTGAGCCAGAGATTTGTAGAAGACTTTCTTGCCAAAATAGATGTTACAAGGGATGCTGTCAATCTCCTGTTAATTTTGCTTGCCATGTGGGACTTAGAATGATCTAAAACCTTTGCATACTCTGTATAACTTTGCATTTCAGATCCTTCATGTCATGGAATGTGTACTTCTTTACTTTTGAATTTCATAATAAAACCCTTTAACTTTTCATTTATCTCAAACTCAGTTATTGAATTGCCCAAATTAATCTTAAATTCATTTTAATTAGTAAATTATATTTCTCCTGTTTTTGAAATTTTCAGAGGTTCCCTAATACGGGGACACATTGCCTCATGAAATTGAGATTTAACACTGTTTCTGAACACTGTTTAAGGAAAATGTTGAGATGCCATGGTTTTGGTGTACATTGTTGATTCTTCTATTGTTCTTTTGGTAGCAGAGGATGATTACATGCTAAGGAGCACCTGCTTTTCTGCTTCATTATTTTTCTTGTTTCCCAGTTCTTAGAAAAAGTGGATAACTGATTGATTATCCTGTTTTGTTCAAAAGTCCTACAACATCTGGATTTTGCTGAGTAACCTGAATTTCAATGCTGTTCCTGAGTGATTTGGATTGTAAGCATGAATAGGATGTAAAGGTTCTGCCTTTGAGCATGTCTGATGTATTTGTGATGTTCAGTAGAGATTTTGATGTATTCGATGAGGCATGGACTGTTATGCTGTATGTGAAGTGTTTGGTTATGCGATGGTGGTGAGATCACTGTTGTTTTGATATATTATTCCTATTTGTGTTTTTTTTAATTGAAAAAGAATTTGATTTATTTTTCATTGGATTTGTTTATTGGATTTTTCAAATTAAAGACCTCAAAATATTGTGGTTTTATCTTTCTTCATAAGGTAGTGTGTTTTGAATGCACACAGGTGGGGTCTTCTGTATTAAGTTTACCTTCATAGATTGTGTGTCTATTGTGTGTTGGTGTTTTTATTGCTAAATGCATTGGGGTAAGATCATCAATCGGGGTGGATTGCCATTGGATGAAGGTCTACCTAGTGTGGATTTTGGTTTAAACAGTGCTGCAAGAGTGCTTTTTTTTTGTTTCTGGGTATTTGTGAGATTTGTCTCATTCTAATTTGCTGATTTCCATCCTATTTAGGTTGAGTAGACAAGGTTTATTTAATGTAAGTTAATTGAGAAAGCCTCTGTAATTGTTTTCCTCATTCACAGAGAGTTTGTGCTATGATTGGTTAGTCAACCAGGGAGCCACATTAAGATTGGTGATATGTCTGCCATTGGGTAGTTACTGACAGAGCTGTGCTGTGATAGGTTTTCCTTTGACCGGGACACATTTGGATTGGTTATTGTTTGCTAGCTTATTCTGTGTGCTTTTTCAGTCATTTTGAGTAGAACTAATGGATACTGTCTTAAAAAAAACTTAGGTTTTCTCTTGTGCCTTCTACTCAAGCTCAAAAATTACCTGCCAGGTGAATGCCTGCATATGAAATGAGAACAGACTTTGGGTTTCATACGAGTACCTGGATTTCTGAATGATATGAATACACCGCTTTAGACAAGGACTTGCAGTTTACTTTAGAGGGTACTTTTAACATGTGGAAGCAGTTTTGCATCTCAGCAAATCTCCCTGTGCCGAAAAAGTAATGTAATCAGTGTTTTTGTGAAGTGCCTGTATGTCACAAGGCAAGGTTTGCTCTTTGTAAAATCTCACAGGTGTGTGATTCCAGGGGTGAGAGAGACCACAGAGGCAAACTATCCCAGTAACTGGTAACAGTTACCACACTGTTCTGGCAACAGGGTTGCAGAGAGGTTGGCACCCTCTATTGACCCATAGTGTTCCTGCACAGAGAGGAGGCTAGGGAGAGGTTGACTCTCCTCTTCTGCTCCCTCATCTGTCACAAGGGAAAAGCTCACCTCAGACCTCTCAAAGTGAGACTTCAATCTTTTAACATGGAACACTTTTAGGGTATTCCTAGGGGTCTGGAGATCCACTAAGAGAGTGTACTCCTCCCTTCTGTTCCTTCACTTCATGTGAGCCAGTCCAGCAGCTTTGGAAAACTCTACTAATTCCATGACCCACACCTTCCGAGGCTGTCCTCGTTTGGGCCAGTAGAAGTGGGTGAGAAGCCTGGTGAAGCTTTTGTCTTGAGCACAAATGTCCTGCCAAAGGTATGTCATGAGCCAAGCCCAGTAGGAAGGCCCTGTTACATTGGGGAATGACCAGCACAGGAGGCTTGCTATACAGGAAGTCATTCTCCCAGGAGATTAGTCGATCCTCAGAGATTTCACCTGCTGCCTGGGCTGAGTTCTACCACCTAAGCCCTCAAAAGTTGGACACTCTTTCTGCACTTTGCAGAATTCCTCCATCGTGAGCCCAACCTCAACTTGTTAGTCAGCATGCTCAGGTAGGTCACCTAGTGTGGCAATGTTCTCCCTGGGTGGCTCAGGGGCCTCCTTCTCAGGGACCCCATTAAACTCCAGAGTGGGAACATCAGAAACTGGTTTCCCATGCCCCTTCCCCATCTTCTTGGAAATTGTCTGAGTCATTGTTGCAGGCTCCAGACACCCTTAACTCCCTTTGTGGGCAGCCATGGACCGTGTGGTCATATAGATCCACTAAAGCAATCCCAACATTTCTAAATGAGACCTGAACTCTATCTCCTCCTAGCCAGTTTGCTTCAGGTCATTGCCTAACAGACAAACTGCAAGTATAGCAGGGTTCACAGCTACTTCCAGAGAAGCTGAGACCCCCCCACTGAAAGGGAACCAGAGTCACCGGTAGATGACTCTCATGATGTCGGCGACTTGGTGGAATGTGTTCAGTAGGACCTGCTCTGCCGAAACCAGCTGACACTTTACAGTAGTCATGCTGGCTCCTGTGTCTTGCAGAGCCTCCACCCATTGCCCGTCAATGGTGCCCATTGCCCATCAATGGTAGCCCACTCCCTATAACTAGAAGTATTGGTAGGGATGCGGGCTTTAGGCACCATCTCCTTATCCCCAGGCAAACTAGTGTTACCTATGTCTGTTCCCCAAAGCTAACTGGGACCTCCTCGTTTCCAAGCTCTACAATCACCAACCCAGGTGTCCGACCACTGGTAGAGAGTACCTGGTATGTCCCTAATCTCTAAAGTCAGGATTGTGTCCCACCCCAGTATGGGCATGGGTGCTACACACCAACCCCCCTCAGTGCTCTTCTGTTACTTTTTGAACCCTCAGGGCTACCTCTTAGGCAGAAACCCACTTGTCATTGCCATCTCCCACCACATGACTTGGCACCACATCCTTAAGGTTGACAGACCTTCTTTTCTTCTTCATTCACTGTAGAATTGCTGCCGACATTGCTGGAATATGTTTGCTTTACCTTAAAGTACAGCTTTTTCAGGCTGCCCTCATGAGCCCATTTTCAGCACATTTTTCCAGGGCTACTTTTATGTCTGCATTTAATTTGGCTAGTTGCAGCTGAAATTCCCTCTCTGCCTTCCTCTCATCTAGTTACCCCCCAGGAAATGGCATGTGATGACACACTGCGTCCTGCTCTGGCAGGTGCATCCAACATAAGGGGTGACTCATCCTCCTCTCATAAAGACTGCATTCCAGGACTGTTGTCCTGATTTTGATCCTAATCCTTCATATCATCTTCCATAATATCACCCTCCTCTGTGAGTTCCATCAACTGGTCCCCAGAGCTTTTTGAAGCTCCAACTTTCTGGTGCCCTTCATCTTTCTAAGTCCCCTTTCCTGGCAGAACTGTTTAAGCTCAACCACTGTATAGCTTTGCATGTTAGCTAACTAAAACACCATTGCTGCAGGCATGGTCTCAGGCATTTCAGTAGTAGGAATGGGGAGAGGTTTGGAATCAATCAAGGAGAATTGCAAAAAATGAATTGGTCTTATTTTATTTATGTGTAATGGCAGAGTGTACCAAACTACTGTATAGCACTGCACAAACACATGTCCTTACCCCACTGCTGAACACCAATGTTAGAAATTGGGTTGTTAGTTGCCTGGGGTGTTAACCTTAGTCAAACAGCAGCCACAATCCTAGTCTGGATAAGTATCAGGTAAACCTTTAATTACCCTTTGTTTACCCTGCAATAGCTTGTCACAGAGCAGCTTAACTCACTGGCAGTGTGCAACGTAATTGTGAATCACACATAAAGATTCCACACCTGGTTAGAGAGCATAATTTAATAAATAAAGCAGGACCAAAATGACAAAAATCCAATAAGTAGAACTTGAGTTATGAATTTTTAAGGATTAAATTGTAAAAGATTGCTTAGAAACAAGAAGCGCCCAACAAGGATATCTGGTTGTGTCAGACCGGGACAAAGTCAAAAGTTCAGGCTGACTGTAATGGAGTGCTCGCCAGCTACAGGGACCCAGCTGGCCCTGCTGAACCAAAGTACCTTAAAATCTGTTGTAGGAGTGTTGCGTTGATTCCTGACCAAGCTATTGAGGAGATGCATTGATTGTCTGTATGCAGTGAAGGAGATGTGTTGAAGTTCCCACACAGCGGTGGTGATGCATCAGTTCTGAGATTCGATGGAGTTCAGGTGCCAGTGCCAGCTGCATTGAAATTGAGGGTATAAACACAGTGGCTGTGATGCGGATTTTGGCGTTGAGGCTGTCATCTACAGGGATGCAGGGACATCGCACCAAAGAAAATGCCACATTGCTGGTTCTGAATGTGATGCATATCCATGAAACAGCTGTGATGCCATGATTTTTCCCATGCAACAGGGAATGTGCTAGTTCTGCTGGAGCGAAAAAACTAGTGGGCTGAAAAATTCAATCCAATCACGGAGTTTGCAGAATTCGAGAACTCCACCATTTGCGTGTACTATGGAGTTATCACTAAATTCCACCAACCTGCGCATGGCATCATTTTTTTCGGTATGTGCAAACAAGACTTGTTTTGGTGTGTGCTGACCATTGCCACAATAGTTTGCAGCTGTTAGCGAGTGTGCACCAATCTGTCACTATTCAGACACAAGTCCGCCACACCAAAGGTCAGTGATAAACTGGCAGTATCCAAACCCACACCGTTAAGCCAACAGAACAACGCCCATCACATTATGACCCACGAATCACCACGGCAGACATTCAATGGCGGTAAACCATTGGCGGTACATACCACTGCGCTCAAAATACACACACTCAAACAAAACACCACCACATTTGTCAATTCAAACAACACACACTTGACACCCATACACACACCACACCCACACATCCACACCACTAGAAAACACACACCCACATTACCTACAACCCTTTACAACTACAAACCATTGGTAGGGGACAGACACCATGACTTAGACAAGACCAGAGCCACATACCACCATCACCTATACCCCACTCACGCACCTCACAATACACACCCCAACACATCACCCTACACACCCTCACTCACCCTACTCACACAGCCCATGGCACCACAACGACACCCCAGATTCTCTGAGGAGGAGCTGAGGGTCCTGGTGGAGGAAATCATCTGGGTAGAGCCTCAGCTATTTGGAGCACAGGTGCAGCAAATATCAATTGCTAGGAAGAGGTAGCTATGGCTGAGCAACGCCATGGGACAGTATCCCAGAACAAGGGGAAACATCAAGAAGAGGTGGAACAACCTACGGGGAAGGTACGTTCCATTGCAGCAAGACACCAAGTCGCTGTACAGAGGACTGGCTGTGGACCCCCACCTGCTCCTCCACAACTAACAACATGAGGAGCAAGTCCTGGCAATCATGCATCCTGAGGGCCTGGCGGGAGTAGCAGGATGTCTGGACTCTGGTAAGTCCACTCTATACTACTATCACCCCCCTACCTGCATGCTATCACATAACCCCACCCTCACTCCCATCAATCCACCACTACCCACACGCCCCACCATCACATCTCACTCATCCCAATGCCAAGCCCTGCATGTCAAACCAATGCATGGACACCACTCCCAGCCCTGCATGGATACCTGTCGCCAAAGCATGCACACTGGAGAGAATCAGCTAGCCCACCACATACCAAATCGCACAAGTTAAAGCTGCCAGGGCAAATACAACCAAAGAGGGCAAGACACCCATGCACAATATGTCACACACAGAAACAGTAACACTGCATTTACATCCTCACAGGTATCCCAGCTAATGTCACCAGAGAAGAGGTACCAGCAGCATCCAGTCCCCCCACAGAAAAGGACCACAGTGATGACAGTGACTCTGCTCGCCTGGATCTGAATGTCTAACCTGGTCCATCAGGGACCTCCAGACAGTTGGTTACCCAGCCTCAGTCACACGCACCACAGAGCCTACCCCCTCAGGAAACACAGGACCCCAGGCAACCCCACAAATACAGGACTGGTGTGGCGGCCCAACAGAGAGCATTTCAGGCTCTGGCCTCTGAACCGATGGCAGCCATTGTCCCTGTCTCTAGCCTCCCCCTCCAACTTCCTCTACCCAGTGCCAATGCCCTCAACCCCAACCTATCCCAAGCACACCTTCAGACCAGCAATCACCCAAATCAACACACAAGAGTGGCTCAGGCAAACACAAGCACCACACTTCATCTCACAGGCACTCACACAAGCACCATCCCCATGCAGACACACCAACATCCACTGCCTCCACTGTGTCACCCTCCTCCTCGTCGTCCACCCCCTCCAAGTAGCATCTCCACTCACACCTGCATGCACTACATCCTCATCCACTACCTCCATCGCCAGCACGCCTATCACTACACTCCCCTCACTGGCAGTCACCACTCCTACATCCATGCACACATCTCCTGTTTCTTCTCCCACTGTGTCTGTGACCCCTCCTCCCAAAGTACACAAACGCAAGCACACCCCTACCCAACAGCCATCCACCTCACAACAGCATCCAGCTCATGCACCTGTACCCAAACACAGCAGACTGACACCTCCTACAACCACTCCCTCATCCTCCACTCCCAAACCTTCACTGTCTTCCCACCCAGTGTCTCTAAGAAACTTTACCTCGCCAACATTGACCTCTTCCCTACCCCACGTCCTTCACCTAGGGCCAGGGTGGCCAGAACTCATCCCAGCACCTCAGCCACCCAGTCCACAGCCACAGTGGTTTCTGCAGCTGTGAGAGGATCCAAGGAGGCACCCGTCAGCCCAGCCAGTGTGCCACCAACACCTGCCAAGGCCAAGAAGGATCCGTCACCTGGTAAGGGCAAGAAGGGGACAGCATCCAGCAAGGGGAAGGAGGCACAACCAGCCAGCAAAGCCAAGTCGAGAACTACAGCTGGCAAAAGCAAGGAGGCACCACCATCTGCCAAGGGCAGGAAGGGCCACAGAACACCAGCCTTGGCACTTCAGCTGCCCGAGGCTGAAGGTGAAGGCCTGGAGGCTACCACCACAATCGCCAGTATCGCCACCTGCACCGCAGCCACCACTGCCACCTGAACTGTGGACAGCACCGCCAACTGCCCCACCGCAAGCAGCACCACTGCCAGCAGCAGCAGCCCCAGTGGGCAGCCATCCGAGGCTGCAGGTGAAGGCCTGGAGGACACCACCACTGCCAGCACCGCCACCTGCAGCGCAACTGGCATACACTGAGCAGCCATCACCGCCGGAGAGGAGTGTGTAGTGGTGACTACATGGGCTGCAGTGCGTCCTGGCCCCTGCAAAAGCTGTCATTGTGACACCCAGGTGAGAGACTGTGACCTTGCACTCCAAAACATCTGCATCACAGGGTGCAATGCCCTCTCCAGAACCAGTGGAAGAAGCCATCCACTCAGCCCCACTTTGTCAGGATGAAGAACACTGGGCACAATGCTCCCTCTAGAACCAGTGGAAGAAGCCATCCACTCAGCCCCTTCTTGCGAGGATGAAGCACACTGGGCACCAGCCCCCCTCCAGAACCAGTGGAAAGAAGACATCCACTCACCCCCTCCTTCCTAGGATGAAGCACACTGGGCACAATGCCCCCTCCAGAACTAGTGGAAAAAGCCATCCACTCACCCCATCCTTGCCAGGATGAAGCACACTTGGCACAAGGCCCCCTCCAGAACCAGTGGAAGAAGGCATCCACTCACTCCCTCCTTGCCAGGATGAAGCACACTGGGCACAAGGTCCCCTCCAGAACCAGTGGAGGAAGGCATCCACTTACCCCATCCTTCCCAGGATGAAGCGTACTGGGCACAATGCCCCCACCAGAACCAGTGGGCAACCCACCCACTTGAAAGAGTGTGGCCTTGAACTCCCCATGACCAAGCAGTGGGCATGTAGCCCCCTCCAGGAGCAGTGGCGTATCATCTTCCGGCTGAGTTGTCCCCCCCCACATTCCCTGTCCCCCTGAGGTGCCTGTGTGTTTTCGACCTGATGCCCCTGCAGTGTTCTCTCCGTATTGAGGCAGGAGTCAAGTGTGGCCTTGGCCTATGTGTTTTGGCCCAGTGAGCCACGGACAATTGTTGAGTGGGCATTCTCCCAACTTTTGTATATATTGTTTATATTGTACATACTGTTTTTTTCTTTATGAACGTATTTCTAAGTATGACTAATATTACACTCATTTGACTCCATTCCTTTTGTCCTCGCGTTATTCCTGAGGGTTACAGGATGTATATGTAATGTTGTTGCTTGTGTTTGTGTGTATAGTGTTGTGAGTGAGAGTGGGGGTGGAGGTGTTGTGTGTTGCGTGTGTGTGTCACTCTCTTTTTCCTCCCCCCTCCCTAGTGTGCTAGGTGCAGTACTCACCGTGGTCATCGTCGCCGGCGTTCATGCTCCTGGTGTATGAGAAGATACACCATCATGGGGAACACTGGCAGCTCGGGCTCCATGGCGTCCTGGTTCTTCCTGGAATGTTGAGAGGTGAGTCGGTTGTAATGGAGTGGGCGGTACATTGTCTTCCGCCTGGCTGTTGGCGGTTACTGACGCGGTATTTGCTGCTGCCGCCATGGTGGTCAGAGTGTTAAAGTGGCTGTCTGTGTTGGCGGTTCCCACTGTGGTCATGATTCCATTTTTTTTATTGCTGGCCTGTTGGCGGTGTTACCTCCGCTTTAACACCGACTGCCAGGGTGGTAATGAGGGCCTAAGTGATAAAGTTCACCAGTGACCACTTAGATGCCCTGGGTATACTTTCCATCCTATACTTGGAACACAAAGGTAAGCTAAAAATAAAATAGAAGTATACCAATGTCCTCAGGTTGAAAGGAGGAGCACAGACACTTTACCCCTGGTTAGCAGGAGTAAAGTGCACAAAGTTCTACAGCCAGCAAAACAGTAAAGCCAGAAATGTGTGGGTACGCCATTCAAAAGATGGTCATGCCCTACCATCATGCATTGCAGAGCAGTTTTTCAAGGCAGTTCAAACATATGTACTACAGATTCTTTCCAGTGTTTTTACTATGCCATACACCTCACAAATCAGTCTACAGTACTTCCATTGCAGAGTCAATGCAGTAGCAGACACTGCAGTGGGAAACCCCCGCTTCTCTCCTCACAAATAACTGCAGTGGTATAACATGTTACAGTGTGAAGGAATGCTGTAATTCTCCCACAATTTCTGCATTCAAAAGTAAACTTTCCAGAAGTAAAATACACTTATTTGTGAAATACGATTCAGAACCTGTTTGCAAATGTACTTTTTTTGCACCACAATTGCACATTGATGTGTAAAATACTTTGAGTCATGCTTTTTGGAGCTACAGAAGGTAAAGCAATCGTTTCATTGCACATCAAATGCATTTACTGTTGCGAATGTTAACACTCAAATTAAATAATTAGAGAGTTTATACACAGGGTTGGGACTGCCTGAGTCTTCGTAAGATCCAGCATGTCTTCATAATTTTAAGTCCTAGTGGTAATTAATAAACCGGAAAGTTTATTGAGAAGATTTATTCAGAATTAAGATCATTACAGAAGACAAAAAGATTGTTAGTCAAATGAGGGGGAATCAGCTGACATAATAAGTAAAAATAAAATAATACAAGAGAATCAACATAGGGTCTATCTCCAAAATAAGCGGACAGCCCAGAGCCAAAATATAGTATAAACTAAGTAAACTAAGTAAGCAGCCTAGCAAAAAAGACTGCTCAGTTTAGAAAGCAAAGAAAGTCTTAGTATAAACCGATAGATGGACTACCACGGAATCTGCAGTCAGAAAGGCAGAAAACGTCTAGGTATAAAGTGAGTAAAGAGACAAGCATAGAGTCTGCTCATCTTAAAATGCAGAGAACATCTGCACATCTCCAAAAATAGGACATGTTTTAGAGTCATGCTCTCTCCCATGTGCCTAGGTAAAGTACCTTGAATATTGCAACATAAAGGAGCATCCCACATATAGCTTCCTCGTGAGTAACCAAATGATACAATTGTATTTTATCAACAAACACACTCTACAGAGAGCTTCGATGTTGCTTATTTTTCTAATATGGAAAACCGCACATAGACATGCATTTGAAATGGCTTGCTTATCTGAAGAAAAAGTGCATATTTCTTTCCGAAACGTTATCAATGCACGCTGGTTGTGGCCTTGTCATGTTGACTGTGGCTTTGTTATCGTAACTTAAACACATATTAATTACACATTTATTTCTAATGTTTAAAGACATTCCTGCAGGTATTTGATTTTCCCTTGACTGTGGCTCCTCATTACATAAGGCTGTATAACATAAAGGGAGCACTGGTAGTGGCCACAGTTTTTGGGTGACTGCTGTATTAGGTGGACGAGCTATTTTACCGCCATAGAAAGTAGCAAGTGGTTGCTTGTCACAGGAGGCATGTCCAGCTTTTGCCTGAACATAGTGTAGTGTTTGCTGCCAATTCTAAAGTATACAACTGAACATATCACAACACACAAAAAACAACGCAACTGCACGCTAAAACAGACATTGGTACATTACAATAAAGCAATCAAAACAGAACGCAACACAAAAACTGTAGTAAAACAAAACAAATTCCCATGGTCCTCAAGTCACAGTCCAGCTCTCCTTATGCTGCTGCATTGCACTTGCACCTGTCTTCTCCTTGCTTTTCCTCAATTTTTTTATTGATCTCTCCTTGCTTTTCCCTCATTTTCACTGCTTTCTCCCTGCTTTGCCCCCCTTTTTTGTGTGTGCGTTTTCCCTGCTTTCCCTCAATTTCACTGCTTTTTCCCTAATTTGTTTGCGTGCCTCTCCTTGCTGTTCCCTCTCACTGCTTTCTCCTTGCTTTTTCCTTGTTTTTTGACTACCTTCTTCTTGCTTTCTCTTGTTTTCACTGCTTTCTTGTTTTTTTTTCCTGGTTATTGTGTGCCTTCTCCTCGCTTTATACTCGTTTTTACTGATTTCTCCTTGCTTTTTAGCCCATTTTTTGAGTACCTTCTCCTTGCTTTCCCTCATTTTCACTGCTTTATCCTTGATTTTTCTTCCATTTATTATGTGCATTCTCCTTGCATTTCACTTGTTTTCACTGCTTTCTCCTTGCTTTTCCCCCATTTTGTGTGTGCCTTCTCCTTGCTTTTCCCTCATTGTCACGGCTTTCTCCCTCCTTTTTCTAGTGCTTTTTGTGCGCCCTCTCCATACTTTTCCCTACTTTCCATGGCTTTCTCCTTGCTTTTTCCCTTTTCTTTTAGTGTGCCATCTCCTTGCTTTTCCCTCATATTCTCTGTTATCTCCTTGCTTTTCCACCATTTTGTGTGTGCTTTTCCCTCGTTCTCGTGTTTTCCCCTTGACCTGCTGGGTAATTAGTTGCACTTTTCAAATCCTGATTGATTGATTAATTATAATTATGCAGCATGTAAAGACAATGACAAATAAGAGAGAACATGACCAGCACAACAAGTTGCAACACATTAAATGTGCACACTTTTCCATCTTCGGAATTCTAATTTCTTCATAGGGCAGTAAAAGGTGTAAGAGCTACCTTCAATCAATCAATCAGTAATTTCCAAAGTGCGGCTAATCAGCCATGGGGTCTCAAGGCACTGTTTGCGGGCAAGCTACTAAATTCAAGAGCCAGGTCTTGAGGTCCTTCCTGAACAGCTTCAGTGATGCTATCTGTCTGAGTTTGAGGTACCGTGTTCCATGTCTGGGCTGCAAGGTAGGAGAAGGATCTTCCTCCTGCTGTGCTTTTCCAGAACTTGGGAATGGCAGTGAGGGTGAGCTGGGACGAACAGAGTTGTCTGATGGGTACGTAGAAGGAAAGGAAGTGGTTGAGGTATGCCGGTCCTATGTTGTGTAGTGCCTTGTAGGTGTGGATCAGGAGTTAGTATGTGATGCGCTTGTTTACTGGGATCCAGTGTTGATCTCTGAGGTGGGAAGAGATGTGGCTGTGTCAGGGGATGTCCAGGATGAGTCTGGATGCTGCATTCTGGATTCTCTGTAGTCTTGATTGCAGTTTCTTGGTGATGTCGGCATAGAGTACATTACCGTAGTCCAGTTTGCTAGTGACGAGTGCGTGGGTGACTGTCTTCCTCATGTTGGAGGTAATCCACTGGAAGATCTTTTGAAGGAGTCAGAGGATATAGATACATGACGACTAGATGGCGTTGACTTGGCGGGCCATGGGTAGAGTGGAGTCCAGAATGATGCCCAGATTGCCGGCGTGATCCATGGGAGCAGAGGCGTTTCTCAGTGAAGTGGGCCACCAGGAGTCATTCCAGCCAGAAGGGGTAGAGCCGATTACAAGGATCTCCATCTTCTCTGAGTTGAGTTTGAGCAGCTGGCTTCCATTCATTCTGCAACTGCTCTCATCCCATTGTGGAGATTTGTCTTGGTCTTTACACGGTCGTCGGAGAGGTAAGGGATGAGTTGGGTACCATAGATGTAGGAGACGATGGGTAGCTCATGTTGTTTGATGATCTTGGCTGGAGGGGCCATGTAGATGTTGAAAAGCGTTGGGCTGAGTGATGATCCTTGGGCAACTCCCCAGCATTTATCTTTGGGTTCTGATGTGAATGCCAGCAATCTGACACTCTGTGTTTTTCCAATGAGGAAGGACCTGATCCATTCAGTGCTTCATCTCGGATGCCGGCGTTGTGGAGTCTGGCGCAAAGGGTGGAGTGGAAGATGGTGTCGAATGGGGCGGAGAGGTCGGGGAGGATGAATTTGGTTGTGCTTCCTGTAGGAGGCTGGCCTGGTTTGAAGTGGGTACCTATGGTACTTACACCTTATACCAGAACCAGTAATCCCTATTGGTGGTAAAAGAAATGCTACAGTCCCTAGGGATCCCCTGGAACCTCAATGTCCGGGGTACCTAGGTGCCATATACTAGTGACTTATAAGGGGGCACCAGTGTGCCAATTTGAAGGAAATACTAGGTTACCAGGAGGCAACAACAAAATTTAGGAGAGAGAGCATAATCACTAGGGTCCTGGTTAGAAGGATCCCAGTGAACACAGTCAAGCACACTGACATCAGGCAGAAAATGGGGGTAACCATGGCAAAAGGGGGTACTTTCCTACACCTCTGTGGTCTAGTATGGCATGTATGTTGTCAGTGGCTGCCAGAAGTGCTGTTTTGGTGCTGTGGTTGCTCCTGAATCTGGCTTGAGATGAGTTTAGGATTTGGTGTGTACCTTATTAGCACTAGTGAAAAATGTTTTGTGATTTGGCCCATGTAGTAGTGTAGACAATTTGCAAATGCTCATTGCTCCTGTACAGTTGCAACATGCATGTGTTTTTTTTACATGCTAATCTCTGTGCTTTGATTCATTACCTAACGCCCTAATTCGTTGCTCATATCTGCTAACCATCTCCAAGCCAAAAGCGTCATGTTGAGCTAGTTCTCTTTGTTCAACAAACAGCAAAATGAGATTGTAACTTTAGGGCCAATACTTGGAATGAAAAAGCAAAACTACAAATACCAGAACCTGAAGTGTTATTGGGTAAAAAGCCTGGACTTGTGAAGTCGACCCTCATGATACAGAGTCTGCTGTAGCAATGGTTGGTTCTGGGGTGTGATTGCATTAGTTCATTTAGACCTAATAGTAATGTATAACAGTGATATGTGGCACACAAAACTAAATCAATGCTACATGTAGGGCCAGATGTACAAACGTTTTGTGACTTGCAAACTGGTCGCAAGCCAATTTGTGACCCAATAAGTGGCATTTCGGTATTATGAACGCCACTCGGTAGCCACAAATAGCAATGTGACCAATTTCTGTACAAATAGCTATCGGTTTTTGTGACTGGTAAATATCAAATCAGTATTTGCGAGTCATATTATGTTAGAGGGCCGTCACAAATTGAGACAAGTCCTAAAAGCTCCTGTTTGCACATGCAATTTTATACTGATTCCAAGCAGGTGGTAACTGTGTGCAAAGTATAAAATGAGTCCCAGAATGCTTCATGGGTTACAATAATTGCACTTTATGTGATTAGAATGAGGAGGCAAATATGGGCTGCCCAGAAGAAGAGGAGGAGACAGGAGCATTTTTTCCGAGACAGGCTCCCCATATTCCAGCAGACAGAGGACGAAATCTGTGAGAAATACAAGCTGATTAGTGCTGTGATCCTAGATTGGATAGCTATGCTAAAGACTCATACAGAAAGCAGTACCGTACTCTGCGCAGTAACTCCATCCTCACACATGTGAAGGTGTTGTTTTCACTGCACCTTTGGCCTCGGGGAGCCACCAGGGGCAAATTGCATTTGCTGGTGGGGTGTCCCAAGGTGCACTGTCATGTTTAACCAGTTTCTAGATGCCATACTCATCCAAATGAACAATTACATATACCTCCCCAGGAATGCGGCAGAAATGCACAACACAAAAATCAACTTTTACATGATTGCCAACTTTTCCCATGTATTAGGGTGTGTAGATGGGCCACATGTTTCTATTTGCCCTTTATCAGATATTGAATACCTATTCAGAAACAGGAAAAATATCCATTCCCTCAACATCCAGGTGGTAGGTATCCAGGAAGCACCCATGATGCATACATCTTTAGGCACAGTGGAGTACACCAATGCCTGGGATGTGGGAAGTTTGAAGATGGCTATTTATTAGGTGATGTGATGCCTTAACACAAAGGACATATATGTGCCTGTCTAACAGCGGGAACTGCCACAATGAGAGGTGATACAACATTGCCCATCACCGTACTAGAGCTGTAATTGAACATCATTTTGACACGCTCAAATCAAGAATCTGGTGCCTTCTCAAAAGTAGAGGTGTACTCCAGTATGCCCCATACATTTCCTGCAAAATGGTGGCAACCTGTGCCATCCTACATAAAATACAGACAAGGGGCAGGGTACACCTCAATTTGAAAGACAAGCCAGAAACACCACTACTATAGCCTGGGGACTGGGCCATAGCTGTGGAAGGGAGACACAGATGGAATCATTTAGCAACACATCACTTTTCAAGGTAAGTTTTGTTTAACACTGCTTTCACCGAAATGATGCAAGTAGACACAATTTTTGTAAGCAAAGCAACCTTTAATGTCAGGCTACTTTTTGCCATGTCGTTCTGAATTGTATGATTCCCAAATGGTAATTGATGTACAAAATAGTGTTATTTGCATCACCAAACAAAAAATAGCCATGTGTAACTGCCAAGCTACAGATAAGTGTGCATTACTTCTTTTTGCGGCTACGTTCAACATGCCCTGTCCCTGCTTGTTCTCCAACAGAGGTACAACTGCTAATGCGGCGCAAGGACCGGGCATCAGTGGCCGATACGCTGCTCACACTAGAGTTCTCCTCACTATCCTGAGGGGTATCTCCTGCACCTCTTGCAATATGTGCCATCTGTAGCAGTTCAACAGCAAAAGTGATCTGTCCTAGGCCCCTGGAAATGTCACCACTGGAGCGTCCCATTTCCACCTTCAATGTGATGGTTCTCTTGGAGAAGTTGGTAGTAAAAGTGGCAAATCTACCTATGGAATGACTTAGCGGGTCCATTCTAGCCACAGCACGGCTATCCTGATGCCTCTGAAGTGAACGGTTGGCCCTTATTTCCTGGCACAATTTCTGAATGGCAGTGGTAAGGCTCACTACATTGGTGTTCAGTGTTGCGAATTGTGTCCCAATGTTGTTAAAGCCAACAGACATGTTCTGCCACATGCTTTGCATATTCCTGTTGATTTTTTTTAAATGTTTGTTTTACAGACATTGACTTTGGAGCAGGGATTCCTCTAAATCAATAGACTCCTGTGCATTGCTGTCATCTTCAACTGCATCACGCGCCTCACGATGTCCCCTGCACCCACGCACTGGAAGACGCTGGTCTTGACTTGCAGTAGACTGTGGGATATGACTTGGTGGCAGAGGGACATCATCGTCCTCCTTTGCTGCAGGCTCTGGTAACACTGACATCAGTGTGGTGGTGTCGTGCGGTGCCGTCTATAGGGATGGGTTCTTCTGCTGCCATGTTGGCATCATCAACTCCCTCAACATTGGTGTCCTCACTCTGTACCCCAGGGTGATCTGTGTGACAAATGAGATGCATTTTATTCCATTTCTGATGTCGGCCTCCATAAAGGTGCATATGACTCATAAGCTGACTTTTCTGACTACATCACCCATAATGCACTGTGATGATAACATACTTTACATTTGGGAAAGAAAACTCTGATATATGCTGCTGGACCATTTGGATTTGGACATAGCAGGGAGTCTGAGTTGTGACAAAAGTAAATATTGTACACTTACTTTGTGATGTTCTTTGTGCAGAACTGTTGATATTTCCAATGCCCATGACCGCCTCCGGCTCCAGTGGGGTCTCCACCATGGTCTCAAATACAATGGCTTGTGGAGCTGTTGGAGGTCTGCGTCCAGTTCCCCGGGATTCAGTGAGTTGCCGAGCCACCTTTTCTTTTGTTTGTGACCTGAGGTCACACCAGCTCTTTCAGATTTTATCAATGGAGCAGAGTGTGACTCCAACGGCATTTATTTTGACTTGGCTTTCCTGACAGATCTTCTTCTTTTGTGACTCATGAACTGTCATTGATGCCCTCCCAAATAGGAGATCTTGGTTCTCACAGCACTCCTTTGTGAGTATCTCCAACTCCCTGCTAAACTTCAGTTTTCTTTTTCACCCTTCAGGTGTTTTCTCAGCAGTTTTCTGGGCATGCTGTTTGTCCTCCTTTTAGGGTGTTGGGCCTGTGCTCTGTATAGCAGCTGCACTCCTTCTCCACTCAGGCTGGTCTCCAGGAACGTTCTGTGAGGCAATTCCTGGTTCAGAGGTGATGACCCATGACCAGGAAATGTTCCTATTTTGCAGTGGCATTCGCAATTTGCAACACAATTCGCAATTTGCGACGCCATTTGCACATTTTGGTAGTCGCTTTTTGAGACTCCTCTCCTTCGGATGCCACTTACTACTAACTTGTAATTTGAGGTCTCACATCGTATGTTGATGGGGACTTGCGACTTCCTACTTGCCATTTGCATTGATTTGCAAATGTTCCCATTCGTATATGTGGCCCTTAGTGATTTTACTTGGTTAGTTCACAAAGATAAAGGTATGATCATCATTTATCCTGTACGTAAAGCGCTCTTGGACGTCTTGTGATATCTTTGTAGAGGTCTTGCTCACTGCTGCTGCTGTTTCCTGTATAATTATCATCTTTACTGTCACTAGTGTATCCAGAACATTTGTTTAACAAATATTTGCCGTAATCATTTATACCTGTAATAGTTTTCTCTTCCCTCCAGGGGAAGCTTTTGTTTGTCATGGAAATGTCTAACAATGATTAATGAAGAATTACTTCTGTCTCCTATGGGGTTTGTGCTTTAATTTGAACTAATTAGGTTTTGTACAGTATAATTAGATAAAATAGTGGTCGAGAGGCCTGTGGGAACAAGACTCCCTCAACTGAGAAAGCCTATAAGAAATTATGAATCCTAGCTTTCATTGTTGATGAAATGCTGCGCCATCAATTGAATGGCACATTTTCTAATGATAGGTAAATCTAAAAGAAAGCGTTTCGATTTTTTTTTTTTTAAATACAGAAACATAATCTGAATACGTAGATACTACGTACTGGTCTTAATTCAATCTACTACAGTGCGTTCACTAAAGTTTGAATAGCCTCATGCGCGCTTTCCAGTAAACTAACATTTATATTGTTAAAAGGCTCATTTCATTTTTGTAAAGAGTTCAGTCCAGCAGTTATCACAGTCTAAAATGACGTGTACCCACTTTCAACATTTTGCCCAGCACAAGAAGAACAAAAGTGCAATGCTGTACTCCGAAGATCTCCTCACACCTACAAATATACTCACTAGCTGTGTAAAGCCCGCCAAAGAATACTTTAATTTTCCAATCAATCTCAAAGGTCTGTATGACGAATAGATGCAGGACCGAGGTTCAAGTTTCAACATAGCTGCACTGCCTGGATCTCCCATGCGTTAAGAGCTGTCATGAGCCACAGACAGCAGATCTTTGGAACATCCTGCTCCAAAATTCAGAGCCCTGATGATATCTGAAGCTCCTTCACTGACAGTGACTGAGTTACTGCAGTTGCATGATGCGCAGTCGTTGTTCCACTGCACTAAGGAGACTAAGAGGCCTCAATGGAATTGGACAACATTTCTGGTCCTAATCTGTAAAACATGTGTCAAATAAAGGAGTAGTGAGTCTAAACAAACATATTTTAGACATGTGCTGCCCTGTTTTTGTAATGGTCATCTGAATGTTGAGTTCTGCAATGGTAATCACCTGCCGAAAAGGCCGAAACGTGTTTCTGTTTAAAAGGTACGCCTCTTTATTTGTGAATTGCCCTAACGTTTGCTATGGTGAAGTAACTGCGTTTAGTACAGCTGCAAAGAATACAAATATGTGAGGTAGGAAGCATACATTTGTCCTATAGGACATCCCTGTTGGTATTAGAAGCTTAATGTGGCATTAATTTTTACTGATTGATTTCAACTGTAAACTGTTTAGTTAATCTAGGATGGAAAGGCAAGTGGTGAAGTCAAATTCATGTTACCAACATCCTTATGAGCGATGCCACTTTGAAAGGCTGGCCACAGAATGCCCAGGATGGAGAGGTAGAAGACCTCGAAGGCAGGCCATGAGTAATTGAATAGATGAAACAGCACACCTTTCCATTCCGAAGAGTGGCAAGGACGCTCAGAGGAGTCTTGTCCTGCAAAAGGCTTGGGCAAAATGTTGGCTAATGAAAGATAATTATTTTAAAGGTAGTGGGTCTCTACTGGGAAAACTAGGGGTGGACGTGGGTATGAAGGGCAAAACTCTGCACTGCTGAGACAGACATTCACAAATTTGGATATTTTAAGCCTTGAACTCTAGCTTTGCTTTGTTGCTACAAAGCAAACGAATGATAGTTTTCTGCAGAAATGAGTGTGTGGAACCTTGGAAATCTATGTGTCCTCCTTAGATCGTGCAACCAATGACTTTAAAACACCATGATTGACCCACTCCAGTGAGAAAACCTACTTGGAACTGAAAAACAGACAACCTCACTACCTGCCCGAAAAGAAGAATCGTGACCATTTGCCAGAGCACCGGGGACTGTCTCCAACAATCTTCTCCAGAATCTGAAGCTCCTGTTTGCTGCCTGGAATATACATTGATAGTGGACCATTTCTTCAGACAAGCTGGGGCTTGCTTTCTTTGGTTAATTCTTAAGCTGCATTGATTTGTTCTAAGCAACATGGCTGCTCCTGAGTGCAGACTAGCCTGTCTGCTGGAGTATATCCTTGGCCTTTCAGTAACTGGTTCTCTGGGGGCTTGAAGTAGCCTGTCCGCAGATGACATGCAAGGGAGAGTGCCAAAAGAGGCATTGTTCATTAGAACAAAACTTTTTTATTTTAAATATTTATTTATTGATTTTGCATTTAAAAGAAGCAAACATCAAGCAACCAAAACCAGCGTACACAGTAATATACACCACACTGATTCGGCAGGGAGGGCTCTCAGGAACGCAAACAGTTCCAAATTGCAAAGAAGAACCACAGGAGAGACAGGTCCCCTACAGGAGCACCTCCTTTCCATAGCGCAGGCGAACCTAATAGATAAGAAACAACAGAGATGGAGGGAAAAAAGAGAGCAAAGCAAGGTAAGAAAAAAGAGGGAAGCAGCTCCGCCAACATAACACTCGTAAAAAAGGGGTGGCACACATCCATAGCTCAGCCGATAGAACCATTGCACATGAACCAACCAGAAGTAGCTCAGAAAGTCAGCCATCTCAATGTGCATGAGCTGCAAGAAACATGACCAAGGGGGCCCAGATATCCCTCGGGTGGGAGCCCTCCGGCATCAGTTCTCAATACGCCGCCAGCTGCTCTTGACAGTATGCAGCATCTCTCAGCCAGTCATCACAGCGAGGCACCCGCCTCCGTCCCCAGCACATCACCACCCGGCACTTGGCCAGGAGCAGCAGCAGGCCTACCAATCGCCTAGACACAGCGGGAACCTCCTCCACATAGCCCAAAAGCACCAGCATGGGAGCACGCGGCAGCGCAAGCCCAGTCATCACATTGATTGCATGTAGTACCTCTGACCAGTAATCACGCAGAGCACAGCAATCCCATGTCAGATGCATGAAGTCCACCTCTGAAGCCGGCAGCGTGCACAACCAGTATCCACTCTAAGGCCCATTTTTTTCAAGCGACTAGGCGTATAATACAGTCGGTGCAGAAAGTTGAAATGGATGAGGCTCAATCTATAGTTAGGAGAAAGTGCCCCCCATCTGAGTGCAACAATAGCGCCACTGCTCCTCCGAAATAGGAACACCCAAGTCTGTCTCCCAGTGCACTCTGGCCTTGGAATCCGCCCGAGTCCCCGTGGCTTGCGCGCATGCATACAGGTTCGTAATGAGATGACGAACAGTCGGCGCCTCGTACAATAATTGTAGCACGCGACAAATAGGGGGCTCCGCAGGAAAGCAGGAATAGCGCGCCCGCAACAAAGCCTGAATCCTGAAAAAGAGCAAGCAATATAGTGCTGCGTTGCAGCGCACACCCAGCTCCTCTTCCAAGGAAATAAATTTCCCAGCCGGAAACCAAGACCCCCAAAGTGACCATATCTAACTTCCGGAGACATTCAGATATCTGGCCATCCTCCAGCAAGTGAAAGCCACCATGACACAAACTGGCATTGAAGGCGCAAATACCTCGCACACTCCCATCCTCCCAAGTAGACACTTCCAATCATGCATCGAGCACCTCACGGTGTCCAGATCCTGTGGACAGGGCCCAGCGGTGCAACCTATTACATCATCCAGCCTATTCGGCCAAATCAAGTCATGTTCCGCTTCCAGATGTGGTAAATAGCGGATAGGATGCAACCAAAAAGGGACCTGTGCGCAGTAATAGTACAATTCCAAATCCGGGGCCGCAAAACCACCCTGTTCAAATGGCAAAGTCAGGGTCTCCCATGCAATTCTGGCCCGTCTCTCTGCCCACACAAGAGCCACCAGCGAGGAGCGAAGCCGTTTCAAGAAACCCGACGTGAGCGACAGAGGCAGGTTACCAAACAAATACAAGAACCTGGGTAAGACCACCATCTTGGCTATTGTGATCTGTCCAGTCAGCGACAGCAGCAGCGAAAGCCAGACCGCTACCCTGTCCTCCAGTCATGCAACCGCCGTACCGTAATTAGCCAACCACAGTTCATCCACGTTCCGGCTAAATCAAATACCAAGATAGTACACTGGCCCATCAGCCCAACATATGGGATACCTAGATCAGCACTGGGCAGTGACATCAGACAGTGGTAATACTAGTGACTTGGACCAATTGATGTTTATCCCAGAGAGCCAGCCGAACTGAACAATCTCATCGAGCAGCACATCCAAATGCATCTGGGGATCATAAACATACAACACCACGTCGTCTGCATAAAGAGAAATAAGAACAGGCCACTGCCGAAATGCCAGACCCCTATGATTCTGGTGTTGTCGTAGTCGCACCGCCAGGGGCTCCATGGCCACCGCAAAAAGTAGCGGAGAAAGGGGGCAACCCTGATGGGTGCCTCTAGCAATCGAAATAGGAGCTGAAAGCATCTTGTTAATTCGAAAGCGGGGGGCAGCTGGGAATACAGAAGACAGATCAGTTGAATAAATCTAATGCTAAGGCCCACTCTAGCCAACAGAGCAAACATATACTGTATGACCAGTCCAGCGAATCAAACGCTAGTCAGGGCCTGCCATATTAGAAACCGTGAAAAAGGTGCGCAGGTTGTACAACGTCAAACGCCCAGGCACAAAACCCGACTGATCCGGTAAAACCAAGGATTTAAGCAAGGGCTGTAGGTGTGCTGCAATAAGCTTTGCCAAGATCTTGTTATCAATGTTGATCAACGAGAGTGGCTGGTACGAGTCACAGTTACGAGGATCCTTCCCCGGCTTCAGAATCGTCACAATTAGAGCCTCCCACAGCAAAGGTGGAAGAATATCTCTTTCAAGGGGCTCAACATAAACCTCAAGAAGGTGCGGCGGAAAGATATCTGCATATTCCTTATAGAAAGCCGGCGTCAAGCCATCCGGCCCTGGATCCTTATGCACCGGGAAGCCACGGATGGCCTGAATCACATCATCAACCGAAAAGGGAACATCCAAGTGCTGCCTATGAGAGTTCTTGAGCCAGAGCAGGCTAAACTCATAAAAGTAAGCATCAGTTACTGCCCCACTCACACTTGGCTGCTCCGCATATAAATCTGAGTAGAAGTCAGACATGACACAGCGAACCTCCGTGGCACCCGACCGAAGGACCCCAGTCGAGTCCGTTCTACAATATAATTCCCAGCCCAGGGCCTGCGGAGCACAGATGCCAACGTCTGCCTGGTCCGCTCACCCTCACCATAATGACAAGCTCTCGTCTCCTTACCTAGAAAGCACACCTCGTGCATCACTGCCTCCTCATAGCAGGTCAACGCCTCTCGTATCTCTGCCAATAGGTCTGCCGACCGCCCAGAAGCCAGCCACCTCTCCAACTCGACCAGGTGAACCTCCAACTCTGACAATTCGCTCCGGGTGGCCTTCAACACGCCATGTTGCTTAGCCAGACAGACACCACTGATCACAACCTTAAAGTCTTCCCAGAGAGTACCCACAGACGACACCGAGCCCTGGTTAATCCGGAAGTAATCTTCAATCGCTGTGCAAATCTCGGCCCGAAAAACACGATCCCTCAGTTCTCCACTGGGCAGCCGCCATGTAAATGCAAGGCTGGCCCCGTCTGGCAAATGCAACTCCAGCAAAACCGGGGAGTGATCCGAAAGAATACGAGGCATATGTTCAATGGACGTCGTCCATAACTCCACATCACTGGTGCTAAGCCACCTATCTAATCTAGACCAGCTGCCATGCGCATAATTAGTGCATGTACCCTGTCTGTCTTCACCATGTTGGACCCTCCACAAATCCACCAAAGCGCCCTCAGCCATGATATGCGTAAGCACCCTTGCAGCCGCCGTATGCTGAGGCCTGGCCTTACTCTCGTGATCTGCCACCGGGTCTAAGACCACATTGAAATCACCACCCCACAAAATACAGCCCGGGCCAAATGAGCTGATCAAACGCCACACCTCCCCAAAAAACTCTGGGTCATCAACATTGGGCCCGTAAAGAGATATCAAACAGAACAGCTTATCATATAAGGTGTTCTTGAGCAGGACGTATCTCCCTCCCGGGTCAATCACGACATCAACAGTGCGCCACAGCAAGCTCCTCTGAATCAAAATCGCCACCCATCTCGCATAACCCAAGTACATCGCCATGTGATGCTCGCCTATCCAGGCAGCTTTCACTTGCGCTCTCGTTCCCTCACGCAGATGGGTCTCCTGCAACATGCAATTATTAATCGCATGGCGCTGCACATAGGCCGACACCAAACGCATCTTGCAGCCATCATTTAGCCCCCTGACATTCCAAGTGAGATATCTAACAGCTGAGACACAAGTAGTCACCGCCCGATAGCCATCTAGACGCAGGCACGTCAAAATCAGTCCACACTACGCAGCAGCTTCTAAAGAGAGAGGAAAGAAAAGACAAAGGAGATGGTAGAACAGCAACAACACTTTCAACCAGCATTTCCCCACCCCACCCACGCTGGCCCCCCAATCGGGTCAGGCTGTCAAACCCACCCTCACCCGAACACAGAACCCAGGACAACACAATGCTTATTTGAAGAGGACTCATCCAAGGGAGCAACAGCGAGGCTGTCCAAAACTTCCCCAGGTGGGGTGGATGGGCTGGAGCAACAAGATAACATAGAAAGTCCGGGATCAACACTGCAAGGGTCGTTAGGACAATCAAGATAAATCCATCACTTCGGCGGGGCGACGCCACAGATCGCAGCAACAGAGCCAAGTAGAAAGTCCGGGATCAACACTGCAAGGGTCGTTAGGACAATCAAGATAAATCCATCACTTCGGCGGGGGGATTCCACAGACCGCAGCAACAGAGCCAAGGTCAATCAGAATCACTGTCAGCAGGGGCCTCCGCCTCCCCCCCTCCCGGCCCACACATCAGCTGGGATGCTCTTTGAGGGATAGTCTTGACATACTTGGCAGCCAGCTTTGGGTCCGTAAAGAAGTGCAATTTACCCTTATGCAATACGCGCAGCTTGGCAGGGTAAATGAGGGAAAACTTGGCATCCATTTGTCTCAAAGTGCGCTTATCTGGAAGAAACGCTTTCCGAACGGCCTGCACCATAGGAGTGTAATTCGGAAAAAAGTTGAGTTCCATGTTATTGTAAATCACAGGTCACCGTTAGCGAGCCAGCCGGAGTATGGTGTCTGTCTCGATAGCTCAAGAGGCGCACAATGATGGGACTTACCGGTGCCCCCAGTGGAGGCCGGGGGCCAAGCAACCGGTGTGCCTGCTCCACCACCAACACCTGAGAGAGTTCACCAGAGATTAGTGATGCAAACATAGTCTCCATGTAGTCCTCCATGCGGCCCATTGCCGTCGACTCCGGCAGACCTAAAATACGCACATTATTGTGGCAGTAGCGGGCTTCATAGTCCTCGTTTTTATTGAGGATAAGTTCTAACACCCGTTCCATCCGCAGCAGCTTCTCACCATCTTCACGATGACCATCCTCTAAATCTGATGTACATGACTCCACATGGTCAAGGCGGGTGGTGTGGCCATCCACCCTTTCCTTCAGACAGTCCATCTGTTCAGTCAGGGATCCAACTTTCTATCAATGCTAGCCAGGCTGTGCTTGAGATCCGCAAACATAGCTTTCACAGAGGTCACAGAGACATCCTCTTCCTGAGGCAGGTTGTCAGATGTCCGACCTGCCAAGGCGGTCTTTTTCTTACCCTCAAAGGTGAGTTTAGGCTGCTTTTGGTCTGCCTTTCCCATGGTGAGCAGTACGTGTTGCGCGGTTCCAGCAATCACCTCTGAGCGTCCCAGCAAAGGCAGCCAACCAGGCCAGCAGGAGGACAGGGGGCACTCACAGGCTCCCAACAGCGCACAGGGCCAAGCCCCTCCACCAGCAGATTCCAGTGTAACACAGCACCTCACCGAAGAAAGTAGGCCGGATGGGTTCCAGATCCCAGTGCCGAAGTCCTCCTGTGCAGGCACCGCCACCCCGTCCCAGCCGCGCCCACCAAAGCCACAGCCAAGTGTCACCAGTTGCAGGTGTCTCACCAGCAGGTTGCAACCAGCAGCTCACTTCCAAGGAATCAGTCAGTGCCTTAAAAAATACCACCAGGAATGGGGGGCCTCGGACCGTCCCCCCAACAAGCCACCACTGGAGCCGCCCCAGCTGGTCCCCGGGCCGCAGCAGCAGGCCCCCAGGTGCGACCACCACCCCAATGGGCCCAGACGCAACCAGCACTGTCACCTCTCTGCGCTGTAGGCCATAGGGGCCCGTCAGGAGGTCCACCCCAGGGGTGACAGACGGGGCCCCAAAAATATGCCATGTCCCCCACACAGCCGGTCAAGACACAGCCATGGGGCGCAAATGTGCACCCTCCCCCCTGGCAAGAAGCTCAAGGCCTTCTCTTGAGGCCTCATGGTGGAGCGGAGCACCAACATAGCCCCGCCCGCCTGCTCAGGCCGTCGACATTCGGGTGCCAACCCCCGAGGGGCCTGCAGGGCGAGAAACCCGGCGACGTGGCCTACGGATGCGCCAGCACCAAACCCTGCGGCACTGCCCAGAAGCCGCGGGGTCGACAGAAGACAGAGGAGAGCAGGAAGGAGGCAGCCGCACCACCCCTCCAGCCACAGGAGCATCCTTACGCCAGGCCGCTCCCGCACAAAGCCACGGGGGCCGGCGCCAGGCCCTACGCCACTCCTGCGGGTCGCGCTGCACTCACCACATCAGCCGGGGGTCCCCCATGTCTCCGGCCCCCGCCGCAGCCTGCTGCCCCCCCAGAGTCAGGGGCAGCTAATTTCACCCCTGGCAGGCGGTCCCGGCCGGAGAAATGCCGGAGAATCGCTCCTGCCCAGTGGAGCATCACGAAATGGCGGCCATTCGCGGGTCAGCCAAGCCACGCCCCATTAGAACTAATCTTAATGAAATCTGCAAATGTTTTAGTTGATTTCTTTGGTCTATAGTTAAGAATTTTAACTTTGGAGATTTGGAGACCCGTCTTGTTGAGACAGTCTTTGATTCAAGTCAAACTGTCAAACCACATGAGGCTCCTGTCATGAAAGGTAAAACTAACAAGTGGTAAATGTCTAGCAGCATGGCCTAGAGCCTTAGGCATTCATAGTAACTGCAGCTAGGTCAGAGCAAACCTCCATTTGCTGACACTAGTGAATTGACTTGCTGGTTCACACTGCCTCTTCAGAACTTTGCTTCATTCAAGCTCCTTCTAACCAGACTGCCAGCATCTGTAACATCATCTGTCTTCTTCAGTTTTGTGCCAATTGAATTGACACATTCAAACCAGACTTTCAACTTTTTCAAGCTGGATCTATCACTCTATATCCTGCTTCTTCAAAAAACATGGTAAGAAATTCTGGGTACTCCCAATCTCTGCGACCTGTGGCATAAATTGCCATCTCTCATTTCAGGCATGTGAGAAAATATAGATAGAGGATTGTCTACTGGAGAGCTTAAGGTAGCACCATAGCTGCACAGTTTTGGAAATATGGGCCTCAATGGAGAAAGTAGGTTTGTCTGGAAAGGAGTTAATCAGAAAGAATGGCACAAACTTGAACAGAATGGAAGAGATTTCTTTGTAAGTGTGGTTAAAGGGGGATAGTGAAATGTTCTCCCCAGCCTGGTACCCGCTGAATGACCAGGCCACACACTGAGCAGTAAATCACACGTCTTTATTCTTCTGCGTGCATCTGTTAACTCCCAACATTCCAAAGCAAACTCTTATACATTCTATTCTAGCGATTACATCACATACTGATACAGAGTCTTCAGGGAGCCATAAAGTTTCTGTTAAAATTATGCAAGACACTACATCTCCCCTTCTGTTCAATGACAATTTGCACATTTTTAGAAAGCATTGGAGAGCCACAAAATACATATATAGAGGAATATGTACGGCTATATCTCTTCAATTAATCTTCTTGATGCTTTGATCTGTCTTCCAGATCTGGTTACTAGAAGCTGTGGGTGGTTGTCTTCACCATCAGAAATTGCCAATGATGATAATGAATCAGCACCAGCAATTGGGTTTTCACAATCAGTCTTTCTTTCACCATCTCAAGCTGTCAATCGATAAAATACAGGCCTGAAGTAAGCAGAGTCTGGTTCAGCATGACAAGTAGCATCAGATTTTCTTTTCCATAGTTGTTAAGCAATCACCAAATCTCACTTTTGGAAAAAGAGGTCTTTTGCATTTCGCCTCTTGTCTGCATACATTTTCATCTTCTGTTTTAAAAACATGTCCCGCATATGAATTAGGTTTTCATTAGTATCTCTCTTGGTGGTCAATTGGGGTATCTAGGTTGCCATTGGTCTCCTGAACATCAAAGTTGCATTACTTTGAGCTGTGGTTGAGTAAGGTGTTGAATGATAAGCTCGTGGAGCAGAGTTCAGCAATGTTCTTAAATTGAGCTTCTGCATGTTGCACTGGTTTCTTTAGCATACCCATGAGAAGCTCAAGAATTTCATGTGTCTGTGGCCACAGGGGTGTGATGTTTTGTTTTTGCACATTCAGATGCTCCAGAAATTCCTTTAATTCTTTGCTATTAAAGAGTGCTGTTGTCTGACTTTACAATGTATGGCAAACCCCATGTTGCAAATATGGCATCAAGTTTGTTAATGACACTTTCATGTGTCATGGATGAAAGATCTTCGACCTATGGAAACCATGAATATTCATCTATTATCACCATTAAATTATGTCCATTATCAAGTGCACCAAAGAAATAGATGGCTACTTTCTCCCAGGCATGTTTGAAGAGTTCTTCCATACTTGGATAATGTTGACTGACTTTGGTTGACACGCAATTGCACATGTGACAGGCTTCAAGCTCCCTTTCAACTGGAAAAAAAATGTGGTCTCGAAGAGCTCTTTATGTATGTAGCAACAATACCACAACTTCCTTCGAGAGCCACTTCTATCACTTTTTCTTGTAAACTCTCTGGAATCAGAATCCTCAGTCCTCACAGAATAACTCGTTCCTGAATTATGGATAATTCATCCTTGACATTCTTGTATTTTTTTATATTCGCCATCATTACTTAGTGGTCGTACATGTTTGTTCCACAACTGATGTGTGATTATGTCTTTTAACCTTGACATGTCACTATCACAGCTCGTAGCATTGACGATAAGGGCTAACGATACAGCATCTGGTGTGCTTGTCTTGATAATAAAATTGATGTAGGCCTCAGTCATTTTGGAAGGACTGCCATGATCTTGAATAGGAACTCACAAAAAGAAGTCAGCAGGATTTTGATTCTTTCTAGGTCGATGCACAATTGTATAATTGTACCCTTGCAATTGTAGTCCCCCTCTTTCAACTGGAGGAGGCATCTTGACCTTTGGATTGCCAAAGATATTCAGCAAGGCTCGATGTTCAGTCACCAGCGTAAAAGTTTTTCCGTAAAGAAATACATGGAAATGGAAAAGTCCATACCATAGCCAAACTTTCCTTTTCGGGCTATGAGTAAGCATGCTCTGTTTGAGGGAAACTTCGACCACAATATTTCTTTGTGCATTTGGGCGTGTAAATGCAGTGCAAGTATAGCGCCTAACCCAACAGGGCTAGTGTCAACCACAATCTCAGAATGGAGCTCTGGTTTGAAGTATGACATTTTTGTAGCATTTTCTATTGCATGTTTGATTCTGTTGAATGTTTTTTCATAATTTCTTGGCAACTCAAACAAAACATTTTTCTTGGCTAATTCTCGTAGTGGAGCACTCATAGGGGGTCATTCCGACCCTGGCGGTAAAAACCGCCAGGGCCGTGACCGACGGAAAGCACCGCCAACAGGCTGGCGGTGCTTCCCTGCCCATTCTGACCGCGGCGGTAAAGCCGCGGTCAGAAAAGGGGATCCGGCGGTTTCCCGCCGGATTACCCCTGGCTGGGCTGAATCTCCAAGGCGGCGCTGCTTGCAGCGCCGCCATGGAGATTCTGACCCCATTCCCGCCATCCTGTTTCTGGCGGTTTTTACCGCCAGGAACAGGATGGTGGGAACGGGTGTCGTGGGGCCCCTGGAGGCCCCTGCACTGCCCATGCCCATGGCATGGGCAGTGCAGGGGCCCCCTAACAGGGCCCCAGCATGGTTTTCACTGTCTGCTTAGCAGACAGTGAAAATCGCGACGGGTGCAACTGCACCCGTCGCACCCCTGCAACACCGCCGGCTCCATTCGGAGCCGGCTCCTGTGTTGCAGGGCCTTTCCCGCTGGGCCGGCGGGCGCTCCCTTGGTGGGCGCCCGCCGGCCCAGCGGGAAAGTCGAAATGGCCCCTGCGGTCTTCTGACCGCGGAGCGGTCTTTTGACGGGGGAAGTTTGGCGGGCGGCAACCGCCGCCCGCCAAACTTGGAATGACCCCCATAGTGTTAAAGTCCTTTATGTATCATGAACAGTAGCTGGCCATTCCAAGAAATGAATGTACCATTGAAACATCCAGTGGGGGGTTCAGCATTTGTTAATGCTTGTACTTTTGCAGGTTCATGTGTCATGCCACCATCAGAAAATATTTGGCCAAAGAATTTAAATTTTGTTTTTATGAACTCACGTTTGTCAGCATTTAAAGTCAACCAGGTATCACTGAGCAATTGACATACTTGTGTGAGAGGTCTATCGTGCTCCTTTTGAGAAGCTCCAAAACCAATATGTTATTGCTATAGTTAAATGAATTCAAACCGTTTGTATTACTTATCATATGATGTCTTGGAAAAGTTCTGCAAACAATGACACACCAAAACTATGTCTGTTGTATATAAACAAACCAACATGTGTAGCAAAAGTTGTCATATATTGTAAGTAGGTGGTTCTGACCATCAAAGTTGCCCTGATGTTTTTGCTTTATGATCACCTGGTTTTTGACCGTTTATTGTGGGGTAACCAAATAACCTGTGATTCACCCACAGTAAACCCATGGTAAAATGGCCTGCACATGTTTACAGTCAGTATCTGCCTTTTAAGATCAAGCTGTTGTGATGCAGCAAGGGTAAGAGGCACTTGGCTGGTCACACATGAACACACGTGCACACATGTGAGGGCTGTGCATGAGAGACTCTTGTGGTGCTCAACCCAGGGCCTGTGCACAGGTATCCTGTTGCAGAAGAACTATAGGAAAGGTTATCTTAGGGCGCATCTCCGGTTCCCCTTGGTCTACAGACTCCAGAGTCGCACCAATGTAGACTGTAACCTGTAACCTGTGTGCAAAGAACAATTCTGCAAAGTCCAAAGGCATATCTGTACAGCTTATGGGTCATCCAGGAATGTCATATTTCTCTGACTCAGCTTAGGATCAGAGGCCAGGCCTTTTGTGACCTTGATGGGCTGGGTTAATTACTTTATTCTCCAGCTGCAGAAACAAAGGCCTCACCCACCAACAGGAGTAATTAACAGTGTTTAAGTCAGCTCTGAGTGAGGACAGGAGTGGGTGAATTGCTCTGCATCAATCAGCCAGCTGTCATCCTGTGCCAGGAAGAGGGCCTGCTCCAGACCATTCAACAAAGGAGGGAGTGCAGACCTATGGAGCCAGTCCAGGAGGAGAGCTCTTTTGAAGATTTGCTGGGGAAGGCCCTGGCAGTGATGTCAGTGAGGCGTGAAGCTGGGACTCACAGAACACAGGTGGCAAGTTACTCCTGGGTGACGCCATTTTGAGCCATCCCAGAAGACTGTGCAAAGAGGTTGGGATGAGGTGGAGAGATGATGTGGTAGATCAGAATAAGCAAGAGACATAGCATTGCTGGACCGTCCCACCCTCACTTAAAAGATCCTGCACAGGGTAGACAGCACTCTCTTGGTTGCACTTTTCTGCACAACACTGGAACTGGAGGCAGCCTCCTTGGACAATTGGAAGGAGGAACCCCCTGACTGACATTTGGGCCCAAGACTCTGACTCTGATTGACCACAGGACCAGTGAGGCTCTCCCCAAGACCAGGAAAGCTGGTCTCCTCACACCCCTTGAGGACCAATTTATGGAAAGGCTTGGCTCTTGTGCAAGGAGGGAGCGAAGCCCAAAGAGACAACAAAATGAAAGGCTGGCACAGATAGGCAGTTAAATCAGCCCCCTGCAAAGTTTGTCAGTGTTGAGGCCACCAGGCCCAAAGAAAGTGATCCAGGTGGCTAGGGATTGCCCCCAGGACTACAACGAGACCAAGACTGTATAAATAAGCCCAACAGGGCCTGAGTTATGGCTATCTAAAGATATGATGACCTTTGAACTTTTCTGCACCAGCGATGAAGCGCGTGGGCTGACGACCTCATTCCTGAGCCCCGATGCTGCAGAAGAAGTTGGGGGAGTGCTGCTATAAACCCCCCCTTGACGAGCCTTCCCCACTTCACCCCCCCCTCAGTTCCAGTGGTAAGGCCAGCCAGAGGAGATGGCAGACCAGAAGGCAGCTGCCGGCCCCGCGGGTGCACTCCAAGGTGCCAGCCATGCAGGGAGCCAATTCAGGACAGCCCGAGGAGGGCTCCCGAAACTGCCCTGCAATGACAGCGATGCACATAGGGTGTCCTGATGGGACCAGGTACTCCTGAGGAGGAGATTGTGGCACAAGGCTACAAGAGGAAGTGTGGTGCTGTGCCACGCAGAAGATAAACAAGAGCACAGAGGATGCAGCGGGAGAGTGCTGCTATAAAAGTCAAATGTCAAAATAAAGCATGAGAGTCACCCCATAATTCTCTCTGGGGCCTGGACACATTCCTGGCTAATAACTACTCATTTTCAGTTTCCAGTGCCCCAGGAGGATGGAGTCACCATCAAAATGTTGCTAAATTGTGGGTTGAGCTGCAGGAGCCATGCGGCCTCCCCCCAAAATAAGTGCCAGAGTCCCCACACTAAGTTGGGTGGGACTCTAAAATGGTAACCCCCCAATGATTCCTAAAGATTATCAAGCACTTTTCAGGCTGGAGCTTTTGCTCTACAGCTGGTAGTGCTGCGCCCTCTAGTTGCAGGGACAAGTAATTTACTGTGAGATTGCACGGTTTCAAACACCCCTAGGGGTGAGAGATGGTAATTGTGCACTGTGATTACCAATGTGATGGCCTTTAGGGACTGTGTTAAAGGTTATTGAAAGTGGATGTTGCAAACAACCCCCAGGGAGGAAGTGCCATCATTGCATCAGTTGTGCCAATAAATGTGATATTGGGATTGCAGTATTAATATCTAAAAGTAATGTTACACTCACCAATCACCCAGACACGCTTAGACTCTTCCATTGTAAATGCTTTAATGCAGTAATGACACTGACAATCATTCATGTCAAAAGTATACATGCTTTATTGGCAAGGTTAAGTGTGTTCATTCAAATTGATATTCCATCATTGCATTTAAATAAATAAAAAAAACTTGACATGTGATTGTTGACCTAGACTTCCCCTTTTGGGTGGACAAGAGTAATTAAGCAATGTCATCAAGAAGCATTTCCATCTGCTTCTGTATATTTTTGAATTGTTGCTTCGCTACCCTGTGAGAGTCAAGCTCTACAATGGGGTGTTGGGTTCCCAGTGGAGGACAAATGTGGACCCATTCCTTGTGCAAGCCACACAACTAATGGACCATTTTCTTACACATATCAACAGTTTTCTTCTAGTTCTAACCGATGATATCTTTTATTCAAATAAAGTTGTAAAAATATGTTGCTCAACCATTCAATTGCGCTGTCATGTCTGCAGTGTGCAACCCTGTATGTCTCTCTTGTTCAATTGCGTTGTCCACTAACCACATGTCAACTCATATTTGCACAGATCCTTACTGGTCCTTTTAAGGCTGTACTATTATTTAAGAAATTCATGGCATTGGACCAGTGGAACGTCAATGATGTCGTGCTCTAACAATGATTCAAGTTCAACTTATTGTAAATGAAAAGCAACTCATCTATGTCTCTGAGCAACAGGACAGTCACCCTCATTAATGTGCAGTTTTATTTTAACAGTCTTTAACTAAAACATGAAACAATGAAGGGAATTGACTTACTATCTTGTGATGAGCATTCAGGTTGTATTTCACTTTAATCAGTCCCGTGTCAAGGGCTGTACTGAGCAAACAGGAACTTGCTGCTTTACCTTGAAGTACATGTATCGATGCTTGAACCTTTGTTGTTTTATGCTTCACTGTCACCATAAAAGAAACTTTACTTTACTCTTTGTGGAAGACGATGCAGCCCAAGTGTATACTTCAGTCTTTGACTGTGTGAGCCGCAGTAATGGAGACAGTTCATTGTATTTTTCTTCAGGCATTATATTTATTGAAGCACCACTGTTGACAATGAAAGGTATTGAACATCCATTTATCTTCAGGGTAATCTTTGGACAGTGTTTGTATGTTTTAGTTATTTTGAAATGTCAATGTTTTTTACTGACTTTTTCTCCTCACAGGCAACCAGTTCAACATTCGCACATTTCTCTGAGGAAAGCATTAACATGGCACAATCACTTTCTTCAGGTTCACTTATTATTGAGGCTGAAGAACTGTTTGACGATGATTTAGATGATGATGGAATTTGTTTAATATCTAATTGCCTCACCTAATGTTACCACTTGGCCTTGGTGGTGCATGTCGAACATTGGGGCAGATTTAAGAGCCGGTAGCGCCTTCTTGCGCCACATTAGTGTGATTTCTTTACGCTAATATGGCCCCATGATCCCAGAATCAGTACACCAAATTTACATAGTGGCACAAAGCATGCTACACCACTTAGTAAGCTTTTGGGCTACATTATGTCTGCGCCAGGCATAATGTATGCAAAGGGGGCATTCCCCTGTTAGGGGGGCCGAAATATGGCACAAGGAAATTTAAGAGATTTCTTTGCATCATTTTTTTCGGCACTTTTAACACCTGCATTAAAAGGAGGCACACCATTGTTTACAGTGGGCCTCAATGGGCTTTGCAGGATTAGCGTCAACATTTTTTACGCTAATTCGGCAAAGCTCCGAAGTAGCATCAAACATTTTGATGCTAGTTCTCTATCTACCGCCATGGTGCACCGTATCTTATATAAGGTGCACACATAGTGGCCTTAGGGGGGTGCTAAGGGGAGCAAAAAAAGTGGAGCTGCACTGAGTGCAGTGTCACTTTTCTTAAATCTGGACCATTGCTTCTTGAACATTCTGGCAGCCATTTTTTCTTCATTCTGTGATCCACTTGCTTTTTCCTTCACTCTGCACATTGTCACAAAATGGTTCTCTTTACTAACCAATGGTGGGACACTTTCTTTTATGTGGAAGCACAAATCCATATCTGAAATACAACTTATTTTTGTGCGTGGACATCACTTTATGTCCTTCAGTCTTTTCTTTCAAATTACTTTTCTCACTCATGGCTGACTCACTCTCGGCTCCTCCGGCCTCCATGTCGGCAGCTTGTCTCTGAGCATGTTCCTCAGCTCTGGCAGCTATCAGCACTCCCTCCAGACTAAGGCGGTCATTATGAACATGGTGGGAAACACTGCCTACAGCCGTGGCGGCATTGAACAGAAGTCCGCCATTGGCGGTGAATTGGAACCTGACACATAATGAACGAAAATCCCAACCCCGCCAAAAATCACCACTCCCCACCATGACCCTGTCAGCGGGAATCCCGGACCTCCCCACTCTACCACCGCCGAGCACACCAATATCCCACCCTCCAAATAATAATGCACAAATCACCTTGGCGGACAGTGGAGGCCGGACGACCATTGATGGTTCCGCCCGCCACGGGCGGCAAGTGGACTTAACAGCAAGAAGTGTACTCATTGGATAAGCGTGCAACCCACACACCTGACACACATCCATAACCCCATAAAACACTCCTGGACATACCCCACAATCCTTTGCAACGAAACCAGGCCAAGAAGACGGAGAGCACCAGAGGCAGGCACCGAACACCACCATACACGAGACGCACACATAGTCACAGAAGAGCGTCCTCCCCACGTTCCGAGCCCCGACACCATTCACCACACACATCATATCACCCCCCCAAACATCCAGGCTTCACAGAAAGGGAGTTAAGGACCATGGTGGACGAGATCCTGAAGGTGGAGCCACAAATATTCGCAGCCGAGGTGCAGCACACACCCATCGCAAGGAAAATGGAGCTATGGCAGACCATTGTGAACAGGGTCAATGCAGTGGGACACCATCCACGCACCCGGGATGACATCCGGAAGAGATGGAACGACCTGCGGGGGAAGGTCAGGGGCATGGCATAAAGGCACCACATTGCAGTCCAGAAGACTGGGGGAGGACCGCCACCAACACCACCAGAATACACAAACTGGGAGGAAAATGTACTGGCCATACTGTACCCTAAGGGACTCACTGGACTCACTGGAGGAATGGACTCGGGTAAGTCATCAACATATACCCCATATACACCATACCTTTAATGCATGCACCACCCCATCCACACCCACCAGTACCAACACTCCACCCAGGCAACAGCCACTAAATCCACCCCCCGCATGACCACAAACGCACTAACAGCCCCACATACCTCCCCCTGTGCACAGCCACCTACTCCTACAAGTACCCACAATGTAACAACACCCCCACCACAATGCAACCCCACAGTCGAAGCTATTTGCAGTGTCAACCTCACAAAGGCACCCTGTAAGGCCACTGAAAGTAACCCTAGCACAAAATAGCCCAGTCCTGTTCACCTCAAACGTTCCTGCAGCTGTAACAGACATGTCTATGTCCCCCATCAGGCACCACCACCCATGCCACCCTAATGGACAGGACAAGGAGTGGCAGTGCCCCCCAGGGAGACAGAGGCACCTCACAGGACACTGGGGAAGGATCCCTGGACACTGATGAGCAGGCAGGCCCCTCACACAGTCCTGGACTGTCACCATGCAGCAGCCCCCCCAGGAAACTACTGTCACCCCTACCACCCAGTCAAGACCAGCAGCCCAGGGCAAGTGTCCCCACACCAGTGTATCCAGGCCACAGACTGGTGGAACACAGGTACAGAGGCCACAGTATCCCACTCCCACCATGCAAGAAGGCGAGGGCCCCAGTACAAGGGGTACTGCCAGACCTATGCAGGGGACACAGGCACAGGGGGCTAGGGCAAGTGCAAGGGTGTCAGTGGGCCAGGGGGGAGGCCACAGGATGGATGCAGCAGCCCAGGACGTGATATCAGAGGTATTGGGGGCCTATCAGCGTACCCATGACAAGTTGGCACAGATAGTGTCCACCCTGGAGCACAGTCAGAGGAAGCAGCAGGAACACCACCAACAGACCATGGAGCAGTGGAAACAGCACAACGCCACAATGGCCACCATAGCAGGAACACTGCTGCAGCTGGTACAAACCCAGTCTGAGACCCACACAGGACAGTAGACCCACACTACAGCACCAGACACCCACCATGATATTACACCATCAGTAGAAACATCCCCGGAACCACAAGGGCCTACCATGTCATCCCCTGAAGATCAACAGCAGGCACCAAAACAGACCCTCAGGCCAAGATATGGCACTGGAACCCCAGCAAAGAACAAGGCCCCCTTCAAGAAGTAACTCAGCAACAATCTGCACAGCAACCATCCCACTCAATCAGCCACCACACATTGCTGAGAAGCAATATGAACTAATGTAAGAAAAGATGGACCCATCAATACTACCAACAAGGCTGCCACCATGTTGGCTTTGAGGACACCCACCCCTTACGACTTGCCATCACTGTAAATAGCACTATTCACTCCCTGCAACCAATAAAACACATATCAAACCTGTAACACTGTCCCCTGTGTTAAATTGTGAACAAAGTGAAGTGTGGATGCAATTGGCTGATAACTACTTTATTGTCAAATCTTTGCATAAAGGGAGTCCTGTGTGCCTAAATGTGGGCCCTAAGTAAATGCAGAAAATATCAATCTGTACCATGCAGGACTGGACAATGTTTCACCTATCATTATTAACCTCCTCCCCATATGAGTGAGCACACTGACAGTATGTGTTACAAACCTCAATGTCAGCCCAAAGTCCCACACAGTTACTGGAAGTAGAGTTGTATCAGTTGGGTTCTGGAATTGAATCTTCCCCTTCCTCATCATCACCATCACTCTCCTCCCCTCTCTGAGGTAGCTGGTTAGGACATACAGCACCCTCCACCTCCCAGATGGGGATAGAATATCTCTCTGCCACGTTGTGCAGCATGCAGCAGGCCACCACTATTCTACACACCTTTTCAGGCCCATAGGCCAGGGAACCCCCAGAGATATGTAGACAACGAAATGTAGCCTTCAGGAGACCTATCACCCTCCTAGTACGTCCATGGGCCTCATTGTAATTCCTCTCTGCTTCTGTCCTAGGATTCCTCACTGGTGTCAGGAGCCAACGCAAGTTTGGATAGCCAGAACCACCTAGAAAAAGGTGCAATATAGAGTAGTCATTGTTAAGCCCCTTAGTCAGACAGCCTGGCTGTCTGCTATGTGTCAGTTAGTGACAGACACACTTACCTATGTTCCACCCTCTGTCTTCTTGGAGTTGTTCCATCCTCTGTGGCACACTACTGTTCCTCAACACAAAGGAATAATGGACTGAACCTGGGAACATGACATTCACATGTGAGATGTACTGGTCTGCAGTACATACCAATTGGATGTTCATGGAGTGAAAGTTCTTTCTGGTTCTGTACACCTGTTCACCGACTCTTGGGGGGATGATCGGTATGTGGGTGCCATCGATGGCACCTATCACATGGGGTATGCTGGCAAAGGCATAGAATTCAGACTTGATGGCAGGGAGGTCAGTACTTTGGGGAAACCTCACAGAGGACTGCAGGTGTCGTACAACTGCATTTAGAAATCTTGTCAGTACCATGCTGAACATTGGCTGTGAAAATCCAGCACCCGTGCCCACTATCACTTGAAATGAGACCATGGCCAGGAAATGGAGTGCGGAGAGCACCTTGCCTTCAGTAGGGATGGCATGCTGATTACGATTTCCTGGAGTTAGTGCAGGATCCATTAAAGCACAAAGTTCCAGAATTGTTGCACTTGTGAGTCTGTAATTGATTATGATCTGATGCTCCACCATGGTCCTCATATCCACAAGTGGTCTGTACACCAATCGTGTCCTTCCTCACCACAAGGGTCAGTACCTACGAGTGGTATCAAAAAGGTGTGATGAACACACATACATAGGCACACATTGTTATCAATTGTGTACTGCATATTTCATTGTAGTGACTCAACATTAACTGCTTCTTGACAGATCTACACCTCAATGAGGGAACAGTGTTTTTCATGTGTGGTAAATTACAGAATGGTCACATGCATAGGTGCTTCATGTGGCTAATAGGGCCTTCATTGTGCACATTTTTATTTATAGATGCGTAGTTACTGCCAAAATGTCTACCCACTGTAATCCAGGCCTTTCGCTGTGGAAGTGACCTCATACCGCTAGTGGTTGACATCACAGTGTAAGGCGGTGTTTACCGCCGTTCGCACCGTTATTGGTTAACATGGATGCCAATGGTGAATCCTGGCGTATCATGATCACCAGTGGCGGTAATGGTGCACACCGCTGCTGTACGTATGCGATTTTGTCATCTATTATTCACTTGACTCCCTGATCTCGTGCGGACAGGTACTCCACTGTGTGTACTGCTGTGGCCTGCCTCTGGCAATGGATGTGGCTCGTGTTGCAGGGGAAAGGGCCCCGGCCTTCACCCAGGAAGAACTGGAGAAGCTAGTGGATGGGGTCCTGTCCTGTACTCAAAACTGTACGGATGGCCAGAGGTACAGGTGAGTCTGGGTTTGGGGCACTGTTTGGGTGTAATGGATGGTGTTGAATGGACATATATGTGCACCTCTGAGCCTGCATGGGCCGTGGTGCATGGCATGCTGCGTGCGAATGGCCTGCAAGTCTGAGAGTACTGTCCGTCCCATAGTGGACAATTAGCCAGCTGTACCTATCTTGCAAGTTCCTGACCTCTGTGTTCCATATCTGTGTCACCCTTTTAGGTCAGCGCCCACAGGAAGAGGGCACTTTGGCATGCCATCACCAAGAAGGTACAGACCCTGGGGGTCTACAACCGGCAGAGCACCCACTGCAGAAAGAGGTGGGAGGACCTGCGGCGCTGGGCGCGTAAGATCTGTGAAGACCAGCTGGGGAAGTCCTCCCAATGTGGAAGGGGTGCCCGTCGGGCACTGACCCCCCTCATGCGACGTATCCTGGCAGTGGTGTACCCAGACCTGGATGGGCACTTGAAGGCTGCACAGCAGTCACAAGGGGGTGAGTACTCATGTCACAAACTTCAGTCTGGAAGGATGTCTGTGTGTGCATTAGGGCTCATGCTGCTTCGAGGCAGGGACTCTGACTGGTGTCCATGTACATTATGGTCCCCAAATGGTGTAGGGGTGTGTTTGTCAGGTCTCCCACACATCGCCTCCTTAGGTGGTCCAGGGGATGGGTGTAGAGCAGTATTATGGTCAGTAGTCAGGGGCATGGCCATGGGCATAGTGAACGGTGCTGCCTGTTGGGTGTGTCTTCTGGGTGGGTGTATGTCTGGCCATTATGTACCTCCATTCAGCTATTTACAAGTGCCTCTCCAGTTTTGTCTCCCCATCCCTGTTCTCTTGTGTTGGTTTGGTACAACAGTAACATCTGGTGAGGGAACTGAGGCACTGGCAAGTGGGGAAGCAGCGGCCCACGGATCCTCGGAGGCAGAGACATCTGACGCCCAGGGGACCAGTGGGTGGGAGGGCGAGGGGAGGCAACTACCACTGGAGGTAGTGACTCCGAGACCTCCTCCAATGGGGGCTCCACGGCGGTGGCAGACCCTAGTGGCTACACCACTACAGTGACATCTTCTGCCACCCCCCAATCCATCACCGCCCTCCCTTCTGCTCCCCACCGAGTTGCCCATGCCCACTCACCCAGAAAGTTGGGCGTCTCCTTCGCCCCAGGCACCTCCTCTCCTGCCCTAGTCAGCCCTGCTGCTCTCATAGAGGAGGCTATTGACCTCCTGAGAACCATCTCTGTAGGGCAGACAACCATTGTCAATGCCATCCAGGGGCTAGCATCAGAGGTGCAGCAGACTATCTGGATGGCATTCACGGTGCTGTGTCTGCCCTATAGAGATCTTTTCAGGTTCTGGCCTCCTCTTGGACGGCAGCCAGTTTCCCTGGCCATTCCATCCCCCCTCCAACCTCCTCTACCCTTTCCAGCACCCCACTCCCTTCACCCGTCCAAAGCACACATTCAGACATGCAGTCAAGCACATCAACACACAAGAAGCACACTTCTAAACACAAGCACCACACCTCCCACCACAAGCATTCACACAACCAACAGACACATGCACACACAACAACATCCACTTCCCCCAGTGTGCCCATCTCTTCTGCCTCTCTGTCTGTCCCCTCTACATCCACACCCTCATGCACTGTAACTTCAGTCACTGTTGCTGCTCCTCTTACTGCACTCACCACAATAGCAGACATCCATATATGCACCCCATACACACATCTGCACTCACCACAACTACTGTAGTTGACACATGCAGAACCCTCACCAGACTTGCAGACACCCACACAACATACATCCACACTAGCTGCCTGTCTTTTCCCACTGTGTCCACCCCCCTCCAAATACACACAAACGCACCAAGACACCCACCCATCACACATCCACCACACCACAGCATACTGTCCAGTCACCTTCACCCACTACACCTTCACCACATACATCCACTGCCTCTGCCTCAAATCCCACGCCCTCATCCAGGACCACCCCAATTGCTCCAAAAAAAGTTTCCTCTCCCGTGCTGACCTCTTCCAACCCACTGGCCCACTTTGTCTTGTCCCTAAGCGTGCTCACCTCCTTGCCCTTTCCACTCCTTCCACTTCACAGCCCACCCCTGTCCTCCCTTCACATTCCCGTACCCCTTCCCCAGAGAAAAAAAAGTCCTGGGCAAAGCCTAGTCCATCTGGCTCCACCCGCTCAAAACAACCCCCCACCTTCAAAGGACAAGCCCACCCCCCCTCTACCTTCCAAACAAAAGTCCAAGGCCCACCCCCGTCGCAAATCCCCAGCCCCACCACCCCTTGCCCCCATTCCGTGAGGTGCCTTGATGCCCCTTTTTTGCCTCATTAGGTGGAGTACCGTGCACTTTTGGGAGTCAGGTTGGGTCCATTGTGGCCCATGGCACTTGTAGCCGTACGGACTGGCCATTGGCCCTGTTTGGAGTATTTGGCTCTGTGAGCTTTAATAAAATATTTCTGTGTGGCCTGTGTTTTGGCAGCACACTGTTGAACCCTGGTCTTTGTTTCATTGTTTATGGGTGTGGGGCATTTGTATGTACTATGGTCAATTTGGATTTGCTTTGTGTCGGGAAAGTACCTCTTGCTCTGGGGTGTATGACTTGTGCTGCTGTGAAGGGTTGGGGGTGTGTTGCAGGGTAGGTGGAGTGGGTGGGTATGTAACTGTGCCCTTTCCTCCCTTGTTTCGTAGGTTGCGGTACGTACCGTCATCGTCTTCGTCAGTGGTCTCGGTCGCGGAGGTATATGGCAAGGAGCAGGGCTGGCATGATCTGCAGCTCTCTATCCATGTCTGCTTCGGCGCGTTGTAAGGGCCTCTGGTGAGTGTTTCTTTGGATTTGGTTCATTTCCGCCTGGCTTTGCGTGGCAGTGGTTCCCGCCCCGGAACTAGCGGCGGACTGGTGGTTCATTATTTGATGGGCGGGTTGGGCCTTTCCGTTGGCCTGTGGGCGGACTCTGCTGTCGTCATCGGCACTCCTCTACTGGCAGTGGGTAGTGTTCTGGATGCCTGTGTTTCATTTGGTTCATAATTTGGTGGTCCAGACCGCTCCTCTGTTGGCGGTTTTTACCGCCACCACCAGCGGCTAGTACGGACCGCCGTGTTCATAATGAGGGCCTAAGCGTTTCTCTCAGCATTTGTCACCTTAATGAATCGGACAAGCATCCATCGGTCACTCTAAGCCTCATGGTGTCTTCATCATTAAATTAATTGAATGCACAGTCTTTATGAGTGTGTCAAGCCTTTCTATGAGTTAATCGAATGTTTAGCCAACTCTTTGATGTTCTTGACTGAAAACATATTGTTCATAATTGACGTTTGGTACTGGATTGCACTTGAGATTCAATGGATTCTTAATCTGATGGCATGTGACTTCTTATCAGTTTTTGATATTTCTTCATTACTTCTTTCACACCATCACCAACAAGATGTTTTAGATATTTGATGATCTATTTGTTATCAGTATCTTCAAGTGCATCAATTAAATTTTCAAAAGTCTCTGCTGATGCAGTCTATCGCCAATATTTTCCTTTTTAGCAATCTTGAATGGTGGTGGTGGTGGTTTAAGGAAGGTGGTAGCATTGTAACCGTTCATGGGAGTGGCTGACATCAAGGGTGGAGCTCTGTCAAATGCTGTTGACTGTCCATTGGAATCTGCATCATCACAGAGGACCAACAAAGTTTCAGCGTCTGGGTCAATAAGGAAAGCCTTTGGGGTTTTGACCTTCTGCTTGGTCTCCATCGTAGCCCCAGCACTCATGGAGACGTCTGGAGTTGTTCTGAGCCACCACCTGGCTTTGATGGTGTGCCACTTCAGGTATTGAACAATTCAGTAAGCACAACCCCAGTGCTTCTTCTTGGGTCTCCTCAAGCAGTGCCGAGGTCGTGATGCTCCACTAATTATTCTTATGCTTCTTGTGCTTCCTTTTTCCTTATTCTATGAGTCAGCGCTATTTGATATCTGATAACTGTCTTAAAACGCACTTTGTAGACTTGTTTGACTCTGCTTTTAGCATTAACGTTCCCTATATTGTACAACTTTATTTTCACATGACAGCGGGCACCTTTTTTAATGATCTTCGGCATAGTTTCTTGACCAACAATGCATAGACTTTTCTGTGAAGCTCTCTTTCAATTCACACATTCTACATCAGCTGAAGTTTGTGCTTCAACTCCACGTACACCATCTGTCGCCTCAGCACTTCAACAAAAGCACAAGGGCACGCACAAGCAGTTTGCTTGGACCACAGTAAACTCTCCAGGAAAGCACTTTCTTCTTCGGGTTACTTATCACCTATCTTGTCACCAGTCGTATCATCTTCCCAGGCCTGGTACCCACTGAATGACTAGGCCACATTCTGAGCAGTAAATCATGAGTCAGTATTCCTCTGTGTGCATCAATGAACCCCCAACATTCTAAAGCAAACTCTCATACATTCTATTCAAGCGATTACATCACATATTTACACAGAGTCCCCGGCGAGCTATAAAGGTTCTGTTCAAATCATGCAAGACACTACAGATAGTAGAATGGTTATATGCAGAAATACCAAACCTTACTTTTTGGGGGTGCAGGGGTGATTTGCCATTTTCTATTGCGCAAACTTAGTTCAAGGGCATTAGAGAACTTAACAAGAGAACCAGGTTATTTTAAACTTTTTTGTAGGTACAGGGAGATTAATTGATTTGCCAATTATCACAGGATGTTGAACCTATGCTATCCTGATCCCCCAGTTCTGAAGTCAGCAGTCACTTTGATCTTCAGAGAAGTATATTCTTAGATAGGCTGTTTGGACAGAGGAGGAACCCCAGGTTGATGTGGGGTTGCCTTTAAGATGGGAAACATATTACACCAACTTCCCCAAATGTAAAAAGAATTAGGAAATAGGTTTAAAATGCAAATGATGAAGAGGGCCATACATTGAATGATCAAAAACTAATTAAAAGATGGAGAAGTTAGATTCACGTTGTGTATTTATTTATTTATCAATTTATTCATGGTTGCACAAATGACACTAATTCAAGAAAAACTGTATGGAGCACTTTGTATAAAACTCAAGAACAAAACCATTTAGGTGCATCATGTTCAAAATGTTCCATGACTGATGAGTGGTGAGACATACATATGTGAAATAAAATGCATAATGTGTAGATGGTACATTCCAAACGACATTTTTACACAGAAACGAATGACTTTGGACAAGACTGTGCTTTCTTATTCACATATTTGAAGCATCAAAGGATTAACAAGACAAGAAGGTGGTGTCAACAGCTATGTTGGGTACTTATCAGGAGGAGATGGCATTTGATAGTGATTATAAATGCAAGGAATGGAATTCAAAGAGAAGGGCATTCATGTCTAGAGGAGTACTGTAGAACACCTGTAAGAAACTTGTGCCCAAGAGTGAGTTTGAGACTTTTGGAATGTAGTTAGGTCAGAGAGCAAAGCCTTGTATCAAAGTATATCATGTGAACACCTGGCAGTAGTAAATAGATTTTTTCTATATGCTATTTTGAATACCATACCAAGTAGTAGATAGTTGTATGCCACAATGCCATACACAAATATATGATTTGAAAGAAACATCATGTCCTCAATACCTTTTATAAAAATAATGTCCAGTTTAGTGAGTGAAGATTTTCTATTGTTAACTCTAACGGGGTGATATATATGTGAACAATATTTAGGGCATTACATTTGTGTCAAGTGATAACTAAGCTACGATATGCTGAAACTATACTGTTGTTGATATCAAGCTTGGTATTGTTTCCATAGACATACAACCTTTAAATGGATGTGGTGTGTAGTGGAAAAGACTGAATAGGTTCTGGGTGGGTTAGACATTAACTAGTTTTAGAGAAAACAATGAGGAGGGGGACAGTGTGATAGCTGGTAGGGGAAAGGAATCCGTCATAGGTTTCTTTTTTATTTTATTTAATTTCCATTATTGTCCTTATGAAGTAACAGGTGATAAAAACCTAGAGACATCTTGTACTTGTTTTTACCTGGCTATCCTCTCAAAAACTCTAAAAAAGGAACCAAGGTAACTTGTGGTAAGGTACTGTTTGCTTACATCAGCCATCCATCTGTTGGCTGTAAGTTACATGACAGATCACTTCAGAAAGGATGAGCATAGCATAAGCAAACCAAAAGAATATGAATACTGGAAAATGTAACTGAGTAAATAGATAATTAACGATTGGTGCTTGATGAGTGCAGAGGTGTAGTATTAATACTGCAATCAGAAATTCAAGCAGCCAAAGCAACCTGGAAACACAGAAGCAAACTGACAAGGCATGTAGCATGTAGCCACAATACATAGATATGCACAAGTAATGCCAGGGACCACGAGAATCCAAATATGTCACCATCTTATAAATGTAATGCTGGCACCCCCGTAATCATCTTTCCAAACTTGTGAAGTTTATCACCAGTGTAATAACTCAGGATGCCAGCCAGTTACGTACAAATATAAAGCACCCATTAATTCCCAGAGCTGAACAGACGTGTGCCAAAATGGCCTATGAAGCAGACAGTGGCTTTGCCTCAGTGGCATCTAAATAGACTTTGGCCCTCATTACAATCCTGGCGGTCGGTGATAAAGCGGCGGTAACACCGCCAACAGGCCGGCAGTAACAAAAATGGAATCATGACCATGGCGATACTCGCTCAGACAGACAGCCACTTTAACACACTGACCGCCAGGGCAGAATCAACAAGCACCACGGCGGTAACCGCCAACAGCCAGGCGGAAGACAATGTACTTACCACTCTATTATGACCGGCCTATCCGCCATCTGTTCCGGGGTGGAACTCAAGACATTAAAAGCCTGGTGGAAACAGATCTCAGAAGTCAAAGGACTCACATGTGGAGACTCAGGGAACAACCCGACGCCATGGAGCCCTAACTGCAAGTTTTCCCCATGCTTGTCTACCTTCTGATACATTATGAACACCAACGCCGGCGAAGACAACCACGGTGAGTACTTCTGCCTAGCACACAAGGGAGGGGGGGAGGAAAAGAGAGTGACACACACACGCAACACACACACACCCACCCCCAACATCATACACACAACCAGATGCAGCAACATAACATATTTACCCCGTACCTCTCAGGAATAATGCAAGGACAAAATTGTTTTCAGAAAGTGAGTGTAATACGATAAAATACTATAAATAAGTGCATCAAAATCCAGATGTACATACATATTTACAAATGTAGGGACACTGCCCAGTCCTCAATATCCGTGGGCCACAGGGCCACAACACATAGGTCAAGGCCCCACCTCACTCCTGCAACAACACGGAGAGAACACTGCAGGGGCATCAGGTCGAAAACAGACAGGCACCTCAGGGGGATGGGGAATGGGGGGGTCACCTCAGTCGGAAGATGGTACAACACCACTGGTCCTGGAGGGGGCAACATGCCCTGTGCGCTGTCCTGGGGAGTACAAGGCCACAGTCTCTCAAGTGGGTGGTTTGCCCACTGCTTGTTCCTGGGGAGTGCAAGGCCACAGTCTCTCAAGTGGGTGCTTGCCCACCTCTTGGTCCTGGGGAGTGCAAGGCCACAGTCTCTCAAGTGGGTGGTTTGCCCACTGCTTGGTCCTGGGGAGTGCAAGGCCACAGTCTCTCAAGTGGGTGGTTTGCCCACTGTTTGGTCCTGGGGAGTGCAAGGCCACAGTCTCTCTAGTGGATGGTTTGCCCACTGGTTCTGGAAGGGGCATTGTGCCCAGTGTGCTTCATCCTGGGAAGTGGATGGCTTCTTCCACTGATTCTGGAGGGGGCATTGTGCCCAACATGTTTCATCCTGGGAAGGATGGGGTGAGTGGATGGCTTCTCCACTGGTTCTGGAGGGGGCTTTGGGGCCAGTGTGCTTCATCCTGGGAAGGATGGGGTGAGTGGATAGCTTCTTCAACTGGTTCTGGAGGGGACATTGTGCCGAGTGTGCTTCATCCTGGGAAGGATGGGGTAGGTGGATGGCTTCTTCCACTGGTTCTGGAGGGGGCATTGTGCCCAGTATGCTTCATCCTGGGAAGGCGGGGGTGAGTGGATGGCTTCTCCACTGGTTCTGGATGGGGCATTGTGCCCTGTGATTCAGATCTTGGGGAGTGCAAGGTCACAGTCTCTCACCTGGGTGTCAGATCCACAGGATTTGCAGGGGCCAGGCCGCCCAACAGCCCATGGATGCAGGACTACACCCTGCCCGCCGGCACTGACGGCTGCTCAGTGGTGGCAGTGGTGCTGGTGGTGGTGCTGGCAGTGGTGGGGGCAGGCTCCAGCCCATCCCCTGCAGCCTCGGACGGTTGCCCACTGGGGCTGCTGCTGCTGGCAGTGGTGCTGGTGGTGGTGCTGGTGGCAGTGGGGGGAGGCTCCAGCCCATCCCCTGCAGCCTCGGATGGCTGCCCACTGGGGCTTCTGCTGCTGGCAGTGGTGCTGGTGGCGGTGCTGGTGGCAGTGCTGGCAGTGGTGGGGGAAGGCTTTAGCCCATCCCCTGCAGCCTCGGACTGCTGCCCACTGGGGCTGCTGCTGCTGGCAGTGGAGCTGGTGGCGTTGCTGGCAGTGGTGGGGGGAGGCTCCAGCCCATCCCCTGCAGCCTCGGACAACTGAACCCCCATGGTTGGTGATGGGGGCTCCAAATGAGTCCCAGCACCAGGCCTCCTATCCTTCCTGCTTGCTGGTACAGGCCCCTTGCCCTTCCTTTCAGCAGCCAGGAATAGCTCCTTGCCCTTCCTTGACTCAGCTGGTGGTGCCTCCTTGCCCTTCCTTGACGCAGCTGGTGGTGCCTCCTTGCCCTTCTTTGATGCATCTGGGGGTGCCTTCTGGCCCTTCCTTGAAGCAGCTGGGGGTGCCTCCTTGCCCTTCCTTGAGGCAGCTGGTGGTGCCTCATTGGCCTTCCTTGCAGCACCTGGTGCAGGCACCCTTTCAGTGCGGCTGCCTGGTGCCCGGTATCCTCTCCCACCTGGAGTAGCTGTCGACACTACTGTGGTTGTGGACTGGGTGGCTGAGGTGCTCACCTGGGTTCTGACCACCCTGGCCCAACGTGAAGGACGGGGGGAGTGGTAGGGAAGAGGTCAACGGTGGAGAGGAAAAGTTTCTTAGGGACATTAGGGTGGGAAGAGGGTGAAGGTTTGGGAGTGGAAGAAGAGGAAGAGGAAGTGGTTGTAGGAGGTGTCTGCTGATTTTGGGTGTAGGTGCATGGGCTGGATGCTGTTGTGAGGTGGATGGCTGTTGGGTATCTGAGTGCTTGCGTTTGTGTACTTTGGGAGCAGGGGGCACAGACACAGTGGGAGAGGACACAGGAGACGTGTGCATGGACGTGGGAGTGGTGACTGCCAGTGAGGGACGTGTAGTGATAGGCGTGATGGTAATGGTGGTAGTGGATGAGGATGTAGTGCATGCAGGTGTGAGTGGAGACCCAACTGGGAGAGAAGTGAATGATGAGGAGGAGGGGGCCACAGTGGAGGCAGTGGATGTTGGTATGTCTGCATCTGGATGGTGTTTGTGTGAGTGTCTGTGGGATGATGTGTGGTGCTTGTGTTTGCCTGAACCACTCCTGTGTGTTGTCGTGTGTGCATGCTGGTCTGTCTGTGACCAAGCTAACATTTGCTTTAGTTATATTAAGATGAATGTTTGATATTGGTAATTCTGATAACGGTATTTGTTTAATGTTTTAGAAGCTTTAGAGTAATAGAAAGCACATCCCAGAGCAGTAACACATTCCAAACCTGGAAACTAGAGACCAGGATCCAAGAGGTACTTTTAGAAGAAAATTTCTAATAAATAAAGGGATAGTCAGGAACCCAGTTAGGAATAGGATGTACTTATCTGTTCTTTGTTTATGTTTCATTAGGCACCAGTTTCTACAGAAGTCAGAGAGGGCCGCAGATTTGTGCAGCACTTCAACAGTGGAAACGCAAGAACGGTGTTGTCTCTTTCTTTTATTTTATCCACTTCCCCCCTTCCCTTGAGCTTCTGTTCTTAGTGCACTGTTTTAAAAACTAGTGTGCTGGAACAAGCAGTTTCAGGGTGGGGTCGGATTGTCTTCAACCTCCATCAGAACTGAACAAGGACTCAGGTGAGCTGGGCTTTGACAGAAGCACAAGCCTTAAATAAATAAAATAAAAAAATTCAGTTCTGGTGGACGATGAATATCGGGGAAGAAATAGAGGGCATTGACGTCACGGATATGGCGCAGGCCCTAAATGAGGACTTGGCTCATAATGAATCAGTGTCTGGCATCTTGCAACATATGCAAGAGGAAATAGAGAGATTAAAGATGGAGAATACCTCTTTAAAACAGGATTTAAGCAGGTATAAATTTAGGGTATCTCAGTGGAACACAGCTTTTACGCCTTTGTTTAAAACCTCCTCAGAGACAGGGGTGCCATCAAAACATACAACTTTGCCTCCCCCAGTTGAGGTCACTGTTAATGTTCCTAATGCTGTGCCCTTAGCAGCACCTGAACGTTTTCATGGAGATAGTAACAAATTCCATGTTTTTATCAATCAATGTCAATTACACTTCGTTTGTAAGCCACAACAGTTCACTACTGATGCTACGAAAGTGGCATTCGTCTTGTCTTATTTGGGTGGCACAGCAGCCAATTGGTCAATTCCTTTCGTGGAGAGAGATGATCCCATCCTCCATAATTGGAATCAATTTAAACGTACCATGACCAGCCTTTTTGCAAAACACACTTTCATGCAGGCAAGTGATAATGAGCTTTTAAAAGGATTTATTGACCTATCTCACTAGTTTTAATCGTTTACTCACCGAGACACACTGGCCAGAAGAAAAGCGTGTCTCCCTTTTCTATAAAGGTTTGAGAGACGAGTTAAAAGACGCGCTGGCTCATATCGTTGATTTGCCAGAAGACTATTCGGACTTTGTAGATTTAGTTGTGAAATTAGAACATAGACTAGGAGAAAGAAAGGGAGATAAATACAAACTGGAATCACGGTTAACTTTTATTAGACACGAGAAGAAAGACCCAGATAATAAACTCCCTGAACCTGAGCCTATGCAAATAGGGACACTCAGAGGTTCACTCACATCAGAGGAAAAAGAAAGAAGGAGAAAACTTCAATTATGTTTATATTGTGGAAGGGCAGGTCACTTTGCCAGAGAATGTCCAGTAAAGCCTAAAAATCCACGAAAGGGTGCTGTTTCCTCCACCTCCTCAACTGAATCGGGAAACGATTAAGCTCGACAAGGGGAGAGGTTACTTGTTCGAGAAAACATCTTAATCAAACCTCTAATGCTGCAGCCTTCATGGTACCGCACATACCTAGACATTTCATAATTCAGGTCGTTTTAATTGTTACTACCCAAGTGAGGCATTCTCTCCCTGTCCTACTGGACTCAGGCGCGACAGGAAATTTTGTGGATAATAAGTTAGCTGAAAACTTAGGACTTCCTATGTGCCTAAGGCCTTGTCCAGAAGCAGTATGTGCAGTGGATGGGTCAGAATTGACCTCTGGATTAATCACAAAACAAACAAGTCCACTTGTTATGGTCTGTCAGAACGGGCACACAGAGGTGATTAGCTTTGATCTGATAGATACTCCTAATTTTGGTTTGATTCTCGGGGTACCCTGGTTAACAACTCATAACCCAAAAATTGATTGGGTGAATAGAAATGTTACTTTGGATTCCTCTTTCTGTAGAACCAATTGCTATCAAGAAGCAGGTACAGAACAGAGCACAGTATTACACTGTGCTAGTGTTATACAAGATGAACCAAGTCTCCCTCCTGAATATTCTGACTTTAAAGACGTCTTTGATCCAGTAAAGGCTAGTGTGCTGCCCCCACATAGGTCTTATGACTGTCGTATAGATCTTATCCCAGGGGCCCCTTTACCTAATAACAGAGTATATGCTTTGACTGACGAAGAAACCAAATACTTAAGAACCTACCTAGATGACCTACTACAGTCTGGGTTCATCCGTCATTCCACATCTCCGGTGTCATCTCCACTCTTTTTTATCCCGAAGCCGGATAAATCCCTGTGCGCGTGTATCGATTATAGAGGACTAAATAAGGCTACAATAAAGAATAAATATCCTCTTCCTCTAATACCTGTGTTGTTGGATCAATTAAGACATTCTACTGTATACACTAAACTAGATCTGCGGGGAGCTTACCACCTGGTCCGAGTAAAAGAGGGGGATGAGTGGAAGACAGCTTTCAAGACAAAGTTTGGTTTATTTGAGTACACAGTAATGCCCTTTGGGTTATGTAATGCCCCTGCGGCCTTTCAGTTCTTTATAAATGAGGTCCTACACGAATTCCTGGACATTTGTGTCATAGTATACATAGACGACATCCTCATTTACTCTAAGAACTCAGAAGAACATACCCAACATGTTCGTGCAGTATTATCAAAGTTAAAAGAAAATCATCTTTTTGCTAAGTTAGAAAAGTGTACTTTTAATGTCAGCACAGTGGACTTTTTAGGATACTGCCTGTCACCTCAAGGAATAACTATGGATGTAAAGAAAATCAGTGCTATTGCTGATTGGCCAGAACCATCCTCTGTAAAAGATATTCAGAAATTTCTGGGTTTCGCCAATTTTAATAGGAGGTTTATTGCACATTTTGCAGACATTGCGGCCCCAATAACTACCTTGTTGCGGAAAGGGCAACGATTTCTTTGGACTGATGAGGCGGCACACGCCTTTCAACTCCTAAAACAAAAGTTCACTTCAGCCCCAATTCTGAAACATCCTGATCCTGACTTGCCTTTTTTTGTTGAAGCGGATGCTTCACAAGTAGCTTTAGGAGGAGTTCTCTCTCAACGAGATGCAGTAGATGGCCAGTTACATCCTATAGCCTTCTATTCCAAAAAGTTATTACCAGCTGAACAAAATTACACTGTGGCTGAAAGGGAACTACTAGCTATCAAAGTAGCCTTTTCAGAATGGAGGCACCATTTAATGGGAGCCAAGTACCCAGTTACAATCTTTTCTGACCATAGGAACCTACAGTTTTTTGGATCACTTAAAGCACTAATACCACGTCAGATGCGCTGGTTAACTTTTTTTAGCACATTTGACTTTGTAATAACCTATAGACCAGGTGCACAACAAATTCAATCTGATGTGTTATCTAGATACGGACATACTTCAGACATGAAACAAGATAAAATAGGAGAACCCATTATTCCTCCCCAAAAGTTTTTGGCACCAGTACAACAGAAGGATTTCATCACAGATCTATATAATGCACACATGCAAATAGCACCTCAGGATTGGTTAAAGGATTCCCATAACACAATACAACGAGGTTTATTGTATCACAACAACATGCTGTTAGTGCCCACCTCTGAATTACAAACACAGGTGATAATTTGGCATCACGCCTCACCGTTGGCAGGTCATCCTGGTTGGGTAAAAACCCTGGAAAATGTGCAAAAACACTTTTGGTGGGACACTATAAGAAAGGACGTTAAGCAATTTGTCACTACCTGTCCAATTTGTGCAAGACATAAATCTTCTCATAAGGCCCCTGACGGTTTGTTAATACCAATGCCAACACCCAAGCAACCTTGGCACACTGTGAGCGTAGACTTTATTGTAGGTTTACCACCTGTAAAATCTTTCACAACAGTGTTGGTTATAGTGGATTTTTAATCTAAAATGGCACATTTTGTACCATTACGGAAATTACCCACGGCGGCAGAATTTGCCGATATTTTTATAAGGGAAATTGTGCGTTTACATGGTTTGCCAAGCAAAGTGGTGTCAGACCGAGGGAGCCAGTTCAACTCTTAATTTTGGAAAAAATTATGTAAAAAACTGAAAATAGATGTGGCATTATCCACTGCTTTCCACCCAGAGACAGATGGACAGACTGAACGACTGAACCAAACCTTACTTCAAACGCTACGTTGTTTATTGGCTGATTATTCTAGTCAATGGTTGGAAGCTCTCCCTGTAGCGGAGTTTGTTTATTATAATACTGAGCATTCAGCTCTACTTTGCTCACCATTCTATTTCTTGCAGGGGTATCATCCAAGAGCTATACCCATTTTGTTAGAAGATTCTCTGTTACCTACAGTAACGGATAGACTAACAAGGTTAGGTGACATACAAGACAAAGCCAGGAAACATTTATTAAAGTACAAGGAAAGCATGAAAAGACAAGCAGACAAACACAGATCTGAGGCCCCAATGTATAAAATCGGTGACAAGGTATGGCTCTCCACAAAGAACCTAAACATAGAGGGATCCCGAAAGCTGCAACCACGTTTCATTGGACCCTTTAGTATAACTGCCATAGTAAACCCGGTAACAGTAAAATTAGATTTACCAAAACAATATCCAGTACATACTACATTCCATGTGTCCTTGCTTAAGCCGTACAATCCAAAAACCCGACCTGAACCACCACCTCCACCCATACCAATTAAGGGAAATCTAGAATATGAAGTGAAAAGCATAAAAGACTCAAAAAGAATTAGTGGACGTCTGTTTTGTTTAGAAGAATGGAAAGGATATGATGAATCTGAGAATTCATGGGAACCAGCATCATATGTACATGCCCCACAGCTGATTAGACGGTTTTATTTAAAAAATCCAGGAAAACCCCGTCCTGTAGGAGGACCTTTGAGGGGGGCAACTGTTAGGGTTTGTGCACAGCAAAGAGCATGTCCCCTCTCACTGCACTTGTGGGTTCTGTAATAGCTCCCTTTTAAACTTACTATTGAAAGCCTTTCTTGTTATCTCACCTTCCCCCCCCCCCTAGGCTTCTGTGTATGTTGTTTAATGTGCTGTTTTGTTTACACATTGGGCCTTGCTTTTACCAAGGCTTCTTTAAAACACTCTTCTCTAGGCCATGTGTTAATTTAACTCATTTGCATAATAACTGAAACTCTGCACACCTTTCAAGAACATGTGCAGCATGTGAGGACCACACCCAGCTCTTCAAACCACGCCCAGCTCTGCACACCTTTCAAGAACATGTGCAGCATGTGAGGACCACACCCAGCCCTGTCTATAAAAGGCAGCCCCGAGCCTCACCCAGTGCTTGTGCTCGTCTACCTCCCGCTTACCTAAGGACAGATCGCTCAGCGCTGGCACTCCTGCTCTCTACAGACTTTCATTGGCTTCAATGGGCGCAGCTGCTGGCTCTTCCTTCTTCCGGTTTCCGGTTCCTCCTTGCCTCCGCCTCTCTCCTACAAGCAACCTGCAAAAGAGAAAGAAGACAAGGTTAGACTGATCAGTATCTCTTGCCAGCAACAAGTAAGTGCAAAACTTTTATTACCTGAAAGAACTTTGACAACAATTTCTGGATTCGTGTATAGACAATTTGAAACAAGATACCTTCCACGAACATTGTGATTCAAACTCTTTGTTACAAGAATACTTTGCGGAACTTTGTGAAGCAAACATTTTTTTGTGGAACTTTTAAGAATCGAACCATGGAAACCATTAACAGCAAGGCAAACAGTAAATCAAGGACTTGCACAAATTACATGCTGTATTTTGACATAAAAGTACAGTATTTGTTTTATAAAAGATTCTGGAAATATGGGAAAAGTGAGTCTGCTATTGGCAATTTAGGCTTTAGTTATATTAAGATGAATGTTTGATATTGGTAATTCTGATAACGGTATTTGTTTAATGTTTTAGAAGCTTTAGAGTAATAGAAAGCACATCCCAGAGCAGTAACACATTCCAAACCTGGAAACTAGAGACCAGGATCCAAGAGGTACTTTTAGAAGAAAATTTCTAATAAATAAAGGGATAGTCAGGAACCCAGTTAGGAATAGGATGTAATTATCTGTTCTTTGTTTATGTTTCATTAGGCACCAGTTTCTACAGAAGTCAGAGAGGGCCGCAGATTTGTGCAGCACTTCAACAGTGGAAACGCAAGAACGGTGTTGTCTCTTTCTTTTATTTTATCCACTTCCCCTCTTCCCTTGAGCTTCTGTTCTTAGTGCACTGTTTTAAAAACTAGTGTGCTGGAACAAGCAGTTTCAGGGTGGGGTCGGATTGTCTTCAACCTCCATCAGAACTGAACAAGGACTCAGGTGAGCTGGGCTTTGACACTGTGTGCTTGGGATAGGTTGGGGTTGAGGGGAATGGGATTGGGATTGGGTAGAGGAAGTTGGAGGAGGGAGTATGCCCTCCAGGAAGGCATTTGTCTGTTGCATCAAGGCTGCTAGCCCCTGGACGGCATTCACAATGGTTGACTGTCCAACAGAGATGGATCACAGGAGGTCAATAGCCTCCTCACTCAGGGCAGCAGTGCTACCTGGGTCAGGGTCTGAGGTGCCTGGGGCAAAGGAGATGCCACCCTCCTGGGTGAGCGGGCACGGGCAACTCCATAAAGGGCTTCTGGGAGGACGGTGCTGGTACAGGGGGTGGAGGCTGTACCTGTAGCTGGGGTGGGCACAAAGGTGTCCACCACCACCAGGGAGCTTCCATCGGAGGAGGTATCCTGTCTCCTCAATGGTGCTCCCCTCGCATCCCTCTAGTGCCCTCAGCGTTGGTAGGCTCTGCCTCTTGGATCCTGTGGGATGCAGCTCCCTCTGTCGCCGGTGCCTCTGCTCCTCCGCCAAATGATGCTAATGCACATAAGGACAGGGTGACAAAACAAAAAGGAGGAGAAGAGACAAAGGATACACTTGGTCAATGGCGGCAACAACACCCCCGTTGGCGTACACGACACACACACACAGGGAACAGTCATGCACTAGGCAATGCACTACCGGTCACAATGCTAGTCACCAGCCGATGGACAGGGACCCCTTGCGCCAATTGCAGCATACCTGAGACCCACAGACCCCTGCCCAGTAGTGTATGCGTACTAGCTTGGTTGGAGGAAGTTTACATCAGACCCTGCCCAACATGGGACCTAACCTGCAATGTACGTCCTCGCCTAGGGGCACCCACAGACCCACATCCCCCACCCGGATACCACCCCACCACGCGCAAGTAGTATATTGGGGCACTGTACTCACCCCTTGTGGCTACTGTGATGCCCCAAAGAGCCCATCCAGCTCTGGATAGGCCACTGCCAGTATGTGGGCCATCAGAGGGGTCAGGGTTTGACGGGTGTCCCTTCCTCAGTGGGAGGCCATCCCCAGCAGGGCCTTCGCCGCCTTCTGTACCCAGCATCTCATGTCCTCTGACAGTGGGTGCTCCGCCTGCCGTAGACCCCCAGGGTCCGCACATCCTTGCGATGGCACGCCATATACCCTTTTTTTGATGGGCAATGACCAGCAGAGAAATATACATAGGAAAAGGTATCAGTCAGACTGTCCTGCCTGTTACACTCATGGCCCACCATAGCCCTTCACATCACCTTACGCACAGACATGGCCCACCATACATGCAGCATGCTGCCCAGGGCCCTTCCACCAACCCCCCACACTTATGGCCTTCACACACACCACTCCATACATTCACACTACATGCAGCGTGCTCACAGTATACTCACCTGTTGGTCTGGAGGCCCATAAAGCATTCTGTACTGGGGTAGGACCCAATCCACCAGTCTCTCTGACTCCGGCCCGGTGAAGGCAGGGGCCCTTTCCCCAGTGACATAAGCCATGTTCGGTTCCAGACACAGGTCACAGCAGCACGTGCAGTTTAGGTCCTCTCCTGTTGAAGGTCAGGTAGCAAGTGAGTGAACAGGTAGGAAATGGCAGTGACGTCCAAGGCGGTGCATACTGTCACCGTCCGGCGTACATCACCGTTGGCCACTGTAACCCATAGGGCCCAATGACAACCAATGAGGAGTTGCACGGCGGTTCTCGACCGCCTCCTGAAACGGCACACAACATCAGCAGAATTACCTCATTTCCACATGTCCCTCCATACAGGACAGGCAGACGCCATTTTGGGGGGAGGGCAGGCCATGGCACCTAACTGTGTCACAGTACACATAAGCACCATCTGGACCTCTCCAACAATATACTGTTACAATCACAACATGCAATGAAGTGTAGTGATGGGAAATATGGGATACTAACCAGCTACTCACCGTTTTGCCCCATAGATTGCAACCGCTGTGGATGAATAAGAGATGGAGATATCCCCCGTGTACAGAACCCTGGTGGACTTAGCACCAATGAGGACAGGTACGGTTATATGTCGGAACCACGGGTGCCTAAACCACCCGTGGTTCAACAACGAGGTCGGAACAATGACCTGGTTCTAAACACTAATGCCTTTACCACGAATGCGTTTACAACGATTTTACCATTGTAAACGCATTCCTGGTAAAGGCATTACCAATCAGCATGCACGACCCAGCATGCTTCCACCCCAGCCCCCACCCCACCCGCCCCTTAAACATAAACCCTGACCCCCCTAACCTCTAATCACCCCAGACCACACCCCAAAAACTAAAAATACCCGAGTCCCCACCCCGCCCCTAAGACCTAAACCCTGCCCCCAAACCCTAATCACCCCCAGCCCCCTCACCCCCCAAAACAGCCCCAGTCGTAGCCCAACTTACCTCCTCCTTCACCGCATCCACTCTGACTCCCTTCTGTACCTTAACCACGCATGTACGTTGTTCAGACATGCGTGGTTAAGGTACCGAAACCAGGGAGTCGTGGAAAACGAAAGCGTTGTTTCACTTTTGTTTTTTACAACCTCGTGGTTCTGGACTCGTTCTTCTGGGTGTTTCCCGACAGGCACATTATCCTCACCTATAGACTGGACAGGGCCACAATCAGAGAGCTGTGTGCCCAATTGGAGTCTGACCTGATATCTGATATCCGTCACCCCACCGGGATCCCCCCCTCTTGTGCTAGTCCTGCCTGTGCTCCATTTCCTGGCAACTGTCTCCTTCCAAGTAACAGTGGACTTGGCATCAGGAATGTCACAGCCAATGTTCTCAATAGTGCTGACCAGAGTGTTGTCTGCCCTGATTAAACACATGCGCAGCTACATCATTTTCCTCCAGGTGGTGGATTTGGTCACTATGACAGCTGATTTCTATGCAATGGGACATATCCCCAACATTAATGGGGCAATTGATGGCACACATATTGCATTTGCCCCCCCCGGAGAAATTAACAGGTGTTCAGAAATCAAAAGAGCTTTCACTCAATGAATGTGCAGATAGTGTGCCTGGCGGACCAGTACATCTCCCATGTCAATGCAAAGTATCCTAGGCCTGTGCATGATGCCTTTATCCTGAGGAACAGCAGCATCCCATATGTGATGGCTCAACTCCAGAGGCACCGGGCGTGGCTAATAAGTGAGCCCTGGTTCCCACCTAGTGGATGTTGATGTATGGGTATGGTGTGGGTCCTAAGGGTTAGTGTGTGTCTAACAGGTGTCCCTCGATATTTGCAGGTGACTCTGGTTACCCCAATCTCTCATGGCTACTGACCCCTGTGAGGAATCCCAGTACAAGGGCAGAGGAACGTTACAATGAGGCACATGGGCGAACAAGAAGAATTATAGAAAGGACATTTGGCCTCCTGAAGGCTAGGTTTCATTGCCTCTATCTCACAGGTGGTTCCCTGTGCTACCTACCCAAGAAGGTCTGCCAGATCATCGTTGCATGATGTATGTTGCACAACCTTGCCTTACATCGCCAGGTGCCTTTTCTGCAGGAGGATGAGGCTGGAGATGGGCGTGTGGCAGAAGTGGACCCTGTGGACAGTGAAGATGAGGAGGCAGAGGATGAGGATGAGGACAAGAGAAGTTCAATAATTAGTCAATACTTCCAATGACACCCAGGTGAGACAGTGGAACTTCACTTTTAACTGACAGTTTTGTGTTTGACATTGTCACTGGCAGGCTGATTTTCCCACTTCTATGGCCACTCACTGTACCCTTTGGCATCTCTATTTGCAGATATGTGTGCCCCACTATCGCTCCTGGTGGGTTGACTGCAGCCAACTACAGGTCATTCCTATGTATACATTACTGTACAGTTGTATTGCAGTATTTAAACCTCGCTAAACGAATATATAGTTAAATCATTTGGCATACTCGATATTTTTTAAAGGGTGTTTATTTAAGTGCTAATAAGTAGAGGGGGATGTGCAATGGGCTGGTGTGATGGTGGAGGAAAGTCCAGGATAGAGTCCAGTCTATGTGGATCACAGGTGCATTGTCCAAGGGGGCATAGGAAGGGGAGCAATGGCAGTTCAAGGTGGACAGGGTGACAGGGTGGGACACAAGGGTGACATTCAGGAGTGTCTTATTTACTGGCGGGGGTTTCGGCAATAGTCTCTGGCTTCTGCCTGGATAGCAGGAAACGTTTGTAGTGTGGGTCTCCTTCTGCAGGGGGAGGGGTGCTGGTGGCCTGTTGGTCCTATGGCGGGGCCTCCTGTCCAGTAGAGGCAGCGGAGGTGGAGGGCTGTTCATCCGTTTGGCTAGTGGTAGAGGCCCAGTGGTGTGCCACTGCCTCCCTCATAGTGCTGGCCATGTCTGCCAGCACCCCTGCAATGGTGACCAGGGTGGTGTTGATGTCCTTAAAGTCCTCCCTGATCCCAGGAACTGTCCCGCTGGTTCTCCTGCATCTTGTCCAGTATCTGGCCCATCGTCTCCTGGGAATGGTGGTATGCTCCCAGGATCGTGGTGAGTGCCTCCAGGAAAGTCGGTTCCCTGGGACTGTCCTCCCCCGTCAAACAGCAGTACTCCCAGCTTCCCTGTTGTCCTGTGCCTCTGTCCCCTGAACCGTGTGCCCACTGCCACTGACCCCAGGTCCCTGATCGTCCTGTGTTTGTGAGGTGGCCTAGGGTCCCTCTAGTGGTGGACACGCTGCTGATTGACGTGTCCTGGGGACAGAGGTATGGGCCCGCTTGGTGGGTACTGTGCTGGTGTTTCCTAAAGGGGGAGGCTCTGTGGTGGTATGGGACTGCGTCTGGGTAACCGACTGTCCAGAGATCCCTGATGGGCCCGGTTGGTCTCCAGATCCAAGCGTCCAGAGCTGCTGTCATCACTGTGGGGGGAATGGATGTTGCTGGCACCTCCTCTCCGATGACTGTGGCTGGGGGACCTGTGGGGATGTAAATGTAGTGTTATTGTTTTTGCGTGTGACATCTTGTGCATGTGTGTGTTGCCCTCTATAGTTGTTATTGCCCTAGCAGCTTTGCCTTGTGTGAGTTGTTATTTGGTGGGCTAGCTGTTTCCCTCTAGTGTGCATGCTTTAGTGATAGGTGTCCATGCAGGTCTGTGATGGGGGTCCATGCATTGGTGTTGCAGGGAGGGCTTGGTATTGGGAGGGGTGGGTTGTGATGGTGGGGTGTGTGGGAGGTGGTGGAGTGACGGGAGTGAGGGTAAGGGTGGGTGTATGTGATGGCATGCAGGTAGGGGGGGTGAAAGTAGTAAAGAGTTGACTTACCAGAGTCCAGTCCTCCTCCTACTCCTGCCAGGCCCTCAGGATTCATGATTGCCAAAACTTGCTCCTCCCATGTTGTTAGTTGTAGGGGAGGAGGTGGGGTCCACCGCCAGTCCTCTGCACAGCTATTTGGTTTCTTGCTGCCACGGAACACACCTTCCCCCATAGGTCGTTCCACCTCTTCCTGATGTCATCCCTTGTTCTTGGGTGCGGTCCCACGGCGTTGACCCTGTCCACGATTCTCCGCCATAGCTCCATCTTCCTAGCAATGGATGTCTGCTGCACCTGTGATCCGAATAGCTGTGGCTCTACCCGGATTATTTCCTCCACCATGATCCTTAGCTCCTCCTCAGAGTACCTGGGGTGTCATTGTGGTGCCATGGGTGTAGTGTGAGTGGTGTGGGTGAGGGGGTGTAGGGAGATGTGTTGGGGTGTGTGATGTAAGGTGCGTGGATGGTGTATAGGTGGTGATGTTGTGTGGCTGTGGTCATGCTTGTGATCTTGCTATCTCTCTTGCGGCACTTGTTTGTAGTCGTAAAGGGTTGTGGGTACTGTGGGTGTGTGTTTTATGGGGGTGTGGGTGTGGTGTGTGAATGTGTGTCAGGTGTGTGTAGTTTGAATTGCCCAATGTGTTATTGTTTTGTATGTGTGTGTGTATTTTGAGCACAGCGGTATGTACTGCCAATGGTTTACCGCCATTGAATGTCCGCCATGGTGATTCGTGGGTCATAATGTTGTGGGTGTAGGTCTATTGGCGTAACGGAGTGGGTTTTAACACAGCCAGTTTATCACCGACCTTTGGGCTGGAGGACTTGTGTGTGTGGCTGTACAGTGACGGATTGCTATGTGTGTGTCATAATATGGGTAGCAGTAATCTGCTGCAGCGGCGGTATGTTGGCGGCAGTCAGCATGGCAGTAAGCGGTACTTACCGCCAATGTCATAATGAGGGCCTTTGTCCTTAATAACAAATCTATAGACCTATCTATGGTCCAAGGAAACATGACTACTCTTGTCTAGCTGAATCTGTGGCTACTTCTTTCCCTCTCTCCCTCTGTTCTATTAACATTGCATATGGTGATGGCATGGAACCGGGACCCCACCCTTATCATTCACCATATTTTTAACATCACTTTCTGCAATTCAAATCTGTGAGCCTTATTTATAGATTGGCAGATTGGATTTTACTCCATCAGGGCAACAGAGTTAAGTAGTCGGTTGCCATGACAAAGTCCCTGCCTACCATATTTTGATATGTCTGCCAGCTCAGTGGATATCTCTAGCATGGGCAGCAACTGCCGTCATGGGCATTTTCTGTCAATGCAGATTGGTGAATGGCCTTGTCAAAATGCATGATGCAGGGCAAACTTACATTGGTTTACTGTCCAAAACAAAACCCCAAAGTGGAATTTTATTATGGAAAATAAAAAAAATGTAATGCTCCCCTAGCTATGGGAGTTTTCTTCTATTGCAAGGCAGACACTTTTCAGTTTTTGCTGCCCCTTATTGCCATGGTTTACCAGGTTGTTACGCACAGTGAAATCTGACCATGCATTTTTCCACTCTATATCGAGTGGGTGGACACATGGCCAAACCTCCTATGACCTTATCCTGTCAGACTGTTGGAGTGTTCTGTTAACATAATGAAAGGCCTCATGACTCTATATGAAGTGGGTAGACTTTCAGTTTGGTAGTGAGGGTGCTCTATTACTATTGCAATGGAGTACCCTCTCCATCATACTATAAATCAAGCCCTACGTGTAAACCAAAAAGTGATGTGATGTGAATGTTACAGGCATGAAGTTCTAGGTCCCTTGAGATAGAAGGAGCCCACTGGAGAGAATATTTGACCATACAAACTTTTCTGTTGTGTATATATAATGGGGCTGCATATTAAACACCAGAGGAATCGGTAGGGTCAACTGAAAGTACATTTCTGAGCCACATACACTGCCTCCAAGAGGAGCTAAAACATCTCTTGTAATTTGACCCATTGCATCATTCCAGCAGTGGAACATACTTTTTTCACAAGGATATTCAAATAATAGCAACAGTATTCCAGTGGTCCAATGCCATGGGTTTCTCCCATAATAATACAGCCTTAAAAGGACCAGTAGGATATCTCCTCATATCTCCTCATATCTGTGTACATATGAGTTGACATGTGCTAAGTGAACAAAGCAATTGATAAGAGAGACATCCAGGGCTGCACACTGCAGACATGATAGAGCAATTGAATAGTTGTGTTTATTGTTTTATAAATATATGTATTTTATACAATCACAAGAAAATACACAAATTTAAAAAGTCCTTAGTAAAAGGACTGTCAGAGTTTAAAATGCTCTGTCATGAGTAGGCATGTTGTTCCAACACTTAGGGCCTCATTTAGAAGGATTTAGCACCACCTTTGCGTCTTTTTTTACGCCAGGGCAGCACTAAATCAACACTAGATTTAGAAAGTGGGGCTAGAGGCCTCCAGCGTCACTTTTCCTGGGCAAGAGTAATTTTTCATTAGCATTGGATCTGGCTTCATCAGATACTGCCAATGATATGCAAGGTAGGCATTCCCACTTAAAAAATGACACTAGCGTCCAAGCATGTAGAAAAATGATGCGCACTTAGGAAAAGTCACACTAAATCTGATTTGCGTTGAAAGTTTCATACCTGGTCAGAACAGGTGTTAAAATGTCCCCTTGGCACAGGTGTATATGGAGAACACTCACAAAACACCATGGCAACTCGGAGGACAACATGGACCTACCCGTCTTACAACTGGGGACATCAAGGCGACCAGCGCAACCTCCAGCAACACCATCACAAGACCCTGCACCACCACAGTTACCACCCCCCTGATTGGCCTCAGGGAGGAGCAGGTCATCACCTTCTACTGGCTGCACAGGGAGTCCATCATACAACTGCTCTGCCTCATTGCACCACATCTGCAGCCAATGGTTGAGTGGTCCATCAAAATCTCACTGTTGATCAATCTCCTGGCTGTGCTTCATCTCCTTGCATCTGGATCCTTTCAGACCAAAGCCACATGAGTTGGTGGAGTATTGCAGCCCTCCCTGTCCCAATTCCTGCCCTCTGTTCTGGATGCGATCATCCGCCTCACACCACACCACATCCTCTTCCCCAACACCTAGCAGTTGCAGCAGGAAGTTAAACAGGACTTCTACGTAATTACTGGGTTTCCACATGTCCTCGGATCCATAGACTGCACCCATGTACAAATTGTACCACCTGCCATAATAGAACATGTGTACCACAACCAGAATCATGCACACTTGATGAATGCGTAGTTCATTGAGGATCATCGCAGATTAATCATCAATGTGGTAGCCAAATATCCAGGCAGCGTCCATGACTCATTCATCTTCAGAAACTCTATTACCAACCAGAGGTTTCAGATGGACAATATGTGAATGGCCTACTTGTAGGTAAGCAAACAACAAATCCCTAAGTGATACAAGAACAAAGTCATATGGGTGACACAATAGCCTCCTACACAGATAGGAACTGCACATTGAGTCCTGTCATACATACGTGCACTGTGCCCCTGTACACAGATCTAATGCAAATCACCATGACATACATGTGAAAACATCTCAAACTACATTTGCATTCATTGCATGATGGAAAGCCACACAGCCATGCACGGCAGACAGAAAATCTGCACTACATCTCTGTGTGCAAAGAAGGTGTACTGTCTACCCTGGAGTGTGATAACATGCAACACACATGCAACAACAGCCATATCATGCTTCAAACATCATGGATGATTAGGGGCATATGTTACCCAGTCCTTGTGCCACTCTGTACCACCAGAGCAACATTTGTTAGATGCTCTACTGGCATAGTGTGCCAGTTCATATTTATAAAGCCATGCAAAGGCGTGTAAGTATGGACCCCTGACATGCAGAACGCTGTGTGAAAGGGCTGATCGATGGGCGTTGCTCGGGGTATACCCTCACAACACCCATGTACAAAAAAGGTACCTGATATATTCACAGAGTTACAAGGGAGGGGATGTATCAATAATGTACGACATCTCAGGAGTGGCATAAAAGTGAAGCAACGGGCAGCAATATCCCTATCACTCCCTGTATCTTCATCTACCTATAAAGAACACAAAGAAAGAGGGAAACACCTCTCATGACTGTTAGTTCACTGTGTGTGCAGTAAGGTGTTCCCTCCTGCATAAAAACTAACATCCCAACAATGAATGCACCCTTGCACTATGTTGCAAGACTGCCTGTCTTGGTGCTAGGCAACAAGTTGTGCCTCACTGCAGGGATAGAGGACAGAAAGGTGCCATATCTTGTCCATAAAGTGCTTACATGGCACAGCACAAGGGTGCATGGCAGCACAGAAAGGCCTGTGTGGTGCTGCCCTGTGCCATGGGCCATGTCAATGAGGCCCTAGGTGCCAGTTGACAAACAACTGGTCATGGCCAGATCACTTGTAACTGTTCAAAAGACCAATGCTCTGTCAAATAACTCACACCACAAATATGTGAAGTCCAATAGTACACACATACATCACTTGCCACACTACAGAGTCAGCAGCCTTAGCTATGACTGATTATGCACTTCCTCCCTAATATAGTAGCCATGGGGTGTAGAGTCTACAAGGCTACAAGAAAGGGGCACACAAGATAGGGTGGGGGAAGATCTTTTCCATATGACCTGTGTCTTCGAGGTGGAGCACAAAGCCCACCAGTTGAAAAAATGCTGGGCAGACCTTATTGCCAGGGAGCAGGACCTTCTGGACCACCTTGGAACTGAAGGTGGTGGAACTGTCAGTGAGTACAGAATCTATGTGGCTGACTCTTGTTTTGCAATTAAAAGTACATGTCTGTGGGCCATAGGCCGCCTTTAGCAAGTCATGACAAAGGCGAGGGCTGTGAGTAGTGTGTCTAGTAGTGTGTCTATCCCAAACAGCATCCATGCCAAGGGCAGCGATGCACCATTTAGGAGACAAATGGCATATTCTTGTCCTTCCCTCCTGTGTTTAGTCACCAAGATCAGATTTGTATGAATGCCGACACACCTGTGTCATGTTGCAAAGATACATTTCACCACGGACAAGTGTCCATGTCCACTAAGGGCCTGCCTACTGTTTAATGTTGCATAGCCATGAACATGTGATGAGAATAATGATACAGGAGTAAAGGGAGTCATGGCTTTGTGTGTCCTGTGAATCATGCATGTGCAGAATGGCATCACAATTAGGGATGCTTGGAAATGGTGCAGTAGGTACTCATCTACAAAATGAGACCAATGTAGATGTGACATGCATGTATGGTTCCAACCCATATGTGTACATGACAGCCTGGCCTACCAATGTATGTCACTGAGACATGTCTAATGGCCTGCTTGCTTTTTCATAAACTCAGGTCTTCTGTGTTGATTACCAAATCAGGTGTAATATGCAATAGTTGACCATAGTGTTCATTATACAACATTCAAAGTGCTATGTCTCATGTCCTCTCTCTTGCAGGTGGCCCCCAGCCCTATTCAATTGGTGAGGTGGCAAGCTTTGAAGACCCCAATGCTACCAGTGAGTGGTTACCTGTATGTGTAATCTGTTGCGCAGGTAGTGTGTGTGATGTTGTACATTGTGTGCAGTGCCATGTACCAAATGTATGTATGTTACTACAGACATCATGTGCTATACATGGGGTCTCATTTATGAGACCCTAACACCACAAAATACTTATTTTTTGCAATGCTCAGGTGGCGATGTGCCATTTTCCACATTTACATGGCACTGCTAAGCCACTTTTTGTGGAATAAAGCCGCCTTGTAAATATGGCCCCCTCCAACACAGGTTTCTGTGGAACAGGGGCGTTCAATGGCTGTTGCTGTGGGCTTTCCACTGCAACACCCATTGCTTTTGACACTGCCCCAGATTTATGAGAAATTGTAAAGCTGAGGCAGCGTCAATCACTTATGCTAACCCAGGCGTGGGGTTGGCATGGCACAAAGAGGAGAAATACTTTTATTTCTCCTTGTTGTTTGCTCTTTCTATGTGTGCTGCATTTTGCAGCACACATAGAAGTTGCAAATCGACAATAAAGATTGTTTTTGTGCAGGAAGGTCTCCGTTCCTGCACAAAAACAATCTCCCCACAACACAGCCATCCTTGCACCATGGTTCAAGGGTGGCTGCATTAGCGGTAGGCAGCTGATTTAGCTTTGGTGCTGGGGGAAACACAGGGAAGAACTGTATTCCTTTCAAGACGGCGCATCCCTGCATTTTGAAAATGTTGGAGCGCTGCACTGCCAAATTTGGCACAACACCACACTACAACATATTCAAGTAAATGAGGCCCATGGTTTTGGACTGTATGGTTGATGCTGTGTGTAGGATTAGCATCCCAAGGAAACTATGCACTGGTGGCAACGTGTGCTCCAAGTGCCTTGTAAATATTAGACATGGCGTAAGAGTGCAAACACAGTGATGACAGTAAGCACAGGTGCCAGAAGTACAGGGATCTACACATGTAGCCAGGGTGGCAACATTTTGTTCTCTTAACATGTTACTGTTAGGTTTGGCACATATAGCACACAGTAACTCAGGTCATGGTAGGAATAGTGACCATGTGAATATGTCCCAAAGATCAGCAGGACAGTGGTCAACATGCCACACTTGAAAATGCCATAGATTTGCCCACCCATGTGGTGTACTGCCCCATACTCTGTGTCGTATATGTCAAAACATTGTAAACCCAAGTCATCCTCACAGATCCTGACATATGTATTTAGCCTGAGGGATTTCCTTACAATATTGTTATGCGACATGCCATCAATCAAAACGTAATCAATTAGTGGTGGTCCGGAAAATGTCCATGATGTGATACATACAGCTTCCCACAATGCACAGCATTACCCAGTGTTGTTCAAAAATCCCTGTGCAGATGAGGTGTAGGGCATGCACCAATATATGAGATGGTGGTGCTGAGTGTTGTCGTCCAACGTGTTCACCACATATCTGAACACATGTGCAGGCAATGGGCAGCATAGTGGGTCACATCAAGTACCTCTGGGATTATGCATTAGGACGTGGCACAGCTCACCCAGTAGTGAGCAAAGTGGATATGGGTGTAGGATTATGCCCATCTGTGTGACATGGGTAAGTGCTCCCCCCTCCATTTACACATTTAATACCTGTTGCATCCATTTTCCATGCAGCAGTGTCTTCAGATGTCTGTTCTCAACATATCATGCACACCCTGTTGGGAGACTACATTTAACTGGCAGTTCTTGCTCAGTTGAGTTTGGTGCATGCCAACGGATCTAAGGGAAATGGCACATGCAGGAGGGACATTGATGAGACATCCCATAAGATGAGTGTGACCTACCAAGGCCACAAAACATATGAGCATAGGCAATGGTGACATGGTCCTTTGAATATGTTCCAAGATGTTCCAATGGTATCGTTCAACATTAGCTAGCCTTCATACCTTCAACATGAGAGATGATGGTTGATGTGCAGATGTGTATAAACATTGCCCTTCAAGATGTAATTGTGATAATTACTGGGCAACGTGTGATGGTTGCAGATAGTGTTGCAATCGCATGCCTGTTATTCATTACCATTAACTACATTTAGCTGACGTGTCCTATTCCTGTTTCAGCTGCCAACATGACCCCATCACAAAAGTGAGACTTTGACAAGCGGGTGGAAGACTACCGCCATATCTCTCAGGTACAGAGGCGATTCAGAAAGATGGGACGCCTGTATGAGCTGGAGCATTCTTCTGGATCATGGAAGGCCTTTCCTCAAGGGGGACCAACAAAGAGACCAGCCTCCTCCAGCACCAACAAAGCAGGTAGCTTCAAGGCCAGAGACAGGGCAGGGTCCACTGGGGCTGGAGGGTCAACATCAGCTGGACACACAAGTGCCCTACACCACCAACAGCTGTTCCTCCAGTTGTTGAGCCACCATATGACCAAGAATTTTGTGCAGAGCTTGCAGCCCAAAGATACAGGATTGCCAGAGTGAAAAGTAGTAATATGGATATCCAAAAGATAATGCGAGAAATTAAGGATGCAGTGAGGTGGCACTAAATCCGACTATGGACAGATGGACACCACTTCCCTTTCTCTGTATTTGGTATTTGTTCTTAGTTGGGGTATATAGATAGTTAGGGTTAGTTTAGGTAGTATAGGGTATTGTTCTTACATTGTAGTTCTTCTTGGGGTAGGTTTTTGGGTTTTTAGTTAGTTGTAGGTATAAGTTAGGATAAGATATGGTAGCTTAGCTTAGTATATTAGATTCATAGTTAATTTTCTGTGAAGGATCCACATCCCTAGATATTCAAATTTGTTTTACAGTTACTATCTGAAACACTCCTGAATGGAGTTACACCACATTACAAATAGCAAGCTTTCAGGTCCAAGAGCAAGCCTTCTTCCAAATTTGGTATAATTCGGTCCAGCGGTTTGGGCTGCAGTCGTGTTCAAAATCCCTAAGGAAAATAGCATGGTGAAAAAGCATTTTGAGACCCCCTCCCCCCTGTTTTTCACAGCCCTCGCTTGATGGATCACTACATAACTTTCAAGACAGCAGCTTAAGTGAGTGACATGCTAGTTTTGAAAATTTCGTGAAGATTCTTCTAGCAGCGCCAAAGATATTGTCAAAACCAAAAATGCTCTTTCTATGGAAAAAAGGTCTTAATTATAAGTTCCTACTAGCGATCGCTGGGGCCAAAAAACATGTTTTTAATAATGTTTGATATGAATTGATGGAGTATCCATGCAAACAATTTTTTTTAAAAGCATAGTCTTCCCCACTTGTTCATACTGCAGCCCCTGGGCCAGGTCCTAGGAGCGAATGCAAATATGTATGTTTTGCGCTTCCTTAATTTTTACTGCTTTTTCATAGCATGTTCTGTAGTTTTTTGTGCCTTTTCCTTGGTTTTCTCTCATCTTCACTGCTTTCTCTGCTTTTCCCCCTGTTTTTTGTGTGAGTCCTCTCCTTGCTTTTCCCTCATTTTCACTGCTTTCACCTTGCTTTTCCACCATTTTTTGACTGTCTTCTCCTTGCATTTCCCTCATTCTCATTGCATTTTCCTTCCTTTTCCCTCAGTTTTTTGTGTGCCCGCTCCTTGCTGTTCCTTGTTTTTAGTGCTTTCTCCTTGCTTTTTCCCTAATTTTCACTGCTTCCTTTCTGGTTTTGGCCTCATTTTTTTGTGCCTTCTCATTCTCTTCAATTGTTTTCACTGCTTTCTCTTTGCTTTTCCCTCCGTTTTATGTGTGTCTTTTCCTTGCTTTTCCCCAGTTTCAATACTTTCTCCTAGCTTCTTCCCTGTTTTTTTGTGTGAATTCTCCTTGCTTTTCGCTAGTTTTCACTGCTTTCTCCTTGCTTTTTCCCCTCTTTTTTGTGTGCCTTCTCCTTGTTTCTCCCTCATTTTTACTGCTTTCTCTTTGCTTTTTCCCTCATTTTATTTGTGCCTTCTGTTGCTTTTCCCTAGTTTTTGCTGCTTCCTTCTTGCTTTTCCTTGCTTTTTCCTCATTTTAACTGCTTTCACCTTGCTTTTTTCCCCTGTTTTTTTGTGTGCCTCCCCTTGCTTTCCCCTAGATTTCACTGCTTTCTTCTTGCTTTTTTCCTCTTTTTTGTGTGACAGCTCCTTGCTTTTTCCTTGTTTTTACTGCTTGATACTTGATTTTTCTTGTTTTTGTGAGCCTTCTCCTTGCTTTTCCATCATATTCATTGCTTTCTCCTTACTTTTCCTCTTTTTTGTGTGCTTTCTCCTTGCTTTTTCTTGTGCCTTCTCCGTGATGTTCCCTCATTTCTACGGCATTCTCCTTGCTTTTGTCCTGTTTTTGTGCGCCTTCTCCTAGCTTTTGCCTCCTTTTCACTGCTCTCACCTTGATTTCCCCCCGTTTTGTGTGTGTGCCTTCTCTTTGCTATTCCATAGTTTTCTCTGCTTTCTTCTTGCTTTTTTCCTCTTTTTTGTGTGACTTCTCCTTGCTTTTTCCTTGTTTTTACTGCTTGATACTTTATTTTTCTCATTTTTGTGAGCCTTCTCCTTGCTTTTCCATCATACTAATTTCTTTCTCCTTACTTTTTCTCTTTTTTGTGTGCTTTCGCCTTGCTTTTTCCTCTTTCTCACTGATTTTTCCCCCTGTTTTTGTGTGGCTTCTCCTTGCTTTTCCCCCATTTTCATTCCTTTCTCCTTGCTTTTTCCCTCGTCTTGTGTGTGCTTTCTCTTTGCTTTTCACTCATTTTTACTGATTTCTCCTTTCTTTTTCCTCTGTTTTTTGTATGCCTTCTCCATGCTTTTCCCTAGTTTTCACAGCTTTTTCCTTGCATTTTCCCACATTTTGTGTGTGTTTCTCCCTAGTTTTCACTATGTTCTTCTTGATTTTTCCTCCATTTTTTTAGTTTTAGTTTCTTATGATAACTATAACTGCTCAATTTCTATGGTTTTGTGCTTGTAAATTCTGATCCTAACAGGATCAGGAGAACCAAATATGTCATTAGAGAACACACTTTATTTGACAACACCATGAACCCTGAACCTGATACCCCTTCTTACTCTAGAGCAGTGGTGAATTTCAATAATGATTCCAAGATCATCAGCAGCGTACTTGCCATGCACTGGACATACTGAAGACTGATCCCATTGTAGGACACGCAGTAGATGAGAGACCCAGGATAACTTATAGGAAATTATGCAGCCTCAGAGACATACTTGTCCACAGCGACATCACACTTATGTACAAAATGAAAGAACACAATCTGAAAGGCGTCTTCCTCTATGGTCATTGTGTACCATAATGCTATTGGAGAATGGTGGTAACCTCGCTTGTATTACAGATCTACGCTTTGCCTTTATTCCACTTGTTAGACCTGGCATCCTTAGAGAGGCCTTACCCCAGACTTTCTGCCTTTCACCTTTTGTTTTTAGTTGTATATTTTTGTTGGCCTTAGGACTCTGAGCAGTGCTAACCAGTGCTAAAATGCATGTACTTTTCCCCTAAACATGGTTACATCAGTGTATCCTAAATTGGCATATTTAATTTACTGGTAAATCTCTTGCAAAGTGGTATATAATATACCCACGGCCTGTAAATTAACATTTACAAGTGGGCCTGCAGCACTGATTATGCCACCCACGTAAGTAGCCCTGTAAACATATCTCAGGCCTGCCACTGCAGAGCCTGTGTATGCAGTTTCACTGCCACTTGGACTGGACATTTAAAACCTCTTGCCGAGCCCTAAGCTCATCTTTTTTATATATGTTACCCCTAGATAGGCCCTACATAGCCTCTAGGGCAGGGTGCCATGTAAGTAAAAGGACTGACATGTACTCTAAGTTGTACATGTACTCTAATGAAAAACTCCCAAAGTCATTTTTCATTATTGTGAGGTCTGCTACTCTCATAGGCCAGTATTTGGAATTCATTAATATACTTTTAAGCTGTAATTCCCTATCAGAAAGGAGGGGCTGTATCATGTTTCATATCATTGGAAAGGTGATGATAAATCCTCTTTACTGCTGAAGTCGGATTTATCATTACTATTTTTAGAAATGCCACTTTTAGAACGTGGGAATTTCTCTGCCCTAAATGCTCTGTGTGCTTGATAGCTTGCCTCTCATGCACTTCTGGCCTGGGCTAGGTGACAGCTGCATTTCTGTATTTCTTTCAGACACAGGGTACTCAGCTGCATATACATTCATCTTCATACTGATGGGTCTTCCTGGGTAGGAGGTTGGGGAAGGCTCACAAATACACTTCAAAGGGCAGTGGCCAGAGCCCACACAACGGGGTTATTACCCCCACTGCTAGTCTGGAGCCAGAGCTGGGCTGAAAAGGGGGACCTATGCACTTCGGAGACATCCTTTGAATTCATCCCCCACATCAAAGGCACTTTTGGGTATAAGTACTGGTTTTCTGACCCGCTGAAAGCAGATCACTACTGGACTTGGAAAGAACTCTGCTGGAGTAAAGACTGCTGTGCTGTAAGGATTGCCACTGTGCCAGGACTGGCTGTTCCAAGGAACTGCTTCTCTGCATTGCTGAGCTGCCCTGTTGCCTGCTGATCTCTGCCCTTCTGAGGACAAGGACTGGACCCACCCTGCTGAACTAGAGTGTCTCCAAGGGCTTGCTTGCTGACCCCCTGTTCTTCTGCAGTCTCAGGGACATCAAAGACTGCCTGCAACTTTCCTGATGCTGCTGGACTCTGCCATCTGTGAGTCCTATCCTTGCCTGAGGTGCCCCCTACAGGTGTGGGCCTCAGAAGCGGGTTTTGCAGCTCCAATCTTCAAAAGCGACACATCGCTATGAGTGCGGCAGAGAAATCAACGCATTGCATCTCTGCCGGCAACACAGCAGCTGCCTGGTGACAGTAGATGTGCAGGCTGCGCAGCCTGAAGATGACTCTCTGCGTGGCCCGCTGAAGATGCATCGCATTCACTTTCCTGGAGCCCACCTACAATGCAGTGCTCAGAGTGGGGCAAAAAAAATGACACATCGTGCCCCCATTTTTGATGCTTTTCTCTTCCAAAGCTACTGTTGCAGAGGACACTGAGTGGATTCTGTAGCCCGCCTACCCTCCATCACAGTTGACCTGGATTTTGAATTTGCACTGGTCCCTCGTGACCTCCAGTAAACATTTGACCGCTAGTGATATCTTTAAAAATTCATATCTTGACTTCTACTTATTGGATTTTTGTCCTTTAGGTCTTGTTTTACTCAGATGAATATCTATTTTTTCTAAACCTGTGTGGACTGTTTTTGTGGTGTTCTCTTTAAGTTACTGTATTTAAAGTGTGTGGCACAAATACATTACACATTGCCTCTAAAGTTACGCCTGACTGCTCTGTGCCAAGCTACCAGAGTATGAGCACAGGTTAATTTAGGGAGTATACCTGACTTATCGATTGTGGTCCCTAGTTGTGCAGGGTGCTTGCCTCTGCCATCTAGAGACCCAATTTCCAACACCAGGATATTTAGTTCCAGCTCACTTGGTCATAAATGTGGATGTGTATTAATTTTGTATTTAAGGAACTGTTTGTCTGGGCCAGTCTGAACATTTTGTCGATGGGAGTTTACTTGCATGACTGATATGTATTTTCTTATTGATCGGGGACATAAATGTCTCCTTATGTTTGAGGCTGGCACTCTTTGTTACCTGTTTTCACGTTGCATAATATTTTTTCACATTTATTAAATATCTAGATATAGGGGGTTATTCTAACTTTGGAGGAGTGTTAATCCGTCCCAAAAGTGACGGTAAAGTGACGGATATACCACCAGCCGTATTACGAGTTCCATAGGATATAATGGACTCGTAATACGGCTGGTGGTAAATCCGTCACTTTTCCGTCACTTTTGGGACGGATTAACACCTCCTCCAAAGTTAGAATAACCCCCATAATATTTTCACAATTGTTGATGTGGGTCCATGTCATGCAGGCTTTCCTTCCTTTGTGAACTTTGCATATACCAAGTTTGTCTCTCTGTACATTGCCACCTTTATTGCCTTTTACATGACTTACATGCATTGACTCTCCCAACATGCCCCCGCTGTGTCTTACTTTCTTGATAACAGATTTACTTGTGGCAGATGTACTTTTCACCATTTCTGTCCCCTCTTAGTACCCTGTTGCCTTGGTTGCTTCTGGCATTTGGACCACCTCTCATCTCAGGTGTACCTTTCCTTTTGTATTCTTGCTGTGTGCTCTAGTCGGCTTCTGTGCAAAACTTCTTTTGGGGGCACTGTTTCCCACCTAGTTTGAACATATGTTTTTTTTGAACCAGCATAGTTGGATTGACTAACCCAATATGGCCACTCATTTTGTTACTTTTATGCACTGTTTATGACACCATCAAACATGTAAATTTTGCCTAGAGTTTTTTGTATTTGGAAACTTTTGCAGGTACCCTTATATTTCACATTATCAGTGCTGGAGGGAGACCTTTTTGGTTATACTCCTTAGAGTTATGTTTCATTATATGCTGGGACACACGTATGCATCATTTATGTATGATGGTGTATGACTGCAATACTGACATTTTAACATGGCTGCTCCAATATGTACATATTTTGTACTTTGGAAACAGCGTGTCCTTCGTTTATGTTTATTTTCTCGTTCTACACCCCAAACATGTGGAATTTCACTTCATGAACAAGATCGTGAGCTGGTGGAAACACATTGAAACTCAACAGTAAAATCCTTTCTGCAATTATTCTGTGTCCTAAGTAAGGGCTTCTGTGTGCTATATATATTTCCAGTATGTAGTTATAGTTAGTGCCAACTTTTCCCATAGATGAAGCATTTTGTTTCTTAGGAAATAGTCTTGGCACCGTTTGATGAATCTTCACTACATTTTCAAAACTAATGTACCAGTGACTTCCGCTGCAGTCTGGCAAGTTTTTGGGGAAAGTAGTAATATGTTCAGATTTTTCCACTCTTATGTTTTTCTCAACAGCACACAGGTTTTCTCAGGAGATCTCAGGCTACAATGGAAGAAGGGCAGAGAATGTTCTTCTACTTGTGTAGATATAGCACATTTGAGCGATTCCAGGCCATGAAGTCTGAGGATGTTGAAGGTTTTATGCAATGACAAACATGTTGTGGTTAGAAGGGACTCATATACCGTGATCCAGTGCAGGAGAGAGAAAGGCAGACAAGGAAGGAAGGAAGAGAATGAAAGGAAAACAGTGACAAACTAGAAACTCTAAGAGTAAAATAAAAAAAGGGGACCATATGGTGGTGCCAAAAAAAGCACATGATGAAATAAAACATAGTCAGATTTGGTATTTAGTAACCCTGGTATTCTGCAACTCTAGTGGTGAGCTCCGAAGATACAGTTTGCACCTTGTACTTATTTATTTCTTCAAATTAAGCAGTTCACAGGATTGTTCTGAACCAGTTGAAATTCAGGTAGTTTTTTCTTTAGCCTTTTAATAAACCCAAGGGATTGGGGAGGTCTTCTAGTCACAAATAGCCACAATTCATTATTTTGGGTCCAACCACTCTTTTATTGATTGCTCTCTCTACACTCTACACTGACCACTATTCTTGGGGTGTTTTCTGGCTTCAGCATGTTCCATCCATTTGCCAAACTAGACCTTTACTTTTTATGTACTTCTCTAGGTTCCCCTTGGTTTGGTTGTCCACATTCAACATGATAAAGTTTATTTTGTGTATTTTATTTTTGAGTAATTACACTTATGATTTATTTTTCATTTAGTTAATTTTGAGTGCTACTCTTCACACTGTAGGTTTTAGAGTGCTTTACACCACACAATAAGACTCAATAAATCAAACAAGTGTGTAAATCAATGCATAGGAAATGCTACTTAAGACAATAAGGGTTATAAGCAGGACCACTGGAATTAACCAGCATGAGAGCACCAAATTATATGGCTGGTTGCTTAAATAATGTTTCAAAAAAGGCAAATTATGCATCATAATGCAGCCGATTTTTGATAGTATTACTTCACTATTGTTTATTATTTTTATACATGGTAATACTTCCTGGGCAAAGATTTCACCTCATTAGTACCTGTTTAACAAGCAAATACATATATAATCAACTGAAGTCTTCCAATCTGTGAACACATTTCATTATGTTTTTAGTAACTTTTGATCCCTTCAAGCTAAAACCAAATTTTGGCTGTTAAAATCCGTGGATTATACTTCAGATGATGGATTATGTAGCACATTGTGCAAATCCTTTATGTGAGAAAAGCTACTTCCATAGATTTGCATAATTTTAGTGTCCCTGGTTATAAGATATCATTCATACTAGTACACATTATGGGCCTCATTATGACCCTGGCGGTCTTTTGACCGCCAGGGTTAATATGGCGGTATTAATGCCAACAGGCTGGCAGCACATACCGCCACATTATGACATTGGTGGGTTGGCTGTAGCTGTGTCATGGCGGTATGAGCCACCGGGTCGGAGATGTCTATCTCCAGCCCGGCGGCCGACATAGTACCACCTATGGCTTTATGAGCCGGCCTACCACCATGGTTTTCGTGGTGTTAGCAAAGCCACAAAAACCATGGTGATAGGCCCTACTGGTGACAGGTAACTCCTTCCCTGTCACCAGTAGGTGGCTTCCCCACCCCCAACACTCACCTGACGCCCCCACCCCCCCTCCAAAATCACCCCCTCTGATACACAAACTAACCCCCCTCTGATCCACTCACTCACTCCATCTAATCCACTCACTCACCCCCACCCCCTCCGATCCACTCACTCACCCACTCCCATACACGCACACACCCGCAGACACACACACACCACACAACTGACCCCACCCCCCACAGCCACACACGCACACATCATCACCCTCCCCCACCCCACTACAGTCACAGCGCCCCTCACCCCACACCCCTCCCCGCATACACGCAGACAGACACCCACATGCACCATCCATACACCCATTCACTTACAGTGTCATACACGCATTCATACATACAATGGCATACAATAATTCATACACCCACTTGCATACACGCATTAATACACACACTGGCATACACGCATTCACACATGCATACTTCCAGACATACTCACACACATTCTTACACACAATCACACTGACATGCATACACGCATTCACTTCACCATTCTTACAAGCATTCACTCACGCACATACAACCATGCATACACCACAACACTCACAGACGCATTCACACATACACTCACACATTCAGGCATACACTCGGACACACAGACACAACATCCCCCTCCTCCGTCGGACACCTGACTTACCTTGTCCGGCAAGTAGGTCATCCAGCAGGGAATGGGAAGGGGCGCTGCTACCGCCAGCAGGTTCCCGCCAGCAGACCACTGCCAGGCCATATTACTGGTCATAATACGGCTGGCGGAGTGCTTCTGGCGGGGCGGTGATGGTGTTAGCAGCGACAGCTTACCACCGTCCACCACCATAAACACTGATGGATTTCCGCCCTTATTGTGGCGGAAGTCTGGCAGTGCTCATAATATGGCAGGCGGATGGTAGCCGCCGCCATGGTATATTGGCGGCCGTCCCCGCGGCAGTAGGAGGTATTAACCGCCAATGTTATAATAAGCCCCTCTATGATTGTGATTAAGAGTGCATGGTCGGGACATACACAAACTCAGGATTTAAAATGTGCTGCGGTGATTGGGGTTGTCTGTATTAACAAGACTTTATTATTTCCCAAATGAACCCCTTCTTTTGAATCTTGGAATCAGACCATATTGAGAAATAAGCAATAATGACCTAAACCCATTGCTTGCAGTGTGCATGCAGCTCCGTGATGCCTCTAAATTGATCACTGTTATATAGTAGAAGGTTTGCAATTTATGGACTCCAAAAAACAAAATGGTCTCATTATGAAAAAAGTAGCAGCTCAATTACCTATCTAAATTAAACACAAGTCTGTGATCTGCATGTTATGTAATGTTCTCTGCAGCAGGCAAATTATTCCTGTATGCTAAGCTAAAACAGAACTCTCCCAGAGCTGTGTTGTTAGAAATGGGGTCTTTGGTTGGCAGTAAGCTTACCCTCTGTCCAAGCAAGGACCCTCACTCTAATCAGGGCAAAGGAGAATCACCCTCAGTTAACCCCCGCTCACCCCCTTGGTAGCTTGGCACGAGCAGGCAGGCTTGACTTCAGAAGCAATGTGTAAAGTATTTGTACCAACACACAAAGTAACTCAGTGTAAACACTACAAAATGACACAACCTAGGATTAGAAAAATAGATAATATTTATCTAAACAAAACAAGTCCAAAACAACAAAAATCGACCATACACAAGTCAAGTTATGAATTAAAAGCAAAAAGAGTCTTAAATCCTTTAGAAAACAGTGCTAATACTTTTAGCGTGCAAAAGTACCTGGGTATTGTAAAAAAAACACTGCACGGGTGAGTGTGCATCGGAAAAGGTCAGCGATGTGTCGATTTCTCACCCGCAAGCGAGACCGTGTGTCGTTCCTCCCCCGGTCGAGTCAGCGTGCATCGTTTTTCCTCTTGGCAAGAGAACAATGTGTGGATCCGGACAGGCACCTCAGGTCCGGGCAGGCTTTATGTTGTTTTTCCGTGTCCAGCGATGTTTGCGTCAAAAATCCGGTCGCATGGTATCAGGAAACCATGCTGTGTGGGGTGGCGACGTTAACAGCCTCCGTCAGCGTGTGTTGCACGTCGTTTCTCCAGCGACATCTCGGAAGGGGTGTTGAAAATTTCCCTGCACAGCGATCTGTGGTGGATTTTCAGTCTTGGTCTGCCAGCTTCACCTTTCAAGGGCCCAGGAACTGGATAGGGCACCACTTGGCAGGGCAGGAGTCTCAGCAGAGAGTCCAGGGGCTGGCAGGGGAAGTCTTTGATGGCCCTGAGACTTCAACAACAAGCGGCAAGCTCAGGTCAAGCCCTTGGAGATTTTTCACACGCAGGAATGCACAACAAAGCCTTTCTCCCCTTTCACAGGCAGAAGCAGCAACTGCAGGATAACTCCACAAAGCACAGTCACAGGCAGGGCAGCACTTCTCCTCAGCTCTTCAGCTCTTCTCCTTGGCAGAGGTTCCTCTTGATTTCCAGAAGTGATCTAATTTTCAGGGGTTTGGGTGCTCTTCCTATACCCATTTCTGCCTTTGAAGTAGGCCTACTTCAAAGGAAAGTCTCTCTTGTTTTTGAGATCTTGAATTGCCCAGGCCAGGCCCCAGACACACACCAGGGGGTTGGAGACTGCATTGTGTGAGGGCAGGCACAGCCCTTTCAGGTGTAAGGGACCATACCTCTCCTCCCCTCTGCCCAGATAGCTCATCAGGATATGCAGGCTACACCAAGGCTCCCTTTGTGTCTCTGTGTAGAGAGAGAAGTGCAAACAGCCCAAATGTCAAACTAACCAAGACAGGGAAACCACAAACAGTCAGAGTCACAAAATGGTTTAAGCAAGAAAATGCCTACTTTCCCAAAGTGGCATTTTCAAACACACAATCTCAAAACCAACTTCACTAAAAGTTGAATTTATAAATTGTGAGTTTAGAAACCCCAAACTCCCCATGTTTATCTACTCCCAAAGGCAATCTACTCTTTAATCATATTTAAGGGCAGCCCCCATGTTAACCTATGAGAGAGATAGGCCTTGCAACAGTGAAAACCGAATTTGGCAGTATTTCACTGTCAGGACATATATGACCCATTGGTATATGTCCTACATTAAACCTACACTGCACCCTGCCTATGGGGCTACCTAGGGCCTACCTTAGGGGTGTCTTACATGTAAGAAAAGGGAGGGTTTAGGCCTGGCAAGTGGGTACACTTGCCAAGTCGAATTGGCAATTTAAAACTGCACACACAGACACTGCAGTGGCAGGTCTGAACCAGGGCTACTAATGTGGGTGGCACAAACAGTGCTGCTGGCCCGCTAGTAGCATTTGATTTACAGGCCCTGGGTACCTCTAGTGCACTGTACTAGGGATTTACCAGTAAATCAAATATGCCAATCATGGAAAGCCAATTACATACACATTCTATATAGGAGCACTTGCACTTTAGCACTGGATAACAGTGGCAATGTGCCCAGAGTAACACAAACAGCAAAACAGTGTCCAGCACACATCAACAACCTAGGAAACAGAGGCAAAAAGTTAGGGAAGACCACGCCAAGGATGCCAAGTCTAACATGAGTTGACCACCAAAGTTACTTCACCCCATTACAATCCCCTCAGAATTGCTGGGCATACAAAGATATCTGCAGCAAGGGTCCTAATCCTTTAAAATATTTTTAAAAGCAACCTCTTTGTAACCAAAAAAAAAAAAGCTACAACAGATTTCTATTACATTTATTTGTGTTGCCAATTTCTTTGCAGCTGATTTTATTTAAAAATAAATGTATATGTTAATTGTCAGACTATGACTTTTCAAGCTCCCCCCTTCGAGATCCCTCTTCCCCCCTTTGCCACCACCTTTATCCACAATTTATGGGTTCCCAGAGTGAATTATTTTCCAATTCCACATGTTGTTCTGCCTTCTTCTTAGCTGTGAATGCTGTAGGTCGTGCGTATTTTTAAAGGGACATGTGTGTCCAAGTGACTGCATTATCAAAGCAAACTTGCCGAGCACACCATGCTATTACATCACACTAGGTTTGTGGAGGATGTTTTGCTTTGGCCCTGATTTCTATCCATCATGTGGGAGTGGCATAGGGAAATGGTTTGTATAGTCCCATTGCTGTTAAGTGCTTACAGGTGTCTTAATATTACTCTGGTTTCAATTCAGGTAGGATTTTATCGGGACATAGGGGGTTATTACAACTTTGGAGGAGGTGTTAATCCGTCCCAAAAGCGACGGTAAAGTGACGGATATACCACCAGCCATATTACAAGTCCATTATATCCTATGGAACTTGTAATACGGCTGGTGGTATATCCGCCACTTTACCGTCACTTTTGGGACGGATTAACACCTCCTCCAAAGTTGTAATAACTCCCATAGACTCCAACACCCTTGTTTAGTGTAAAAGACCATTTATTAGGACAGGCTTGCTCACTGATCATAACACGTCAAATATAAACAGAACTTTATAACAACCTTTATATGAACCTTGTAACTCCCTTTCATCCATTCGCATTTCAAACCTCCACTTATCCTTCGCATCTCACCAAATCCACTTTTATTTCCACACATCCCCCTTTTTCTGTTTTACCCCTTGCCTGACTTTGTCCTCCCCCCGTCTGTCATCCTTCACCTGCTACTTTCTCCCCCCTTGGAAGGGTGGACAAGCCTGCATCTGACTCTCCACCCTCCCCCATACACTGCCACTCAGCAAAACCCACTTGGCGTTTTGCTGCCCCACCAGCGAAACCCACTGCAACTCATGCTCTGTCAGCCCTGCTTCCCCGCCAAAAACTTTCGCCCCACTAATCCATTAGCAAAAAGCATAACTCCATCAGATAATGTGCATTTCCCATGTCCGGCAGATGCACACCGTCACCCCTGAAAAGCACCTGCTCCTCCTCCTTCAGTCCTTCATGTGTCAAAAACTTAATGTTGTAGGCCCCGCAAAAGACCCGCATAGCCATGTTTATCTTTCTCTGGGCCTTCTCGATTGCCCCATGTTTCTGTGCCCCATGCCACTTCCTTCGTGGCACAAATTCTGTCCACACCAGGCAAGTCCCATGCATGTTGCTCCTCATCAGAACCAGATCTCACTGGATGTGTTGCAGTAGGGTGAATGACGGACCAAGTCATTTTCCTCAAGGTGTACCACAAGCACATCCGGATATCCCCAATTCGGCAAAATTTAAGTGATAAACGGAAGCAAATTGCCCCACCTTATGCCGCTCTTTCCCCACCATAGCAACTCGTGCCTGCTACTCAGTAGTCCCAAAGATCATCCATAGACCTGTTTTTCTGCATACTTCGCTGCCTAATGCACCAAAGAATGTCCGACCAGCCACGTGATTGACTTAGTCTTTTCTGGCCCACTTACATAACCTGAAAGGAGAAACAAAAATCAGGACATCATGGCACAAAAAACCCATCCTCCTCTTCTTGCCTGGACCTAAATTCCTCGCGCCGTCCCTTCAACTGAAGCTAGATTCGCACATACCTATCACAGCACTTCGAGCGTCACCGTCCAATGCGCCTGATCTTATCCCAGTCCCAACCCAACGTAGCTGCCTCTGTTGCCGCCCCTTTTCTAAATGAATGTGTACCAAAATTACACTCCTGCCTTCCCAATCGCCGCAAGGCCATCCTTAAAACAGACAACAACTGAAAAGCTGTAACCTTGGCGCCATTCTTACGCTGAAAAACCCATTCACCCTGACTTTCCATGTATGCTGTAAATTTGTCCCATTCTCGCACCGGACAGGCTTCAACCACTCCCTCTTTCTCCAACCAAATCCACTTACCCTTGCCCAACTGATCCTTTTTTGAGCTCCTCAGCCATATTCCCAATCTGTCCCCTTGGCGCTGCACCTCACACCTCTTTACTCCACACGCTGTGCCCACTCCCAGCAATTCAGACACTCGAAACGCCCCCAAAAAATCCATATCATGCATAGCCGGAATAACGCAACCTCATCCACATTAAAACAACACACTGGCAAAACATACAAGATTTCCAACAACAGATCAAAAGTAATGGCTTCCCGAATGAGAAGTGAACTAGAGCGAACCCTCCCCCAACCCTTTAGCATTTTTCCCAGGATATCATTAGGATTAGCCGGGTCCCAACCAAAAAACAACTTCCCATAAAAAGACACCCCGCGAACTTGCCCCCAATTGTAGTGGACGACAAACCTTTCTGAATCAGAAACACAACAAAAGGCATCACTCTCGCCTCCAACACTGCCCGCTCCTGACTCCAAAAATGCCCCTTGTAAGCATCAAAGTCCTGAAACTCCAACTATGCCAGGAGATAACTCCTAAGTGTGGATTCTGCTAGCAACCTCTCCACCAGCCTCATGACCATCACGCCCCCCACTCCCAAATGTCTGACGGGACCTCTGTCTTGACTTCGTCCGCGCCGGGTGCCAACTGTCGGAAACGCTGCCACTGCAAACGAGATAGGGAATCCTCTATGGAGTTGTTTACCCCAGGAATGTGTGCAGCCTTCAATATTATATTCAGATTTAAACAGCGCAGCATAAAGTTCCTGAGCAACTTCGGTACTCTCACATCCCTTGCTTTCTGGTTATTGACTGTCAAGTTATCCACATGAAAAATCACTGTCCTGTTAGCCAGTTTGTCTCCCCATGCAGCCAGTGCCACCAAAAGAGGAAAAAACTCCAGGAAAGCAACGCTCCTCTCCTGGCTCATTTATAGCGCAGGCCATGTCTCAGCTCACCACCGCCCATACCAGAACAAACCAAAACCAGCTGCACAAGCCGCATCAGAAAAAATGTGCACTTGCCATACAGTATCTTCCTCTCGAAAAGCCATTGAGACCCCGTTAAACTGCGTCAAGAACAGTTCCCAGATCCTTAATGCTTCCCGCAGACCTACCGTCAACCGTATTCTGTGATGCGGGAGAGATGCCCCTGACATGGCTAGGCCCATCCGCCTACAAAAAGTCCTGCCCCTCGAACCACCCGGCATGCAAAATTTAGGAAACCTAGCAGCTGCTGAGCCACCCGTAGTTCAATTTTTTGCCGCTCCCTTATCCCCTTCAAGAGAGACAGAATCTCCACCACCTTCTCTGCCGGTAAGTTAGCTATAAACACCATTATTTCCAGTTCAATCCCCAAAAAGGTCAGCACACAACTGAGGCCTTCAGTTTTTTCTAGCACCAGGGGCATCTCAAAATCCTGTGCCATCTGTTCAAAATGCCTAAGTGCCCTGCCACAGGAGCCTGACTGTGCCGTCCCTACAAAGAGAAAATCATACAGATAGTGTGACACCATCCGATGTCCACTCAACTGCACAAAGGCCCACTGCAAGAACGTACTAAAAGCTTCAAACAAAGCACATCAATCAATCAATCAATCAGTCCATTTATAGAGCGCGCTACTCACCCGTGAGGGTCTCAAGGCGCTGTAGAGGGGGGGGTGTTACTGCTGCTCGAAGAGCCATGTCTTGAGGTGTTTCCTAAAGGCGAGATGGTCCTGGGTAGTTCTTAGGTGTGCGGGGAGGGAGTTCCATGCTTTGGCTGCCAGGTAGGAGAATGATCTTCCTCCGGCGGTGGTTCTGCGGATCCGTGGGATGGTGGCGAGGGCGAGGCTGGCTGAGCGGAGCTGACGGGTGGGCGTGTAGGACGAGAGGCGGCTGTTGAGGTATTCAGGGCACATGTCGTGGAGTGCTTTGTGTGCGTGGGTGAGGAGCCTGAAGTTGATCCTCTTGTTGATGGGGAGCCAGTGCAGGTGTTTCAGGTGGGCAGATATGTGGCTGTGGCGAGGAATGTCGACTGTGAGGCGTGCGCAGGCGTTCTGTATGCATTGTAGTCGTTTCTGAAGTTTGGCGGTGGTTCCTGCGTATAGGGTGTTTCCGTAGTCCAGTCGGCTTGTGACGAGGGCATGGGTAACCGTCTTTCTGGTTTCGGCGGGAATCCACTGGAAGATCTTCCGGAGCATGCATAGGGTGTTGAAGCATGATGACGAGACGGCGTTGACTTGCTTGGTCATCGTGAGGAAGGAGTCCAGGATGAATCCGAGGTTGCGTGCGTGATCCGAGGGGGTTGGTGCGGTGCCCAGCTCCGTGGGCCACCAGGAGTCGTCCCAGGCGGATGGGGATTGTCCGAGGATGAGGACCTCCGTCTTGTCTGAGTTCAGTTTTAGGCGGCTGAGCTTCATCCATTCCGCGACGTCTTTCATTCCTTCCTGTAGGTTGGTTTTGGCAGTGGCTGGGTCTTTGGTGAGGGAGAGTATCAGCTGGGTGTCGTCGGCGTAGGAGATGTTGATGTTGTGTTTGCGTGCGATGGCGGCGAGGGGGCTCATGTAGATATTGAAGAGGGTTGGGCTGAGCGAGGATCCTTGGGGTACGCCGCAGATGATCTCGGTGGGTTCTGAGCGGAAGGAAGGGAGGTGGACTCTCTGGGTTCTGTCGGAGAGGAACAAGATGACCCAGTCCAGGGCCTTTCCTAGGATTCCAGTGGTGCAGAAGCGGGTTATTAGGGTGCGATGGCACACGGTATCGAAGGCTGCCGAGAGGTTCAGGAGAATGAGGGCGGTTGTTTCTCCGTTGTCCATCAGGGTCCTGAAGTCGTCGGTGACTGCGATGAGGGCAGTTTCTGTGCTGTGGTTGGCTCGAAATCCAGACTGGGATGGGTCGAGCGAGTTGTTAGCCTAGAGGAAAGCGGTCAGCTGCTTATTGACAGTCTTCTCGATGACCTTGGCCGGGAAGGGAAGAAAAGAGATGGGACGGAAGTTCTTCAGGTCCTTGGGGTCTGCTGTGGGTTTTTTCAGGAGGGCGTTGATTTATTTCTGCTTCCAGCTCTCGGGGAAGGTGGCTGATGCAAACGAGCTGTTGATGATATTCCGGAGATGGGGTGCGATGATGGTGTCGGCTTTGTTGAAGATGTGATGGGGGGAAGGGTCCGAGGGGGAGCCGGAGTGGATGGTGTTCATGATGCTTCTGGTCTCTTCTGAGCTGATAGGGGTCCAGGAGCTGAGGGTAGTGGTGGGGGCTGCTGGTTCGGTGGTAGGAGGCGGGGTTTGGGGTCCGAAGCTGTCGTGTATATCTGCGATCTTTCGGTGGAAGAACGTGGCGAGGGAGTTGCAGAGTTCTTGTGACGGTGTGATGTCGTTGGAGCTGGCGCTGGGTTTGGAGAGCTCTTTGATGATGTTGAAGAGTTCCTTGCTGTTGTGGGTGTTGTTGTCTAGTCGCTCTTTGAATGATGTCCTTTTGGTGGAGCGGATCAGCTGGTGGTGTTCATGGGTGGCGATCTTAAGGGCTGTCATGTTTTATGTGGTTCGTTCATTGCGCCAGGTTTTTTCAAGGGTTCGGCAGGATTTCTTAAATTCTTTGAGGGCGTCTGTGAACCATGGGGTTTTCCTGTTGCTGGTCCCGCCTGGGGGGTTCTTAAGTGGTGCGAGGTTGTCGGCACAGTTGGTGATCCACTGTGTGAGGTTGTGGGCTACATTGTCGACGTCAGTGATGTTGGCTGGTGGGTTCTGGCTCAGTGTTGAGAGGAGCTGGTCTGTGGTGATTTTGCTCCAGCATCTGCGGGGGATTTGTTGTGTGCGATGGTGGTGAGTCTCCCGTTTGAAGGTGAAGTGGACGCATCTGTGGTCGGTCCAGTGTAGTCCGGAGGAGTGGCTGAAGGAGACGTGGTTGCTGGCGGAGAAGATGGGGTCGAGTGTGTGGCCAGCGATGTGGGTGGTGTTGCTCACCAGTTGCTTGAGTCCGAGGTTGTCGAGGTTGTCGAGCAGGGTGGTGGTGTTGTCGTTGTTTTTCTCCAGGTGGAAGTTCAGGTCCCCGAGGAGGATGTATTCTGATGAGGCTAGGGCGTGCGGGCTGATGAAGTCTGCGATGGTTTCGCTGAATTGCGCGCCTGGGCCCGGGGGTCTGTAGATGAGTGTTCCTCTGAGGGTGGTCTTGGGGTTGGTGTGAATCTGGAAGTGTACGTGTTCGGCGGCGAGGGGTGTGTCTTCGGTGGTGGTCGTGATGTTGATGGTGTTCCTGTAGATGATGGCGATTCCTCCTCCGGTTTGGTTGACGCGGTCCTTCCGGGCGATCTTGTAGCCGTCGGGGATGGCTATGGTGATGTCTGGGGCCAAGGAAGCGTTCATCCAGGTTTCTGTGATGAAGGCGACGTCTGGTGCTGTTGTGTCCAGAAGGTCCCATAGTTCGACGGTGTGCTTGTGGACGGAGCGTGTGTTGAGGAGGATGCACTTGAGGTGGTTGTTGTTGTTGCGAGGGCCGGTGGGTAGTCTGCAGGTTCGGAGGCATGTGTATTTGCAGGCTTGACAGGTGAAGGGTCCATGGGTTCGCTTTGGGGTGGCTTGGTAGCAGGTGGCTGTTTGTCCGGTGTTGAGGGCGTTGAGGGAGGCGGAGTCGTATCTCAGTCGGGTGCTTTCTGTGCGGTGGGGGCCAGGGGTTCTGGCGCTGGGCGCGGTCCAGACGCGGACTGGCGCAGACGGGCTTGACTTTGGCGTGCCTTTGGAGCGCCAGCGGCGCACGGCCGCACAGCGGTCCCCATAAGAGGGTAGGGGGGGAGGAGGGGAGGAGGGGTCAGCTGGGAGGCGGGAGGGTAGGACAGCGAATGGGAGCAGGGGGGCGGGGCCGCACGGGAGGCAGCGGTGGGGAGAAAAAAACAGGGCTGAGCGGACAGAGCAGGCGGAGCTGCAGTGGTGGGGAAGCGACCTACCCAAGGGTCAAGGGTCGCTGTCTCCGCCGTGCAGCGGCCGCCATAAGCGGGTAGGAGGGGAGGAGGGGTCAGCTGGAGGCGGGAGGGTAGGACAGCGAATGGGAGCAGGAGGGCGGGGCCGCACAGGAGGCAGCGGCGGGAAGAAAAAATGGGGCTGAGCGGACAGAGCAGGCGGAGCTGCAGCGGTGGGGAAGCGACCTACCCAAGGGTCAAAGGTCGCTGTCTCCGCCGCGCTGTGACCGCCATAAGAGGGTAGGAGGGGAGGAGGGGTCAGCTGGGAGGCGGGAGGCGAGAGGGTAGGACAGCGAATGGGAGCAGGGGGGCGGGGCCGCACGGGAGGCAGCGTCGAGAAGAAAAAAACAGGGCTGAGCGGACAGAGCAGGCGAAGCTGCAGCGGTGGGGAAGCGACCTACCCAAGGGTCAAGGGTCGCTGTCTCCGCCACGCAGCGGCCGCCATAAGAGGGTAGGAGGGTAGGAGGGGTCAGCTGGGAGGTGGGAGGCGGGAGGGTAGGACAGCGAATGGGAGTAGGGGGGCGGGGCCCCACAGGAGGCAGCGGCGGGAAGAAAAAAATGGGGCTGAGCGGACAGAGGAGGCGGAGCTGCAGCGGTGGGGAAGCGACCCACCCAAGGGTCAAGGGTCGCTGTCTCTGCCGCACAGCGGGCGCCATAAGAGGGGAGGAGGGGAGGAGGGGTCAGCTGGGAGGTGGGAGGCGGGAGGGTAGGACAGCGAATGGAAGCAGGGGGCGGGCCACACGGGAGGCAGCGGCGGGAAGAAAAAAACGGGGCTGAGCGGACAGAGCAGGCGGAGCTGCAGCGGTGGGGAAGCGACCTACCCAAGGGTCAAGGGTCGCTGTCTCCGCCGCACAGCGGCCGCCATAAGAGGGTAGGAGGGGAGGAGGGGTCAGCTGGGAGGCAGGAGGCGGGAGGGTAGGACAGCGATTGGGAGCAGGGGGGCGGGGCCCCACAGGAGGCAGCGGCGGGAAGAAAAAAACGGGGCTGAGCGGACAGAGCAGGCGGAGCTGCAGCGGTGGGGAAGCGACCTACCCAAGGGTCAAGGGTCGCTGTCTCCGCCCCACAGCGGGTGCCATAAGAGGGTAGGAGGGGAGGAGGGGTCAGCTGGGAGGCGGGAGGGTAGGACAGCGAATGGAAGCAGGGGGGCGGGCCGCACGGGAGGCAGCGGCGGGAAGAAAAAAACGGGGCTGAGCGGACAGAGCAGGCGGAGCTGCAGCGGTGGGGAAGTGACCTACCCAAGGGTCAAGGGTCGCTCCCACATGATATCGCTCACCTCATGGGCAGGACTCTGTCCACGTATATCGCCCCCCCCAGTTGCATTCCTAGCAGAGAGAAATTTTCCGGGTGAATTTTGAGCAGCCGAAAAGCTGCCTTGATGTCACATTTTGCCATCTCCGCGGGTTTCCCACCCCCCGAATGAGCCGTATGGCATCATCCACTGTGGCATATACCACCCTGGTGTCTTCTAGTGCAATGAAATCATTCACCGTTGCTCCTTCAGGCCATGACAAATGGTGTATCAACCAAAACTCCCCTTTGCTCTTTTTCGGTACCACTCCCAATGGTGAAATCATCAAGTCTTCCATTGGCCACCTGTAAAAGGGGCCCACAATCCTGTCTTCCACCACCTCCTTGTGCAATTTCTCTGCCACTGCCCACGGCATGGTGTTGGCTGACTGCAAGTTCTCCGCCCATCTCCTCTTCTTTGGACCCTGGTAACCTAGCCAAAAATCTTTTCTGAAACCCCACTCCAATTTGAGCGATGTGTCCGTGTCCGGGTACATGCGCAACCAATGCACTAATGTCTCCAATCTAATTGGAGTAGGTGCCCTTTGGCGCAGTTGCGCCCTGGCCCCCTCTACCCCCAGCTGCTCTCCACTGTTCGGCATGACTGGTGAGCGAGAAACATTGCATAACCGGGTGCCTGCCCCCACATTTGGAACACTCGTGTCTAAACTTGCAAGGGTGCCTAGAGCTAAATCCCTTGTTAAAATTCCAACAGGCTCCTGATGTAGCTCCCTGTGCTCTCTGAGGCGTCCCCACCCATCCCTGAGCGGGACGCTGCTGAAAAGGCTTATACACTACTGGGAGACCACTAGCTGTATGTGTTGCTGCAGCAGAATGCGATGATGCCATCCACTGCATCCGTAACTCGGAGTCCACATCTCCCCAGGGTTTCTCCGGGTTAATGCTAACTCTGGCCTGAAACTCCTCATCATAATTCAGCCAAGCAAAACCCCCGAAATGCAATTGTGCTTTCCGAATTATGTCCATGTACTTGAACATGGCAACGGCCCGGTCAAGATGTCTCTCACAATATAATTAGCATAAATGAGAAAAGCTGAAGTCCAATTGTCCATGGTTATCGGAACTCGCGGCCTCCGTGCCAACTCCCACTCCTCTTCCTTGGAACCCTCTTTAGCCTGTATGACCCTATGCAGGAGTTTGAATACGTCCACATATTCATGCTTCCAAATTCTTGCCTTCGTCTTTTCCGCGACGTGGGACCCTAAAGGCATCACTAGCCCCATGTAAGGGAGTCTCTTCTTGTGCCCAGCCTCACAATTATCCTCATCCTCTTTAGTCTCATCATCCCTCTTGTCCTCATTCCCATCTTTTGCCGCCGTCCCCTTGTCAGTCCTTTTATCCGCCCCATCTACCAGCCCGACTCCTGTCTCTAACTGAAGATGTACAGAATCATCACCCACTCCCACTGATTTGTATTGAGCCTTGGACCCAGTTCCCTTCTTGACCTCCCATGACGCCCACCATTCTCCTTTACCTTGCAGTCCCCAAACCGTCGCTCCAACGTCCTTCACCACTTTGCGCTTGCCACCTTCCTTGCGGGAGATCGTGTGTCCTTGTGCCGACATACAAATCTGTGAAACAGAAGCAGAAGAGGGGGTTGCGCCGCTCCTGCGCCCCTGCCCCCGCCCCCGCCCCTTCTTGCCTTTTTTAAAATGTTTTTTAGCCGGGGAGCGGCAGTTGCTGCTGCCACGCCTGTGCCACCGTACGCGGCACACACGTCATCCCCACCCACGCCTCCTCTAAAACACCTGGCTGCAGGAGATCACCACCTCCCACAAAACTCAGAGGACCGCCCTTATGGCTGCAATATCGTGCCCCCCAGCCATGCCACATAAGATCGAAAAACTCGGGCTACGTGCTAAATATCAAGCGCGGCCGTCGAAATAGTTAGTTTCCTTCACACAAAGATGGAAACAAAAAACGCCGCTAGCGCGTAAGCGGTAGCGGCCCAGCACGTCACCTGAGCGACCCAGGCCAGGGGCTTCCCCCAGAGCCTACGCTACCCTCAACTCCCTAGAAAGGGAAGAACCAAAAGAAAAACCCTACCTCACCAGCCGATCTGCTAATGCCCGAAGAACACTCCTACCACACTCCACTAATGACCCCTTCGATCGGCCAACCTCTGTGCAGCGTGACTAGCTGGCGCCGAAGAGGCCGATCCCCCCAACCCCACCCCATTTTGTAGCCTCCTAACATCCCTCCCCTGCCCAGTAAGCAGCCTATCCCTCCTCGGGCCATCTACTTCCGGCCCGAAATCTTCAGTGAAAAGACTGGTCTGCGTCCAGCTATTCACAGGACCCTAATGTGGGTCTAGTTGTGTTTAAAGTATGTCATCGGTGGTAAGCAATATTACTTCTGTTGACCGTTACTTTAAATGCAATGCAGTCAGCTGCAGAAAACAGATAGCTTTGTGCATTCACCAACCCACAGTCACTCTGAAAGAGGACCACGGCACGACATGCTTTTGGAAATTGTGATTGCAGCGTGTATGTAGCAGAAAAGATTTATTTTACTGTGGCTGAGCGATGATATGGCAGTCTGTTGCAGGGACTCTAGAGGGTTATTTTCTGATACATATGGTCCTTCCATAGTTCAAGCTATGTTTTATGATGTGAATGCAACAACAAAATGCTTTCACCTCTATTTAAAACGGAAGCTTGTATTGTTACCTGAATGCATAGAGAGCTTCCATGTAAATGGATCATCATTTTACCCCTGTAGAAACAACAACTGTAGAATGTTTGTGGCTTCCTGCTAGCCAAGTCTGTGCACTGAGTTACAGTCATTTAATTACAGTGCAACTTAGAAACTGTTTCCGGCAATCTGAGTACAGATCTGATGTGGTGAAGTGATTTGTTACTTCTGGGAAGGAATGAGGCGTAATAATGCAGTAATAGGCTGACCATGGGATGCCGGTTAGTCGTGTGCCTTGAGACCAAGGGACCCAGAACTCTGCAGTTAGGCAGAGTTTGGGGTTGCCAGACACAACCGTGCGATAAAGCATTTGTTAAAATATTTAAAAATAATTTCTCTCCTGAACAGTAGGTATCACTTGCATAATATATATGGCAACACGCTAGCCAGGTCTGTGCACGGGAATACAACCCTTTTATAACTGTGCAACATAGAGAACATTCCTGGACTTTTGAACACAGATCTGATGTGCTGAAGTTGTGGTGAGCTGCTTCCTGACAGGAATAAGGCATAATTATGCCATAAAGGCCCTAATAAAGCTATAGGATGATCATGGCATTCCAAGTAGCAGTGTGCCCCGAGCAGGCGCGCCCATCCTTTAGGGCGGAGGGGCCAAACCCCCCTCACCTTTTGCCCCTCATGAAGAGTGTCTGTCAGGCTGAACAAAGGTCAGCCTGACAGACACTCTTCATGTTCAGGTCAGGCAGCCAGGAGCAGACATGCGCGATTTGCGCAGACTCCTGGCTGCCTGAGCTGAACTTTGCTGGGATGAGGAAGTCACAGCTCCTATGGGCGGGACCTCCTTGGCTCAGCAAAGGTGCCTCGAGGCCCTCCCCTGGGCGACAAGGAAAGCGTCACCCATTGAATTCGACCTGGGCGCTTCAGGTTTAAGCCCTGAAGCGCCCAGGGCGAGTGTCAATCAGTGACACTTCGTCACAGAGTGGGGTGGGGTCAGCAGTCTCACTGACCCCATCCCACTCTGTGACGAGGCTGGGACTGCTGCCTTTCCTCATTGACTGACCTAAAGTCAGCCAATGAGGGAAGGCAGCAGTCCCATCCTTCCTGGGACCTCCGAGGCTGAAGGTGAGTGTGTGTGTGTGATCTTTTAAAATGAATGTTTGGTGCATGTGTGTATGTTTGAATGTTATGAGTGTTGTTGATGGATTTGCGTGCGTGCGTGTGTGAAAGAATTTGTGTGTGTGTGTGATCTTTTAAAATGAATGCTTGGTGTGTGCGTGCATGTTTGGATGTTATGAGTGTTGTTAATGGATGTGTGTGTGCGTGTGTGTGTGATCTTTAAAATGAATGTTTGGTACATGAGTGCATGTTTGAATGTTATGAATGTTGGTAATGGATGTGCGTGCGTGTGTGTGTGAGAGAATGATTGTGTGTGTGATCTTTTAAAATCAATGTTTGGTGCGTGCATGTTTGAATGTTATGAGTGTTGTTAATAAATGTGCGTGCGTGTGTGTGAAAGAATGAGTGTGTGTGTTTGTGTGTGTGTGATCTTTTAAAATGAATGTTTGGTGCGTGCTTGCATGTTTGAATGTTATGAGTGTTGGTAATGGATGTGCGTGCGTATAAGAATGAGTGTGTGTGTGCTTCCTGCCCGCCCCCTCCCTCCTAAAGCTGCCGGATGCCACTGGCCCTGAGACCATGCATACCAAAACCTTTGGGAAAATATTTGCCTCTATTCGCGTAGTATAGTCACTCAGCGAAAGATATGCAAAGCTGAACTTGCACTTTTGTGTGTTTACTATTTTTTTTTATATTCACAAACTACTTTCATTTTACTAATGGTAATGTTATGATTCCAGAGACTGCATGTACCACCTAGGCACTGTAGCTTTATAGAAGGGAGCATTAGAGCCTTGTGCTGCCCCTTCTGTAATACAGGAAGCACCAGGGCATATATAGTGCCTGCACTATTTGAAGAGGAAGTTCCCTCATTTGCAAGATGGTGTGGCCACATAGAAGTGGTGGAAACACTTCGCCTCTGAGCCTGTGCAGTTTTAAGAATATTGAGGCAGAGGCAAAGGGGCTTTTAGGAGGCCCACTGATTGCACACCACACAACGATGCAGCACAGTTACTGTTCCCCCTCAGGTCAGGCCTCAGGAGGAGAAAGATGGTCCCATGGACGCCCCAGACATCCCCCTGCAGACAGGTGCAGTCGCTCACTGCACCCACCTGTATTGTGCAATGCATCTCAAATCAAAATCAAATCAGTTTTATAGAGTGCAACTACTTCCTCGTAAGGGTATCGAGGTGCTGAGGTGTTTTGTCCTTTGAGCTTCAGTTGAAGAGCTAGGTTTTACGGTCCTTCCTGAATTGAGGTAACAATAGTGACTGCCTGAGGTGCAGAGGCAGGGTAGTCCAGCTCTTTCCCGAGAGGCAGGCATAGGATCTTCCACCAGCTGAGGTCTTTCGTATGCGGGGTACGGTGGCTAGTGCTTGTTGAGCAGAGCAGAGAAGTCTCTGCCCCTCTTTGAAGTGCCAGTGGGTGCCTTCTGTCCAGTGAAAGATGGACTGGCTGCTTCTAGCACCCCCTCCATATTTCACTTATGTGCTGAACCTAGGTCAGCTCATGTTCGTGATTGTCCTATGGGCAGTGCATTGATGGTATAGGGTGGACTGTCACTGTTTGGACTCAGCACTCCAATCTGAAAGTGAGCCACAGCTCAAACCGGGACAATGAACCCTATACTGTTTTTTTTCCAAAATGATACTTACATTATTTTTATTCATGGTTTCATTATTGTGAATGATTGAATTACCTCCTGCCAGAAGGTGGGGGATCAGTTTGAATGTGTTTGCTCTAAAGGAACAAAAAACATTTAATAATTTGGCACCTTCTTTTTATGCAGTCAAACGTTAATGCCATTTTCCATCTTTTTCTGCAATCACATGTCAGAGGAGCAGTAGTGTCCTTCGCATCTTCCATAGATGTACATGAGCTATATATTCGGTATAAATGTGGAGGGAGTTTAGAACATCAAAGGTCACATGAGTCACAGGGCACATGAACACATTCTTTCAAACATGCACCCATACGTCTCCAGATATGTATCCTCCCTTTTCCACCATGTTCATTGCTGATGACGAAAGTCAAGATGTTACTCTAAGGAGGTCAGAAACGTAATTGCATACACTTACACACAAAATTGTTTAATAATTGGAAGGCAAGCTTCTATCTACATAAATGGAAGAATGTTAGCCTTGAGGAAAAAAGAGACATCTGATTTTTTTTAAACAGTTTATTCTACTTTTTGTATATATTTTACTTAAAATCATCAGAGACTGGATGCGCCGATTAGATTAATCATGTGACAACAGTGTTGAGCTATTCGCTAGTCCATACGACCCACATGTTAATGTTTTGAATCTAGCATGAGCAAAAATTGTACAGGTTCAAGAGACAATGATGAACTTTTAAACTTATTAACTGCATGAAAAGAAGTCAGCACTGGTCAACGTGGACCACGGGTGCTTTCATGGTGTCCTTAGAGATATAGGCCCTCATTCTGACCTTGGCGGGTGGCGGAGGCCGCCCGCCAAAGTCCCGCCGTCAGGTTACCGTTCCGCGGTCGAAAGACCGCGGCGGTAATTCTGACTTTCCCGCTGGGCTGGCGGGCGGTCTCCTTCAGACCGCCAGCCAGCCCAGCGGGAAAGAGGCTTCCACGATGAAGCCGGCTCGGAATCGAGCCGGCGGAGTGGAAGCTGTGCGACGGGTGCAGTTGCACCCGTCGCGTATTTCACTGTCTGCGCAGCAGACAGTGAAATACATGTAGGGGCCCTCTTACGGGGGCCCCTGCAATGCCCATGCCAGTGGCATGGGCACTGCAGGGGCCCCCAGGGGCCCCGCGACCCCCCCCTACCGCCATCCGGATCTCGGCGGTCCGACCGCCGGGATCTGGATGGCGGTAGGGGGGGTCAGAATCCCCGCGGCGGTGCAGCAAGCTGCGCCGCCGCGGAGGATTCAATGGGGCCGCGGTACACTGGCGGGACCCCGCCAGTGGTGCCGGTCCGACCGCGGCTTTACCGCCGCGGTCGGAATCCCCATTGGAGCACCGCCGGCTTGTCGGCGGTGCTCCCGCGGTCCTCCGCCCTGGCGGTCAAAGACCGCCAGGGTCAGAATGAGGGCCTTAATCTTGTGGGAATGTGTGGCATGTGGTGCCATCCTCTTTGTGTGCACTGGGTGTCTGTGTAGGGTGACTGGACGGTGCCTCATCTCCTGGTGTGAGAGGATGGTCCCTATCCCATGTGACATCCTGAAATTCTGCCAATAAGGTGTCCCATGTGGCTGCTGTGGGGTATTTTTGCAATACCTTCCCATCCTCTCGATGTAGGGCACTGCTTTCAGCTTGTGTCCAGCCCTTCGGGGTAGGGGGCTCTGGGGATTTCCAACAAAACGGGCCAAGGCCCTGTTCTTCTTGGTGCGGTGTAGCTGCTCTAGGAGGTATATCCCCCAGTTATATAGTGTTGTGTGTGCTGTGTTTCTAGCTAAGTGGGTGGCAAGCTACAACAGTTCGGTGGAAATATTTGGTGATTATTTGCAGAGTAAAACAAGTCTCTGGAGCACATAGCACTCTATAAGGTGGGTGTGGGCACTGTGTGGTATCAGTGTAGGGTACGCTATACTATGTCATCACTCCTGATCTGTGTGCGGTCTGCCCAGGTCGGCAACCCAGTACTGCTGCAGTTGTGCTAAGGCGGTAGCTCTGTGGGTTTGTAGTGAATCTGTAAGCCAGCATACTGAGTGGCAGCAGTTGCCCATCACATGTAGGTATTGTATAATAAGATGCATGTCTGGCTTCTGTTGTGAGTAGCCCCAGCGTGCTGTCAGGGATCTAATTATGGAGCAGAAATTGCACTGATAGTAAACCTGTATCTCTCATGAGTTCTCATATGGGAAGGGACTTCCCATTGCTATGGAGACTGCCCAGTGTATGTATCCCAGAAACATGCCAGGGTACTAGGCCCTTTCGCGTGATGTCTGCTGGGTCACGTGGCATACACAGGAGCGGAAGGGAAGGAGCGCGTCAGTAGCAACAGCATGCCACATGCAGCAGGTTTGTGGTGGCAGAGTATGGGTTGAATGAGCGCAGTACCTGGGGCACACCCCATGCATGGGAAGCCACGTCATGTCTATCCACCCATTGCAGCTGGGAGTGCAGGTAGTATTGCTCGAAATAGGGCAAGCCCATTACACCTTGATCGAGTGGGAGGTTCAACTTGGTCAGAGCCACGGACAGAGTGGCTGCCAAATGCCAAATGAAATCACTCATTACTTGCTTCAAAGAGCAGAAGAACAGTTTGGTAGAGTGAGAGGTTGGAGAAAAAGTAGAGGCAATGGGGTAACATTACAATTTTGATGTGGCAATGCATCCCACCATAAATAGTGGCTGTGTCTGCCAAGACATGTGCCCTCCAGTTGGCAGCCAGCCAGCCAGCCACCTATCCACCCATTGCAGCTAGGAGTCCAGGTAGTATTGCTCGAAATTGGGCAAGCCACTTCCACCTTGATTGAGTGGGAGGTACAACTTGGTCAGAGCCACTAACCGAGTGGCTGCCAAATGCCAAATGAAATCACTTGTTACTTGCTTCAAAGAGCAGGAGAGCAGTTTTGTAGAGTGAGAGGTTGGCGAAAAAGTAGAGGTGATGGGTAACATCATCATTTTGATGTGGCTGTGCGTTCTACTATGGATAGTGGCAGTGTCTGCCAAAACATCATTTGCACCCATAAGTTGGTGACTGCCTGGCCCAGATTCCCTTCCATGAGATTTGTCAGAAAGTGATATATATGGATTTCTAAGTAGCAGAATGTGTCAGAAGGCCATGTCAGTGGGACTGTATTTATCTGAAGTATGGGGTTGGGCACTGAAGGTTCAAAGGGGAAAAGACATGACTTGCTCCAGTTGACTTGAAGACTGGAGTCTTCTGAAAATCTGGTGAGCGTGTGTGCTATTTGGGCTGGGATATTAGGAACATCTCTAAGGTATTAGAGTATGTCGTTGGCAGAAAGTGATACTGAGTGATGCCCATGTCCTAGTGGGATCTCCCAGCGTGACCCGCCGCTGTGTAGTATGTGTGCCAATGATTCCACTGCTAGCAAGAAGAGCAGCAGGGACAGCAGAGAGCCCTGTGGGGTACTCCTGAGTATTTCTATAGGTTCCTAGATTAAGGGGACACTCTTAACCCTGGCCAGCGGGTTTGTGTACAGCAATTGAACCAGAAGGATGAATCCTGATCTCAGGCCATAGCGTGGGAGCACCTCAAATAGGTAAGCCCATTCTAGAGAATTGAAGAACCAAGCATCCTGGGTGTGCCCAGTCGACAGGTACAAACTTGAGGACTCTGAAAAACCGATGTAGGTCAGGGAGGTGTGCCTGGCCTTCACAAACCCATTCTGATCTTCATGTTAAGTTGTAGAACCTGAGGGGCTAGTCTATCTGCTAAATGTTTGCCCAGTATCTTATAATCTGTGTTGAGGAGGGCTAGTGACCTCTATGAGGATAACTTTTCAGCATCTCTACCCGGTTTTGGCAGTGACATGAGGAGAACCTCAGGAGGGAGAGTGGGAGGGACAATGCCGCCAGGGACTTGTCAAATAGTGATTTCAGCTTTGGGGCCAATAGCTGGGCATATGATTCTTCAGAGTCAAGTGACATTCCATTTGTACTTGGTGCTTTTCCTGTGGCCAGTGTCCTGATGGCCTTCTGGACCTCATGTAAAATAATTTCTTGATTCAGTTCCTCTTGTTGGTTGGGTGAGATACAAGGAAGCATTACCAGCTCCAGGAATGCCCGGATTTCTTCTGCTGTAGTTGCCAGAGTGGATTGGTATTGCAACGTGTAAATGTTTTAAAAGATCGTCTGAGGGCTGGCAAATGGACAGTATAGGGCGCCTGAGCTGGTCCTGTTGGATTACCCATACTAATAGCCTTCCTGCCCTGTCCAATTCTGTGTGTGTTTCAGCAGGGGACCATGATCCAAGCACTGCTGCCAGCATTGAGGATTTTGGTGCGAGTGTGTACAGCCCAGATAGTCTATGATTATGACATGTGGTAGTACATTCACCATGGTGACAAGTCAATCATACATCTAGGTTGTGCAGATGTGAGGAAAATCAGTAGACCCAGTGTGTCCATTAAGGTGCAGCCCGATCTGCCCAAACATTCAAGCAATGGAAGCTGTCTTGTGCTCATCAGCTGGGGGCTGAGTGTCAGGTGTGTGGTGTTCAAGTGCGATGAACCCTTTATGTTCAGGAGACGGGATGGCTCCGCTGTCCATACGCCATCGCTTTTGGTGACCTTTGTGGTGAGTGTGAACAACACTGCCAGGGGGTGCATCGTGGTCCCAATAAGGAGACGGGGAAGGTGGGGGAGGGAAAAGAGGGAGGATGCTGACAATGCCTCCATTCAATACCTGAGATTTTGTGGAACAAAGAAGAGGGAGGGGAAGTGCTTGCAAAGTGGGGCGAAAGTTTAGGCTCGTGGGGCATGTGTGGGTGCACCCAACTGCTGCCAGGATGACAGAATGCTGCACCAGGAGATGGCTTTGGCCAGAGGGGGCTGAATTCCTTTTTTGCACAGGATGAAGATGTATTGTGTGGGATGGGGTAGAGGAAGAGGGTTCGGAAGAAGTGTGTGTCTAAATGTGACCATAGTGCATACCAAACAGATTAGGTGTGTGAGCAAGGAGTGGCATGATGATCAAATAACATCATCTGCAGTTTGTCGAGTAACACTTGGTGGTGGGTCCAAGCCTGGGGTGAAGAGGATGGAGGATCCCAAACCCTCCTATGCTCTTGTCTAAACTGTTCCAGGTGTGGGGAGCAGTGTGATGATGGGCAGCCCTGTGTTCAATGTCCCCCAGACTTCCTCTTGCTGTGTCTCTGGGGTTTCCTGTGGGTGGAATGATTTTGCATGGCAAAAAGGCCAGTTCCCTCCTTGCGCTCTACCCACGCCCAAGCGTCCTTGGGGTCAGTGAAAAAATTAGTCTGACCATCTTCCTTGATATGGAAGAGAGCTGGGAACAAAAGCAAGTATTTGATTTCTAGTTCTCGCAGTTTCTGCTTGACTGCCATGAATGTATGCCCTTGTTGCTGGACGCTGAGTGTAGAGTATGGGAAGATCATAACTCTTGCATTGTCTATTACAAGTGTGTTGCACCCCCAGGGCTTTTTGTATTATAAGATCTTGATTTTTGTTTTTTATGAATCAAAGGGGTGGCCATGGCCCTCAGGAGGAGGCCTGCACATCAGAACGTGGTGAGCACGTTCCAGCAAGAAGGTTCTGAATGCTGATTCTGGTATGAAGCTGCAGACAAATGTCTCCTGGTAGAACACTGTATCTTGTCCCTCTGAACTTTCCAGGACTCCTACTATTCTGATGTTTCTGCTGGATCGTCCCTTAGCATCCTCTCCTCTGTCCACTAGACCACAGAGCTGGCTCTGCAAGGCTTTTCTCTGAGCCCACACTTCCTGCATCAGGGGCTGAATTACGGATGTTGCATGTTCTGTGACGTGGACCATGTCAGCAAATTTGTGGTGGTCGCCCCTTAAGAGGGTGAAATCTGTTGCCACTGTGTTAATCTTGTTTTCAGGAGATGCCCAGGAATGTTAAATGGCCTCCAGGACCATGTCGAACTATTTTTCACTGTGGCCATGCCGAAGGGAAACACCGCAGGGCTCACCACCCTGGATGGTGGTGGCAGCTGGTCCTGGGCACGTGACTGCTGTGAACTGTTTCAAAGCCACACCATCTCTGCTGTCTAGATTATAATGTCAATGGTTAAGAGAAGTTAGCTGAGTGCACAGAAGGAGTTGGTGCGAGAAGGGAGGGGCCCTATAGATTTGTAATGAACATCCCACTTGCAGGACCCAGTGTGTCAGGTATACTTCTCAGCGTGCACAGGCTGGCACCCATTTCCAGGAGAATTTCTGTAGCGCAGTTGTTGCCCACGAGTTATGGGCAGACAGGTGCACTTGCAATGTAGGTCCCCAATTACTAGTGAATCAAAAAGCTAATGTGTAGCTCCAAATGCAGGCCCAGTGTCTACAAGGGGTCCCCTTGAGCAATCCACCTGGGGCATGAGAGCCCTGTGAAACAGTGAGCCAGAGGGGAAGGCCCTCCCTAGTCTAAGCAAGACTTTTCCGATGGACAAGCTTTGAGGGGCCTACATCAGGTGAGTATCACAATTGAGGGTGTCAGTGCTCACAACAGGGCGCCATCAGAGTTCCAGGCCCAGCAGCCATGGGGTCTCCCCCCCTGGGCAAGTGTCGCAGCCGGGCAGCTGATTGGTAGGAGAGGCCCTGGCAGCGGCCAAGGTCATTCCACAGTTTCCTCTGTAGGATCAGTGGGGGTGCCGCATAGGAATCAATGCAGCTGGGACAGCAGTGAAACGGGTCTCCACTTTGGCGCAACAGATCAGCCAACTGCTGAGTATGGGAGAGGTGGATGGCAACTTACTGCAGGAGATCAAAGTTGGGTTAAGGGATTCAACTGCAGAGCATCCACCATGTTGCCTGTCTTGGCTATGCCCCACTAAAAAGAGATATCTGATTCTTTAGCCTTACATGATGGGGTAATCTTTTCTTAGTGACTCAATAGTGCTGACCTTTCAAGGGGGTTAAGTTGTACCCAGATATGTATTCCACAATGTCTCCTAAAGGTTAGGACCTGAGGACTGTCTTGCTAGTTAGGTGGTTGAGGGATGCAATAGCTAAATGCCAAAGCTGGTCCCTTACCCAGCTTAACTCAGAATACTGCTGGACTTATGGCAGAATAACAGGTGGACTGAACCTGCTGCACTTGATATTTGTGACCTGTGGGAAGCACCCGTGGACCCATGGAAGTTGCACACCCTTCTACTTGAAATCCAAGGACCGAAAGATCTCCAATGATCATAAGGCAGACCTCCCATGTGGCTCCAGGAACATGAAAAAGCTATTGAGCACATTCCTGTGAAGAATCCCAGTGGCAACTGAACTGCTACACGACATTGATGTTGGCCTCTACCTGAAACCCTGATAGTCTCTAAGAGCCATCCTTTGAGGTTTTGGGGGCATTAAATGTGTACGGCTCTGGTTGCTTGGGTACTAGAAGAACATTTGGAAACCTATAAAAACCTTTACTTCAAAGCTTCAGTGGTACCCGCTGGAACAAATATCCGACTGGCAGTTGCACAAAATTGGATAAGAATTCAGCTTCATCATTCATGGAGATCTCCGCACCTCTAAACAAAAAGATTCCAATGGGACTCATAAACATTTCAGTGAAAAACCTACAAAACTCCAGAGCAAAAGCAGGATCAACCTGTTTAGGTATCAAGCCTTTGGTTCCAAGTCAGTAGCTATAGTTTCAGCAGCGTAACACGAGGAGAAGATTTTTCTTCTCAAAAAGTGGTCTCATTCTGCATTGGGACTTAAAAAGACATTTCGATATTTTTCTTCAAGAAAGTACAAAGCCTGTTTTTGAAGTGGGATTTAGAAACGTTTTGACTTCCAGATTTTCACCAGGACCAATCCACATGGTATATCCGACCTCGGCTCCATAGTGGTCAGCCTGAAATTGGTCCTTGGTCCCAGTCTGCTGTGACCATTGACTTACATTGGGCACTTTATTTTCCTAAGTGAATTGCACTGTAATTCTTTTAAAATAATATAAGGCGTGGCCAAGGCGTCAAGATGGCGGCCGCACTTTTGTAGTGCTCCGGACCCCTCCGTCTTCCACCTTCAAATGTGCCTATAATCCACCTTCATCGGTGGCATCCTCTCGCTTGGGGGGCTCTGTCGTTCTCCCGGAGGACCGAGACGACCCACGCCTAAGATGCCGGCCGGCGCGGGCGAGCAATAACGGATCCCCTGTTTTGGGCTACTCGCCAGTGGAGACGAAGTGGTAGAGGACTGTGTCTGGGCGGCTTGCACGCCCGCTGGTCGTGGAGACCGGCGCAGGACCGGTCCGAGTCACCCCAATGCTAGAGGCGGAGACGGAGCTGCAGCTTGGGAGGTGGGTGAGCGAGGAGGGGCTGGGATATCGAGGAGGGGGGCTGTGCTGGTATTAGGAGGTGGTGCCCCCTCTCGTCTCTCATCCCTTCCCCCCACCTTCCCTCGGTCCCTCTTGGCAAGAGGGGAAGAAGCGCATTGGATCAGGCAGCAACGGAGGGTGACGGCACGTCCTGGGACACCCCCTGCTATCTCTTCCCCCATCCCCATGCGGGACAACGGCAGAGGGGGCAGGAAGTTGGGGAAGGCTGTATCACGCCAGAGGAGAAATGGTCTTGGACTCCTCCCGGGGCCCCTAGGCGAAAGCCGTGGAAGATCGGCTGCTGAGATCACATTGGGCCATAACTGGGCGATGGTGGGCCTCGGTCCCTGAGGCTTGGGCAGCGACCCGTTGAAGGAAAGAGTGTTAGTTTGGCCCACGTTATCGCCGGAAGACGCTGGTGACCCCAGAACCATGCACGGTGCCCGGACTGGCCCCCTCCAGTAGACCTTGACCTGGGTCTTGCGTCACAAATACCGGAGAAGAACCGGTGAATGCAACATGGGCAAAGACAAATCAACGCTGCAGTTGACAGCGCAAACGCGCATAGATCAATTCACTACGGGTGCAAGTGGACCCCGAACGGAAGATCGCACACCGGGTAGCGGGGGGACCCACCAACGGCATCTGAAAATCTAGCAACAATCCTCCAGGCCATTCACACATCTCAAGCAGCAGTGGAATCCAAGATAGGAGAAGTCAGAGTGGATGTGGCCCTGGTCAGAAAAGAGCTCCGCAACGCCACAGCCCGACTCACAGAGGCAGAAACAAGGATTTCTACAATGGAAGACGACATGACTGCTCTCAAGGCACAGGTCTCTGCACTCACGTCTCGCACATCAGGACTATACCGGAGGGCCGAAAACGCCGAAAATATGTCCAGGCAGAACAACCTTTGAGTGGTGGGTCTTCCGGAGACCACAGCAGCGACTCCCTAGTCACGTTCCTGAAAGAATGGATTCACTCATGGATGCCAGGGGACCGTCTCACCCCATGGATTGCCATCGAACGAGCGCGCAGGGCTCTACAATCAAGGCCCCCGCCGGGCTCCCCGCCCAGACCGGTGATACTCTGTCTCTTTAATTTTAAGGACAGAGATGCAGTGCTACAGGAGGCACGTTCCAAGGGGGACCTTTTTTGCAATGGGGCTAATGTCCTACTTTTTCCTGACTACACAAGGGATGTGCAGCAGCAACGTCGTTCATTTCTTGAAGTCAAACAAAAACTGAAGGCAATAGACATACCGTATTGTCTTTTGTTCCCTGCGAAGTTCCGTGTGATACACAGAAATTAAACGTACTTTTTGGAGCAGCTGACTGCGACGCGGACGTGGCTGACCGAAGAGATGCCGCTTGGCTCGTGCCTCAGACTGACATAAGCACGAGAACAGCCCAACGCCCAGCAGAAACGATTGGCTGCCAGGCGACATTGCATGCGCTCAAGGAAACGCAGGGAACGCCACGGTTCTCGCTCGAATTCCCCCCTAAAGGCCCCAGCTGGGGATCCGAAGGACCAGCAGCTGATGAAGGGAATGGGGGAGACTGGGAGAGACCTGCAGCCGCAAAGTTCACAGCGGGCCTGATTAGACTCACCAGAGAGCTTGGATCTCTCTTGTATTCCGGTGCTGTAACCTTCTGGACGAAGAGATTACTCTGGAGGGGGTGCTGCTCACTGCGATGAAGAACTAGTATTATAAATAACTAACTTCTACACACTGTATTTCTTTAAATGATCCGATGATATGGAGGGTTCCACCACTGCTCACTCAGCTATTGTTTTATCTCACTAGGTTAGGGAGTGAGATGCTAATGTGATGGGCGACAGATGCTTCTGGGGGGAAGTATGGGGAGGGGTGGGAGTTGGGGGGATTGGGAGTTTAAGCCCTATATTAAGGCATTCATTAATGTTCAATGTTGTGTTGACCTGTTTGTTTGTGTTAGTTAGCGCAAGGTACGGAGAACCAATTGACAGAACGAGAGTCTCTATTCAGTTAGCCTGGGCAGAAACAGGGGGAAATCCCAGACCTAAAAATGGCTATACCCAGTGGTAATACTGTGACACCTAATAACGACCATTTCGATGAGTCCGATACAGGCCATCTCATGGAACATTAATGGTCTCTTAGACAAAATTAAGCTCACCGCAGTATTTGCCTTCATACACCGATACCGACCAGATGTGCTAATGCTGCAGGAGATGCACCTCTCGGGGGAGCGTTGCCCCTTCCTGGCCCGAAGAGGTTTTGATACCTCGCCGGGTTCACACAGGGATCGCGAGGAGTAGCGATTCTATTGCACCGCTCATTTCCCATGACGGTGGTCCAAGTCTGGAGAGATCGGCATGGCCGCTATGTGGCTATTACTGGGAGGGTTGAGGGTGTAGCGGTCAATGTGGTCAGCATGTACGTCCCTCCGGTGTTGGTGCGAGGGACCCTCAAAGACCTAACCCAGTTTCTCCTGGACCTGCCCCCGGGGCTCACTATGCTAGTGGGAGACTTCAACGCGGCTCCAGACCCCACTTTGGATGTGGTCGGTCTGATATCGGCTCACAGGCACGCTGTGGTGGTGGGACTTCCAGATTGGCTCTCTGCCACGGGGCTCTGTGATGTGTAGCGGATGTGGCACCCGAGACGGAGGCAATTCACCCACACTTTGGCGGCCCACAGCTCACAGTTCCGAATTGACTTGGTACTGTTGCCCAGCACTGACTGTAACTCCCTTTCCCACATCAAGATTCTAGCGCGGGGTATCTCTGACCATGCACCCCTTTCTTTTGCGATGGGCCACGATCAGTCTCTGAGTCGGCCTATGTGGCGACTGAATGCTTGGTATCTGCGGGACAAGTCGTATGTGGGGTGACTGCGACAGGCGCAGAATGAATACTTTGCCCTAACGACGGATCCGTGTCCTCTCCCGGTACTCTGTGGGTAAGGCGGTGCTATGGGGTGCGGCCAGGGGCCTGATACGAGAGCAAGAACGCTCAAGAGCCCAAAGTATTGAGCAATTGGAATTACGGGCGATGCGTCTAGAGAGCTCACAAGAAGCAGAGCCCAACTAAATGGTGTCGCGACAGCTCTTATTAACATGCGAGGAAATTAGGGATTTATCCCTAGAGGCCGCAAAGTTTCTTTGGCGGGCAAGCACCGTAGGAATCTATGGTTGGGGGGATAAGACTGGAAAGTTGCTTTATTGGTTGGTTTCCCACCATCGGCCCTCTAGTATCATTCCTGAAATTCGGGGGAAAGGGGGCCGAGTCGCGGGGCATCAAGAAATAGCTGAGGCCTTTGCCCACTACTACAAGGCACTGTATAGGGCCTCGACTTCGGTAGACTCAACACATGCCCGCCGGCTGCTAGCTGACGTTTCTTTGCTGCGGTTGCCCCCGACAGAGGTGCAAATTCTAGATGAACCTATCAGTGTGGAGGAAGTCAGAGAGGCCATCTCTGCGTTGGGAACAGGGAAAACTCCTGGTCCTGACGGTTTCCTGTCAGAATACTACAAGACGTTCAAAGAAGAATTGGTGCCACGTCTGGTGGCTCTCTTTATAGAGGCGGAGCTGCGGTGATCCTTCCCGAGGGGACTGGACGCCACCATCATTGATGCTCCCTAAAACCCAACCCCCATCACTCCACTGTGCAGACTATAGGCCAATATCCCTGATTGAACTGTGAGGTTAAAATCTACGCTACTATCCTTGCGACACGTCTCAAAAGGGTCTTGCTGCATCTAATACATCCCGATCAATGCAGGTTTATGGCAACTCCTAGTGCTCGACATTACATCCGTCGACTACATGTGGCTCGCCGAACGTCACCGACTGTCCCGAGACCTAGCTCTTTTATTCATCTACTCTGAAAAGGCTTTAGATTCGGTGGACTAGGGATTTCTCTTTTTGGTGCTCAAGGGGGTGGGTATCGGACCGAGGTTTTGTCGACTGGTCCGGGCGTTGTACGCTGACCCCTCTGCCCATGTGCAGGTCAACGTGACCCTGTCGTCCGTCTTTGAAGTCCGACGGGGTACGAGTCAGGGTTGCCCGCTGTCTCCCATTCTATTTACCCTGGTTATTGAGCCACTGGCTCAGATGTTAAGGACAGATCCAGTATACTGTGGCTGGAGGTGGGGACGCTCCCGGGAAGACAGAAAAGCCCTGTACGCTGATGATGTCCTGCTGTACATGGGAACACCAAGTGTGTCGGGTCCGCACAGCCTTCATCTTTTACGACGCTATGAACTGGCGTCAGGATTAAAAATGATCCCTACAAAGTCAGTGTTGGTCCCCTTGGTGAACACCCATGACTGCTTCGATTGGCAAGACACGATACCCTTGCGTAGGCTTAGCTTTAACTATCTCGGCCTTTAGGTGACTCTCCTGCCAGAACTAACCTGGGTGAAGAACCTCGACTCGCTTCTGGCACGTATCAGGACGGACTTGCAGAGATGGCAGGCCTTGCCGTTAAATGTGATGGGCCGTGTTGCCCTATACAAGATGATGGTCCTGCCTAGGCTGTTGTATGTTTTCCAGAACTTTCCCCTCCCGATCCCAAATTCATGGTTTTGAGCTTTGGAGGGCACCACAGAGCAGTTCCTTTGGAAAGGGGCCAGCCAATGAGTGGCAGTGTGGCATTGCCAGAGAGGAATATATGGGGGGGCCTAGGTGCCTCTGATCCATATTTATACAACCTGGTGACCCAGCTGCTGGTGATCCATGATTGGTTCACTGGAGGATGGTCGGATCCGGCCTATCAGCTAGAGTTGGAGGTCTTGGGCTTCCCTCGTATCCTTGATATGTTGTATGATACACCCCTCCACCAAAGCATGGAAGCGATTGATGACACAGAGTGGTCGGAGGCGCTGATGGCTCCCAGGTCCGTGGCTGTGTTGGCGAGACTTTGCACAGTGCAATTCTACTATCTACATAGAGCATATCTAACACCTGTCAGACTCTGTTGGGCTGGGCTGCGTCCCAATGCCCAATGACCACGATGTGCGGGGGAACCTGCGGATTTTTTCCATATGGAATGGTCCTGTCCAGTGCTGCAAGACATACTGGGGTAAGGTATTTCACGAATTAAATATGGTATTGGAGCTGGAGCTGCAGTTCTCTGACAAATTAGTTTTATTAGGGGTGGTGGAGGATGTGGTAAGGTCCCGGGCGAGCCGCACCCTTGTCGGTACGGCCCTGCTGATCGCCAAGAGAGATATTGCCGCTGCCTGGAGTTTGCCCTCCGGTCCATCCTTTCAAAAATGGAGAAGGGGAGTGGATTGGTGCACAAACCAGGAGAGAAAGGTATATGAGTCGAGGGGTTGTCCCCGGAAACATGAGAACATATGGGGTAGATGGCTGGGGTTGTTGTCATAGGTCAGAGTAAGAGCCAGGTCCCTTAACGCTGAGTGTGGCAATGAAAATACGCATGCCTCCTGAAATTCTATACTGTCAAACGTTAACAATACTTGAAGTTGAAAGTTGCCGTACTGTCTGTGCCAATTGTTTGGTGATTTGCATTTTTAAAACAATAAAAATTGTTTATAAAAATAATAATAATAATAATATTAATAATAATAATAATAATAATAATAATAATAATAATAATATAAATGGTTCCTTTTATTGGAATTATGTCATTTTGGTCCAATTTTAGTCATACATTGTTTCTCTTCATTTTAAAGATGATTGTGGTGTTCATGTGAAGTTTTTCACTGTGTATCATTATTTAAATACTTTACCCGTTGCCTGTGATTTTAGACTGACCACTTTGAGCCACTTTACCAGCAATTTACCACCGGTTTATTTAATGTAATTTGTGCAACATCTACCAGGTAGTGACATTATCCTTTGAAGAGGATACTTGTTCACCACAAATAATATTTCCCTTTCCTGCAGTATGTATGAAGTTAACACACTAATCATTCAAGCTAAACCCTCAAGAGTGCTATAATCAAATGGTATTCACATAACAATCCTGAACTGAACCCCATATTTTGGGCTTTAATATTGCCAGAATATTGTTTTTTTCTCAGCTAATTGTGGCAGCCCTGATATGAACTAATTTAAGTTCAATCTTAAATGTCTTCCAAAGTGAAGTGAACTGGCCTAGTTGGAGTGATGGTTATTTTTTATTTCAATTTTTTATTGCAAGGGTTCATAAAATACAAAACAGGAAAAAACATGCTACTGCCTAAATATGAAGCTGAATGCTTGTAATAGAAAACCAAAAATTTAGCAACCAAATATAATTTTAATAGATCACGGTGTATGCTTCCTAATAAGTGGGTTACTTAAAACAGGTGAAGAAACCCTTTTTAGTTGTAATGCACATCAGAGAAAAATATGTTCCTGCCACCAAAATAATGTTCTGTTGGCTGTGCATTCTATACCCTGAACACATAGTTGAAACCAACAAGGAGGCTTAAAAAATAAACGTAAAAGATAAAGAATGTAAAGAAAAAAAGACTGATAAAGTATGGTGCCATGATCTTTAGCACTGAAGTGCACTTCTTTTTCAGTGGAAGTGCAAATGTGTGATCAGAAAAGTGCAGTTGCTCACAACGCAAGAACGTCAGTGGCTGAAGTGACTGACCATTTACTCCATTCTATATGCTTTGTTCGGCAAAAGGAAACCTAGTCCAAAGGATGAAAACGGTTTACACAAAACACCATGTATGTGTTTTTTTATTTAAGGATTTTTCTAGTTGCATAGGGTAAGCAAGACCCATAAAGCTATTTGTAGGCCAGACCTAAAAACAGCAACAGGTAAATAATTTAAATCTATGTCCTGGTTGCCCTTTTGGACTTTGAAGGTATACTATTTACAAAATATTTATATAATCAGTTGGCCCCTTGGCTGGAAAAACAAAATCTACTCCCGCTGAAGCAGACTGGCTAAAGAAGGAGGTGCACAATCTCTTTTCTTATTCTAGACTTACTGGATAGCTCTGTTTTGTTTAGCTTTACAATTGCAGCTGAATAGTGCCTATTTAGGGTGGAGCTTGCAGGTCAACCAGGGTCTGAGGTTTTGCTTCACTTATATTAGGACTATAACATGTATGCTTAATTTGTATTATAGTATACCGAGGACCAACTCCCAACTTTTAACATCCAGCTTAGACCACTGTCTAGATTGCAGCACACATAGAAAAAGCAAAAAACGAGGAGGAATAAAAGCAGTCCTCCTCATTTTGTCATACTAATGCAACCGCTGGGGTGGCGTTATCTTTTGTACCTGCCTCAGGTTTACGACAACTCAAAAGTCTGAGGCAGCATCAAAATCAATGAGTGTTGCAGTGGAACGCCAACCGCAAAACCCATTGCACGCTCCTCTGATGCAGGAAACTGCGTTGGAGGTGCCCATATTTATAAGGAGGCGTAATGCCACAAAAAAGTGGTGTTACACCTCATTGTAAATATGGACAGTGCTTAGTGCCCCTGGAACATCATGAAAAGTGACGCTCTGGTGGTGCTAGGGGCTCCTAAATATGCCCCTTAGTGTTGGATGCTTTTATCCAAGAAATGGAGAAGTGGACCATCAGATGATCCGACCACGTTACTGGCAAGGGGGTCTCCACCTTCATGTTAGGCACATTTGAGTAGATAGGATCCAAAATATGACATTTGAGATGGGTGAGAGATAGGACTAGTTGGGTGAGCTGTAGCGCAGCTAAGTCTTGACAGAAATTCAGGGCCTGCACACCTGAGGTGTTATCTATATGAATGTTCAAGTCATCCAGCAGTGTGAAATTTGCTGCCTGAATGCTGTATGTCACTTCCATCTCTGGTATGGTCTGAATGAAGTCTGTAGCTGACCCCCAGCAGACCAGAAAATGTAAATGAATGAGGCAACTTAATTGAGAAAAACAGGTTTTCAATACATGAAATCTTCAAGAGGAATGATTTGCACTCAATCTTTTCCTAGAAATGATGGCTATTCCTCCACTTTTTTCCCCTTCTGGTCATTTCTTGCAAAAGCATACGCAGGTGGGAGTGCAAGGGCTATACTGGGCCAGCTGTACTCTGATACACGGGTTTCTGTTAAAAAGAGGGCTTCGGGCCCTTTTCCAGGAGAAGAAATATCTCAAGCTTGTGCTTAAAGAGAGATCTAAAGTTTAGTAATAACATTTTCCAACAGGAGGTGGGTTGTGTGGATGTTAACTGTCCCTGTAAGAGACCACTTTCATGAAGGTCGTGATTAGTTTAAATTTCAGCATTACACAAAACATGGCCATATGTCGGGCACCTACTCTGCACGTTTGCGGGGTCCAGAGAGTGTATACACGACATGTTGGGCTGCTGATCAAAGCTATTTAGAGCCCTGCAGAGTAACATAGAAGTTCTGGTTTCAAATGGACAGGGGTTTTGACCCCCTTGACCCGGCCAGCCATGGACGGGCATAACAGGTCCGCACACCGGGTTGCATTAAATACTATGGACAGGCGGGGGAAAAAAGTTGAACCTCCAGTCAAGATGGTGTCCTATTTACATGGAGTTGTGAGGCAACCAGCTCTAAACATGGCCAGGGAAGGTGTTTTCCAAAAGTGCCCATGCGCACAAAGTATCTAGTCGATTTTTAAAGTTTTCAAGTTTTATAATTAGCAGTAAATAGAGGTGTTCAAAGTGTATGTGCTTGGCTCAATCTCTGCAAACAGGCAAGTGCTTAAGATTGAAATTCCTGGCAGATTTGGTAACTCCTTAAAGTGCAAAAGTATTAAAACAGTAACAGTTAAAACCTCGCTAAAAAAAGGTGTCACTCACTATGTCCTGATCGAGTGGTAAGTTCAGTTAAATATACCAATTAGGAGTATGTCAACTTGACCATGTTTAAAGGGGGAGCACAAACACTTTACTGCTGTTTAGCAGGAGTATAATGCCAGAGTTCTAAAGCCAGCAACAAATAGAGTCGAGCAAAAAGTGGAAAATCCAGTGAGCTCATGTAGACAAGGCAGATTTTCTACAGATATTCTTTGCTAAGGAAGTCTTAGAATGTATTTATTTATTATCATCAAGATTTTCCTCCACAAAGTAATAGTGAGAGTCACAACCAGGAAGGGGTTTTTGCTTTATTTATTTGAATGTGATTTTTAGGTCTGTGCTTAGCCAAAACATTTTGACTGTAATAACATTATATTTACAATAGACTTATAGGGGCTTCAGCCAGCCCTTTTTATTCATTGGTCTGATATTGTGTTAGTCACTAGAAGATAACGCATGGAACAATGACGTGTGATTTCTTAGAGCAAAAAATTGTTTTGCTTCAGCCAATATCTTTTTTTAATTGACAAGGGTCTGTCATCTCTCCCAACAATAACTGCGACAGCCATGAGAAAACAAAACAGCATTATTAAAATCTGCTGGCTAACGTCAAACCTATTGCTTTGTCAATTCTTGTCATTTTTTTCATAAATTGTATTCTACTTATGTAAGCAAAGTATTTTACTAAACAGACAGTTAGCTTCATATAGCACCGTGAAAGTAAAGCACCCCAAGCATCACATCAGTTGTAAGGAATCGTATAACATTTTCCTGCCTGAAAGATGATTGAGTCATCTATTAAGCAGCTGAAAGCGAGTTTTACACTGAAGGGCCCTCATTTCACTTCACCTTTCATTAAGTAGCAGAAGTTTTCAGGCGCACTGGAACTATAAGATCCGTAGATCTACCACCGTTTTGCTGTGTTTCATAATGTGAAATTACTGGAAAACCGATTACAGGATTCCTGATTCCACTTGTATTTTCTCATTTTTGAGGGAACTGTCAAAGTACACTTCGAAATACCTGGTAATTCCGTTCCTTCAAATGTATTAATGTATTACTGACTTTAATATTGAATATGGTGGGTAATACTGGGCCCCATATGAGGAAACTCCAGGTCTAAAGTGGTCTAAAGTGCTTTGCTGGGAAGACCATAGAACTTACTTCACCAAATGCTATTGGCATTCACTTTCAAGGTAAAAATTAAATTGCACGCGCATTTTTCTGACAGATAACCAGGCTTGAGCTAATACACAGGTTATTAGAACTAGTTGTAAAGTTACTAGTGGTCATTTCTTAGCAGCCTACCTTCGCAGCAAAGGTGACATAGTGAGTTAACACTCGATCGTGACTTGTAAAATGATCATCAGGTCGCAAGTTCGAGACCCACAAAGTCACATCAGACTTCCCTTCTTCTGAGTTTGGTGAATTGGGTACCACTAAACTGGATAATTGTAATACCTGTTTTTTCAGCACTTAGTGGCATTAAGTAAAATATACGTTTTTGTTATTTTCATGATAGCTGTCATCCCTACAGTTGGATTACAATATATATCACTTCAATTTAAAGACTAGTTAGAAGGTCTGCCACTTTGAGTGTTTACCTGGACTGCTGCATGCTAAAGCCTATATTAACAACAGGAGTTCAGAAACTGGAATGAATGCATGGCTTCCAAATAACAGAACTGAAATTGCATAAAGTGTTCAATTGCTTTCTAATGGACATAAACACTTCGGAGTCCATTAACAAAGGCATGTTGAGTCACTACATGAACCCAACTCCGATACGCACTGCTGGGGAACTACTGAAATGATGCCAACTTTGCATGGTGCAGGAAGTTTTTATCACAAACAGTAACATACAAATCATAAAATGGAAATTATAATCTAACATCAGTTTTGCAGAAAAAATAAGTTTTGGGGTGATCCATCAAGCAGGGGCCGAGAAAAAGCGGGCTCCTAATAAAAGTTTTCCGCATTTATTTTTCCATAGGAAAATTAAACAGTGATACTGCAAAAACTGTGGAACGGAATTAAACCAAATTTGGCAGAAAGCTAGATCTTGGTCCAGAAATCGCTCTTTTCTTGATTAGGTGTAAATCTCTTTAGTACTTTTTGAGCACTTCAGACTCAGGACATTATATATTTCATGTCACGAAGGATCTGCAGGGCTGACATATTTCCAAAGGAGATCTGATAAGCTTTCACCCTGTAAACAAGGATGTGACAGCTGCCATCTTAGCACTCAATGCTAAAAATGTTTTTTTTTTTCAATTTTTACTCAAACTTGCTGAGGTTTTTTAAAAGGGAGGGGGTGTGTGCCCCCCCCATGAGCCAATAGTCACCCCAGAGGCCCCTTCCCTTGGGGCTAAAGCCTAATTTTAAAGGGCAGGTGCTGCACAACCCCCTCCTCAAGCCAAGAGGAATATGTTGGGGTCTCCTAGGTGCAGTAGGAGCTGACATTGCTCCTTTTTGCTGCTTTTGGGGATTGGGAGCTATCTGAGCATGGGCAGGAAAGCCTCAGCTGGCGGGAGCATTTCTAAAGCTCCTGCTGAGTGGGAGCCATCATGCCTTCACTGTCCACTCTTCTGTGAGCAGGGAAACTACTATTTACTGGGAGTGAGCTTCCTGGGAGATGGTGTCCATGGGGTCTTTTCAGGCTCGGTGAGGCTCTCTTTTTAAATTGTATTCCTTCCCGGTAGATGGGGCACCTGAACCCTCTTCTATCTCAGCGGGTCCCTCCGTCTTCCTCAACTTGCTTTTAATTTGGGCCCTAGGGGAAGAGATCCCGAGGGACTTTTCAGGGTCAGGGAGGGGAGCCGTTCACCCGCTTCCCTTTTCTTAGTATTCAGCCCTTGGTAATGGGATCCCTGTCCTTTTCAGACTTTGGGTACAGGGTTGCTCCACCAGCTCCTTTATGATTATGTCGGCCCTGGGAAATGGGGTCCCTGGGGCCTCCAAGAGGCCGGAGGAGGGTGGCCACGTTCTTCTTTTCCCTAAACATCTAATTCTGCCACCCTATATGGGCCCTGGCCCACCATGAGAGCTTTTTGTTTTTGGTAGCTCTGGAGTCTTTTTTTGGAATTACCATATCTATCTATAATGTCACTTTAACCTTTGTTTTTTTCAGTGAAATTCTAGTTTTTTTTTTTTAAATGTAAAGTAATTTATTATCATCATACATAATGCCAAACCCATGCTGTGAACTTCCATTGGCTCAGAGCCTGGCTGTGAAAGGCCCTGTGGCAACTCCTCAAAAGCAGCCAAACCCATGCCACGCACAGCCAATAATACTAAAACATAAAAATTGGGTCTATTGGATTTAACAAGGGTTGAGCATATAAATATATAAAGCAGATGTATCATCTGTCCATAGAGGCTTGGAGAGGGAAGCTACATGACCTCTGCCCCTTAATTAAAGAAAAGAGCGCCAGGGGTTGGAGTACCCAGGGCCCTAAATGCTCAGGAAGGGGTGGCCATGCAACCCCCTCTCATTAAGAAGAAAATGCTAGCTCTTGTTGGCACCCACTATGAGTGCTGGCAGGGGAGCCGAAGGGCCGTGGGAGTCCTCAGGCTCCCCCCTGTGGTTCCACCAAAAAAAGAATCTGGGTGACCCTGGTGGCAAGGCAAGGGCACCTCCAATCATTTTTTAATATTGTGGAGTGCTGCAGGAAGTGTAGCCCCCCAAAAACAGTATGTCTCCTAGATCATGAAATCCATGACCCCAAGAGAGCTTACCATATTTTTTTAAGCACTCCGAGCTGGAGCTCTATGCTCTTCACCTGGAGTGCATGTTCCTTTTGTGGTTGTTTTTATGATGACTAGTTGTGGGCTGAAAAATGTTAAACGTATGAAAAAATAGAAATTCACTCCAGCCATGCACGGTTTTTTTGTCAAACATTTTACTGCAGATCTTACATTGATATTATTAATGATGTTATCAAAGATTTCATGATTGCCATAATTTGTGGGATCATTAGCAGTGCATGGCTAAGGTGCGAGTTATAGTTACCTTAGGGCAAGAGTTATAGTTATTTGAAATATTTATGTTAAGAAACTATACCTTGTTGCCCAAAGTTACTTTCGGGTACGACTTATAGTTCCTTCTGATAAGTATACTATAACTAGAAGTCTAACTATAACTACTGAATTTCTATGGTTTTTATGGGTAACCTAACAATAACGTCCCTGAAGCCTTAGTTTTCTTTCAGTGAGTTATATATATATATGTGTGTGTGTGTGTGTATATATATATCTAAAGTACATACACTGATATACTGTTAGATTGTATAAACTATTTTTATTCTAAGTGTATAGTGCACATCTTATTAGGCTCTGAGTGCGTTAAAAGGCGTTTGTATATTAAAAAAAAAAAAACCTTCCCACATTAGCAAACATGACAAGCAAAATACATTTCAGAGTGCAGTCAGACAGGTTTTCGACGTGACAGATTTAGCACGTCTAAATTAGGCAGAAGGTGAGAGACGATCACTCTGCCCGAGCTCGGACGCCATCTGTGATCCTTAGAGAAACCACAAGATTCATTATATGTGAGCTAACAAGCGTTCGGCTGCTGTTAGCGGAAATGCCTAGTGTGTTGGCTTAGTAGCAACACGCACTGCCATTAAAAATCTTCCTCTCACGTTCACTCGTCTCTTCATATTATTGCATTTATCGTTGTGAACACATTATTGGGTAAGTAGCCCGATATTTTATTTTTAAAAGTAAAGGACTGAATACGATTTTCTACACGTATGCATATATTCACTGATGAATTGATTCTCCCCTTTAGCTCCGTATGTTCAGTCTTAGCCTCTTCACACTGCGCCTGTAGACGCGGTATTCGAAATATATATTTCACTTTATGCAGAATGCGCCCCATCCCCCAGCAGTCAAAGCAGAATCAACTCTCCCCCATCCCCTTGAGACACAGCTTTCAGTCAAGCTCCCAATTACGCTTTGTTCATTGCCACAATAGGTAGGCCAAGGCCTACAAGAGGTAACAGTTCAAGGCATCTGCAGTGCTAAATCACTCTATGGATGCTACAGGATGTCTTATTGTTTGTATAATGCTGCATGTGTTTGAAACATGGGTACCACACTAGGAATCAAGAGAGCGTGCTTTATTATCCGACTCCTGACGAACTGAGTTGTCTGAGAGCACATTATTGTTCAGAAATTTTGCCAGTGGTCTAGGTAGGCTTTGGGTGTTTATTTTGTGTGCGTCGTATTATGTGTAAGACATAATTTGGTTATTTAATTTATAAGGACATGGGATTCCAACAACATTGTCATGGGCATACAGTGTGTTTATGAAATACCTCAATTTTGGTAAATGTAGAGATTTTTTGAACGCACTCTCTTTCTCACACCATATATATATATATATATATATATATATATATATATATATACATATATTTATATATATATATATATATCTATATACATGCAGATGTACAGGGTGTAATAGCTGTTTTTGCCATTGTTGAGTGTAGAGAGGGGCCATGGCTCATGAGATGCCAAGCCTTGAATAAGTAATAATGGCCTCCCCTCTCTCAGCAATGGTAATAAAAAAAAAACATATCATACTCTGCTCATTGCATACAAGGCTTATGTAACTGTACTTTTTCATTTGCATTTATTTTTACAAAAGGTATTAACCAAAACTAGGAAGCAAAGGGGAAAATATTGTGCGGAATTGTATAATTACACTAAAGAGATAGTATGACTATTAGGACGATCTGTTTCCATGTGTAAGTAATTGTTGCAAGCACTTTGCTGTGCTGAGGTAATAAACTTGAATTTGGTATGTGCACTGTAATAATAAATGTGTGAATGATTGTTTGCTAGTAAAATTGCTGTAAATAACGTGTATTATGGGGCCACATTATTTTTCACTGCTGTAGCATGAATGTGTTTATGCTGCAGCAGTGAAATTAAATGAGCTCAAAATACACATATTTAGTGCAGCAGTACTGATAAGTGCACGTTGACACATTCATTACTGCAGTGCAAATGTTGAATTCCAGTTTATTAGCACAGTATAACAAAACTGGCATAAGAAAAACACTGTTAATTCCCTCACAGTTTGCAAATAACAATTACTTCACTCTTGGTAGCAACTTTACTTGTAGCCACACAGTATCTTCTGAGAGACATTAATTGTAAACACAAATTCAATCCATTGCATCCTGGATTTGGATAATATATATATATATATATATATATATATATATATATATATATATATATATATATATATATATATATATATATATATGTATATATTTGTTTAAAACATAACCATGAAAAAGGCTATATCACAAGCCATGTATATAGGATGCGGAGAGTGTCATATGCTATACATTAACAGTGATGATAAAGGGGGGAGACTTTATGATCCACTCGCCTTCAGTGAGCCATGGAACCAACCCACACTCAGTAATGATGACATGTAGCATGTTACATATACATTCACTAAAAATAGACACAAATAACAGTTATGGTGTGCTGCGCACAGCACACCACATAACCATAACTCATGATCACCACCATTGTTTTGCTCTTGGTTGACAGCCTTTTTGTCACACGCCTTTGGAAAAATAGATTACTAGGTATGGAGGGTGGGGTTATGTTGTGCGTTGTTGATTGTATCCCATAACTGCCATTATTTATTGGTTCTTATGTTTTAAGTGTTGCTAAACCACAACTAACCTTTAACTTCACTTACATCAGTGTACTTATGTTTTTATAGGATACTGTATTGATTTGCCAGGCCTTGCAGCCACCAAGCAGTGCATCTAACATGGTCTGCCCCAAACATAGCTTTGATGGCTGGAATTATAAAGATAAGAACTGTGAAAGTTACACTGTTATGATCAGGAGGATGGTGCGCTCCTAGTAAAACCGTGTTGGTGTGTTTATGAGGATTGTAGGGAATGCCAGTGTGGTTATACAGATTTACTTGTATATGCTGGCTGTGGAAACATGTTAATGAGATATTGATTTGTTTCTATATATATAAAAAAGTAACCTATTTTTGCACATAACAATATGCTGTTCACTGATTTATTTACATTGTACTGTTGGATGACTGATAGAGCATTTGACTGTCCACTATACATTTTTGTTGACTGGTATATAAACAATTCCTCCAGGAACACTTTCTATATACTGTATTACCCAGTTCTATGGGGAAAATTGGGTTGCCCTATATTCTTTAGTGCTTTTAGTAAGTGGGCATTTCTCTTCAATAACTGCTCTGTGTGCCTTAAAGCCTGTCTCCAGTACATGTCTGGGGTACGTCATAGCTACACTTTGTGCAGTCCCTCTAGACTGCCACTAGCACAGGAAATGTGGGCATGACAAAGAACACATCTGCATTTATATGCATTTTGCTTGCTCTTTCTGGGCAGGAAGAAGGAGGGAGAGCTGACACACTTCAATAGGCAGTGTCCTCTGTCCCACACAAAGGGCTGGATACCCCTCACTGATAGTCTGGAGTCAGAGCTAGGATAAAAGCGGGACCTGTGCACTTCAAAGAACTGTTTTGAGGTCACTCCCACTTCGAAGGCACATTTGGGTATAAGTACTGGGGCTCTGACCCTACCAAGACAGTGCACTATTGTACCTGGGAAGAACTCTGCTGGAGTAAAGACTGCTGTGCTTTAAGGATTGTGACTTTGCCTGGACTGACTGTTCTGAGGAATCTGCTTCTCTACTTTACTGAGCTGATCTGCCGCCTGCTGATCTCGGCCCTGCTGAGGACAAGGTCTGGACCCATCTCACTTGAACCCAAAGTGACTCCAAGGGCTTGCTAGCTTGCCTCCTGTTTTCTGAAGCCTCAGGGACGCAAAAGACTTATTGATACTCTCCTGGTGCTGCTGAACTCTGAAATCTGTGAGTACTACCCTTGCCTGAGGTACAACCTCCAGTCTTGGGCCTCAGAAGTGGGTTCTTGAGCTGTTTTCTGGAAAAACTGACACATTGTCAGTCAGTGCGCCATTTGAAACTGACGCATAGCACTTCGATCCCACACAGAGGCAGTTCTATGACAGCCGATCCACAGCTTCCATTACCTGATGACGATGCTCTGCATGGCTTGACAACGATGCATTGCCTGTATTCCAATGGAGCCCGATGACAAGTCAGTGACCTGACTGAGTGGAAAAGATTGAGACATTCTGTCCTCAAAATCAATGCTTTGCTCCATCAAAGGTACTTTTTCAGTAGACCCTGCGTGGGCTCTGTAGCCGCCCTGTCCTCCATCACGGTCAGCCTGAACTTTGAATTTGCACTGGTACCTCGCAACATAAAGTCAACTTTTGACCACTAGTGACTTCTAAGCACTATTTTTAGTTTATTCTTCAAAAATTCATATCTTGACTTCTGCTGATTGAATTTCTGTCATTGTGGTCTTGTTAGACTCAGATAAACGTTCTCTACTTTAATGAACCTATGGGGAGTCTTTTTGTGGTGTTCAGATTGTGTTATTGTGTGTGTGTGTGGCCTAAATACTTTACTCATTGCCTCTTTACGTTAAGCCTGACTGCTCTGTGGCAAAACTACCAGAGGGTGAGCACAGGTTAATTTAGGGTGTGTATCTGAGTTACCCTGACTAGGCGTGTGGTTCCTACTTGGACAGGGTGCCTACCTCCGCCACTTAAAGACCCTAATTTCTAACAAAGAGATTTTTCCCACCTGAAACTTGGGAATAACCCAGGTCTGCTTGTTTCCTTTTTTGCATAATTTATGGAGCACTCTAAACCAGAAATGTCTCTCTCTCCCTCTCTCTCTCGTCTCTCAAAATTATTAATGGATTTCTCCCAGCAGTCCCATATGCTTAGGAAGTAGTTCACTTTGTGTTAAGACTGCAGGCCATTCTCTGCTTTCATTTCCACTGTAATTTCATTTTTTGTATTTATTTTTGCCATGTTAAAACTTACATTTTTTTAAACATACGCACACCACCATTAGATGCAACAGTTTAACTTTGTATTACTTTTACAATTTTAATATGCATCACAACTATCGTGCCCGACTGGATGTGATCCAGTGAGGCTCCGCTCGCCGCTCCGGTAATCTGACATAATTCGGGGGCATCTGAATCCCAGATACCACACAAAGGCTGGGGCAACAAGACAGCTCCCACAACAGTGACAAAACTAGCTGCTCTGGCATCCCCAGGACCAACTAGAGGAGTTCACTGGCACTGCCCCATATGGCCTGCACTGAGGGAGTGGTGATGCAGTGTGTGGGCTTGATTGAGCAGCGCTGCTAATGATGACAATGAAGTCACCTGCATGAAATTGTTCCTTCCCACCTTCAGAAACTGTGCACAGTGACTCCTGAGGGATATGGTGGAGGGTCCGATCCCAGGTGGCAATGCATCATCTCTGCCAAGGCTCTCCGTGGGGCAGGGGACAGAGGCATGACCAGACTAGGGAAGAAATCGGGCTGATGGAACAAACCTTCACTAACATGATTGGTGAAGGTACTGTTTTTTTAAGTCACCGCTCCTTCTTTACTGCACCATAACAAGGGACAATAAGAAAGGAAACGAGAAGCTTTCCCAGGCCTGTATTTACATATTGCCTGACCATAACATGGCACCCACCACAGGGGAAAACAGATGAATGTTTTTGCCATGTGAGGAAATACCATCTCAAATATGATGCCTGCAATGCCCACCCTATTTTATCACTGCCCCCCAATCACAGAAGTAGACAACTGAGCTGCAAATAATCCACTTGGGCAGTAGATACATACGATATGCTGAGGAACTAGACCCAAGTCCAGAGCAGCCTTATAGTCTGTTCAACACATGAAAATCACCTGACGGCGAGGACTGGGTGATTTCGGCAACAGCCCCTGAAACCAAGGCTATTATGACAAAATTTGCCTGCAGCATCTTTCTTTCACATACATTCGCTTGCGGGCCCCCTCTGTTCAGCAGCATTTATGCTTTCTAAGAAGGCATAAAATAATAGAGTTTTCAATTACTTTACTTCTGCCTCTGACCAGGCCCCAACTTTTCCCACACTCTTAGATGATGCCATGGCCTTGACCAGGGAGGATTTGTGTCCTCACTCCACACTTTTAAAATAGAATTGTCAGAAGAACTAAAAGCAGATATAGCGGACTCCCTTGATGCCTTTAAATCAGAATTCAATTCTGGCTTGATCTCTCGACAGTCCGATGTTGACTCAGTGGGCACACAGATATTAGACCTTGAAAATAAACAGAAGGAACTAGAATGGTGTCTGAATCCAGTAGATGGGTCTTCAGAACGTATGCAGATAGAACTACAGTCTGCCCTCTTGAAATGCAAAGACCTAGAAAATGAGTCTAGAGGGACAGTAGCCGCATAAGAGGCTTGGCGGAGGGCACAGAGGGGCCCGAACTAGAGTCCTTTATTGTAGGTGTCTTCTCAGAAAGTTTGGGAGGACAACAACAGGAAATCCATGTGGAGCGAGTGCATTGAGTGGGCCCTCAACATATGGGAGACGACAGGAGACCCAGAGACATATTAGCCATATTGCACACCTTTAAAACTAAGGGATAAATTCTCCAGGTGGCTAGAAGGCTTGATCAGATCTCCTCTTCTACCAAAATGTAGCCCCCGCAACCCTAGAACACAGAATGCAAATCCGGTCACTGACCGAGGCCCTTCACAAAACTCAGGTGACGTACCGCAAGACCTATCCTTTTGGATTAGAGCTCCACAACAAAACCCATCATTTTACAACTGTAAAAGAAGCAGCTCCTCTACTTGACTCCAAACTACCAGAAACAACTGAACCTGATGGCTCCAGCAGGTATACATACCTGGAGCTTCGGGATGAACCACGACAGGGCTCCTGGGAGACTTATAGAAAAGGAAGGCATGATGGGAAAAAATGAAGACCCCCACCTGCAACAAATGCGCCCAAGCCAGAATGATGCAACATAGGCCTATAGAGACCTGGATGGCATTTTTTGGATTTGTCTACCCACAAACTCTGCCACAGGTAGGAAGATCTATCCACTTTGGATGCTTTCCTACCCTATTACTTGCGGCACCTATACATACCCCAAACTCTAAGCCTCAGTGGCTTAGAAGCTAGACCTGGGACACTTTACAGATTCATAGCCTACCCCTTGTCAGAGTGTGGGGCAGGTGAATGGGTTCTTGTTCCATTTAGCCTATCACTCAATGGTGACCTCCCACTAAAGAACATGTGTGATTTATACATATATGGTTATATGTAGTTTTCTTTCCGTACTAGTTGTTGTACACTTTAATCAGTTGGTAATGCTTGGTGGTGAGGCTTATTGGATTTAAGGAGATTATATTACACCACACGATAGGTGGGCTCGACAACAACAAAATTTCTGCTGCAAGAGTCACTACAGAATCGGTTATCTTTATGACAGGTTATGGTTCTTAATAAACTTTCCTGGAATATTAAAGGACTTAATTCTCATAAGAAATGCCAACAAGTCTGGAAACATGTGCTGAACAGACAGTAGATATTTTAGCTCTCCAAGAACACATTTGAAATGGTATGAAGAATACAGACTATGGCATATACGATGCTCACTACGCTACACATCCACAGGTGTCACAAAAACAATGAAGTTGCCCTCTTTTTCTACTCCTCCCTACACTTCCAATTTATGGGCAGCAAATGCGACAAAGAAGGCTGCCTGGCTGCACGACCTCAACATCATCTCCACGCCGATGACACCCAACTGATCCTCTCCCTCACCAAGGACCCCCTCACCGCCAAATCCAACCTCCACGAAAGAATGAAGGCCATTGCCGAATGGATGAAGAACAGCAGACTGCAGCTGAACTCGGATAAGACGGAGGTCCTCATCCTAGGTGCCAACCCCTCAGCCTGGGACGACTCCTGGTGACCGACTGCACTGGGAGCAGTCCCGAAACCCACCGACCACGCACACAACCTGGGTGTCATCCTCAACTCAACACTCTCCATGACCAAGCAAGTCAACACCATCTCCTCCTCCTGCTTCAACACCCTCTGCATGCTCCGCCAGAGATAGATGTGGATCCCCACAGAAACAAGAAGAACAGTCACCCAGGCCCTTGTCAGTAGCAGACTTGACTACGGAATTGCCCTCTACGCGGGAGCCCCGGCCAAACTCCTCAAACGACTGCAACGTATACACAAAACCTCTGCACGCCTGATCCTCAATGTACCCCGCCACAGCCACATCACCCTCCACCTGAGAGACTTACACTGGCTCCCCATCAACAAAAGGATAACCTTCAAGCTCCGCATCCATGCACACAAGGCACTCCACAACACCGGTCCAGCCTACCTCAATAGACGAATCACCTTCTACACCCCGAACCGCTACCTCCGCTCAGGCGACCTCGCCCTTGTCACCGTCCCTTGCATCTGAAGAGTGACCACTGGCTGCAGATCCTTCTCCCACCTCGCCGCCAAGACCTGCAACACCCTCCCCTTGCTCCTACGACAGACCCAAGACCTGCTGACCTTCAGGAGGCTACTCAAGACCTGTCTGTTTGAGCAGTAGCAGGACCCTCCCTCCCCTCAGCGCCTTGAGACCCTCATGGGTGAGAAGCACGCTTTTCAAGTGTACTGATTAATTGAAGGCTGTTATGGAATGGTAAAGGGTTTGAGAAAAGGCCAACACTGTACCATCTCTGCAGTATACGTGGCCAGTACAAATCAAGCTGAATTTCTACGCTTGTTCCTTGCAGTACTGGGGGATTCGCAGAAGGGGAAATAATCCTAAATGGGGATTTCAACCTCATATGAGACCCCAATTTGGAGTGCATGCATCCACATCAAACACAAGTGAAAACACTCTCCAAAGCTACTAAATCTCTACTATGCCAACTAGGGTTAATTGATGTATGGCGCACCATAAATTCATCTATCCGTGATTACACTTTCTTTTCACATTCTCATCAAACATATTCTGGGATAGACCACACCTTCACAAGTCAATCCCTACTTCATCCTATCCAGGCCGCCACTATATACCCCATTGCCTTTTCAGACCATGCATCATTAGAAGTGATTTTTGACTGGCGTACCCCACAGACTGGCCACCGTAGAAAGTACTTCCCCCAATGTCCTCACGAGAGACCCATCCACTAGAATGTAAAACTATAAAGGAATTTTTCATTTTGAATAAACCCCAAGACAAGTACTAATCTACAAACTGGGATGCCTTTAAGGCGGTCCTGAATGGGGAAATGTATAGCACTGTTACCCACACTGACACACCACAAAACAAAAGATAGACAACTACTAGAAGCTGAACTTTCCACTTCTGAAAAAGCCCATAAAGAGACCCCTACTCTTCCCATCCAACGATAGGTGACAGCTCTTAGGGGAAGACTAGAGGCTATATACAGTATACACCAACAGAGCCAAAGTAACTCATTTACACCTCAAAAAAATACCTATGAACATGGTAACAAAGTGGTCTCCTTTCTACCAAGTCAATTAAGAATTCAACAGGAGAAAGATTATGTCCCCCCAATACATTGACGTGATGGAGTGTCACGTATGTCTGAGGCTGATAAAGCTGCTCAATTTGGAGACCATTACAGGCAATTGCATACTGCAGACCGGACAGATATAGAGGCCCAGAAGTTCTATCTCGAGGGGATTTCCCTTCCTCAACTTCCCTCAGATAGCCAGGAGACACTTAATGACCCCATCACGAGGGAGCCATCTCCCAACTTAAACACCGAAAGTCTCCCGGCCTCAATGGTCTGACTGTACTCCTTTACCAATGACCTGATTTGGTTCACACATGGTCACCGACTCAATGGGTGAGGCCCTCATTATGGTCATTCCCAAGCACAGGAAAGATCCTCACATAATCTCCTCTTAATGGCCAATAGCTTTATTAAACCTGGATATTAAATTTTACACTAAGATATTAGCCACCAGGTTGGAAGATTTATGCCCGACCTGATTCACCCAGAACAAGGTGGCTTTATTAAGGACTGACATACCCACTATAGTCTGCGCTGCATGGTTCATTTAATTGAGAAAGTGACAAAAAGAAAGACACTCTTGTTGGCACTTGATGCCGAAAAGGCTTTCGATCGAGTGGACTGGAGCTTTCTTTTCCTCATTCTCCACTGCTTTGGGTTTTGGAGAACGATTCATATCTATGGTAGCCGCCAACTATGCCTCCCCACGCTCTAGAGTTCTAGAAAGTAGGACAGTATTGGAATACTTTGAATTGAGGAGGGGACGCGGCAGGGGTGCCCGCTATCACTGTTACTGTTTGCACTTAGGCATAGAACCCCTTGCGGCCCAAATACGAGCATCCAAGTTCATTTCTGGCCTTCCCTTTCACCAGGATGAACAAAACATCACTCTATTTGCAGACAAGGTCCTTTTGAAGATAAACGTCCCTGATACCTCTTTGCCAGCCTTGCAGAAATGCCTTCAGCATTTTGAAGCAGTAGCTGGCTTTAAGGTTAACCTCCAAAAGTCATACATGGTCAACCTGACAGTCCCCCCAAACATATGGAAAGAGTGGTGGCTCCCTTCCCATTTCAATGGGCGCAAAAAGAGATCACATATCTCGGCATAAAACTTACTCCCAAATTGGAAGATCTCTATGCAGCAAACTACCATCCCCTACTTTGCCAAATCAGGCTAGCTCCTGTCAGGGGCAGATTAATGCAGTTAAAATATTGATCCTTCCACTCCTCCTGTATCTTTTTCAGGGCCTCCCAATAGAGCCCCACGTGGACTTCTTTTCCACCCTTTGCACTCTCAAAATAAACTTCACGTGCAGGGGCGCAGAGCTCACCTGTCAAATAGGCTTCTGACCCATCCTAACGAACATGGGGGCCAGGCCCTACCAGACTTCCTTTCCCATACTGGGTAGCACAGTTGACAGTCATTTCAGAATGGTTTGTTAGAGAATCTGATAAATTATGGCTGCAAATAGACAGAGGGGTGGTGGGTAGAACCATATGGTATGAATTGTGGAAACCTAACAATGCCCACTTTTCTAATGCATACTTTAGCACCCCGACCACCACTACATTGAAAGCATGGGTCAGATTAACTAGTTTGCACGCCATTACCTCTTTCCCCTCGACGCACACTCTATTACATGGTAATATTGATTTTCCTCCAGCACTTCATCAAGGGTCATTTGACTGCTGGCACGAGGATGGATGTCTAACGATTTCCAACCTCTGTCACAGGGATGAAATTTTAACATTTGAAAACTGCTGCAGAGAGTTTAACCTGCCCCCTACTGACTCCTTCAGGTACACACAATTGAAACATTGGGTACGTAGCCTCCACTCTGCTTTGCAGCCACTCCTGGCCTGCTTTCCGTTGAAAAATTGGTCAGACAGCCAGGATCGACCCAGGGCAGCACTTCCTTTCCATATTTCCTTTTGATTGCTACTAGAGATACACACGTCCCTCCTCATATCTCCTTCTGGGAGCACATACTATCATGGTCAATCAGAGATAAACAATGGCAGTCCCTATGGCAAGACATGTCCTGGTGCAATCAATTATTGGGACTACAGGAGGCTGATTATAAAGTCCTTTACGATTGGTACCTGACTCCAGCTAAACTTAAAAGGATATTTCTGAATACCTCCCATTTATGCTTTCGAGGATGTAGCCTACAGAGAGACTTTCACCACAAATGATGGGACTGTCTGACCATCAGAAAATATTGGGCTGAAATACTAGCCGAAATCAGAGCTACTCGGCTACCCTATACCCAATACCCTCAAATGTGTTTTATTGGGACAACGAGACCCCTTATTCCACCTATAAACCAGAGGAGATCATTCAATTATGTGGAATTGCTTTGGAGTGGCCAAGATGGTGTTAGCTGCAATGTAGAAAAAACAGAGGTGCCCTCTATCACACATTGACATGCACAGCTCTGGCACGCCTTGAACATGGGACGTATGTCTGACATTCTAACGAACAGTAGATCTAATTTGGGGACTTTTGGTTCAGTTCCTATCTAGCGGCCTTCCTCTTCTCTTATGTCACACACACACAAGACGGATACACCGCTTCCAGATTTAAACCCTGGCTGCTAATGGCCACGCACTGCCATCGATATGGCCCGCTGTGCAGTGAGATACTTTCCCACCTCCCACCACCCAACCAACTCTAAAGCCCACCTACTTTCACACTACACCAGATCTCTGTGTTGATTATTTAATGTTCAACTTATTATCTCTTAATTATCTCACTTGGAGACAATCACAGTAGTGATGGTTGAATAAATAATTATAGAGAAAACACTGTGTACCTATTGAGCTTTTCTTTTCTATCACCACATCTACTTTCTCTTTGTCGTTTCTTCTCCTTTTTCACTTTTCTGATTTACTGCAACGTCTTTCTGGCCAAACCTTATTACTGCTGATGATGTACCTTCAACTTGCCGCCGGTATACGTTCTGTCCTTGCCAATAATGTGTTAAAGAACTTTTATAGTAGATTTTATGTTTGAAACATTTCAATAAACATGATTTGACAAAAAAAAAAAGAAACAGTTTAAAAAAATCACAGGCTTGCCACTCTCAGATTCATTGGCTTTGCCAGTGCTTGTTTTATTTGTGGAGCTAAAAGTTTACTGTGCACAAACTAAAATTAAGAAAATCCGAATATTTTGATTCAGAGTAAAATAGTGGTATTTATTAGCACAACCTCTGTTCCAGAAATATCTGTTCATATTCGACCAACATTTTTCTAACATCTAATTCTGCATCTTCTCATGTTTTTCACTTGTAGGTTAATCTCGCTGCTGCGTGCATATGAAATGCCTAACTTCATCCTATTAAAACACGACTGAAATACAGTGAGCTAAATGTACATCCAAAATGTAATCAGTGCGTCTAAAAATGCGGAAATAGTCTCTAGTTCAGCTGCTCCAGCTATGCATCCTCTTATTTTTCATGACTACTTAAAATTGCGCAAAACATTTTACCTCCGGAAAAGCCTATTAGAAATAAAAAGCAGTGAACAGACTGGCTATATCTTCTCCAATATCCTGTGCACTTTATAATGTTGCTAATGTTAATGGTTTGTAATAAGGAAGCTGAACCAGATGGCATTCTTGAAACTGAAAACAGCATATCAAGGACCAAGAGGATTAGACCATTAAATACAGAATTTCTTACCATATGAGCTTTGCTAGTTTATGATATGCACTTGTAAAAAGCATCACACGATCTTTCTTCGTCAGTGCTTGTTACACTACTAGCAATCTGTGCATTGTCATTTGCGCTCTTTGGTACAGGACAACATTGACATAGCATGTCTATGTTTTTAATTACTGCATATTCTTGCAGAGTTGCCATCGTTAAGCGCGTGGTTTCGCCGCCATGTTACGTAGAATGTTCCGGAACCTACTGTCACTCCAATATTGTCAGCCTACAATACTGGGGTGAATAGATTTCTGCTGCTGTAACTGTGTTTGCAATTACGATAATGATGTCACTTTCTAGGGAGGCAGGAAGCATTCTATTTATATTAGGCTTTTCCTCCTTGGATGCGCATTTCATAAGCCATTTAAAAGGTGATGATTCATCAAAACGACAAAAACAACAAATGCTGTCTGTGAATAAAGTGCATTAGAACTGACAGGAGGGAAGAGAAGTCCTGAGCACATATAAACATCATCATACAGAGTTTGGGAAGCATGTTTTGAGGTAGTTGCCCTATATTGCGAATGTGAAATCAGTTGCTACTTATATAATGTATTTACTGCTTTATATTGTTTTGAATGCATGTATAAAGTAATAATATTACGGGGTTCCTAAGGCGGACGTAAAGGGGGATTCCTGAGACTCCCATATCTCCTAAATATTCATTGGCCTTCGGCAGAATGGGGCCCCTCTGAAAGATTTGGTGGGACCTTAAAGGTTGGGAGGGCTGCGCTTGAGGGGCTGCTGGGGCCTGTGTTAAGCCCAGGGGCGGATCCTTCGCAATGGCAAAGGAGTGTCCAGCAGCTGATAAATAAATCAATATTTTACTATCATTTCATATTTCAGCTGCAGCCAGCATGTGCAGGGAGGAACAGGGCTGAGACATGGAATGGGGGAGGAGTGGAGTGGAGTGAGTGCACTTAAATGTGCATGTCAGTTTGGCCGGCCATCTTAGGCCAGCCAAGCTGACATGCACGTTTAGGTTTCTCCAACCCAGCTGTGCTGCTCAGTCCTATCCTGATGCTTCTCTCAAGTATAGCATGAGAGCAGCACCAAGATTGCATGGGGAGCCTGTGTTGATGTGCCAGGGACTGTTGGGAAACCAACACCATTGGGAAGGAAGAGGAGCAAGGCGTCTGGCGGCAGCAGACAGGTACATTTAAAAAAAAATATATAGATATTTTTTTTGTTTCCACCCCCTCTCCTCCCACCCCACCCCCTTTGAGATTTGTGGCGGACTCCACTGGTTACGCCCCTTAAGCAGCACAAAACTCGCTGGGATACAGTGGAGCACTGCACTTAGCACTGGGTAGACAATAGTTCAAAATTGTGCATGAAAATCTAAAGGGATGAGATGGGGCAGAGAGATGAATTTTAGTTGTATGGCCCAGACCGCATGCAGTGTTAGGGGGCCTTTTTTAATTAGAGACACATGCACCAGGTTATATGGAGCCGTGGAACCTGAGCCCCATCAACAATTTATAACTAGAACTTGCTAAATGTGTTGTGACCTGCCAGAGGCTAATGAAGAGGATGACGGTGTCCCTTTGAAATGTGTAACAAAGATGACCTCCAGGCACTGGCCACCCCTTCCACGTATGGCATGCTTTCATTGCTTTCTCAAAGAAGTTGGAAGGGTTTTGCCTAGATTATCATGTAAGTAGACTGCTGGGAAGGTACATATGGCTGAAGTCGAAATCTATACCCATAGCTTTATAAGCACCGTAAAAACGTGCTTTCATCGTAGAAAAAAAACTATATTGAATGCACTAAGGTAGAGGTTCTCATCTTTCTTCTTCAATCCTGTTTTTTTATGCCCTAAAGGATAAACTGCCCCTTCATATGCACATCACTTAAAAAAGCTAAACAATCCTTTTACATTTCTATGTGTAATAACAGCTGTTATTTGCTGTTAGGGACTTGATGAAGACGGCTTTAGATTTTGACAAGCCCTAATGTTATATAGACATACACACAGAAAGGAAATTTTGTCAGCCTCCTTTAGTCATTGGCTCTTTTGGCAAGCCACTTTCATGCATTGGCTCTGAGTTAGCCATCAAATTTAGGGAGCAGGCCACAACATTTTGTCGATAGTAAATATTTCTTCTGAAACAAGTGAAAGTGGTCCTTCCGTATCTCTACTACAGGGTCTTAATATAAAAACTAGTAAGGCCCAGGGGCTTCCACACATAAGTCTCACCCTCCTGCTTTTATCTACTGCTTTGGTGTTGTGGGTCCTATGCCTCGCCATTCTAGATTATTTCACTGCCCTGGTCAGTGTCGCTCTCCTCGAGGTGCAAGCTCCCTTCAGCACGAGACTACTGGGACACACTTTAGCGGAGAGTGACATTGTGGCATGTGTGACACCAATAGTATTTCGCAACACAATTCTCACACTGTGTGCCGATTTCTCCTCACAAATGTAACACATTTGGGGACGACAAGTAATCACCTATGTATCATCGTTATTAGTTTATTCAGTACTCATAGCAGCTAGCCTTGACTGGATATCCTCTTCCTTTTTTTCAGATTCGTCTATTGAGTTAGGAGTCAGAAGCTGTAAATGTATTGATTGTGATTATTCTCCCTTTTCATACCCCGCATGGCATTCTATCTGTATTTACATCATTTTTCAAATAAATGTGTAAAATGGAGAAAGTGCAGTGCCTGTTATAGTATAGCAGGAAATATCACTAGTAATTACTTCCTCGTTTGTATGTCAGTTCTGCACAACATTTGATATAACGTTTCATAAGCTTGAAAATGTCATGAGAACATGGATTGGAAAGATTAAAACTGGTGATCTGCTATCTGATGACCTACCATCATTGTACTTGTCAATCTGGGAGTTGGGCATCTGGATACCTCACCCTGAACAAAGAGCACAGAATGGGTTGTGTAGGGAAATCTCAGCCACATTTGAACGGCTTTACCTACTGGGATACTTATCTGGACTGCTTTCAGTTAAACCAGCCTAACTCTCTTCGAGTGGTCCTACCACTCCGACATTAGCTCTGGTAAAATCTATAAACACAGTTAACATTTACATTGGTTTGTTACATCTACCCTTCATACAGAGAACTATGTAGTCTCTGTAGGTTTCTCTCACAAGCCACATTATGTATGCAGAACAAAGAATATTTCTTCATACCCCGTCTGTTTGTTCATGTCTAAGTGACCCCATAAAGCTCCTTGTGTTGTTAGTACACATGTTTGGCCTGTCCATTCATAGTGTACATTGCATGTTACCTTTAGAATAATGTCCAGACTTTCTGTTCCTGCTCCATGCTTTAGCCAGAACTGGAAATTGATCACTTGTATTTCTCAACTGATCCGAACATCTAAAACAGAAGTGAGAAAGATGCAGTGTTCCTGCCAAACAGTGTTGGAGCAAACTGTGGTTCATTGCAGGGTTACATTTTTGATGTTTTTGGATTGTTTGAAGCACTTCCTGACCTCTTAATGGCCACAGGCCAGTGCACATGTTCTATGCAACCGTCTCTCTCAAAGTAATGGTTGGAGAGAAGGGGGATGTGAATGGTCTACCTTTTTGTACTCCAACTCTATCCAGGATGGCTGCTGAGTTTGTCTCCCCTCTGAATCAACAATCTTATAGAACCTTTAGCTCCTTCAAGAGCAAATGCTAGAGGGCATAAGACATTTAGGGCATCTGCCTCTCTGTGACCGATTTCCAGAAATGAGTGCATCTCTGCTCTTATTGGATTTTTGAGTCTAAGATGTGTGGCTTCCTTCTCCTGCCATATCTATTTTCAGTCATGACATCCAGTGCAACTGGATTGGACTGAACTGACCTGCAGTTACAAGGAGACATGAAAGAAAGTGGTGACAGTATGGTTGTGGCAGTATACGTTTGTAGGAAAGTAGCCTCTTTCTAGCATGGTTACCCCCACTTTAGGCCTGTTTGTCAGTGTGTTTGGCTGTGTCTACTGGGATCCTACTAATCAGAACCACAGTAGTTATGATCTCTCCCTTAAATTATGGTTATTGCATAATGGTAATCCAGTAATTCACCACAATTGGCATACTCGTGCCCCCTTATAAGTCCCTAGTATATGGTACTGAGGTACCCAGGGCATTGAGGTTCCAGGGGATCCCTATGGGATGGAGCATTTATTTTGCCACCCATAGGGAACCCATGCAAATGCTTCTACAGGACTGCCATTGCACCCTGTGTGAAATGGTTCATGCACCCTTTCACTGCCATTTACACTGCACCAGGTCACTTATAAGTCACCCCTATAGCAGGCCTTGCAGCCCTGAAGGCAGGGTGCAGGGTACCTGTGTGTGAGGGCACTCCTGCACTAGCAGAGGTGCCCCCACGACCTCCAGGACCATTTTCCCAGACTTCGTGAGTGCGAGGACATCATTTTACGCATGCACTGGTCATAGGTCCCTACCTATGTCCAGCTCCATAATGGTAACTCCCAATATGGCCATGTTTGGTATCAAACATGTTGTAATTATACCCCAAGCCTTTTGCAAGCATTGGTTGTATGATTCCATGCACTCTGGGGGATCCTTAGAGGACCCATTACAGCCTTCTGAGGTTTTCCAAGCAGCCCCAGCTTCTGCCACCTCTCAGACAGGTTTCTGCCCTCCTATTGCTCAAGCAGTTTGAGCCCAAGAAGGCAGAACAAAGAATTTCCTTTGGTGGAGGGGTGTTACGCCCTCTCCGTTTGGAAAGAGATGTTATAGGCTTGGGAGGGGTAGCCTCCCAGAGCCTCTGGAAATGCTTTGAAGGGTGTCCTCCTTGCATAATCCAGTCTACACCGCTTCAGGGAGCCCCAAGCCCTGCTCTGGGGCAAAACTGGGCAAAGGAAAGGGGAGTGACCACTTTCCTGCCCATCACTACCCTAGGGATGGTGTGCAGAGCTCCTACAGAGGGTCCCTGGGTTTAGCCATCTTAGATTCCAAGTTGGCAGGGAACTCTGGGAGCATCTGAGTGGCCAGTGCCAGCAGGTGACATCAGAGCCCTCCCCTGATAGGTGCTTACCTGTATAGCTGGCCAATCCCCCTTTCAGGGTTATTTAGGGTCTCTCCCTTGGGTGGTTCTTTAGATTCGGATTGCAAGACTCCAGCTGGAATCCTGTACATCCTTTACTTCACCTTCTTACCAAAGAAACTGCATCTGGACCCTCCAGGAACTCTACAAACTGCAACAAAGAAGCAAAGACGACGTATGATTCTTCAGCTCCTGCCAGCAGCTGCAACTGTTTCCAGGTCGTGCATCCTCTGAGGACTGCCTGTCTTCAGCCTGCACCAGAAGAATGAAGGAATCTCCCTTGAAGTGAAGGAGTCACTTCCCTGCTTCAGCAGGGACCGCTCTGTAGTGACGACTGGTGTTGTGGGTCCCCTCTACGAAGAACTGCATAGATCCAGCAACATGGGTGGTGGACTGAAGTGGTCCAGACGGTCCTGACGTCCAACTATCCAACTTTGTCTACACAAGACAGCACCCCTGTGCACTCCGTGTTTTGCAGTTGCCAAGGCTTGTTGGCATCCTTCCACAAAGTTCTTTGTGCACCGTGCAGCTCCGGCCCCCAGCACTCCTTCCTGCGACGCACAGCTTCCTGATTGGTTCTCCGGCTGAATGGGTAGTGCTGCGTGGGCCTTTTTTTTGCACCTTCTTTGTCCCCGTGCTGTGGGACTCCTGTGAACACTGCCTGGTCTTCTGAGGGCTCTCTGAGTTGCTGAGAGCCCCCTCTAGCTCCCTTTCCTGGGTAGAGTCTACCAGGTCACTCCTGGTCCCGTGCAGAGCCATTTTCTGCTAACCACGTGCTTTGCGTGCGCCAAGGCTTCTTGGTGGAATCCAGCGACACAAACCAGACTATATTTATCCATCTGGAGTGGGACATCTTCTGCACCAACCAGGAGCCTGCATCTGTACTCTTGGGAGCAATACTGACTATTGTTCCTCCTGCTTGTTCTTCTTTTGCACCTTCATCTGAGTTAGCAGGTGCTCCTGTTCTCTCTGGACTCTTCAGAGATTCTTGGACTTGGTCCCCTTCTTCCACACGTCTTCAGGTCCAAGAATCCATCATTGGTGTTTTGCAGTCTCTTCTGGTTCTTGCATAATCTACTTTCTCATGTTCTTGTGTGTTTCAGGCAAGTTACTGTGATTTACTCCTGCTTTCCTGGGCTCTGGGGTGGGTTCTATTACTTACCTTTGGTGTTTTCTAATACTCATAGTGCCCCTTTACACACCACACTTGTCTAGGTGGGAAACTGACTTTTGCATTCCACTTTTTTAGTATTTGGTTTGTGTTCCCCAGGCCAATTTCTAACTATTGTTATTTTCACTATTTGCACTGTTTTCTAACTGGTTTCACAGCTATTTCTGCATACTAGTGTATATAATTTTTGTATTATTTACCTCCTAAGGGAGTATATTCTTGATGGTATTTTTGGCATGTGCGTCACCAAAATGAAGTACCTTTATTTTTGTAACACTGAGTACTTCCCTTCATGTGTGTGAGTACTGTGTGACTACAGTGGTATTACATGAGCTTTGCAGGTCTCCTAGTTAGGCCTTGGCTGCTCATCCACACTTCCCCTAGAGAGCCTGACTTCTAGACACTGTCTACATTTCACTAATAAGGGATAATTGGACCTGGTATAAGGTGTAAGTACCTTAAGTACCCACTCCAAGCTAGGCCTACATTGGTGGTGCAGCGGTGGGACAAGTATTTGCAATTGCCTTATCACTCTGTCACCGGTGCTTTCCACAGGAAAGACTACTCTGTACCTAGAGCTATACACATATGCCTAGTTACAGGGGTTTAGGCCCATATTTATACTTTTTTAGGGCCGCATTTACGTAATTTGTTGACGCAAAAGTGGCGCAAACTTACTAAATACAATTGTATTTTGTAAGTTTGCGCTGCTTTTGCGTCAAAAAGTGGCGCAAATACAGCGTTAAAAAAGTATAAATATGGGCCTTAGTCTCTTACTTTTCCTTCCCAAGGGAATAGAGGTTAGGTAGGTTAGGTTTTCCTTACACTACACTAACACTCACACTACATCTTATCTACTGCTGGGCCTTGCTCTGAGGTCATGGGTACTTCCTATGAGGGCATGACCATCAAAGAAATGAAGGGGGTATGCACAGACAAAAGCCTGCATGTAGGGAAGAACCCAAATAAGATTTTTCTTTTGAGCCTCCTTCTTCAGGATGACCAGGAGTATGCTGGTAAACAGGAGGAGGAGGATTCTACCCCCTTAGAGTCAGGGAATCATCCTTCAGATTCAGGGGAAGGCTCTTCCAAAGATTTTCCATCTAGCAGACGTACTAGTGTAGCTGGCAGTGGGAGGGGTAGTCACTCAGGTAGGACTCCCTTCATACCTAGAGGTCAGGTCACTTGGGTTACAAATGCTAGGGAAAGATCTACCTCTGCCCATTCTCATATCACCTCAGTATCTGAGGGATCCCATGGTTCAACTCCAGGTGATGAATCCATAGATAGGGAATACAGGAAATTAAGACTGGAGGAGGCCAAGCTGCAGCAGCAAAAGCTAGCCCTAGATAGAGTGGCCTTGGATGTGGAAAGGGAAAGGCAGGAGTTGGGGTTAGTTCCCCATGGTGGCAGCAGCAGTTTCAGATGTTCTGGGGGCCGGGAGGACACCATTGATTCCAGAAACTCACATAAAATTGTTCCCACATGCAAGGTGAGGGATGACATTCACAAGTAGTTTGCCGCACTTGAGAGGGCCTGTAAAGTTCAGAGGGTCCATCAAAGGCAGTGGGCTGCTATTTTCTGGTTGTCCTTCTCTGATAAGGGGAGGGACATACTCCTCACTGTCATTTAGGAGGACTCAGACAATTACAGCGTCCTTAAGAATGCACTCCTAGACGGCTTGGGGCTCACCACAGAGCAGTACAGAATAAAGTTCAGAGAAACCAAAAAAGGAATATTCACAGGATGGGGTTGACTTTGTGGACTGTTCTGTCAAATCTTTAGAAGGCTGGTTACATGGCAGCAAAGTGTCTGACTATGAGGGCTTATATAATCTTCTATTCAGAGAGCATATTTTGAATAACTGTGTGTCTGACTTGTTGCACCAGTACTTGGTAGACTCAGATCTGACCTCTCCCCAAGAATTGGGAAAGAATGCAGACAAATGGGTCAGAACAAGGGTGAGCAGAAAAGCTCATACGGGGGTGACAAGGAAAAGAAGAGAGAAGATGAAAAGTCTCAGGACAAGGGTGGGGACAAACTTAAAAGTAAAAACTCCTCCTAAGGTCCACAACACTCCTTTGCGGGTGGAGATGAAATGTCTTCCTCTTTCTCTTCTGCACACAATAAAAAGCCTTGGTGCAGTGTGTGAAGATTTAAAGGCTATAGGCCAGAGGACAAATCCTGTCCAGGTAAAGCCCCTGAGCCTACCACCACTACTACATCCACTTCAACTTCTAGTGCCCCCAGAAGAAGTAGTAATAGTGGTGGGACTAATGGCAAAAGTCAAAGTAAAGATGTGGTTGGGTTCACTTTTGGGTACAATATTGAAACTGGGGTTGGCGTAGAAACCCTCAAGACACTTTCTGTCTCACCTGGTGACATTGGCCTTGTCACCTTGGCTGCTTGTCCCCTTAACATGGATAGATGCAAGCAGGCAATTGAAAAAATGGTGTTGAGGCCCAAGCCTACAGGGACACAGGTACCAGTATTCTTTAGTGACTGAATACCTTGTGTCACCTGCACAGCACCTCCTTGGACAGAAGTACAAAATTAATGATGCCAATAACTCCACTCAGTCTTTCACCTTAGCTGTAGTGCAACTTAGTTGAGGTGGAGTTACTGGTTCTAAGCATGTGGTGGTGTCACCTAGCTTATTTGTAGACTGTCTCCTAGGAAATGACATAGAGGCCTCAGGTTGGGCTAAAGTAGAGTTTATAACCCATGCTGGGTATACCCAAGAAATAGTTTCCTTTAATCTGAAGTAAGATTGAAAAACAAAGAAGAGAAGGAGTCCTGACGCCTCAGGATCCTCCTCAAATCACAGGTAAAAAGGGTATCAAAGTATCCCCTACCCACCCTACCATTAAGGATATCATTCCTGTTCTGGGAGACACCTCTCCTAAGGTGGAGCCTGTATCAAGAGAGTCAAAAGCTACCACAGCTGGACTCTCAGAGGTAAAAGTAGCTTTCTATGGGGAAAATAACACAGAAAAGCATCAATGTCCTGTCTCAGTAAATTTGGAGCAACCCTCCAACCGACCCAGAGAAACTTTAGTGCAGCACCCCTGCTCTACCTCTAAAACTATAGGACAGCAGCCCTGTCCTTATATAGATCCCTTGGGATAGCAACCCTGTCCTCTCTTAGAGCCATGGGGACAAACTTTTTGCCCTGATCTATCCTTGCTAAGACAGCATCCCTGTTTGGCATTACAATCCTTAGGACGGCAACCCTGTTCTGACATAGGATCCCAGGGACAGTCATCCTGCCCCACTTTAAAACGGTTTTATAACCATAAAAATAGGGAATCTTAGAGTTCACGCTTGCACTGTTCTCTAGCTAAAAATCTCCAAACAGGGTGGTTCATCTCCCCACAGGTAATGGGCCATACAGTGGACGATAAAGGGAGTAACCACTCTATTGCAGATCTACACTCAACTTGTCACCACTTAGACTATAAAGTCTGAACTCGCCCAGGTTCGCCTTATTGTCCTTCGGTTGGGGGGGGAGTTGTAGGAAAGTAGCCTCTTTCTAGCAGGGTACCCCCACTTTTGGCCTGTATGTCAATGTGTTTGTCTGTGTCTACTGGGATCCTGCTAATCAGGACCCCAGTAGTTAAGCTTGCGCCCTTAAATCATGGTTATTGCATACTGGTAATCCAGTATTTCACCCACAATTGGCATACTGGTGCCCCCTTATAAGTTCCTAGTACATGATACTGAGCTACCCAGGGCATTGGGGTTCTGGGTAATCCATATGGGGATTCTTTTGACACCCATAGGGAGCCCATGCAAATGCTTCTACAGGACTGCCATTACAGCCTGTGTGAATTGGTGCATGCACCCTTTCACTGCCATTTACACTGCACCAGGTCACCTATAAGTCATCTTCCAGCCCTGAAGGCAGGGTGCAGAGTACCTGTGTGTGAGGGCACCCCTGCACTAGCAGAGGTTCCCCCACGACCTCCAGGACCATTTTCTCGGACTTCATGAGTGCGGGGACACCATTTTACGTGTGCACTGGACATAGGTCACTACCTATGTCCAGCTCCACAATGGTACCTCCCAATATGGCCATGTTTGGTATCAAGCATGTTGGAATCATACAGCAAGGCTTTTGCAAACATTGGTTATATGATTCCATGCACTCTGGGGGTTCCTTAGAGGACCCCCAGTACGGCCATTACAGCCTTTCTGAGGTTTTCCAGGCAGCCCCAGGTGCTGCCACCTCTCAGACAGGTTTCTGCCTTCCTGTTACTCAACAAGCTCGAGCCCAGGAAGGCAGAATAAAGCATTCCCTTTGGCAGAGGAGTATTACACCATCTCCCTTTGTAAATAGGTGTTACAGGCTTGAAAGGGATAGCCTTCCAGAGCCTCTGGAAATGCTTTGAAGGGCACAGATGGTGCCCTTCTTGCATAATCCAGCCTACAGCGGTTCATGGACCCCCAGTCCCTGCTCTGGCTTAAAACTGGACAAAGGAAAGGGGAGTGACCACTCTCCTCTCCATCACCATCTCAGGGGTGGTGCTCAGAGCTCCTCCAGAGGGTCCCTGGGTTTAACCTTCTTAGATTTCAAGTTGGCAGGGAATTCTGGGAGCATCTGATTGGCCAGTGCCAGCAGGTGCTGTCAGAGCCCTCCCCTGATAGGTGCTTACCTGTTTAGCTGACCATTCCCTCTTTCAGGGCTATTTGGGGTCTCTCCCTTGGGTGGTTCTTCAGATTCGGATTACAAGACTCCAACAGGATCCTTTGCATCCTTTACTTCACCTTCTTACTGAAGAAACTGCATCTGGACCCTCCAGGAACTCTACAAACTGTGACAAAGAAGCAAAGACGACTTCTGCAATATTGTACCTTCTGCAACTGCAACTGTTTCCAGGTTGTGCATCCTCCGAGGACTGCCTGTCTTCAGCTTGCACAAGAACAATGAAAGAATCTCCCTTAAAGTGAAGGAGTCACCTCCCTGCTTCAGCAGGCAACCCTCTGCAGTGGCGTGGGTCCCCTCTCTTGAAGAAGTGCGTGGATCCAGCGACACGGGTGGTGGACTGAAGTGGTCCTGACAGTCCTGATGCCCAACTGTCCAACTGTGGTGTAGGTAAGAGTTTTCCTCCCCACACAAGACAGTACCCCGTGCGCCGTGTATTTTGCAGTTGCCAAGGCTTGTTGGCTTCATTTCATTAAGTTATTTGTGCACTGTGCAGCTCCAGTCTCCAGCACTCCTTCCTGCAATGCACAGCTTCTTGAGTGGTTCTCTGGCGGCGTGGGATGCCTTTGTATAGTGCTGCATGGGCCTCCTTTTGGACCTTCGTTGTCCCCGTGCTGCGAGACTCCTGTGTGTGCTGCCTGGTCTTCTGCGGGCTCTCTGAGTTGCTGAGATACCCCCTCTGACTGCCCTCATGGGTAGATTCCACCAGGTCCCTCCTAGTCCCGGGCAGTGCCATTTTCTGCTAACTGCGTGCTTTGCATGTCACAAGGCTTTATGGCGGAATCCAGCGACACAAACCAGACTGCATTCACAGATCTGGCGTGGGACGTCTTCTGCACCAACCTGGAACCCACATCTTTCTTCTTGGGTGCAATACTGACTGTTGTTCCTCACTGATGGTTCTTCCTTTGCACCTTCATCCGGGTTAGCAGGGGCTCCTTTTCTCCCTGGACTCTTCAGTGCTTCTTGGACTTGGTCCCCTTCTTCCACAGGTCTGCAGGTCCAGGAATCCTTTGTTGGTGTCTTGCAGTCTCTTCTGGTTCTTGCATAATCTTCTTTCTCATGTTCTTGTGTGTTTCAGGAAAGTTACTGTGATTTACTCCTGATTTCTTGGGCCCCGGCGGGTTCTATTACTTACCTTTGGTGTTTTCTAATACTCCCAGCCCCCCTCTACACACTACATTTGCCTAAGTGGGAAACCGACTTTCGCATTCCATTTTCTTAATATATGGTTTGTGTTCACCCTGGCTCATTTCTAACTATTTTTATTTTCACTATTTGCACTGTTTTCTAACTTTTTTACAGCTATTTCTGCATACTAGTGTACATAAGTTTCCTAAGGGAGTATAGTCTCAATGTTATTTTTGGCATTTGTGTCATCAAAATGAAGTACCTTTATTTTTGTAACACTGAGTAATTTCTTGCATGTGTGTGAGTACTGTATGACTACAGTGGCATTGCATGCGCTTTGCATGTCTCCTAGTTAGGCCTTGGCTGTTCATCCACACTACCCCTAGAGAGCCTGGCTTCCAGACACTGTCTACATTTCACTAATAAGAGATAACTGGACCTGGTATAAGGTGTAAGTACCTTAGGTACCCACTACAAACCGGACCAGCCTCCTACAACATTATGCAGGCACTGTACTTCCTATTAGTGGCACCACTGCCTGAATCTTGATGCAGACAATGCCCTCGACCACTATGGCACTGAAAACTAGAAGTACTCTTGCTGCAGAGTATTCTTCCTTCCGACAGTATTCCAGAGGACATTTTATTGCCAGTTTGAATTGATAGTTGAACTTAAGTTCTTGATTTAATGACTGTCCAGCATTTAACACTGGTAAAATAGGGGGAGGACGAGAGTTGGCCACTTCCATTGAAGCAATAACTTCACAGAACACTAAGGGGGTCATTCTGACCCCGGCGGTCTCTGACCGCCGGGGCCAGGGTCGGCGGGAGCACCGCCGACAGACCGGCGGTGCCCCGCAGGTCATTCTGACTGCGGCGGTTCGGCCGCGGTCAGATGCGGGAAACCGGCAGTTTAGTCCACAATATTTCTATTTGGTGACAATGATCAGCAGTACCATGTAGCCTCAATATCATCCCCAAGCTTGCATAGAACATCTATCAGTCAAGGGGATAACAGTTGAAAATGTGTAATGAATCAGCCTACCCCTACTACTAGATAATGTCAGCCAAGTCACTGTGTATCTACCTTTCTGGACTTGGGATCAGGATTGTGTTGAGAGTCAATGATGGCAGAATGTTGTGCATGGCTCTAGTTGTGGCAGTCAACTGGTGCTGACAGGCACCTAGTGCTTCACTAGTATTCAATGCTTTCATCATTAGTGTGCATGCAAGTGAACCCAAAAGTCACAGTATAAATCATGGTTTAGAAACAGGGCTGGGGTGTAATTTATTTTCAACCAGCTACTGTTCCACATTAACTTAGGTACAATTAGCCATGCTTCAAGTGTCACCTCTCTATATGTGGTATTGGAACTGCCATCATCTATGGGAGATAATGGCACTGAACTTTACACTCAGTGCATAGATTAAAGGAAAGGGGCCACATTGCTCTTTGCCAAAGTCTGCTTCCACCATAATTCATACTTAATTCATCCTCAAAAAGGTATTTTACTAGTAGTATATTCATGACTATGGAGTCTCCGCACATAAAACAGTTGGACTGTCCTGTCCTAAAAGCTTTACATGATAGTGTTGGATGGGAGAAGCTGTCATTTTACCTAACTTAAGAGGAGATGACCAGCTTTCTGAGTGTCAAACAATGCCTGCTGTGGCTTGTAGATTTCGGACTGTCTGCTATGCAAGTTAATATTACCCACAAGGTGAATAATGTTTGGAATGCTTCAATTTTCTCTCTATGTTGTTCTTTACAGTAATAGAGTAGTTCAAATCAAGCACAATTCAAACTACATATTACCAAATTTAGAAAGCAAATTGTGGTTAGATTAATGTCTAAGCACTCTTAAAACTATACTTTCAAATTAATGCAGTAAAACTAAAGATTGATTAGTATATTTATTGAATCTCATTCCATTGAATAATGGGTGTTATATGATCTCTTTTCTTGTCATCTACTCTAGCGATCAGTGGTAAATGACTCTCTATGTTGAAGACTAATGTCAAACTTTGTTTATGAATAGAAAATTAAGATATTAGCTAAACTCGCAGCAGAAGGACTAAAAGCAGTTATACTTAGCCTGATGCTCAGGTCTTATGCAGATTTCATACCAGGCTATTCTTGAAGGTATACATTTGGAAGTCTATTTCATGCCCTTTGACAGACTATTTCCCTTTAGCTTATAGCTCTCAGAACTTGCCTGCCCTATTGGTGATATTGGACCAGGTGGAATTGGTCTTCCGCTAAAGGACAAAGGGAAGTAGGAGTTTTTAGTATCAACAATGTGTGACGACACCCAGCAGTGGGTGGCAAATGTGTGCCACAAATATGGGGTGATGTCAACTGGGTGGGCAAACTAGTGAAGCATAGACCTCCTGTTGATTATATCTCTAGCTCAGGCCTCTCCCCTAAAGCTATGCAATTCAGAATCCCCTCTGATAAAGAGATCAATGTAGAGTCCCACAATCTCCCTCTTGAGTGTGCTAGACACAGTTTGTGGGGACTCGGAGTTGAAAAATCTCTCAAACCTAATAAATGGGTTCTCAGGCTGGGTGGGGAGGGGAGGTCTTAGGAGCCAGACACCCAAAGTAGTCATCCTCTTCAATAGCCATGATGGGGGGCTGGGGCTGGTGTAGCCTCGACTGAACCATCTTGTAGTGCATAACCTAAATGCACACCTTTTACTGAGCATGAAGAGCATGAAGATAAGGTGTTGAACCAGCGAGGGAGGCTGTTGATGACAAGCGTGAACTATCAAACAAGATTATTTCTTTAGGAAATTCTAGTAACTTTGCCTAGGATTTGTCAATGTTGAATCTGATTTTCCTTATACAAGTAACATTTCAGGCAGTGTTAAAGGCGTTGGTCTTGAATAACACCTAAAATGTTAGGTTTATCCAACTGCTCATAACTATTAGCAATTTACTAGAGGACAGGTCTAGGGGTTAATTTTGACTCTTTTCTTTCCTCCACCCCCTAGAGTGAACTCATCAAACTATTTGCACTGTAAATGATGGAACATTTGTTTCAATAATTCCCTACCTAGTTCTGAACAGGGGAGTGCATTTGGGAAAAAAGGGGACTATCTAAATTCAGTCTCAGTGTGGATCCCGTTAGTCAATCTCCCAAGTCCCCAATTCCATCTGTGTCCCCTATGATGGGTAAGGGGCCAATAACCAGGGAGAAGTCTGGCAAAAAAGACAGAGGGAGTTTAAGGAAATGCCCAGAAAAAGGGAGACGGAAAATCAAGGAATATCCAACAGTGATAAAAGTGACTGCTGGGGGTGAAAATACTAAGGCCTTCATTTGACATTGGGGGTATTTACTGAATGCCGCCATGGTGATGGCTGCCAACATACCGCTGTGGAGGCGAACATTCGCCTGCCAGATAATGACACACACACACAAAACCGACAGAAACCAGCCAAATCACTAATCCACCAGACCCAACGAAGGCGATTAACTGTCAGAACTAGCACCCATCAAACTACTTGCACTGTAAATGATGGAACATTTGTTTCAATAATTCCCTACCGAGTCCTGAAAAGAAGAGTGCATTGGGGAAAAAAGGGGACCATCTAAATTAATTCTCACTATTTTGTTGAGATCGGGGAGGAGAAAGAGAGACCAAGAAGGGAGGGGAGGTAGAAAGCACAAGGGCCGATCTAAGCTGTGTGGTGTGGACAGAAACCAGCCACAATCACAAATCAACCAGACCCAACAAAGGCGATAAACTGTCAGAACTAGCACCCATACCGTTACGCCAGCAAAACAACTTCCTCCAAATTATGACCCACGAATCACCACAGTGGACATTCAATGATGGTAAACTATGGGCGGTGCCCACACCGCCGCGGCAGAAATGGCCACTCAAAACCAAAAAAGCCAACACTGGCCAGTCCAAAAAACCCACACCTGACACAAATACACACACCCCACATATCCACCAACAGCACTATAAAACACCCCCCACATCACGCACAATCCTTTGCAAAGAGGAGACAAATGCTACATCTTGCCAGGCCAATCCCTTAGAGAGCTGCCCACACACACCACAACCACCCATTCATCCGTCACGCACCACAACCCCCACCACATCACTCAACACCCTCTGCACAACACACACCACACAACACCTATGTCCCCACAAAGGCACCCGTTTCACTGATGAGGAGTTGTGGGTGATGGTGGAGGAAATAGTCAGGGGAGAGCTAGAGCTGTTTGGCACACAGGTACAGCAAATCGCTATTGCCAGGAAGATGGACCTATGGTGGAGGATCGTGGACAGGGTGAATGCCGTGGGACAACATCCACGCACAAGGGACGACATTCAGAAGAGGTGGAACGACCTACGGGGAAGGTGCATTCCATTGCATCAAGGCACCAGCTCACCATCAGGAGGACTGGCGGTGGACCCCAACCTCCTTCCCAACAGCTGACAGCATGGGAGGAGCAAGTCTTGGCAATACTGCATCCTGAGGGCCTACCTGGAATAGTCAGAGGACTGGACCCTTGTGAGTCACCATTACCAACCTACCACAACCCCATACCTGCACGCCATCTTACCCCCTCAACCTGACTCCCTTAACCGCACTTCATCCCACACAGCACACCACCCCAATTACCACTCCTAAATGTCTACCCCAGCATGCCATACACACTGCAAGCACATCCCTCCCAGCTCTGCATGCACACCTACCAGCAATGCATGGACAGCATGGAGAACTACTAAACCCACAATCCATCACCATACACTACCAAAGGTGGGAGGACAACACCAATATCATTGGGAAAGGTAGAAATGCGGAATATGTGGCAGACAATTACTCTAACAAATCACTAACATCCCCACAGGTGCCCCAGACAATGTCAGGGGCAAGGAGATGCCACGGCAACCCAGTCCCCCACCAGAAGATGCCCTCAGTGATGACAGTAAATCTGGTGGTCTTGATCTGGATGAACTCCCTGGCCCATCTGAGATCACTGGTCAGTCGGCTACCACATCCCACAGCCAGTCCACCACAGGGCCCCACTCAGACTCAAACACCAGAGCAGCCAGCCAACACCCCCAAACCTCTGTCCCCAGGACACGCCAATCAGTAGTGTCCCCACCTGTACAGGGACCCGAGTGGACACCACACAAGCAAGACGATGAAGGACCTGGTGTCTGTGGTATTGGGCACACCGTTCAGGAGATACAGGCACAGGGGGTCAGGGACAGTCGGAGGACAGCTGTGCGCCAGGGGAGGACAGGCCCAGGGAACCAACTGCCCAGGAGGCACTCACAAATGCCCTGGGGGCATACCAACAATCCCAGGACAGGATGGGTCAGGTGTTCAACATCATGCAGGAGAACCAGCGGCTGCAAAGGGAACACCACAAGGAGGTCATGCAACAATTGCAGGCCTTGAATACCACCATGGCCTCGATTGCAGGGATGGTGAGTGACATGGCGAACATCATGCGTGAGTACACAGTAAACCAGCGGGCCCCTTCCACTAGCCAGTGTACTGACCAGCCCTCCACATCTGCTGTAGCTAGTCGACAGGAGGCCCTGCCACAGGACTCACAGGCCACCAGCACCTCCCCCTGCAGAAGGTGAACCACCCCGCAAACATTCCCTGCAACCCAGACAGACACCAGAGACAATTGCCAAGGCTACCGCCAGGAAATGAGACCCTCCAGAATGTCCGCCTTCTGTTCCACTGAGGAACCTTGTTCACTTTGGACTGCCATTGCTCCACTTCATATGGCCCCATGGACACTGGACCTGTGCTACAAACAGACTGGGCCACCGCACTGGACTTTTCCCAACCATCACCCCACTCTATTGCCCTTTTCCATTGTTATTTTTGTCATTCAAATAAACACCCTTGAACACAACTTGAGTAATAGTGCGTTATCAGAAAGAAATGTGCAATGTTTTGAACTGTATTGAACAGCATGAACCTGTGCAAATGTCCTGTAATGTGTCTCAGCAGTCTGTAGTCATCACATCAGTACACTGTTGTAACCACACCAACATCTGCAATAAGGGAAGGCATAGGTGCCAGTCAATTGTGATTCAAATGTAGTTACTGGCACAACACTACAGCCACACAGCACTTTACTAAAATGGAGACATGTATAGATCAACAGTCTTACCTGAGTGTCATTGGAAGTACTGCTAAATGATATGTGTCCTGTTGTCCACATCCTCCTCCTCTACCTCCCTTGTGTGCTAGGAGGCTGTACTCACCTTCTTCGTCTTTGTCGGCGTTAGAGTTCCTGGATGGCCATTGCATTGTACAGCATCAAGAAGACTTCCAGTTTGGGTTCCACGGTGGCAGCGGGCTCCTATGTGTCCCTGGAGGAGAGTGTCTCCTTTTATATGATGTGTTTCCGCCAGGCTTTTGGTGGCATTGCTAGCGCCCTGAAAATCCTGGCAGGCTGCAATGTCATAATATGGTGGGAGGATCCTTGTCTTCCGCCAGCATGTAGGTGCCTACCACCGTAGTCAGTGGCCGCACCGCACTGGCGGTTGGGGTAGTACATTGGCTGTCTATGGGAGGAATCAAAGCCATGGTAATTATTTGGCGGACATTCCCACCAGCCTGGTGATGGTACTACCACCATCGTCAGCGTGGCAGTCACCCGATTGCTAATGTCATGAGGGCCTAAATATTTTGAAGTGATACTCCCACCCAACTTTGCTTATTGGAGTAGTGATGCCAATAAAGGAACATCCTTGGCTGGTTCAAACAATACTAAAGCAGTCCATGCAGGAGGTGCTCTTAAAATAATGGCACTGTAGTTGTTTCTAAAGCTGCAATCCAAAAGGAAAATGCAGGACTCAGTTAGCCGTCCCCTCAATAGATCCGGACTGCTAAGTGTATTTGCCAGTTTATTGTCTTTCCATAGTTTACCTGAAATCCTATGATCGATAAAGGTCACTGTGAAGGCGATCAGACTTTCAACCATTTTGAGGTGCGTGGCTGTCAGGAGATATCTTTGGGAAAAGGTCCAACCCAGAATGGAACATTTACTTTGCATGGTTTTTCGATAGTATTTCGAGAGATCTTTATCATGGAGAAAATAAAATAAAGGGAAAGGAGCCACAGGGCTGTTGTTCTCATCAACAAAATGCATATTGAAATCCCAGAGGAAAACAGTGGTTTCTGAGACAATCAGCTAAGATGTAATGAATTTAATGCATTCTTCAATTAAAGTGCTATCTTCAACAAGGTTGTGGTAGGTAATATTCAGGCTAAGATTGGAGACATTGTGGGTAGAGAGGGTCGGACCGGAACAGAAAATAGTCCCGAGCACCAAAATAAATGTTGCCCTCATTAGCGAATCAGATGGCTAAAAAGTGTCCCACATTTCGAAATCAGGGAAGTTTTGAACTTGCGCAGACACGCTGCAAGGTAGAATGCATGTAATGCATGTATTTCTGAAAGCAGCAGACAATCTTTATGGTAACATCAGGGGAAATGACAGTACAAACAGGTCCACCAGACCATAAAACAGGCCCACCAGCCAGAAAATCAGCACACATAATATCCTATCTGAATAAACTTTCGGGCACTGTTGGATTACCCCACAGTTTGATTTCACCCTGTAGGCAGAGGTTTCAGGTAATAAACGTTGGAAGGTATGATACTGAGGAGTAGGATAATATCTGTAACTTAGGGCCAGATGTAGGTAGCCTTTTGCACGCCGCAAACTGGGAAAAACGCAGTTTGCTACGTGCAAAAGGCCAAACGCGATGCACAACCGCAAATTGCGAGTCGGTACTGACTCGCAATTTGAGGCTGCGACTTGCAAATAGGCAGGGGTGTTCCCTTCCTATTTGCGACCGCATCGCCATGCTGAGTTGCTTTGTGACCGCGAATGCGGTCGCAAACCAACTCGCAGTTACCATCCACTTGAAGTGGATGGTAACTCATTCGCAAAAGGGAAGGGGTCCCCATGGGACCCCTTCCCCTTTGTGAATGTCCCAAAAAATATTTTTCAGAGCAGGCAGTGGTCCTATGGAATAAACCAAATGGTTTCGGAAGTTTTTCTTTTTGCAGCTCGTTTTCCTTTAAGGAAAACAGGCTGCAAAAAGAAGAAAAAAAAAACTACTTTATTAAAAAAGCAGTCACAGACATGGTGGTCTGCTGTCTCCATTAATATTCATGAGGTGGGTCTTTGCGACCCCATAGCGAGTCGCAGAAGGTGTCTGAGACACCTTTCTGCATAATATTTTGCGAGTTGCAAATTGCGAGTCGCTATGACTCGCAATTTGCAAGTCGCAAAATATTTTTTTGCTACATCTGCCCCTTAGTGTTTTTCTGTGGCTAACTACTACCCCCATGTCTATCTGCATTGTCAAAATGAAGATTGGGGTAGTAGTGTTATCAGGATGTTCAAAATATTGTTTGATGATTTTTAAAGCCAAGTTTCTGTAAACTCATAACAAAGTTATAACTCAAAATTGGATCTAAATCTCAGTGTCAGTTATGAAGCAGGCATCTGAGCGGTAGGGGCAGACATAGAGTCAGAATGATTTGGGGTTTCAGTGGGTACTTGAAGGAGGTTTGCAGATTCATTTTTCTTGGATGGAAGACACAAAAAGAAAGGTCTTGGGTTTATGATGGTGGTGATGGAGAAGTTGCCTTGGGTTAGATTATGTGCCTGCTCCGAAGTGGAGTTGGGATTTTCATAGCTTTCAAAGTGGTCATATAGGGCATCATCACTGAGGGAAGAAATCATTACTTTGGGTCTTGGGATGCAGTTGCTTCTAGGAGTATATATTCCCTAAGGGTTACAGGACACATGAGACAAGGCCTTTGATAAAACTTTATTTTTTTCCATTACCTGAACTAAAGAGGAAAGTAGGGGTGAGGGTGGGCACACTACTTTGTAGTGGGTAACCTTGAGCTATTTTTCTAGGTTCGGTCTAGAGCTCGGTCTAAGTTGTGAAGGTCTAAGTAATTGAGAAAGAGGGTCGGAAAAAGGTAGGAGTTTTGATTGAAGGCTGGCAAATAGGAAAGGAAATGATGTTTTGAATGTGAACAGAAAGAAGATCGCATCAGTGGCTGACTGGCAGGGTAGATAGAGAAATTGGGGGGGCAGAAGCAGCATTATAGGAGGGGATAAAGTGGCTGGCCGTGGAGGGATCGGCATGGGTGATAGGGATGGAACAGACAATGGGAACAAGGAGACTGAGAATGATGCAAGGCATTACAGAGAAATGTCACAGAGTGAACTGCAAGTGGGCTGGACATGAGATTGCAGGGGGAAGGGATGATGGGGGAAGGACTATGCAGAATATGGGCTTGATAAAGATGATGATGAGGTGTAGGGGGAGAATAGGTCTGAGGATTAGGATGATTAACCGGAGGAGGGTACCGGTTAGTAGTGATAATAATGGGGTTGGAGGAACAAGGATCGGAAGAGGAAGCATTCAGGGTTGAAATCAGAGGGGTATAGGGTGATAAAGAGTATGAGAAGTATTTTGATTTTATCATTCTTAAAAATAGAAATAGAAAGGTAGCAACTGAAGTGAGCAGATGGGACATTCTTACGTTTTCCTCCATTGAGGATGATAGTCACAGAGGACATGTTAAGGTTTTTGTGTAAGGTATTAAATCATAAGTTGGTGTTGTGAGTAGAAAGGAGAAACGTTTGAGGGTTCCCTTCTGAGTTTAATGATGTGAAGCAGGGTTTTCAGGAGTTCTCTCACAATCTTATGTTTGGAGTTTGTCATTGCATATGTTAATACATTTGATGAATGGGTGATCCTAAAGGAGTTGATTCCTTATTTGGAAAAATGTTTTGCGAGTGAGTTGAGATCTGAGAGGGCCATCTTACAGTAATGAGAGAAGATACTTGTAGAGGATGTCCTTTGTGTACGGGTCCAGCACATTATGAGTCATGGACATTGATCTGGTTCTGTATCACAAAGTTGGGTCTTGTGACCAGGGTTTTCTGCTGTTCCAGATCAAAGTTTTCTCTGTTGAAATAGGGGAGTTAAGACTGATCAGCGATCGACCTATAAGCTATTCTGTTTTCAGTATTGATATGTTAGTTTCCTAGTAGATTAGCTCACACAATGTTAGTTCTATTTAGGGGTAGTTGATAAGGAAGTACCTCTTAGCATGGGATGTAGCAATAGCTGAGTTCAATGAAGCCAAACAAGCTATTTGGTTGATTTATCCAGAAGTGATAACACAACACATTTGCAGCTGAGTAAATAGCAAAGTAGCTTACCTTTATCATGGAAACATGGGCCCCAGACTCCACAAGAAGCAGGAGAAATGTCTTTCAACAATGCAAAGTGTGTCCAGCTAAGAAAGCCCATATCTTTCCTTGATAAGGCACACACTATTATGGAAGGAGTTGAAAGAAGGGATGGTCAAAAGCCTAAATTTACAATCATTGCTGTGGTGCAAGTCATTGCTGTTAGGCTAAAGGAAACGTTCATGTTCACTGTTGGGGAATCTTATTTTTTTACTAACTTCTCATTGTAGATCCTTCTACCACTGTCAAAACTGGTATGTGAAGGCTACCATGAGGAAGTAGGCCTCCATTTCTAGCCATTGTCATACTTAAATTTACCACGTTTATGAATGGTTGGAAGGAATTTTGTGAGGTTACTTTTTTCACAGTGGAGCATGCCAAAGGATCTGATGCAGTAAAGCATTTCAATTAAATATTGGCAAATATTAGAAGGGTACAAGTCTAGATAAAGAATAGAGCAGGAAATAAAAAGCAAATGTCAAAGCATGATCACAGCAGGCAACCACATGCACATAATAGATCTTGTTTTGCAGACAAGAGGGCTTAAGGAGTCTTAATTCACTTTTGATTAAATCAAGATCAAAGTGGTGGCTTCCCTTTTCCAGGTATCAAGCTTGCACTGTATCTGTAATGTGCCTTATCTACAGGGAATAAAGCTTGCTGTAGGAGGGAGAGCTCCCTAAATATACAGAACAGTCAAACTGGCTGCCTCCATAGATCATTGAGGGAGGCCTCCATGGACCACAAAAAAATATTTTTCCAGGCCTCAGACCACCAAGGAGAAGATGCAGAGTTCCTGTACACCTAACCAGATTCCTTTTATTCTAAAAAAGATGGGGTTAGGCTTAGCAGTGAAATTAGGAGTTTGGTGTATCACAACATGTAGGGGATGTGCAGACATACCCAAGCAGGGCTTAATTATTCATTGGTGGGAACACAGGACTTTCACAGTGTTACATACTATGGTGTGTTTCACCACAGCAGCAGAAATTGCCTCAAGCAGGAGGAGTCCAACGATTGAGGGCAGTCATATACAATACCAAAATGCCAGCCATGATGGTTCTCGGATGATCTCAGAAAATATGGCAGCCCCCACCAGTATACCATGCAGAATGATGCATTTGAAAGAAGCAAACTGCCCTTAATCTTGATGCCACTCAAATATGAAAATACATGCAAATGAAACAATGCCTGCTAAGTGATTTGGGATTCCTGTCAGAGGCATGATAAATGGATACATTTCCAATGTGTAGTATCAAATCTCTACTTGGTTTTTATTATCAGAATTGTACTAAAAGTCCATTTCCATCTACTCATCTGAACTGTGCATGATCTACTTGGCCTACAAATAGCATGTGAAAAATAGAATATTAGCCCTGTAAATAATGACCAGTTCTTGTGAGAGATGAAAATGTAAGATTCCCAACTGTCACTGTCCCCTGTTTGCTTGCCCAGTGAAGAACAGCACAGTCATGCTGCCAGTTTAGCTGTGACATTGTTCTTTTGTACAGCAACATGTCACAAAATGTTTGGAAAGAAATGTGAGATAAAAGGCTAAAGTGCTTGTGCTCACTCCGCTAAACATGGTGAAAATAGCTTACATCTGATTTCCCTATTTAATTTACTTATAAGTCACTTGCAGAGTGGTAAACCATTTACCCAGGTCCTGTAAATGTTACTAGTGGGCATTAGTGAGCCTGTAGCACTTATTGTGCCACCCACTCAAATAGCCCCTTGAAGCACCCAGAAAGCCTGCATTTGCAGACTAAATGCACTTTTAAACCACCAATTGGACTTGATAATATAACCCATTGCCAAGCCTTAAAACATTTTGTTGTGTATAAGTCAGCCCTAAGGTAGACCCTAGGAGCCCATAGGGCAGGGTGCATTGTAATTAAAATGTTGGACATGTACTTTTTAGTTGTACATACCATGGTAGTGAAAAACTCCTGAATGTCTTTTTCACTTTGTGAGGTCTACCTGTCCCTAATTGGCTTGACTTATTACATTTAACAAGTGTTAACTTTTGATTTGGGACAGATAAGCATTTCATGTTTGGTATCTATGAAACTGTCATTAAAAATCCTCTTGAATGGTAAAGTCAAATATTAAATTACAAGTTTTAAAATGCCACTTTTAGAAAGTTTGCATTTTCCTGCGCTCTGCCATTTGGTGCCTGCAGCATGATGTAGGTCTCTTGACTGGGTGTAGTTGTCAGTTAGACTTTGTGAATTCCTTCCAGATAGTCAGACAACAGTGGAATTAGGTGTGCCTCAGTGGGCTGTCTTTTGGCAAGATGGGGGGACAGAGCTTGGCACAACTCCACTTGCAACTGAATAGGCTGTGCTCTGCCTTCACACAAAGGGCATGTCACCACTGTACTGTCTCTACAGCCAGCTTGGAGACATGCAGTGGAGTCAGGCAATTCGAAACATTTCAAAGAAAAACCTTTAGTAACTTCTTCTACTACATCAGACCCACTCTTCGGTTCAATTTCTGGACCTGTGGAGGGACTCTTAGAAGACTTTCTGATGCTGTACAATCCAGAAGACTGTGGTGCTGCACCTGGAATGACTGCTTTGCCACCTGGAGCCTACTTTGAACCCTCAGAGGCCTTCCCCGCTGCTTGAGCCCTGATTCTTCACCTGAACCCATGACTACCAGAGTGACCACAAACACTAGTTTGGTGGCCTCCTGTGCAGAGCTACAGGCACAGAACAGGATCCCACCATCTTGAAAATGCACCTGGACCCAGCCTGAGTGAGTCCTAACTTTCCATATGTTGCCCCTCCAGTCCTGGACTTCTAGTGGTGGTGCTCAAGATGCCCAAAACTGGAGACAAACATATTTTGTCAAAAAACTGCTCTGAGAACCAAAAAAGACAAAGGTGCAGTGGCGCTGCAACAACGATGCTTCACCCTCAGACGCTGTCCACATCCTTCCCCCACTGAAATTTACCTTCTCAGAACATGAAAAGTTTCTTTGAAATTTCTTCTTTTCAAGTTAAATAGTAAGCTCCGGTTGGGTCCAATCCATTCCATGTACCTAGCTAGTGCTCTATCATGGTTGGACATATTTTTTTACTTTGACCCAGGCTTTTGCAACTAGATGTCCACGGTTGGTGCTTTGATCTTTTAGGTGCTAGTTTTTACTAAACACTTTAGAACTTCATAAATCCGGTTCTACTGATTGGATTTTTATTGTTTTGGTGTAAAATTATTATTTAAAATTTACTCTATTTTTCTACATGGATGTGGAATTTTTTTTGTGTTGTGTTTTTACTTTATTGCTATTTGGCTGCTGTATAAGTACATTACACATTGCCTCTCAGTTAAGCCTGACTGCTTTTTGTGCCAAGCTACCCAGGGTTAAGCTCAGGTTAATGTAGTGATGTTTGTGGTTCACCCTGACAAGGACTCGGGTCATTATATGAGTGAGGCTCTCACCCCCTCATCTAACAACCCAATTTCTTGCATGCATGTTATCGCTAGTCCTTACACCTTTGATGCACCTTGTGACGTTATGATAATACTAGCTTCTACATTTTCACATACTTTGAAGATTGTGATCTTCTCTTTTGCTACCCCCACTCGTGTAAATCTGTCTACACGGAACTTGCTGTTGTTAGAACAGGGGTCACCCCACACTCAACCAACAACAACCTTTGAAAATAATAATAGAAACTCTTTGACTAATAGAACACTTTTTTGTAAATAGTATTTAGGACATTATGAGACTTAGGGTCTGGCATAGCAAGAGGAATGTCATAAATAAAAGGTACTCCAGTTCTGAGATATCTGTGGTTCTCCCACTCTAATCAGATTTGGGGGAAAACCGTTAGGTTACTCCTGGTAGAGTCGCCTTTTTGACCCAGTGGTCCATCTGTCACAGGACCTCAATGTTACAGTTATGTTGGCCTCACGCTCTGGAGGATAGGACTATCATCACTCACTTTCTGAGCCTATGTCCGCGATGTGAGACATGTCAGGCATTGTCAGGGAAATTGTTAAATCCTCTCCACCAGTCATCTAAAAGGTTTTCTGTGTATTTGGGTCATTTACTTTTTTTCACAAAAACAAACCTTCACCTTGAAGTGTGTGCTTACAACTTGGTGCCCCTTCAGCAAACTTCATGGGCAGCAGTAAGCCCTCCATGAGGAAGGCAGAGTTCATGACCTGCCAAGGCATAAATGAGGCCGCATATTTATGTCAGATGATATTGATGGTGCAATAGTCTGACATTCAATTACAGGCGATGGGTATTATTATTCAAATAGTTGTGTTGATAATGGCAATAGCAATAGTGATGGCTTTAATGATTGTGGTGGTATTGGTGATATTGCAGTGATGTTAATGATGTGGTGGTGGAGGAGATAATGGGGAAGGGGTAGTGATAATGCTAATGAAATAATGGGCAGTGGTAAAGGTAATGGTGGCTGCAGTGTTAATGGCGATAATAGTGGTGTGATCATGGTAATCGTAATTATATTGGTAGCAATAATATAATGGTGCAAATGGTAGTGAAGTTGGTTGCTGTGGTGTAGTGTTGGTGGTTATAATGGTATTGATTGTAATGGTATTGGTACTGTAATGTTGACATTGTGTTGATGGCAATGTTAATGATTGTAATAGCGGAGGTGGTAGGAATGGTAATGGTAATAGAAGTAATGGTGGCAATGGTAGTGATAGCTATTAAATTGTTAATGGTAGGGGCAATGATGGCCAAGTGAGGTGACAGAGCCAGAGAAAAAGAGGACCACGAGGCAACTGACAGGCTGGAAGACACTAGGTCTGACACAGTGAATTGTACACATACATAGGGTGCACAGTGCAGTAGCACAATGCAGCACCATCAGTAGAGTTTCCAGACACACTACAAGTGTACTTACAGCAGACAGCTGGAAAAGAGCCACAATCATTCTAATAAAAAAGTCTGGGTTGAGGAGGAGCTAGAATCTCATGAAACAAGAAAGCCATTTAGAGTGAAGGCTGTCTTGATGTGTAAAGATGAAAAAGGAAGCAGATGGCCATTCTAAAGTCATGATTGCCCTCAATTTCTGTACATATATATATATATATATTTAACTACTGCAGTAAACAATACAAACAAGATTGTTTTCTGAATGAAATGCATGTATGAGATTAAGAGTTGAACTTTTGATGAGTGGCTGTCTTGTTCAAATGTGAAATAGTTCCCCTTGTATTACAATGGAAGCACTCCATAAGAGAGTGACTGATAGAACATGCTGCCAATACCATGAAGTGAGGGACATCTAATTACAGCCAGCATGGAGTTCTCAGACTGTTTACAGCAGCTAGAAGTTTTTCACTACAGCTTGTGTTATTTAGAAGTTGAAGACCCTTCAGGGCCTGATTTAGAACACAGCAGATGGGTTACTCCATCACAATGGGGACGGATATCCCATCTGCCGAAATCTAAATTCCATTATATTCTATGGGTTTCAGATTTTGGCAGTCGGGCTATCAATCATCATTGTGACAGAATAACATGTCCACTGAGTTTTAAATCAGGGTCATAGTCTCATCAAGAGCAAAGGATGACTTTTTATGGGATTTTTTTTGCAGAAAACACAGAAGGTAACAGAGAAATCAGTTTTAGTTTAGAGGAACTACATTCTCATAATAATTTACATATTATGCAATTCCTTTGTACAAAAGAACCTATTGCAGCAGCCTCAATGAAACAAGACAACTCATATTTTGCTTAAAGATTGACAAGTGAAGTCCTGGACTGAGAACCATAATAGGCCCTGGGAAAAAATTTCACAGTAGCTCTTCTCATTTTCTGACCTCTCTTACCCTCACTCTTTTGTTATCCAGCAAACCTCTTTCTCTCTCTTTCTCCTCCCTGTCCATCTCTCTCTGCTTCTGCTTGTTTTGCTTCATCTCTAGTTCACTTTCTCTTCCTTATGATGTCTCAGTGACTGCTGCAATAAACCCTGGGAAGCTGGGGAGAGTGTCATAAGTGCCAACAGTAGCCAGGGGTCTTCCAAAAACAGCCTGCAGTGGACCCAGCCACCCTGGCAAAATGCATAAAAATGTAGTACATATTCATAAACTGCATTTTGTAGTACATTACTAGTATTACAACAGTACCTCTTATGTACTTCAAAATGCTGCTCACAAGCTTCCACACATAGGATCTGACTCTGCCTCACCTACAATTTTATGTGCAAAGACCTCCCACATGACTACAGAGTCTCTACACATGTGTGCATAACATTATTTTCTATAGGGTTTTATTTTAAGTCCATATTTCCATTGATTTCTACAGGAGGCTTTTGCAGTATTAGTGGTTGAACATGTGTAGTGTTGAAATTATTCCAGCTCTGAGCTGGAGTTCTTTCACTACTGTTTTGGGTAATTTTTGGCTGTTGTAACTTTAGAAATGCAGAATGAGATTAATAATGGAAGAAAACTTTTGTGGGTGGGTTGATGTCCCTTTAGAAACCCCTCCCTAACACATAAAGCTTCTTCTTAACTTCGTCCTTAACCTCTCCCCCGTATTCAATTGTATTCCAATTTTCCAACTGTTTCTCTTAGTCTCCTTAACATTTACTACAAAAACAAATGCTTACAATTGCAGACAGTCTGCAGTTGGGCAGACATCTCCATGAGAAAAAGATAGGAGAGCTGAATGCAGAACCTCCATAAGTAGGTCTGTGAATAGGATATATTTGAAGTACTACAAAAATGAAGTTTGTGAAAAGGACCCAAGTATTTAAGTGAGAGGTTCACGTTATATTAACTCAATTTCAATCAAACTGCTTTCACTGTGGCACTACCAGGGAAGCACAATGCTCGTTTTACACATTTCACTTCAAAGACTTTAGAAATGATCTAATTCAACAACAAACCATAAAGAGAAGCTGGCTCCACTTATGATTGAATACCTCAAGGAATTATATAGCTGAATAACCTCTAAACATGGAATTAAAATGACATAGCTGGTTGCATGAGTACAGTACATTGGTCCTGACCAGCTCTATATGCTCTCTCCAACTCATTTTAGTGTTAAATATTCCTCCTTAGTATCTATATTGGTTTTCAACCTTTGAATTTTCACTGTCCATATGCTAAGAATATAACCACGTTTTCTCCTTGAACTCAATGACATTTGTTATATTAATAATAACAGCTAAATATTTTCTTTAGTATATTTCTTTAAAAAGTCTGATTACTTTTGAAAGCCTTTTTGATTTGTATTGTGAACTGAGTAGTGAGTAATACATATACGTGTTTATTAATCATTTTAAGAGGAAATGCAAGGGCATGAAACAGAAATACTGGTACACCAGGCAGGAACAGTACAAATAGTAAAGGAGCAAAAACATATCCCTGCTTGAGCCCATGCTAAACTGGTACTTGACCTGTTATTTGCCAATCAATGTTTAATTTGACCTGTTCTCATTTTCCAGCACAACAAGTTTTTATTGAATTTAACATGGCATGACTATCCCATAAGCATCTAGGATCAACTATATCAACCCAATAAAATCAAGAAAACAGCCAAACAAATTTCAAAGTTACGTTTGGTTACATAGAAAAAAGTCCAGAAGTAACCTGAGATTCTTGAGGACATGCATTCTATGTTTAACATGGAGCTATAGCTATCTTCTGAAGATTCTCCACAAATTACTGTTAATTGTGTTAATGACATCAAGCTGGTAAACATAACTTTTTATGAGAAGTTAGTTGCCATCATCTGTTCCCTCCAGAATATTTGTGCTGCTGGAACGTTATGAGACCTCCAATTCCATGCGTTTTGAGCTTGAAAAGCTCAAAGGAAGGGAATTATTGAGGAAGTTCGGGCAATAAAATGGTTGGGTCTTTGTGTTTATCTCAAGGAACTAAAAAAAATGTTGCTGTAGATAGGTATTTTTTCGGATTTGCTTATGTTGTTGGATGATGCTAGGATATTTTCCATCATTGCTCTTACATCAGCATATCATCAGATAAAGCTTGACAGACTCTCCAGAGATCTTAGGCCTGTATCACTTCCTTTGCAACATTCAAGTATGCCAGGCTGCCTTTTGGGTTAGTAGCAGTGGTGCCAGTCTTTAAGAGAGGTTGAAGGGTTTGAATGGAATAAGAATCTATCAAGATGATGTCTTGGTGTTTGCAAGAGATGTAGGTGAACATGATTAGAGAGTGAGGTAGGTATTAGGGACACTTAGGGATTTTAATCTCACTATTAAATTTGAGGAATGCAAAGGTTCTATTGATTGTTAGGGCCGGACTACCACTGGAGAAAGGATCATCCCCAAGGAGGATTCAGTGAACTTGATACACAACTTGAAATTCATAAAGAGGCGTTAATGCGCTTCTTGGGGATGGGATGAAGGAATACTATAACAAGTTTGTGAGGGCTTTGCAGAGATCTGTACAGATATTAGAAAGCTAATCAGGAAGGGGGTAATGTTTGTTAGGGATGGGAAATGTGAGGCTGAGTTCAAGGAAATAAAAGCTAGACTAAGCTTAACTCTTAAATTAGGACATCTTGGTGCCAGGAGCAAACCAATTCTTACTACAGATGATAGCCTGAAGGGATTACGTGCTGTATCATAGCAAGGTAAACGTAGGTCAGAGGGAACTATCTTGTTCATGTCACATAGTTTGAAGGGGCCTGAGATGTGTTATTCAGTTTAGAAAGAAAGGCACTAGAAGTGAACTGAGCCGCAAAGAAACTTAAGAACTTAAAAAGTTTCTGTGAGGTAGAAAATTAGAGATCAGGACAGACCATAAACATTTGTGTGAGATATTTGAGTAGAACAGAATAGAGTCTGAGATGGAAAGTGGATTACTGGTAAGAGCAGGTAAGTACCTACACTTAACAATAGCCCACTGACTCCCACTATGTCCAGTAAGGTCTCAATAAATTAACCCCAGCTCAACCCTTGGTAGCTTGGCAATGAGCGACAAGGCTTAATTTAGGAGACAAGCCTTTAAAAAAATAAAATAAAAAAAAAGACAGTAAATCAGTAAAACACAATAAAAATCCAATACCAATTTATAAAAATATAATATATTTTTTTCTTCAAAATGACACTGAAACAATTAAAATCGGATAAGGGGAACCAAAGATATGATTTTTTTAATAGATTTAGGCGGTCATTCTGACCCTGGCGGTTGAAAACCGCCAGGGCAGAGTGCCGCGGAAGCACCGCCAACAGGCTGGCGGTGCTTCTGGGGCAATTCTGACCGCGGCGGTAAGGCCGCGGTCAGAAAAGGGAAACCGGCGGTTTCCCGCCGGTTTCCCGCTGCCCCAGGGAATCCTCCACGGCGGCGCTGCAAGCAGCGCCGCCATGGGGATTCCGACCCCCTTCCCGCCATCCAGGATGGCGGGAACGGGTGTCGTAGGGCCCCTGGGAGCCCCTGCAGTGCCCATGCCACTGTCATGGGCACTGCAGGGGCCCCCTAACAGGGCCCCATTGAGATTTTCAGTGTCTACTTGGCAGACACTGAAAATCGCGACGGGTGCAACTGCACCCGTCACACACCAGCAACTCTGCCGGCTCCATTCAGAGCCGGCATCCTCGTTGCTGGTGCTTTCCCGCTGGGCGGGCGGGCGGCCTTTTGGCGGTTGCCCGCCAGCCCAGCGGGAAAGTCAGAATGACCGCCGCGGTCTTTAGACCGCGGTACGGTCTTCTGGCGGTTCCCGCCAGGCTGGCGGCTTCCGCCGCCGGCGGGGGTCAGAATGACCCCATTAATGTTTTCTAGCGCATAGAGATTAAAAGTGCCAATCTGGTCATCTGGTCGCACTCGACTGGGACAAAGTCAAAATTTGAGGCTGACCAAGATGGAGCTCTGCTCAGCTACAGCAAGCAGGAAGTCTCGATCAAAAGTTTACCTTCGGACTTAATCTTTTTCTTGAAGATTTTTCTCACCATGATGAAGTCAGCAATCTGATACGACCCCTCTGGAGCCCTCTTTGAATACATGTCGCAGGAGACCTCAGTGAAGAATTCTACCTTCAGACTTAGACTATTTTTCAGGACGGAAATATTAGTCTGGGCCAAAGTTATATTTGGATACAACGTCCCTGGAGTCCTCCTCAGATACGCTGTGCAGGAAGTCCGGGTCAACTTTTTATGTTCAGATTGTCACGTTTTTGGAGCTTTTTCTCTCCGATATCGGATGGCCCTCCACAACAAGCTGATTTCAAGTTGATGTCATTGGATTACCTTTCCAGGAGCCCCTGGTGATATCCTGGAAGTCAGAGGCTCCAGAGCTTTTCAGTGGGACGAACCTTCAAGTCAGGCCTGCGTCGCGTTGAGGTCAGCTGGCATGACTCACAACGTTCTTTATGGAGCTTTTTTCCAAAAGTTCTCCAAACTTCTCCAAACTTCTGGATCTTCTTCCAGAAAGTCTTTGGAGGTCCCTTAGGAGTCCACAACTCACCCCAAGGTTCCAGAATGTCTGAGTTGCTCCTTGAGGGTTTGGACTCCAACTCCCAGAATGCACCTTGTTCAAATACAAAAATGGCCACTGGTCAGTTTCTTCAGGATTTGATGCAGGGGACACTAGTCAGCTATTTTCTACCTGTAGCAAACAGGGAGTCATTTCTTGAACCAGCTGAAGACAGGCAAAGTCCTTTTTGTGGTGAAGCCCAAATGTGTACTGGTGCAGTCCTTCAGAGGGCAGTGTCCAGGTGCAGGTCAGGGGTCCAACAGGCTAGTCCTTCTTCTTCTGCCGTTGTTCCTTGTAGGGATCTGAGGTGTGGGTGCAGCTCTGCCAGATTTATCCTTGCTTCTGGGGTGGAAAGCAGGGGGGCAACTGTCCAATCACAGACAGGCCACCACCCTCTTGATGACCATTTCCTGGGAAGTGTGGCAAAAATCAATACCAGGGAGCAACATTGTTTAAACATCCAAAATGGCTGAAACAGAATTGTGGATGTTAGGTCTGGCTGAGTCCACCCTCTGGTGTGGCTAAAAGTCCCTAATACACCCCTGTCCTGCCCTCTCCTAATCTAATCAAGGGGGCACCTGGTTGTCTGGGTTTCCATAAATGGCGGGGGTCCTGAACTGCTCCAAATGTCCTTTCATCCTTTGAAGACTAGTTTGGCTGCACTCTCCCATCTTGTTTCACCATCTGCTCTGCAGATCCCCTTCCTTTGTCTTCAGCCCAGGCCACTTCACACCTCATCAATGCAGCCTGGCCAGGCTGCCAGAGGCTGGCCAATCAGAGAATGGCACTACAGAGCTGATCTTGGCAACTTCCAGGTAGAGTTCTAAAACTCTTTCCCTGAACTAGTCATATTAAATTCAACAATGGCAATTTGTTGGATTTATTATAACAATCATTTTGATACCACACCTGGAATATGTAGCTCCTTTTGGGACTTTATTAATTTAAAATAAAGTCTTCCCAGTTTAGCCTATGGAGCCTACTCCCTACAGTGAGGGAAATTATTTTGGATTTTTTTCCATCACTAGGGTAAAACATCTTTTATAAGGTCCCTGCTTATAGTTACATTGCACCAAGCTAAAGGTCACTTAGGGCACACCATGGGGTGACTTACGTGTAAAAATAAGTTAGTTCAAGACTTGTTTAAATCCAAAGTCAAATTTGAAGGTAACTTTAATTTAAAAGCAGCCAGCAAGGCAGGCCTACCTTTAAAATGACACTGGGCATCTCATCAGGGCACCGATGGGTGCACTACCTATGCTGGGGGCCCTAAACCTACATGCCCTACCATATGCTAGGGACATATAGGTAGGTTAATAGTGCCAATTACGATTAGCCTAATTTGCATAACTATTTTAATCACAGTGCAGGCCCTCGGACTGTTTAGCAAGGCACAGGGCAATATCAGAGTCAGGAAAACACCAGCAAAAAGTGAAAAATGGGGGCAAAAAGTTATAGGGCTTCCGCAACCATCCAGTTTTCTCACAGTCTGTCTAGAGTAGAATCACAAAATGGGTGGCAGCTCTTCCAGAGTATGATTTTGATATTAAATGTATTCTAGGAGTACAGGACAATATAGCTGACTCTTTATCTATGCTGGTATCACAAGACCTGGGTGATTAATTTGAGAGCATGGATAGTGGTAATGAATGTGACAATGAGATGGTTTGTGAGGCTGGTACTACCATGGTTTCAGAAGAAAAGGTGGTGTTCAGAACTGCAGTCTGACAAGACAATACAAGAAGTTCTGTCTTTATTGAATTCTGGATGACTTACAAGGAACAGAGGAAGTACAACATTTTGGAGAATCAAGGATGACTTGTCAGAGAAGCACGGATTGTTGTTTAGACGGAGTAGACTTGTACCTCCATGTATCATTAGAGGAGAAATTATATCTCTGGCTTATTGTGGTCATCAAGGGATGTCAAAAATCAAGGAGAGACTAAGGTTGGCTTATCACTGGCCAGTAATGGATCTACAAGTGGAGAGAAAGGTAAGGGAATGTATGCAATGTGCATTGAGTGAGAAGGTAATGACACTTAGGGGCATATTTATACTCTGTTTGCACCAAATCAGTGTCATTCTTTTTACTCTAATTTGGTGCAAAACGAACTCCATATTTATACTTTGGTGCTAGACCCGTCTAGCTCCAAATTTATGGAGTTAAAGTCATTTTTTGGAAGTGGAGACCTGCCTTACCTTAATGAGATGCAAGATATGCGTTCCCGTGCAAAAAAGAACTCTATGGCCTTAACGCCATATTTAGGGGCATATTTATACTCTGCAGCATATTTATACCCTGTTTGCACCGAATTAGCGTCATTTTTTTTAACTCTAATTCGGTGCAAAACTAACTCCATATTTATACTTTGGTGCTACACCTGTCTAGCACCAAGGCCCTGATTTATACTTTTTTTGCTCCGCATTAATGTCATTTTTTTACGCAGAAGTGGTGTAAACTTACAAAATATTGGCCTTTATTTATACTTTTTGCTGCAAAACTGCACTAACTCAGTTTTGCTCCAAAAAGTTTAGCACCGGCTTGCACCATTTCTGTGCACCAGCTGGGCACCATATTTATGGAATAGTGCAAGCCGGTGCAAAGGGTAGGCTAGAGTAAAAAAAAATTACTTTAGTTGGGTTGGGCTGGCAGTATAGAAGAAGAGGGTTTAGCACCAAAAAATGACTTTAGGCAGGTTAGAGTAAAAAAAAATGACTATAACCAGATTATCGTCATTTTATGGTGCTAAACCCACCATGCCACATGACTCCTGCCTTAGAAAAGGCAGGAGTCATGCCCACCACCCCAATGGCCAGCACATAGGACAGGGGTCCCCTGGGCATGGCCATTGCACCCTGTGCCATGTATGGAGGCCCATTTCCAGGGCCCCCTATTGCACTTTCAAATATAAAATGCAATCTTACCTGTACTTACCTGGGTTGGGGTCCCCCATCCTCCGCAGTCCCTCTGGTGTGGGTGGGGGTGCCCCTGGGGCCTGGGGAGGGCACCTGTGGGCTTATTCCATAGTGTTCCACCATGGAAATAGGCCCACAGGTCCCCTAATGCCTGCCCTGACCCAGGCTTTAAAAAATGGGGCAAAGCAAGCTTTGCCCCATTTTTTGACCACTCCTCCCTCCCTTGCACCATTTTTGCATGGGAGTATAAATATGGCGTTAAGGCCATAGAGTCATTTTGTGCACAGGAACGCCTACCTTGCATCTCATTAAGGCAAGGTAGGTTTCCACTTCCAAAAATTTACTGTAACTCCATAAATTTGGCGCTGGACGGGTTTAGCACCAAAGTATAAATATGGAGTTAGTTTTGCACTGAATTAGAGTTAAAAAAAAATGAAGCTACTTCAGTGCAAACAGAGTATAAATATGCCCTTTAGCGTAAAAAAATGATGCTAATCTGGTTAGAGTCATTTATTTTGACTCTAACCTGCCTAACGTCATTTTTATTTTAAGCTAGCCTACCCTTTGCACCCGCTTGCACCATTCCATAAATATGGTGCCCAGCTGGAGCTAAAAAATGGTGCAAGCCGGTGCAAAACCTTTTGATGCAAAACTGCATTAGTGGAGTTTTGCACCAAAAAGTGTAAATATGGCCCTTAGGCCCTCATTACAACCCTGGCGGTCAGTGATAAACGGCGGTACTACTGGCAACAGGCCTGCGGTAAAAAAACTTGAATTATGACCACGGCGGAAACCACCCACACAGGCAACCACTTTAATACTCCGACCGCCACGGCAGTAGCAACAAGCACCACAACGGTATCCTCCAACAGCCAGGCGGAAGACAATATCCCGCCTATAGTTATGTGACACACCTCTCCGCCACCTTTTCCGGGGCGGTACCAACGCCATCAAAAGCACGGTGGAAACAGTACACAGAAGGCAAAGGACTCACCTCTGGAGACTCAAGGAAGAACCACAACGCCATGGAGCCCGAGTTGCACATCTTCCCCATGCTGCTATATCTCTTCATGTATTACGAACATCAACGCCGGCGAATACACCCACAGTGAGTACTACCGCCTAGCATGCAAGGGGGGGAGGAAAAAGAGAGTGACACACGCATCACCCCCAACACCATGCACACAAACAGATGCAATAACATCACATATCTACTCCAAACCCCTCAGGAATAATGCAAGGACAAAAGGAATTGATTAAAGTGAGTGTAATAAGATAAATAAGTAGAAATACGTGCTTCAAAATCAAAACAGTATATACATATATACAAATGGAAGGACACTGCCCAGTCCTCAATGCCCTGTGTGATGTCATGGGGAGTGCAATGCCACAGTCTCACAAGTGGGCGGTTTGCCCACTGCTTGGTCCTGAGGAGTGTAAAGCCACAGTCTCTCAAGTGGGTGGTTTGCCCACTGCTTGGTCCTGGGGAGTGCAAGGCCACAGTCTCACAAGTGGATGGTTTGCCCACTGCTTGGTCCTGGGGATTGCAAAGACTCTGGGGGTCATTCTGACCTCGGCGGTAAAAGGCGCTTACCGCCGGTCAGAAGACCGCCATAACACCGCCGTGGTCGCTGTAAACCGCCACAGTCATTCTGACCCGCAACTGGCAAACCGCCAAAAACCCGACATCCACAAAAGTCCGCCACACCAACGGCCAGCGTTAAACTTGCGAAGACCAAACCTCAACCGTCACGCCAACAGAAATACGCCCATGCCATTACGACCCACGAATCCACGCGGCGGTCTTTCAACCGCGGTATTCCATTGGCGGTACACACCGCCGCGCTCAATATACACATACAGCTCCAAAACACAGCCACATTGGACAATTTGAAATACACACACCTGAGACACATACACACAACACTCCCACACACCCAATTAACTATAAAACACACACCCACATCACCCACAAACCCCTACGACCACAAATCAGAGACGAAGCCCAGAGAGAGACAGCACAGAATAGAGAACACCATCACACAGAGGCACACTACATCATCACCCACACAACAACCACGCACAAAACACCACTACACTCACCACACTCATCACCGCAAACACCACCCCACACCTCATCCACACCACCCCATGGCACCCCCAAGACACCCCAGGTTCTCAGACGCAGAACTCAGGGTCATGGTGGAGGAAATAGTTCGGGTAGAGCCCCAGCTCTTCGGGACACAGGTGCAGCACACCACCATTGCCAGGAAGATGGAGCTATGGCAAAGAATAGTGGACAGGGTCAACGCTGTGGGACAGCATCCACGAAATCGGGACGACATCAGGAAGCGGTGGAACGACCTACGGTGGAAGGTGCGTTCCATGGTATCCAGGCACAACATCGCGGTGCAGCGGACTGGCGGCGGACCCCCACCTCAACCCCCAGAATTTACAACATGGGAGGAACAGGTCTTGAACATCCTGCATCCTGAGGGCCTCACAGGAGTATCTGGTGGAATGGACTCTGGTAAGTCTAATCTCAACTACTTCATCCCCCCCACCCACCAGCATGCCAACTCATACCCCCACCCTCCCCCCCCACTCCCATCACACATCCTCCCTGCTAATGTCTCACCATCACAACCCACCCATCCCAACACCAAACCCTGCATGCCACCACAATCCATCGACTCCCATCACCTAAGCATGCCCACTGCACATACCCATCTCCCCCACAAACCGCCATCACAACAGCTCCCACAAAGGAATGCCAGCACTGGGGTACACGGGCACCCACCCATTGCACGCTATGGCACACACAGAAGCAATAACCATACTCTTATACCCCTGCAGGACCCGAACGCCACCACACCGCCCAGGAGGGTCCAGAAATGTCCATCCCACCCCCAGAAGAGTCCCCCAGTGATGACAGCAGCTCTGTCTCCCTGGACCCAGATGACCAGCCCGGCCCATCGGGGACCTCGGGACAGTCGGTTCCCCTCAGACAGCCACAGGCCATAGCAGACCTAACCCCCTCTGGGAACACCAGCACAGCACCCACCCAGCGGGCCCATGCCTCTGTCTCCAGGACACGTCAATCAGCAGTGTGTCCACCACCACAGGGCACCCAGGTTAACCCACCACCCCAACAACAAAAGGGACCTGGGGGCAGTGGTAGTGGGCACACGGTCCAGGGGACAGAGGCCCAGGGAAACAGGGGAACTGGGAGGGCTGCTGTGCGACAGGGGGGGGACAGGCCCAGGGAACCCACTCTCCACGAGGCCCTCACCTCCATCATGGGAGCATACCACCACTCCCAGGAGACGATGGCGACGGTCCTGGTCAGGTATCAGGAGATCCAGGTACTGCAGGAGGAACAGTTATGGGGTTCAGGGAAGAACTGAGAAACATTATTTCCGCAATGGGCACCATGGTCGTGGCTCTCAACCTGATTGTCACCACATTGCGGGACCATGTGGCACCACAAAGGGCCCCTGTCACTAGCATGGACCAGGAACAGGCTACCACCTCCGCCGGCGCTAGTGGACAGGAGGCCCCGACACAAGAACAACCGGCCACCAGAACCCCACCTCCTGCAGAAGAAGAACCACCCCGCAAGCGGGCCTGAGATCTAGGAAGAAGACAGAGTAGGATGCCAAGACCCCCGCCAGGAAAGGATACCCCCTGATGTCATCCCACTGTCCCACATTGTCACCCTGTCCAACCTTAAACTGCCCCTGCTCCACCTTCCACAGGCATATGGACAATGCACCTGTGAGACTGAGAGTCTGGACTCTGCCATGGACATTCCTCCACCATCACCCATCACCGATTTTCAACCATGTCCCAAAATTGAGCACTTTAATAAACACACTTATTGCACAAAAATAATCTGGAGTCTGCCTGTATTTTTGAAAATATGTATTAGACATAAACGTGCGAAAATGACCAGTTACATTGTGATGACAACATACCACTGTCACACAGCTGTAGTCCATGGGCAAACAAAGCAGAGGTCACGCAGTGGGGCCCACATCTCTGAAATTGGAAGGTAAAGTCACAACTCTGTTAGCATACACTGGGTGAAAAGGACAGACAGTAGAGAGGCAGGAGACTGAAAGTAAATGTAAAATGCCGGTGTTGATTCTTACCTGTGTGTTATTGAAAATACTGCTGTATCACTGTGTCCCTGTTGTCTGTGTCGTCCTCTTCGTCTTCCTCCTCTTCACTCTCCGCAGGCTCCACAGCTGCTACAACACCACCATCTGGACCATCCTCCTGCAGAAAAGGCACCTTGCGTCGCAAAGCCAGGTTGTGAAGCATACAGCAGGCCACGATGATCTGGCACACCTTCTTTGGTGAGTACATTAGGGATCCACCTGTCATATGCAGGCACCTAAACCTGGCCTTCAGGAGGCCGAAGGTCCGCTCGATCACCCTCCTAGTACGCCCATGTGCCTCATTGTACCGTTCCTCTGCCCTTGGCCTGGGATTACTCACTGGGGTCAGTAACCACGACAGGTTGGGGTAACCTGAGTCACCAATTAGCCACAAACGGTGTCTCTGTAGTTGTTCCATCACATAAGGGATGCTGCTATTTCGCATGATGTACGCGTCATGCACTGAGCCAGGGAACTTGGCATTTACATGGGAGATGTACTGGTCAGCCAAACAGACCACCTGGACATTCATGGAATGATAACTTTTTCTGTTTCTGTACACCTGTTCACTTTCTCTGGGGGGTACCAAAGCCACATGTGTCCCATCAATGGCACCAATGATGTTGGGAATATGTCCAAGGGCATAGAAATCACCCTTCACTGTAGGCAAATCCCCCACCTCAGGGAAAACGATGTATCTCCGCATGTGTTTGAGCAGGGCAGACAACACTCTGGACAACACCTTTGAAAACATAGGCTGAGACATCCCTGATGAAATGGCCACTGTTGTTTGAAATGACCCACTTGCCAAAAAATGGAGTACTGACAGCACCTGCACCAGAGGGGGGATTCCTGTGGGTTGGCGGATGGGTGACATCAGGTCTGGCTCCAGCTGGGCACACAGTTCCTGTATAGTGGCTCGGTCAAGCCTGTATGTCAGAATGACATGTCGTTCCTCCATTGTCGACAGGTCCACCAGCGGTCTGTACACGGGAACATTCCTCCATCTCCTCGCAAGTCCCAGCGGACGGTGCCTAGGAAGGACAATAGCGAGCACAGAGTCAATCAACCCACAGGTACGTTCCCACAGCTTGCACAGTACACGATTCTCTATGCATTGAATGGGTTGTATGAGTGTCGATGCAAGGCCTAGGCATGTGTGACGCAGTAGAAATTAAGCCATGTGGGCCCTTGAAATGACGGCTGCCTGACCTGTGAAGTGCGACAATGGGATGTGAGGTCAATGCGCTGGTGTTGCACACCGTGGCGGTAGGCGGTCGAAGACCGCGGCGCAAAGCCGCATTGGTTAATATTGAACCCTATGGGTTTCAGGAGCCAATGACGAAGTGCGCCGGCGGTCGCGGTACGCACCGCCGCGGACGTGACTGCCATTTCCTATCAGCTTAATCACTCGAGACCTGATCATCCACAGGAGAGGACCTATACTGCAAGTTCTGCTGTGACCTCGGTCTGGAAGATACAATGGCAGCTGCGACTGGGAAAAGGGCCCCTGCCTTCACTTCTGAAGAATTGGAGAAACTCGTGGATGGGGTCCTCCCCCAGTATGCGCTACTCTACGGTCCTCCAGACCAACAGGTAAGTACACTGGGAGCATGCTTTGGGGGCAATGCCTGTGTTGAGTCGGGTGGATGAAAGATGGTGGGGAGGGGAGCGATTGTGGCATGCATCAAACGACGGATGAGAGCATGTGCCACATGGCAAGGGTGGGGATGGGGGGGCCACTCACATCGAGCATGCAGAAAATTATGACAATGTTATTTCTCCCCCTGTACATGTCACATAGGTCAGCGCCCATCAGAAAATCGACATTTGGCGTGCCATCGCCAAGGACGTCCGGACGCTGGGGGTCCACAACAGACGGGGCACCCACTGCCGCAAGAGGTGGGAGGACATCCGCCGCGGGAGCAGGAAGACCGCGGAGGCTCTGCTGGGGATGGCCTCCCAACGTAGGAGGGGTGCCACTCGTCAATTGACCCCCCTGATGTCTCGGATCCTGGCGGTGGCCTACCCAGATTTGGATGGGCGCGTGAGGACATCACAGCAGACACAAGGGGGTGAGTACCAGCACATTCTGCTATCTTAGCGCGCAGTGGAGGTGTCTGGGTGGGGGAGGAGGGCTGTGGGTATCCCTAGGCCAGGGCGATTTCTGTAGGCTAGGCCCCTCCGTAAGGCATGGCCCTGTGCCCCCGCCCCCCACCTCTGTAGGGTGCCAAGTACAGCTATCCATGGCCCTGTGTCACCTATGTGTGCAGTTGTCGTCCATAGGCTTGTAGGCCAAGTCCCAATGATTGAGTAGTGTACCCCAAGTGCGCGGCGTAGTGCAGGGGGCTTCTGTGTCTGTCCTCTCCGCCAACTGTGTTGCCAATGCATGCACTCAACATGTCTTTATTTCCCCCCCCCCCTTTTTTGCTGCTCTTCCTGTTCATGTGTGCATTAGCATCATCAGGCGGAGGCGAAGTGGCATCGAAGCACGAGGGAGCTGCATCTCACATGGCCCTGGAGGGCCATGCAACCGACTCGGAGTTCACCAGTGAGAAGGAGGGCGAGGGGAGCTCCACAACGGGGACACGTGGAGACATCAGCGACACAGACACGTCCTCGGAAGGGAGCCACCCAGCGCACCAGCTCCACCCTCCAAGCTGCCCCTCAGCGTTCGCCCCGTGCCCGCTCGCACACGAAGGCGGGCATCTCCTTCGCCCCAGGCACCTCAGGCCCTGCCCCAGTTACCCCTGCTGCCCTCAGTGAGGAGGTCATTGACCTCCTCAGGACGCTCATTGTTGGGCAGTCTACCCTTTTGAATGCCATCCAGGGGGTAGAAAGGGAGGTGCACCTGAGCAATGCATACCTGGAGGGCATTCATTCGGGTCAGGCTGCCCATCAGCGATCGTTCAACGCTCTGGCCTCAGCACTGACGGCAGCCATTGTCCCTGTCTCCTGCCTCCCTCCTCCAACTTCCTCCACCCAGTCCCACTCCCCTGTTCCTCTGCCTATCCCAGACACACCTACAGACCAGCCTGCACACACCTCAACACCCAAGGGCAGCTCATCCAGACATAAGCACCACACATCACACAAGCATTCACACAAGCAACAGCCACATGCAGACATACCAACAGCCACTGCCTCCTCTGTGTCCCCCTCCTCCTCATCTCCCTCCTCCCTCCCTGTGACGTCTCCACTCACACTTGCATGCACAACATCATCAGCCACTACGTCCATCACCAGCACACCCACCAGAACACTCCGCACACGTGCAGTCACCACCCCCACTGCCATTTACACGTCCCCTGTGTCTTCTCCCAGTGTGTCTGTCACCCCCTCTTCCAAACCACACAAACGCAGGCAGCCACCCACCCAACAGCCATCCACCTCACGACAGCGTCCGTCACAAGCACCTGCACCCAAAGACACCACACTTGACTCTCCTACAACCACATCCTCTTCCTCAACTCCCATACCCACTGCACCTACCCTTCCCACTGCTCCTAAAAAGTTTTTCCTGTCCAAAATTAACCTCTTTCCATCACCTGACCCACCCCCTCCATCTCGTAAGAGTCCAATCAGCACCTCAGCCACCACAACCCCTGGACCTACAAGGACCATAGTACAAGGATATTGGAGTCCACCACCTTCAAGGGCAGCTACATCGGCCAGCAGTAAAGGGACAGCCAGCCCACCCCCTGGGAAAAAATCCAAGAAAGGCAAGGCCCGGCGCGAGAGGCCAGAGACGGCAGCCTCCAAAGGCACTACCCTGGCACCGTCAGGAAGTGGGGTGCCACCTGGCACATCAACAAAGGGAGGCAAGGGCCACAGAGAATCACGGAAGGATGGCAAGGGCAGCACGGCCGACAAGTCCGGCAGCAGGCGAGCTGCCCAGGAGGGCCCCACCAGCCCCATTCCGGGTGTGAAGGAGGACACCCACGGGCCCGGGACTCCAGCACAGGAGGGCCCCGCAAGCAAGAAGTCGGATGGCGAGTGAACTCCATATATTGGCCGGATATGGTGCCCTGGAGACACATGTCAAGAACCGCTGAACAGGGCCCTTCAAGACAAGCACCGCTGAACAGGGCACTTCAAGACAAGCACCGCTGAACAGGGCAACACTGTCTCAAGAACCGCTGAACAGGGCCCTTCAAGACAAGCACCGCTGAACAGGGCCCTTCTAGACAAGCACCGCTGAACAGGGCACCGCCGTCTCAAGAACCGCTGAACAGGGCCCTTCAAGACAAGCACCGCTGAACAGGGCCCTTCAAGACAAGCTTAATAGTAACGCAATACACTGTTCCTAAGAAAGCCAGGGGACTGCAGGATGAGTGCTCTAGGGTCCCATAACTCAGGAGCACGAGTCCTCACACACCCAATTGGGTGTCATGCTTCATCATCGGACAAGCTCCTCGTCAGACTGGCGCTGCAATGTCTGACGGGCACCACCCAATGGGGGGCTCTTTGCCGGAGATCGTCTCGATGATGCCGCTCTCGCCCTCAGGTAGATAAAGGGGGAAGACACCGAGGAGGGTTAGAAAAAGAAAGAATCTAAAATTGGCTCTGAACCCTGTCTCGTTTTGACTTTATTCTATTAATGTCGGGTAGAGGCCAAGATTAAAATACTCAACAAAAGAGTGAAACAGAGGTAATGCTCAACCACTCTCTAACTGTATATCTCATAGTGGGGGGTCAGGAAACTACAGGACCCCACCTCTGTATTGGGTCGACATGTTTCGCGTCTCAGCGGTCCATATGGATCCAATGACGCTTCCTCAGGACCTAGTGTAAACGAAACTCCTCCAACTGTAAGCTAAATTGGCTAATTATAAATCAGAACTGACAGTCAAAACATTAGATAACGTCAGTCACTTACAATAGTCCATTGTGGCCATAAATTCTGTTCCTATTCGTCGCCCTGGAAAATATCAATACATTAATTGAAGAGTTAATAAAAACAGAGTGAGTGATAAACTGTGTGGCAAACGGTGATAGTGTGGTGATAACATATCCATGCCAAAAGAAAAGGAAAAAAGGAAGAAGTGAGACAATGTATATATGCTTACCCTCCCATTTAGAGTAAGGGCTTCCTGGGATCACGCGGGCCTACAGCCAGATGCGCATACCAAACTAATCGTTGCATAGGAAGCAATAAAACATGGGGATGAATCACATTGTTTGCAATATGGACAATGTACATTCCCTTGTCACAGTAATCAGCAAGTCACAACATTATATCCCATATAGATATTCCAATGAGTATCAGGTCAACATTTAGGACTGAAATGTGCTGAAACTAGCATTATCATAAGAATAGTAACTTATGATATACCGTCTTCGTAATCATTCACTATTCCCAAATGAAGAGCCATATCAGCGAGTGAAAATAATTATAGTTGTTTAGGTATTCAAAAGTAGACCAGAACATGATTCAAGATAATCAAAGCACCACTCAGTTAGACATAAGTTGTCACGTTATACATCACAAGTATGGGGAGCCAGCATACTATAATTATAGAGAGCCCGGGAGGATATATCAGACAAGCTGTAAAGCGTTCTTATTCTGACACTCGAGCAGAGTTTTAGAAACACACGTAGCGTCGGCTATACTGCACTTACTTGTGGATGCCTGGTTGCGGGTGGATACACCTACCCTAGTCGCGCTCCCGTAGATGACTGGGAGACGCGACCGGGGCCGCATAAGAACACGCGCTAGATGAGAAAATTGAAAGCCGGTGCGCACGTTGCTAGGAGACGCAAACACGTCCCCGGCAGCGCGGCCGGTCGTAGAAATCGAAGATGGACTTAGATTAATGCTGGGTTGAAAAGCCGAAGATGGCGGCCATTATTAAAAGGTGGGGTAGCCCAGACGTTAGTGTATTGATGGTAGTTCGAGGCACATAGCCTACATAATGCAATTCTATTAAGGAGGGATATAAAAACTAATGGAGTCTAGGACTACGGGTGTACAATATTGCTCATCTTGGCATCAAACATTAACACAATGTATGTTTTTTATAGAAATGATAGTCAATCGATATAATAGTCAAGGGTATATAACAAACTGGGTACCTCTCTAGTGGGCGGAGATAACACATCCTAAGACTGCAGGTACTGACTGGTCCTAATCTTGCCAAAGGAATTAACGAAGCTCATATTTGATCTTAATGTCACATAGTCATGGAGTCTCTCATAAATGTCGTGTGCCCCCATTGATAAATAAAGTATGATAAATGAGGCTGTCGGTAATGCATGGATCACACAAAAAGAAGCTGATTTTCTAGACACACCATGTCCTAGAATTCCATACTTCTACTGCCTCCCGAAAATCCACAAAGGGAAAACCCCTCCCCCTGGTCGCCCTATAGTCTCAGGTATAGGCTCGATTCTTGAACCCCTCTCGACTTTCTGCGACCATTTTTTGCAACCTCTTGTACAGCAATCTTCCACTTATCTGAAAGACACTTAAGATGTTCTCAAGCTGATTGAATCTATCAATACCACAGATATTGTTCAAGCATTGATCACTTTAGATGTCGAAGCACTGTACACCAATATCCCACAACAAGACACTTTGTCAGTAGTTGAGTCAGCCCTGCTCGCTGCTACTCTGCAGTCTACCACACCTGTACATTTTATCATGCATTGTGCCTCCCTAGCCATGACAGAGAACTTTTTCCAGTTTGAAGATCTGCTTTTTCATCAAATTCGAGGGACATCAATGGGTAGCACTTTTGCTCCAAGTTTAGCATGTCTCTATATGTATGACTTTGAAAAACGATTCATACTACTTGATTCCAACCCGTTTTACGGCAACATTAAATTGTGGCGCCGATACATTGACAACATCTTGGTCATTTGGCAGGGCCACATTGACGAAGTTACAGCCTTTACTACTTGGATTAACAATTTGGATCCCTTTTTACACTTTACCTCCTCAGTCTCAACCACCACGATCCCTTTTTTGGATCTAGAGATCAGCATGGATGGAGGCAAACTAAAGACCAACACTTATAATAAAACTACAGATCGTAATAGTTTATTACTATATGACAGTTTCCATCCTAAAGCGCTCAGGGATAACTTACCTTTTGGTCAGTTTTTGCGGTTACGCCGCAACTGTTGCAGCATCCGGTCCTTCGACTCACAAGCCACAGAACTAAAACATAAATTAGGTGACCGCCACTATCCCACCAATGTGGTTAATATCGCCTACAAACGAGCCAAATATAGTGACAGAGAGTCACTACTCCATACGGCCCCTAGGTGTCCAGTGAATAAATTAACTTGTGTCACTACCTTCACACCACTGTCCAACACCATTAAGAAAATCGTCAATAAGAGATGTAATATCCTGTGCAGTGGCGGCGAGAACATCCCAAAGCCACTGTTTGCGTTCAAAAGGACGACTAATCTGAAAGATATACTGATCCATACGCGACCTAAACCACAGGCATTATCCAAAAGACAAGGGACATTGTGGGACTTACCTCCAGTAACTGGACACTACCCGTGTGGTAACTGCAACGTCTGTGCACTAACGAAACGATTAGACACTCTTGATCTAGCACCGATAGGCAACTGGCGACTGCTCAAACATACTAACTGTAACACTACGTTTTGTGTCTATTTGATCACTTGTCCTTGTGGCCTACAATATGTAGGGATGACCACCAGAGCAGTCAGAATTAGAATCTACGAACACCGCAGCAATATTCGCTGTGGACGAACTTCGACGAAACGTAGTATTCATTTCATCGAGGTACAACACAGCCCGGATGACATGTGGTGGGTTGTATTACAAACATGTGCCAAAAAAAGCACTGAATCCCTTTTTGAACTGGAACAGCGCTGGGTGTTTAAATTGGGGACGCATCGGAAGGGATTAAATGACGACATCCCATGGACGAGCTTCCCTCGCTCATCTTCTGACTTTATTAATCAATGGGGGCACACGACATTTATGAGAGACTCCATGACTATGTGACATTAAGATCAAATATGAGCTTCGTTAATTCCTTTGACAAGATTAGGACCAGTCAGTACCTGCAGTCTTAGGATGTGTTATCTCCGCCCACTAGAGAGGTACCCAGTTTGTTATATACCCTTGACTATTATATCGATTGACTATCATTTCTATAAAAAACATACATTGTGTTAATGTTTGATGCCAAGATGAGCAATATTGTACACCCGTAGTCCTAGACTCCATTAGTTTTTATATCCCTCCTTAATAGAATTGCATTATGTAGGCTATGTGCCTCGAACTACCATCAATACACTAACGTCTGGGCTACCCCACCTTTTAATAATGGCCGCCATCTTCGGCTTCTCAACCCAGCATTAATCTAAGTCCATCTTCGATTTCTACAACCGGCTGCGCTGCCGGGGACGCGTTTGCGTCTCCTAGCAACGCGCGCACCGGCTTTCAATTTTCTCATCTAGCGCGTGTTCTTATGCGGCCCCGGTCGCGTCTCCCAGTCATCTACGGGAGCGCGACTAGGGTAGGTGTATCCACCCGCAACCAGGCATCCACAAGTAAGTGCAGTATAGCCGACGCTACGTGTGTTTCTAAAACTCTGCTCGAGTGTCAGAATAAGAACGCTTTACAGCTTGTCTGATATATCCTCCCGGGCTCTCTATAATTATAGTATGCTGGCTCCCCATACTTGTGATGTATAACGTGACAACTTATGTCTAACTGAGTGGTGCTTTGATTATCTTGAATCATGTTCTGGTCTACTTTTGAATACCTAAACAACTATAATTATTTTCACTCGCTGATATGGCTCTTCATTTGGGAATAGTGAATGATTACGAAGACGGTATATCATAAGTTACTATTCTTATGATAATGCTAGTTTCAGCACATTTCAGTCCTAAATGTTGACCTGATACTCATTGGAATATCTATATGGGATATAATGTTGTGACTTGCTGATTACTGTGACAAGGGAATGTACATTGTCCATATTGCAAACAATGTGATTCATCCCCATGTTTTATTGCTTCCTATGCAACGATTAGTTTGGTATGCGCATCTGGCTGTAGGCCCGCGTGATCCCAGGAAGCCCTTACTCTAAATGGGAGGGTAAGCATATATACATTGTCTCACTTCTTCCTTTTTTCCTTTTCTTTTGGCATGGATATGTTATCACCACACTATCACCGTTTGCCACACAGTTTATCACTCACTCTGTTTTTATTAACTCTTCAATTAGTGTATTGATATTTTCCAGGGCGACGAATAGGAACAGAATTTATGGCCACAATGGACTATTGTAAGTGACTGACGTTATCTAATGTTTTGACTGTCAGTTCTGATTTATAATTAGCCAATTTAGCTTACAGTTGGAGGAGTTTCGTTTACACTAGGTCCTGAGGAAGCATCATTGGAGCCATATGGACCGCTGAGATGCGAAACATGTCGACCCAATACAGAGGTGGGGTCCTGTAGTTTCCTGACCCCCCACTATGAGATATACAGTTAGAGAGTGGTTGAGCATTACCTCTGTTTCACTCTTTTGTTGAGTATTTTAATCTTGGCCTCTACCCGACATTAATAGAATAAAGTCAAAACGAGACAGGGTTCAGAGACAATTTTAGATTCTTTCTTTTTCTAACCCTCCTCGGTGTCTTCCCCCTTTATCTACCTGAGGGCGAGAGCGGCATCATCGAGAAGATCTCCGGCAAAGAGCCCCCCATTGGGTGGTGCCCGTCAGACATTGCAGCGCCAGTCTGACGAGGAGCTTGTCCGATGATGAAGCATGACACCCAATTGGGTGTGTGAGGACTCGTGCTCCTGAGTTATGGGACCCTAGAGCACTCATCCTGCAGTCCCCTGGCTTTCTTAGGAACAGTGTATTACGTTACTATTAAACTTGCATTGGAGGATATACACTGGACCTTAATCCCTCCCAATCCCCCCTTTCTTTGACCCTTCAAGACAAGCACCACTGAACAGGGCCCTTCAAGACAAGCACCGCTGAACAGGGCACCGCCGTCTCAAGAACCGCTGAACAGGGCCCTTCAAAACAAGCACCGCTGAACAGGGCCCTTCAAGACAAGCACCGCTGAACAGGGCCCTTCAAGACAAGCACCGCTGAACAGGGCCCTTCAAGACAAGCACCGCTGAACAGGGCACCGCCGTCTCAAGAACCGCTGAACAGGGCCCTTCAAGACAAGCACCGCTGAACAGGGCCCTTCAAGACAAGCACCGCTGAACAGGGCACCGCCGTCTCAAGCACCGCTTCGCTGGGCCCTTCATCTCAAGCACCGCTCCGCTGGGCACCGCCGTCTCAAGCACCGCTCCGCTGGGGCCTTCATCTCTGCACCGCTCCGCTGGGCCCTTCATCTCAAGCACCGCTCCGCTGGGCACCGCCGTCTCAAGCACCGCTCCGCTGGGCCCTTCATCTCTGCACCGCTCCGCTGGGCACCGCCGTCTCAAGCACCGCTTCGCTGGGCCCTTCATCTCTGCACCGCTCCGCTGGGCACCACCGTCTCAAGCACCACTTCGCTGGGCCCTTCATCTCAAGCACCGCTCCGCTGGGCACCGCTCCGCTGGGCACCGCCGTCTCAAGCACCGCTCCGCTGGGCCCTTCATCTCAAGCACCGCTCCGCTGGGCCCTTCATCTCAAGCACCGCTCCGCTGGGCCCTTCATCTCAAGCACCGCTCCGCTGGGCACCGCCGTCTCAAGCACCGCTCCGCTGGGCCCTTCATCTCAAGCACCGCTCCGCTGGGCACCGCCGTCTCAAGCACCGCTTCGCTGGGCCCTTCATCTCTGCACCGCTCCGCTGGGCACCGCCGTCTCAAGCACCGCTTCGCTGGGCCCTTCATCTCAAGCACTGCTCCACTGGGCACCGCCGTCTCAAGCACCGCTCCGCTGGGCCCTTCATCTCAAGCACCGCTCCGCTGGGCCCTTCATCTCAAGCACCGCTCCGCTGGGCACCGCCGTCTCAAGCACCGCTCCGCTGGGCCCTTCATCTCAAGCACCGCTCCGCTGGGCACCGCCGTCTCAAGCACCGCTTCGCTGGGCCCTTCATCTCTGCACCGCTCCGATGGGCACCGCCGTCTCAAGCACCGCTACGCTGGGCCCTTCATCTCTGCACCGCTCCGCTGGGCACCGCCGTCTCAAGCACCGCTCCGCTGGGCCCTTCATCTCTGCACCGCTCCGCTGGGCCCTTCAAGTCAAGCACCGCTGGCCCATTGGCAGAAGGGGCAGGCCCGGATCTGTGTCGGGCAGGGCTGCACGATGCACTCTGGGCACCATGCCTCCTCCAGTACCAGTGGAGTCTGTAATCCACTTGAGAGACTGTGGCTTTGCACTCCCCAGGATGGTACAGTGGGCAACCCACCCACTGTAGAGACTTGTGAGACTGTGGCTTTGCACTCCCCAGGATGTAACAGTGGGCAAGCCACCCACTGTAGAGACTTGTGAGACTGTGGCTTTGCACTCCCCAGGATGGCACAGTGGGCAAGCCACCCACTGTAGAGACTTGTGAGACTGTGGCTTTGCACTCCCCAGGATGTAACAGTGGGCAAGCCACCCACTGTAGAGACTTGTGAGACTGTGGCTTTGCACTCCCCAGGATGGCACAGTGGGCAAGCCACCCACTGTAGAGACTTGTGAGACTGTGGCTTTGCACTCCCCAGGATGGCACAGTGGGCAAGCCACCCACTGTAGAGACTTGTGAGACTGTGGCTTTGCACTCCCCAGGATGTAACAGTGGGCAAGCCACCCACTGTAGAGACTTGTGAGACTGTGGCTTTGCACTCCCCAGGATGGCACAGTGGGCAAGCCACCCACTGTAGAGACTTGTGAGACTGTGGCTTTGCACTCCCCAGGATGTAACAGTGGGCATGCCACCCACTGTAGAGACTTGTGAGACTGTGGCTTTGCACTCCCCAGGATGGCACAGTGGGCAAGCCACCCACTGTATGGACTTGAGAGACTGTGGCTTTGCACTCCCCAGGATGGTACAGTGGACAAACCACCCACTGTATGGACTTGAGAGACTGTGGCTTTGCACTCCCCAGGATGGGACAGTGACCATGGAGGCCCCTTGTGGATCTGGCGTCGTGGACTCATGTGGCTGAGGTGCCTCCCCTTCCCTTCCCCCTGAGGTGCCTGTAGTTTTTCTATCTGATGCCCCTGCAGTGTTCTCTCCAATGGATTTGGGTCTCCTGTGTGGGCTTTGCCCATGTGTTGAGGCCCATTGGCCCACGTACAATGACTGAAACCCAATTTGGACAGGACAATTTACATATGTGTATATAGTTATAGATGTTGGAAATAATTTTTTACTTAGCCTTACAATATATTTGAATTTCTTGATCATTTTATTTTGTCTTGGCATTCTTCCAGGGGGTTTGGGGGGTGTCACTCTGAGTTGTTGCTCTGCATTGATGTGTAGGTAGTTGTGGGTGAGGGTGGGTGTGTCGCGTATGTGTGTGCCCGTAATCTTTTCTCCTCCCCCCTCCCCTGTGTCGTAGGTGCAGTACTCACTGTTGTCTTCTGCGCCGGCGTTCGTGCTCCTGGTAGAGGAGCAGGTAGACAATAGCTGGTTGCATGTGTAGTTCTGGTTCCATGCTGTCCAGATTCCTCGTGGAGTGTGTAGAGGTGAGCGTTTTCCGGTTCGTAGTCTGTTTCCACCGTGTTTTTATCGGCGGGGCTCCCGCCCCGGATAAGGTGGCGGATTGGTGAGTTGTGATAGGGTGGGCGGTACATTGTCTCCCGCCTGTCTGTTGGCGGTGACCGCCGTGCTGTTTGTTTGTCCCGCCGTGGCGGTCGGAGTGTTAAAGTGGTGGTCTGTGTTGGTGGTTTCCGCCAGGGTCAGAATTCAATTTTTTTGACCGCCTGCCTGTTGCCGGGTTGGCCGCCGCTTTAACACCGACCGCCAGGGTTGGAATGACCCCCACAGTCTCTCAAGTGGGTGGTTTGCCCACTGCTTGGTCCTGGGGAGTACAAAGCCACAGTCCCTCAAGTGGGTGGTTTGCCCACTGCTTGGTCCTCGGGAGAGCAAGGCCACAGTCTCACAAGTGGGTGTTTTGCCCACTGCTTGGTCCTGGGGAGTGCAAAGCCACAGTCTCTCAAGTGGGCGGTTTGCCCACTGGTTCTGAAGGGGGCCTTGTGCCCAGTGTGCTTCATCCTGGCAAGGAGGAGGTGAGTGGATGACTTCTTCTAATGGTTCTGGAGGGGGCCTTGTGGCCAGTGAGATTCATCCTGGCAAAGAGGGGGTGAGTGGATGGCTTCTTCCCCTGGTTCTGGAGGGGGCCTTGTGCCCAGTGTGCTTCATCCCGGCAAGGAGGGGGTGAGTGGATGGCTTCTCCACTGGTTCTGGGGGGGGGCTGTGGACAGTGTGGTTCATCCTGGCAAGGAGGGGTGAGTGAATGGCTTATTCCACTGGTTCTGGAGGGGGCCTTGTGCCCAGTGTGCTTCATCCTGGCAAGGAGGAGGTGAGTGGATGGCTTCTTCCACTGGTTCTGGAGGGGGCCTGGTGCCCTGTGGTGCAGTACTTGGGGAGTGCAAGGTCACAGTCTCTCACCTGGGTGTTTCACCTACAGGATTTGCAGGGTCCAGGACGCACTACAGCCCATGGAGGCAGGACTACACACTGCCCGCTGGCGGTGACGGCTGCTCAGTGGTGGCAGTGGCAGTGCTCGTGTCGGGGATGCCAGTGGTGGGTGGAGGCTCCAGTCCTTCCCCTGCAGCCTCAGACGGCTGCCCACTGGGGCTGCTACTGCTGGTGGCAGTGCTGGTGGTGGTGCAGGCAGTGGTGGGGGGAGGCTCCAGCCCTTCCACTGCAGCCTCGGACGGCTGCCCACTGGGGCTGCTGCTGCTGGTGGCGGTGCAGGCAGTGGTGGGGGCGGGCTCCAGCCCTTCCCCTGCAGCCTCGGATGGCTGAACCACAATGGTTGGCGGATGGGGCTCAGAATCAGTCCCAGCACCAGGCCTCCTGTCCTTCCTGCCTGCAGATGCAGGCCCCTTGTCCATCCCGTTGGCAGCTGGTGGTGCCTCCTTGCCCTTCCCCCTCCTTGCCCTACCCCTTGGCAGGTGGTGGTGCCTCCTTGCCCTTTCCCTTTGCAGCTGGTGGTGCCTCCTTGCCCTTCCCCTTGGCAGCTGGTGATGCCTCCTTGCCCTTCCCTTTGGCAACTGGTGCAGGCACGCTTTCAGTGCTGATGGCTGGTTCCCTGGAGCCTCTCCCACCTGCAATAGCTGCCGACACTACTGTGGCCGTGGACTGGTGGCTGAGGTGATCGCCTGGGTTCTGACCACCCTGGCCCAATGTAGGGACGGGGGAAGAGGTCAACGGTGGAGATGAAAATCTTCTTAGGGACACTGGGGCTGGAAGAGGGAGAAGGTTTGGGAGTGGAGGAAGAAGAAGTGGTTGTAGAAGGTGTCTGTCTGCTGTGTGTGGGTGCAGGTGCATGGGCTGGATCCTGTTGTGAGATGAATGGCTGTTGGGTGTCTGAGTGCTTGCGTTTGTGTACTTTGGGAGGAGGGGGCACAGACACAGTGAGAGAGGACACAGAGGATGTGTGCATGGATGTGGGGGTGGTCACTTCCAGTGAGGAGTGTGTAGTGATAGGAGTGCTGGTGGTGGTGGTGGTGGTAGTGGATAAGGATGTAGTGCATGCAGGTGTGAGTGGAGACACTACTGGGAGGGAGGTGCACAACGAGGAGGAGGGGAACACAGTGGAGGCAGTGGATATTTGTATGTCTGCATCTGGATGGTGTTTGTGTGAGTGCCTGTGGGATGATGTGTGGTGCTTGTGTTTGCCTGAGCCACTCCTGTGTGTTGTCTTGGTGCATGCTGGTCTGAATGTGTGCTTTGGATAGGTTGGGGTTGAGGGGAATGGGACAGGGTAGAGGAAGTTGGAAGGGGGAGGCTAGAAACAGGGACAATGGCTGCCATCAGGGAGGAGGCCAGAGCCTGGATTGATCTCTGTTGGGCCGCCATGCCAGAGTGAAGGCCCTCCAGGAATGCATTTGTTTGTTGCAAATGGGCTGCCAGCCCCTGCATGGCATTCACTATGGTTGACTGCCCTGAGATTGATCGCAAGAGGTCAATAGCCTCCTCACTGAGGGCAGCAGGGCTAACTGGGGCAGGGCCTGAAGTGCCTGGGGCGAAGGAGATGCCCAACCTCATCGGTGAGCGGGCATGTGTAACATGCTGAGGGGATGCTGGGAGGGCGGTGCTGGTACAGGTGGTGGCGGCTGTATCTGTAGTTGGGGTGGGCACAGAGGTGCATACCTGATACCCACAGACCCCTGCCGAGGGGGTCAGGGTTCGACGGCACCCCTTCCTCGTTGGGAGGCCATCCCCAGCTGGGCCTCCGCAATCTTCCTTGCCCAGCGTCTCAGGTCCTCCCACCGTTTGCAATAATGGGTGCTCTGCCTGCCGTAGACCCCCAGGGTCCACCATCCTTGGTGATGGCACGCCGTATACCCTTTTGCTGATGGGCGCTGACCTGCAGGAAAAGAGACATAGAAAAAGGTATCAGTCATACCGTCTGGCCTGTTACACTAATGGCCCACCATAGCCCTCACATCCCCTTACGCACAGACAGTGCCCACAATACATACAGCACGCTGTCCAGAACCCTTCCACCAACCCCCCCCACACAAGGCTTTCACACACAGCACTCCATGCATTTATGCCCCCTGCATCATGCTCACAATGCATTCACCTGTTGGTCTGGATGCCCATACAGCAATCGGTACTGCGGTAGGACCCCATCCACCAGCCTCTCCAACTCCGCAGAGGTGAAGGCAGGGCCCTTTCCCCAGTAACACGAGCAATGGTTGGTTCCAGACACAGGTCACAGTAGCACTTGCAGTTTAGGTCCTCTCCTGTTAAAGGTCAGGTAGCAAGTGAGTGAACAGATAGAAAATGGCGGTCACGTCCGCGCTGGTGCGTACCGTCACTGCTGGCGTACATCACCATTGGCCACTGTAACCCATAGGGCCCAATGACAACCAATGAGGAGTTGCATGGCAGTACTCGACCACCTCCCGCAACTGCGCACAGCGTCAGTGGCATTACCCCATTTCCACATGCCCATCCACACAGGACAGGCAGATGCAATTTCAGTGGGGGGCAGGCCATGGCACGTAACTGCGTCACAGTACACCTAGGCACCATTTGGGTCTATCCAACAGTATACTGTTACAGTCACAACATGCAATGCAGTGTAGTGTTTGGAAATGTGGAATACTGACCAGCTGCTCACTGTTTTGCCCCCTAGATTACAACCGCTGCAGATGAATCGGAGATGCAGACATCCCCCTATGTACAGACCTCTGGTGGACTTGGCAACAATAGAGGACAGGCACATTATCCTCACCTATAGACTGGACAGGGCCACAATCACAGAGCTGTGTGCCCAATTGAATCCAGAACTGATATCTGCTATTTGTCACCCCTCTGGAATCCCCCCTCTTGTGCAAGTCCTATCTGTGCTCCATTTCTTGGCAACTGGCTCCTTCCAAGTGACAGTGGGCTTGGCAGCAGGAATGTCTCAGCCAGTGTCCTCAATAGTGCTGACCAGAGTGTTGGTTGCCCTGATTAAACACATGTGCAGCTACATTGTTTTCCCCCAGGTGGAGGATTTGGCTACAGTGAAAGGTGACTTCTATGCAATGGGACATATCCCCAATATTATTGGGGCTATTGATGGTACACATATTGCATTGCCGTGTCGTCAGTAGGAAGTGTGGAGCAGCAGGATGAGGACCTCCCGGAAATGGATGTTGAACAGTTCCAGCCAATCTTGGGCGGGGGCCCGACAGTGACACCACAGACTGCAGAGGACATGCTGTAGGGCGAGCTGCACCTGGTCAGCGGCGAAATCACTGTCCAGTACTAACATTGCATATATCACAGGCTTGTCAATGTTATCTTCACTAAGCACTGTGCAAGTCTAATGTGCCTTTCTCTAGTACACCAAGTTATTATTATTTGCCTGTACTGCCTATGTCCCCCCCTTACACCTTGGTGTAATCATACATGAACAATAATCTTTCCGTTGGGTATCAGCATTTCAGTGCTATTGGCTGACCACCAGTTATTTACTCAGCCGGGGAGGGGGAGTTCACTGTTATATTTACGTTTTCTTAACAGGTTTGTTCGCAGGTTTATAAATGGGTTTGCTGGGGTGTGCAGGACGGGTTCCATGGTGGGGGGGGGGGCAGTGGTGGGGGGCAGTGTGCAGTGGGGATGTTTTTGGCACTCTAACGCTAATCAGAATGCGTTTTTACAGACGCTGTCCATATCCCTTCTCCTTAACCCGGTGGCACCATGTTACTGGGGAGGTGATGTTAATGGCACTCCTTGCATTGAATTAGATAGGTCTCACCCCCCCGGTGCAGTGAGCCCAGTCATTTGTGCTTGCACACCAGTTACGCCTATGGGCCACAAACAACCAACTACATGATGCCTGGTACAGTCTGCACCCAACTGGGCGAGTGAAGTCGTATTACTCTGGTTTGCATGTCCAGCACACTAGGATCAATCTGGTTTACTGCAACCCCGAAGCATTGCTGAAGGTCACCGTTGCAATGTATTATCCGACCATTCATCTTTGCAGGTGCGGATACAATGGAGCCGCACCCCTCAGAGTATTCCAACTTAGAGACTGGCCGTAATGGCACTGTATGACGCCGCTTATAGGGAGAACTTGAGAGGGCACTTTGAATCTTACTGTGAGCTTAAGCAAACACAGCATCGAATGTGGGGACTGAATGGGATGCCTTTAAAGTGGTATTGAGAGGTCACGCGATAAACAAAATTACGGGCGGCGCTGCTCCTGCCTCAGGAGCTCCGGGATGATTATAAGCAACTTCTACCTACAGATGCGGGGGCAGCTGCATCATTGGCGACTACACAGATCGCTCACCAACAGTCACTAGACAGATTGGCCCAGCTGCATTACAATGACTACCAAGCCCGTAAACATGCAGAGGGAGACAAGGCGGGCAAACTGCTGGCTTGGCTCCTTCGGTCAGAGCGCGCCGAAACACTAATCACTGCATTGCGGGGTGGGAATGACCAACTACTGAACACACAGGAGGAAATTAATGCAGCATTTTATTAATATTTTTCCACACTTTACACAGCCACGGAGTCGGGAGGAGTGCGTTGTGGCAGAGGAGTTTCTGGGGTCCCTCCACTCACCTAGAGTGTCCCCTGCAGATAGGGAGGCATTGGAGGCTTCCTTACAGCTTACAGAAATTGAGGAGGTCATTAAAGACATGGAGCGGGGGAAGACACCAGGCACTGATGGGTGGGCGATTGAATTTTATGCTACATATCAGGCAATGTTAGCCCCTAAACTGCTAGCAATGTACAATGCAGCGTACACTAAGGGGATCCTCCCGGCCTCCTTGAGGGAGGCGACGTTGTTGGTCCTCTCCAAACCAGGCAGAGACCCCTTACTGTTGGGGTCATACTGGCCACTATCGTTACTTAACTCCGATTACATGATCCTAAGCCGTACGTGAGCAGACAGACTTATGCCCATAATCCCTGGCTTAGTTCATTCTGACCAGAACGGATTCATTCCGGGCAGAAGCACTTTCCTCAACCTTCGCCGATTGTTCTCTATTAAGGACTGGGCGAGAGTGAGGGAGAGGGGCACTGTGGTGGCCTCACTGGATATAGAAAAAGCATTCGATACACTGGAGTGGGCCTATCTGCTGAGGGTACTGCAAAAGATGGGATTCGGGCCTAATTTCCTGAAATGGATAACTCTGTTATATCAGGCACATTTAGCCCGGGTGAAGATGGGTGCTATGATCTCTAAACCCTTCGATATTGGACGTGGGACACGACAGGGATGCCCCTTGTCACCACTTCTCTTTGCGCCAGCAATGGAGCCCTCGCGCAAGCCCTGAGAATGAGAGCGCCTGATTGGGGACTGTACATGGGAGGGGTATGGCACGTCGTCTCGCTATACGCAGATGACGCACTGGTATACCTTCGCGATTCTGTTGCGGTCTTGCCCCAGTTGATGGCATTGCTGCAGGGGTTTGGCAAGGCGTCCAGCCTCAAGGTAAATTGGGCGAAGTCCTGTTTGTTCCCTCTTACGCCTCTGACTGCGGCTCAACGTGAACAATTACCTAACACCTGCCTGTCGTGGGCATGCAACACTATCAAATACCTCAGGGTCAGGATATACCGCGAGGAAAAGGATTTAAAAGATGCAAATATTGGTAGTGTACTAATGGGAGAGAGGTCTTCGTTACAATTCTGGACTTCCCTCCTGCTCTCCCCATTGGGCAGACTAGCCATCGCTAAGATGCTGGTGCTCCCAAGATTGCTATACCACTTCTCGGCTCTCCTGATCTTCCTCCCGTATAAATGGTTTGCTGAGTTGTGTTCCCTTCTTACAGCATTGATATGGGGTAAAGGTAGAAGCTGGGTAGCATTAAACAAGCTTTATGCACCTATGTTGGAGGGAGGACTGGGTGCCCCAAATTTTGAGCATTATTTCGTAGCAGCCCAACTCCAATGGCCTATGCATTGGCTAGCAGGACAAAACGTGTACGAACTATGCGCCACATGCAAACAAGGAGGCACAGATAAACTGTTAAGCTGGTTAATGACTCCAAACCCTGACACGCCACTCGATAATAGTAATTTATTAATGAGAAATGCCAAGAAGTGCTGGCTCAGTACACGCATAAATTGAGGCAGGTATTCCCATATGTGCCACAACTATTGCTGTGTGCCCTGCCGGGTTGTGCTAATACTCTACATAAACCAACGGCGACTGCCTGGGAAGTTGCCGGAATAGTGGTGTGGGACGAACTCTTTGAGGACCATATGCTGATCCCGTTTACTAGCTCAGTGAATGATTTCAGTGTGTCTGTGGGCACCTGTCTTACTTATGCGGCATTGACTCGACTTGCGGCAATCTACTGGGGCACTATGCCCAGGGAGCCTGAAACATCAGTTTTGCTCCAGACACTGCTGACACACGGGGGTGAGAGGAAGGCAATCACAATCATCTACAAAGCGATACACATAGATGCTAAATGTCCCCTTACATTGCTCCAAGCATACTGGGAGGAAGCGCTCCAAAGGGAACTCACAGATGCACAATGGGAACAAACCCCCACAGTCCCGAAAATTATTTCAATGAATGTCTGCTACAAATACATTCAGTTTAATTATCTACATCGCACTTACCTCACCCCTGCGAGGTTGGTGAGGATCTACCCATCTGCAGTGGATAGGTGCCTGAGATGCCACAATGGGAATGCAGATTTTCTATGCATGGTATGGTCCTTCCCCTAAGTGGTTGAGTATCGGGAAACTGTAACTGAGACGCTAAATAAAATTACGGGGGGAACATGCGTCGTGACATGGCACACTTTATGCTCGGCATAACACGCAGAGCCCCTAAGAACAAACCAGCGAACCAAATCTTAGACTTAGCGCTCATACTAGCAAAAAGAAGTTTAGCAATGTGCTGGAAATCTGTCACTACCCCACCAGTGTCGAGATGGCTCGCAGACCTACGCAATAGAGTTCTGGCAGAACAACAAATTTAATATTGTCACATGCCCCGGCTGGCCCCCCATCCTACCCCCCAAACTGGACAGCATTTCTTGAGGGGATTGAGAGCATACTCGGTCGGCAAGCAGTGTAGTGAGGTGTAGGGCAGGGGTGGTTCCCCTCCTCCCCCGCCTGTACTGGGCCTGCTCTGGTCCCAATTGTAATTTGTAAATCTGACTCATGCATCTTTTGGCATACTCTAGCTGCACACCTAGTTAACTATAGTTTTGTTATTGTTTGGTTTTTATGATCATAGTATGGAACATGGACATCATTCAGTAGTATTTAAATTATCAACCTATGGACGACTCTAATCAGTACACATACATCAATTTGTTATGTCTAGCTTTATGATAATGGTTGTCAAACATAATGCATTATGTGACAATACCTATGTACAAGCATTGATCTGTTGCAGCTAAACGATTGTTATACTGTATAGCTTTGCAATCGGAAACAACTTCTAATATTCAGAAAAATAAAGAAATATGGAATAAATAAAAAAGTATCCTGGGTCTGTGCATAATGCCTGTATCCTGAGGAATAGCAGCATCCCATATGGGATGGCTCAACTCCAGAGGCACTGGGTGTGGCTAATAGGTGAGCCCATGGTTCCCACCCAGTTGGTATTGGTGCATGGGTATGGTGTTTACCATAAGGGTTAGTGTTTGGCTAACAGGTATCCCTCGATATTTGCAGGTGACTCTGGTTACCCCAAACTCTCATGGCTACTGACCCCTGTGAGGAATCCCAGGACAAAGGCAGAGGAACGTTACAATGAGGCACATGGGCGAACAAGAAGAATCATAGAAAGGACATTCTGTCTCCTGAAGGCCAGATTTTGTTGCCTCCATCTAACTGGTGGATCCCTGTACTACTCACCCAAGAAGGTCTGCCAGATAATCGTGGCATGCTGCATGTTGCATAACCTTGCCTTAAGACGCCAGGTAACTTTTCTGAAGGAGCATGAGGCTGCAGATGGGCGTGTGGCAGCAGTGGACAACAGAACAGCTATTATACACCAGTACTTCCAGTGACACACAGGTAACTTAATTTTGCATTGACAGTTTTGTATTTGACATTGTACATGGGGGGCAGATTCTCCCAGTTCTATGGCCACTTACTGTACCCTTTGGCATCTCTATTTTCAGATATCTGTGCCCCACTCTGGCACCTGGTGTGTTGACTGCAGCCAACTACAGGTCATTCCTATGTATCAATTACTGTACAGTTGTAATGAGGTGTTTAATCCTTGTTAAAGGAATACATAGGTAAATCGTTTGACATACTCCATTCTTGTATTTTTACAAAGGGTGTTTATTTAAGTGCTGATAAGTAGAGGGGTATGTGCTGAGGTGATGGTGGAGCAAAGTCCAGGATAGAGTTCAGTCTATTTGTATCACAAGTGCATTGTCCAAGGGGGCATAGTAAGGGGAGCAATGGCAGTTCAAGGTGGACAGGGTGACAGAGTGGGACACAAGGGTGACAATCATGAGAGTCCTATTTCCTGGCAGGGGTCTTGGCAATGTTCTCTGGCTTCTGCCTGGATCGCAGGGACCGTTTGCGGGGTGGTTCTCCTTCTGCAGGGGGAGGGGTGCTGGTGGCCTGTTGTTCCTGTGGCGGGGCCTCCTGTCCACTAGCGGCAGCAGAGGTGGAGGGCTGTTCATCAGTGTGGCTAGTGTCAGGGGCCCAGTGGTGTGCCACTGACTCCCTCATGGTGTTGGCCATGTCTGCCAGCACCCCTGCAATGGTGACCAGGGTGGTGTGGATGTCCTTCAGTTCCTCCCTGATCCCCAGGTACTGTCCCTCCTGCAGCCGCTGGGCCTCCTGCAACTTGTACAGTATCTGGCCCACCATCTCCTGGGAATGGTGGTATGTTCCCAGGATGTTGGTGAGTGCCTCCTGGAGAGTCGGTTCCCTGGGACTGTCCTCCCCCTGTCGCACAGCAGTCCTCCCAGCTTCCCCGTTGTCCTGTGCCTCTGTCCCCTGAACTGTATGCCCACTGCCACTGACCCCAGGTCCCTGATCGTCCTGTGTTTGTGGGTTTGCCGGGGGTCTCTGTAGTGGTGGACACACTGCTGATTGACGTGTCCTGGGGACAGTGGCATGGGCCTGCTGGGTCGGTGCTGTGGTGGTGTTTTTTGAGGGGGAGGCTCTGTGGTGGTAGGGGACTGTGCCTGGATAACCGTCTGTCCGGAGATCCCTGATGGGCCAGTTTGGTCATCCAGATCCAGGTATACAGAGCTGCTGTCAGCACTGTGGAACTCTTGTGTGGGGGGACTGGATGTTGCTGGCACCTCCTCTCTGGTGACGTTGGGTGGGGGACCTGTAGGGATGTAAATGCAGTGTTATTGTTTCTGCGTGTGACATCTTGTGCATGGGTGTGTTGCCCCGTATGGTAGTGATTGCCCTGTCAGCTTTGCCTTGTGTGAGTAGTGAATTTGTGGGCTAGGTGATTCTCTATCATGTGTATGCTTTAGTGATGGGTGTCCAAGCAGGGCTATGTGTGATGTCCATGCATTGGTGGTGCATGCAGGGCTTGGTATTGGGATGGGTGGGTTGTGATGGTGGGGTGTATGTGAGGTGGTGGGGTGATGGGGCTGAGGGTAGGGGTGGGGGTATGTGATGGTATGCAGGTAAGGGGGGTGAAAGTAGTAAAGAGTTGACTTACCAGAGTCCAGTCCTCCTGCTACCCTTGCCAGGCCCTCAGGATGCAGTATTGCCAAGACTTGCTCCTCACATGTTGTTAGTTGTGGGGGAGGAGGTGCGAGTCCACCACCAGTCCTCTGTACAGCTATCTGGTGTCTTGCTACCACAGAACACACCTTCCCCGAAGGTCGTTCCACCTCTTTCTGATGTCATCCCTTGTTCTGGGGTGCTGTCCCACGGCATTGAGCCTGTCCATGATTCTCCTCCATAGCTCTATCTTCCTAGAAATGGATGTCTGCTGCACCTGTGATCCGAATAGCTGTGGCTCTACCCGGATGATTTCCTCCACCATGACCCTTAGCTCCTCTTCGAAGAACCTGGGGTGTCTTTGTGGTGCCATGGGTGTAGTGTGTGTGGTGTGTGTGAGGGTGTGTGGGGTGATGTGTTGAGGTGTTTGCCGTAAGGTGTGTGGATGGTGTATGGGTGATGGTTCTGTGGGTGCTCTTGGTGTCTCTCTCCCTAAGTTGTCAAATTTTTTGAGTCGTTTAGGGATGTGGGTAGTGTTTGTGTGTGTTTCATAGTGGTGTGGGTGTGTGAGTGTGGTGTGTGTATGTGTGTCAGGTGTGTGTAGTTTGAATTGTCCAATGTGGTATTGTTTTGTATGTGTGTGTGTATTTTTAGCACAGCGCTATGTACCCCCAATGGTTTATCGCAGTTGAATGTCTATTGCGGTGATTCGTGGGTCATAATGCTGTGGGCGTAGTTCTGTTGGCGTAACAGTGTGAGTTTTGGTACCGCCAGTTTATCACTGACCTTTGGGCTGGCGGACTTGTGTGTGTGGCTGTATAGTGACTGATTGATGTGTGTGGGTCATAATATGGGTAGCTGTAAACCGCCGCAGCGGCGTTATGTTGGCAGCAGTCGGCATGGCGGTAAGCGGAACTTACCGCCAATGCCATAATGAGGGCCTTAGAGTTCAACCTATTGTCATTAGAGACCGACCAGCTTAACCATGCAAAGAAGTTGCATTGGATATTTTTAAACCTATACATGGAGAAGAGTGGCACAGTTTGTTAGTGGTTTTGATGGATATGTACTCAGATGGCATGAATTTCTTTATGAAAGATAGGTTTGGAAGGAAGAAGTTTGTAAGAGAGTTGAAGAATACAGGGTTACTCTGCCCCTGCCACCAGGAAAACTCCACTTGAGTTGCTTGATTGGAGACAACCGAATACACTGATGCACCAGCATGGGTCATTGACTTAGAAAATAAATTGGGCAAGGTGGTTGTGAGTGATGAATGAAGACTGAGAAATGGGAAGAAAGTGAAAAGATGCAAATAGAATTCTGATATAAGGAAATCTGTTAACAAAACAGAAGTGAATGTTGGTAATTGGGTTATAGTAAAGAAGCTAGTCAATAAAGAGGGGGCCAACTCTTTAGACTGAGAAAGGTTATAAAAATGTTAAAATAGAAGATTTTCATATATGGAATATTAATAGGGCTATTTTTTTTAAAGGAAAACTAACTTAGGACAAAACCTTAGATACTCATGATCTAGAAATAGAGAAAAGTGGTGAAACCCTGGTGGAGACGTTCACAGAGAGATCAAACTGCCTGTTTGGTTGAAAGGTTATGAAAGATAATTTGGACTTGCAGACTTGTTTTCACTTCTGAGAAGCTTTGAAAAACTGAAGCGTGAATTTGTTCGGTCACAATGCATTCAATACAAATTGTGTATGTGCCTTATATAGTTTTGAAGAAAGGTATTTTGTATTCTTTCATTATTCAAATTTCTTTTGTGCTATTGTATTTTATGTTTTTTAATTTAAAATATGTGTTGTTGGAAAATAGGGGTGTATATTATGTGGCTGAAACTACTTAAGACATGGAGATCCTAGTGCTTTGGAATGCTGATGGTCAGCATAGAAACTGGTAAGGCTGGGAAGGCTGGGAGGCAGTTGGAGTAGTGGGGGCTGGTCAGCAGTTGGAGTGTTTTGATGGGACCTTTCCTTATGGAGAATAAACTACAAAGGCACTTTGTCACAGGTCTTTAATCAAACCATTTTATAAGAAGGCGATTGATCCACCAAAACGTTCTCTAGACTAATCTCTGTGTTAGATACTGCATCTAAGGTATTTTGCGAATTGTTAGATCAGCTATTATGAAGAGGAAATAGCAACTGTAAAGTTGATCTCCTTACATCTAGGGGTATGTGAAGTTTGCACATCTTACGTTGGCATAATTAGATGAAATTTCTGGAAACTGAAGCAAAATCATGCATAATTAGGTGAAATATAAAACTGCATTCGTTGCTATATTTGATTGCAAAATGTGCCTGGGGTCCAAATGTACAAAAAACACAAGTGATGCAAGCAGTTTTGATTATTTGCGTTGTTCCTGTAAGCTTGCTCTAAAAGTTTGCCGCAAATGATGTGTAACTATTCGATGTGGTATAATGACTTTATTGTGGGCATTTTATGTAGCAAGATTATGGCGGTCATTATGACCTTGGTGGTCCTGCCACGCCATGCCTGCGGTTGCGGTCAGACCGCCGCCAGCGTGGTGGTGCAGGACTGCCAAATAATGACCGTGGCAGTTCACCGCCTGTTCCGCCAGGGGGTGAGACCGCCTTGCCGAAGGTTGACCACCTTTGACCCGGTGGTCCACCTAACACCACCTGCGGTATAATGAGTATCCTTAATGCCAGGGATTCCATGGCGGAAGCCCGCCACAAAATCCCTGGGGGTAAGGATACTGGCGACAGGAATACTAATTTCTGTCACCACAGCAGGACTCCCCAAACCCCTCTTCATGTAGGAGCACCTCCACCCCCATCAGAAGCCTCTCAAACAGTGACACCCCCTCTCCTCCCGGTCCCCGTACTGACCCTCCTGCCCCTGATCCCCGTACTGACCTCCCACCCTCCTGATCCACGCACTCACACACCACACTTACATGCATACATGCACACATCCACACTCACTCATTCACACACACATGGCCACAACACCCCTCCCCACACCCGCATACACACACACATACTCCCACACCACCCGCATACACCCACACATACTCCCTCCCCGCATACATGCATTCACACAAGCACACAGACACTTGCACACACATGCACGCAAACACACACAACACCTCCCCTGTCCCCCTCCATTGACACACACACCCCCATTTATGCACACAACACTCAACATCGACCCTCCCCTGTCAGACGATCACCTTACCTGGTGGGTGCGGTGGTTGTCTGGGAGGGAACGGGGTCCATGGCACTTGCTCCACTGCCAGTGGCCCACCAACACAACACCACCATGCCATTTACAATGTTGTAATACGGCGGGTGATGTTGTGGTGATGTGGCGGCGGAGCAAGCTCCACTAGACCACCGATCGACAGTATGGTTGCTGGCAGCTTCCCCACCAAATAGTGGCGGAGAGCAGCCAGCAGCCATAAAATGGCAGTCTTCAGACCGCCAACACTGGCGGTCATAAAACGGCAGTGACTTCAGCGGTCCACAAAGTTGGCCGCCTAAGTCATAATGAGGGCCTATGTTTGCGTATTGGAATTTTAATTCAGGCCTACTTACAACAGGTTAGCTTTTGACTAAGACTTATTACATACCATCAGATACTTTACCTTTGGTAGATCACCTGAAAGGCTTGTACATTAGGGTAAAGACAACTGACAAACTCCTGCTAGATATAAGCAAAATGATACACACCATATCTCTGAGTATGTTATTCATTTCTAATAATGAACTCATGCTCTTTTTACGAAGTGCAACTTTGCCAGCCACCTGTAGCTGGGTCACATTCTGCTAAGACGTTTAAGCTGATTAATTATTTTCGTTGGTTTTAACAGGAAATACTTATGTTCGATTAGATGGCATGCCATTCTACAAAGTACATTTTAATTCCCTAAGGTGTCGGTTGATGGCTTGAGATATGTCGTGTTTAGGGGAAGAAAGCGCAGTTGTTCTTTGAAGACAGGACCTTTTTAAAGTCTCCTTTTTTCCTCCACCTGTACCACACATTGTACATTTGGCTTCTCACGCCCTGGGGCTGTGGACTCGCACCGTTAAGTGTAAAATGATTCGAATGCATTTGCGATGCTATCCTTATTTAAAACTGCCCTGATTATTACATTTGTTTATTTCTGAGAGACGTGTTTTCATAAATATTCACTCTATTTTGTTACAGATGGAAATCGATTCGGGTAAACGCTGTCACACAAGAAAGCACACCATTTGACAGAAATGTAGATTTATTTGACAGCTTTGGCTGAACTTGATTGTTCAATATTGCTTGCAGAACATTCTCCAGAGCCATTTTGTCAGCTATTGCAAGATGAGTTACCAGCAGAAAATTATAGTTCGATATCTTTTTATGATTTACAGATGCCATATCTTGCTTTCTTTATGACACACAAAGACGAGCATCAAAATTTAAATAAAATGCCGAGCAAATACAATCAGACCAAGATGTCAAATTTCAATCTTTTCAGTTGTAATAAGTGGTTTAGGGCCTGATTTAGAATTTGGTCGACATGTTTCTCAGTCACAAACGTGACTGATTTTCCATTCACCTTACTACAAGTGCCAAAGGATTTAAAGTACTTGTAATAAGGCAGAAGGCGTGCCAGTCACCTTTGTGGTAGAGTAACCTATATGCCAAACTCTAAATCAAGCCCTTAAATTGTATATCTTGATGACATCAGCGTTGTTCTTTACATGGTAGTATCCACAAATGTAATCAAAGCTAGTTGGCATTGACCTTTCTTTTTTGTAGTCAGACCACGATTTCCAAGACAAATGGCATAGTAACTATCTTTGCCTCATACCTTCACTTTAAGGCACGTGTGATAGTTCTATGGCAGAATGCATTTCTTATGCAAGTGTAATTCAAATGAACACAAGTATACAGAGGGCATGATTTCGAGTTTGACAGATCTGTTTTCGTATCCTCCACCTTGGAGGTCGGTCCATCAGATTTAGAATACAGGGAGTGCAGAATTATTAGGCAAGTTGTATTTTTGAGGATTAATTTTATTATTGAACAACAACCATGTTCTCAATGAACCCAAAAAACTCATTAATATCAAAGCTGAATATTTTTGGAAGTAGTTTTTAGTTTGTTTTTAGTTTTAGCTATGTTAGGGGGATATCTGTGTGTGCAGGTGACTATTACTGTGCATAATTATTAGGCAACTTAACAAAAAAAAATATATACCCATTTCAATTATTGATTATTACCAGTGAAACCAATATAACATCTCAACATTCACAAATATACATTTCTGACATTCAAAAACAAAACAAAAACAAATCAGTGACCAATATAGCCACCTTTCTTTGCAAGGACACTCAAAAGCCTGCCATCCATGGATTCTGTCAGTGTTTTGATCTGTTCACCATCAACATTGCGTGCAGCAGCAACCACAGCCTCCCAGACACTGTTCAGAGAGGTGTACTGTTTTCCCTCCTTGTAAATCTCACATTTGATGATGGACCACAGGTTCTCAATGGGGTTCAGATCAGGTGAACAAGGAGGCCATGTCATTAGATTTCCTTCTTTTATACCCTTTCTTGCCAGCCACGCTGTGGAGTACTTGGACGCGTGTGATGGAGCATTGTCCTGCATGAAAACCATGTTTTTCTTGAAGGATGCAGACTTCTTCCTGTACCACTGCTTGAAGAAGGTGTCTTCCGGGAACTGGCAGTAGGACTGGGAGTTGAGCTTGACTCCATCCTCAACCCGAAAAGACCCCACAAGCTCATCTTTGATGATACCAGCCCAAACCAGTACTCCACCTCCACCTTGCTGGCGTCTGAGTCGGACTGGAGCTCTCTGCCCTTTACCAATCCCGCCACGGGCCCATCCATCTGGCCCATCAAGACTCACTCTCATTTCATCAGTCCATAAAACTTTAGAAAAATCAGTCTTGAGATATTTCTTGGCCAGTCTTGACATTTCAGCTTGTGTGTCTTGTTCAGTGGTGGTCGTCTTTCAGCCTTTCTTACCTTGGCCATGTCTCTGAGGATTGCACACCTTGTGCTTTTGGGCACTCCAGTGATGTTGCAGCTCTGAAATATGGCCAAACTGGTGGCAAGTGGCATCGTGGCAGCTGCACGCTTGACTTTTCTCAGTTCATGGGCAGTTATTTTGCGCCTTGGTTTTTCCACACGCTTCTTGCGACCCTGTTGACTATTTTGAATGAAACGCTTGATTGTTCGATGATCACGCTTCAGAAGCTTTGCAATTTTAAGAGTGCTGCATCCCTCTGCAAGATATCTCACTATTTTTGACTTTTCTGAGCCTGTCAAGTCCTTCTTTTGACCCATTTTGCCAAAGGAAAGGAAGTTGCCTAATAATTATGCACACCTGATATAGGGTGTTGATGTCATTAGACCACACCCCTTCTCATTACAGAGATGCACATCACCTAATATGCTTAATTGGTAGTAGGCTTTCGAGCCTATACAGCTTGGAGTAAGACAACATGCATAAAGAGGATGATGTGGTCAAAATACTCATTTGCCTAATAATTCTGCACTCCCTGTATGGGGCTTGATAGAAGAAAGTCTTGTCAACTTCTGCCACCTCCTCTGTATTTTCCTTCCGTTGATTAGAATGTGGGGCTTGATAGAAGAAAGTCTTGTCAACTTCTGCCACTTCCTCTGTATTTTTCTTCCTCCTTCAGTTGATTGCAGAATACCCAAAACATGATGGACAGAGCCCGGTAAGCCACTATTCTATCTTTTGTATTTAGAGTATAATTTCCATTGACTTAAGCATGATTGTTTGTCGGACGAAAGACATTAGAAATAGCGGAACTCTGCCCATAACAGTCACAAAACCTACTCAAACAACTTTTCCCTCCTACTCCAAGGCCCAGGCCTCTATGAAACAGTAATTCACAACAACATAGGAGATAACCCTTGTACAAGGTTTATAAATGCACTTTTTAAGTAACAACACCACTTACAGTGACTTTATGAACAGCAAACCACATCTAACATAATTTTACAAGGTTTCTCTGGCAAGGCACATGTCTCACACAGCAAACTCATTTGAAATACTCACACAATAATATTTTACTACCCACCACACCTCAAGTCAGTAAGAGGGTGCACATTTGTAACTAATTTCAAGTGGTACAGAAATATATAGTGCCAGCTCTCTCTATAGTTAAGCATTTTTAAATGTTATACATATAATTCATACTAATACTATCTTACATTTGGAGTGTTTATCAAAAAACAACACTAGCGAGAGCCTAACATTTATTACACTTTAGCTACTTCCCACATACTCCACATTCATATAAATCAACTATGTATCACAAATGCATATTTTCACTGCCCAGTCACTGATATGTTACGTCTTAAATTCTGGCATATAATACATAACATAATTGCCTGGATACACAGTAACATGTCAGGCATTGCACTCAAATACTTAAATTAGGTTAAGGCATACAAAATGTATGTCATGGACTATAATTAAACCACAAACGTTCAAGCTATCCTTACGCATATTGATAAAAATGTTGAAGGTAAATATAGTTACCTCTTTGAATACCACTCAAATTAGGCTGTAATAACAACACTTCCTCAAACACACAGGAGAAACAGAATGGACGACATCTCTCACTGTGAAACACATTACAAATCGCAAGGCCTGGAAATGGAAGTAAATGGTTAACTTTTGAAACATATTGGGATGTGCAATCACTTATGGCAACACTTATAAGGTACAACTGACACAAACGTTTCTAATTTCAGTTTTTATATAAAGTAAAGAAAAAGATAAAGGAACAAACTTCCTCTTCTGGGTCCTGAAATGTATTTGAAAAAAGTTACTAATAATGAGAAAAAGATGGGGGTGAAAAAATATTGGGCCAGATGTATGAAAAAAACCCTTAGCGAATCGGAAATAGTGATTTTAAAGAAAGCGCTATTCCTGAGTCGCAAAATGCTATGTAACAAATTTGCAATTCGGAAATAGCGATTTCTTAAAAATCACTAATGCAAATTGCGAGGTCCAAATACCGAATCGCAAAAAATATTTGTCGATCAGTAAATCGTCTAGCTATATCTATTGCCCTGATATCACGGCGTGCTGTGGCCGCACAGGTGGAGGCAGCACATAGCAATTGGGATGCTGCCCAGGAATTGGTCCAAATTACCAACGTTCTGGATGCTATGCTGGCAACACGCAGTGCTACACCCAGTGAACTGGGAGTGGGGGACACTGAGGAGTCATCTAGCCTCAGCAGTCTTGCAGTGCCCAAGATGGATCCTAGGCGTCGCAGTGCCAGGCACAGTACTGCCTGTGAGCCTGAGACAAGAGGTGCCGGCGAGGCCACTGCGCACTCAAGTGGAATGCGTGGTCGTAAAAAGTGACATTGATGGCCACAGGTGTAGGAGGCTGGCCTGGCATGTAGTGGGTACCAGAGGTACTTACACCTTGTGCCAGGTCCCTTTATCCCTTATTAGTGTAGAAGACGTATTTCTAGTAGCTTAGGCTGATAGAAGGTAGCAATGGCAAAGCAGCTTAGGCTGAACTAGGAGACATGTAAAGCTCCTACTATACCACTGGTGTCATATGCACAGTTTCATAAGAAAACACAATACAAAGAATTACTAAAAATAAAGGTACTTTATTTTTATGACAATATACCAAAAGTATATCAGTGAGTACCCTCAGTATGAGGATAAGTTATATACACAAGATATATGTACACAAACCAAAATTAGGTAAGTAATAGCAAGAAAAGTAATGCTAACAGTGTAGAATCACAATAGGTTGCAATAGGAACACATAGGTATAGGGGCAACACAAACCATATACTCCAAAAGTGTAATGCGAACCACGAATGGACCCCAAACCTATGTGAGCTTGTAGAGGGTCACTGGGACTGTAAGAAAACAGTGAGGGTTAGAAAAATAGCCCACCCCAAGACCCTGAAAAGTAGGTGTAAAGTAAACCTACTACCCCCAGAGAGCACAGAAGTCGTGATAGGGGGATTCTGCAGGAAGAACAAACACCAGCAATGCAACAACAGTGGATTTCCGGACCTGAGTACCTGTAAGACAAGGGGACCAAGTCCAATAGTCGTGACAGTGTCGAGAGTGGGCAGGAGCCCAGGAAATGCCAGCTGAGGGTGCAAGGAAGCTGCCACTGGATGGAAGAAGCTTGGAGTTCTGCAAGAAAAAAGAGAGCTAGGGACTTCTCCTTCGGAAGACAGATGTTCCACGTCGCGATGAAGCTTGCAGAGGTATTCCCACGCAGAAAGACTGCAAACAAGCCTTGCTAGCTGCAAGGGTTGCAGTAGAGATTTTTGGGTGCTGCTGTGGCCCAGGAGGGACCAGGATATCGCCATTTGGAGGAGGAGACAGAGGGGGTGACCAGCAACTCAGGAAGACCTCACAGAAGCAGGCAGCACCTGCAGAAGTACCTGAACAGGCACTTGGAAGAAGAGTGAACCGGAGTCCATGCAAAGTCACAAAAGGGAGTCCCATGACGCCAGAGGACAACTCAGAAGGTTGTGCACTGCAGGAAGGAGTATCGGGGACCCAGGCTTGACTGTGCACAAAGGAAATCCTGGAAGAGTGCACAGGAGCCTGAGCAGCTGCAAATCACGCAGTACCCAGCAATGCAGTCTAGCGTGGGGAGGCAAGGACTTACCTCCACCAAACTTGGACTGAAGAGTCACTGGACTGTGGGAGTCACTTGGACAGAGTTGCTGAGTTCCAGGGACCACGCTCGTCAGGATGAGAGGGACCCAGAGGACCAGTGTTGCAGTCTTTTGGTGCCTGTGTTAGCAGGGGGAAGATTCCGTCGACCCACATGAGATTTCATCGGAGCTTCTGGTGCAGGGTGAAGGCAGGCTACCCCCAGAGCATGCGCCACCTGGAAACAGTTGAGAAATCCGGCATGATGAGGTGATACAAGGTTACTAGTAGTCGTCTTGCTACCTTGTTGTGGTTTTGCAGGCGTCCTGAGCGGTCAGCGGTCGATCCTTTGGTAGAAGGTGAAGAGGGAGATGCAGAGGAACTCTGATGAGCTCTTGCATTTGTTATCTAAAGAATTCCCCAAAGTAGAGACCCTAAATAGCCAGAAAAGGAGGTGTGGCTACCTAGGAAGGAGGATTGGCTACCAAGAGAGGTAAGAGCCTATCAGAAGGAGCCTCTGACGTCACCTGCTGGCACTGGCCACTCAGAGCAGTCCATTGTGCCCCCAACACCTCTGTTTCCAAGATGGCAGAGGTTCTGGGACACACTGGAGGAGCTCTGGGCACCTCCCCTGGGAGGTGCAGGTCAGGGGAGTGGTCACTCCCCTTTCCTTTGTCCAGTTTCGTGCCAGAACAGGGCTGGGGGTTCCCTGAACCAGTGTAGACTGGTTGTGAGAAATTGGGTTGCTGGTTGGATGGGGTATAACCCCTGTTTAAACAACAGCCACCATCCCTGTCTGAGTGAACCACAAAGTCACTAAATTAACTCATTCTTAACTCTCTTGTAGCTTGGCACAAAAGCAGTCCTACCTACCTTAGAGGCAATGTGTATATAATTATGTAGCACACAAACATCAATAAAGTGAAAACACAGCACAAGAAAAAATCCTACATCATTTTATAAAATTGTAGTAAAATTGTAGTAAATTTTATTAAACCGTTTCACACTAAAATGACAAAAATCAAATCAGTAGAACAGGAGATATACAATGTCAAAGCTTCAATGGCCGGATATAGGAACCATGTTAGGTCTACTGAACAAGAGCACCTTGAATACTGGTTGCAGAGCATTATGAGATCGTGTTGACAATTTGTCACACAGCAGTGGTTACAAGGAGCTGTGAGGTTGAGATTTGAGGTCCTGCATATTGTCATCGAGGATACCGTCAGTGAGGGGCTTGCGATGCAAAGTCATGCATTGAGGATGTGTTGTGCACTGGTTTCAAAGAAGTTGCAAAGATTGCGATGTGAAGTCCTGCTTCATCTTTGAGGATGCTATGACTGAGGGGCTTGTGATGTGGATCACTGCACTGAAGGGGTATCATGCACAGGCTCTTCCGAGAAAGTTGCAGGACTTACGATGTGAGGTCCTGGACCATCATCAAGTGAAGTCCTAAGTCGTGGATGCATTGTGCAGCGTCAGTTCTGAGGAGACTGTTGGCTGTGATGCAAAGTCCTGCATCCAGCATACATCACGTAGCAGCCATTTCAGAACAGAGCATCTTACAAGCATCTTGTATGCAATGGTCTGACTGAGAGGATCACAGCTGTGCTGGCAGAGCACCTTGGGGTCCACATCCAAGGTCCAGGACTAGGGTGGTACCACTTAGATGGAGAGAACTCGCACCTGGGAGAGTTCAGATGCTGGGTTCAAAGTTGTTGGAGCTTGGTACGTCCCTGAGGCTCTGATCGAGAGGCCAGCCTCCTAGTCCTTGGAGCCACTCTGGTGGTCCTGGGTTCAAGATGCAGATCCAATCCTTTCATTTAGGCATCAAGGCAAAAGGCAGCAGGGCAACAGAATACAAGCCCTTCTTGCAAAGCAGCACTGCAGTCCTTCTAAGTGTTCCACAGGTCCAGAGCTGTACGGAAGTGTAGGTCTGAGAGGCCCCTTTTTTATGTGGTTCCTACTTCGAAGTAGGATCAATTTCAAGAGAATTCCCTTTGAAGTGCCTGACATTTCCTGAATCCCCTACCCTGGCAACTAGCTGGCTGCATGAACAATGCAGTGATGAGAAGGCATTTGTGTGAAGGCAGAGCACAGTCTATTCATTTGCAAGTGGGTCTGTGCCCATCTTTGCCCCCCCATGCAGTCCGTTAATGGCCCATCCAGGCATGCTTAATCCCAGTATTGTGTGGCTGTCTGGGTGGAATAAACAAAGCCTAACTGCCACATATACCCAGTCATGTGACCCAAGGTAGGATGTGGGCACCAAGGGCCAGATGTAGCAAAATCCGTTTTTGCGACTTGCAAATTGCGAGTCTGAGCGACTCGCAATTTGCAAGTTGCAAAAATGGATGCATAATGGTGTCTCAGACACCTTCTGCGACTCGCTATGGGGTCGCAAAGACCCACCTCATCAATATTCATGAGGTGGGTCGCATTTTGCGACCCCATAGCGAGTCCCTGCACTCAAAGGGATGGTGGCCTGCTGTAGTCAGCAGACCTCCATGTCTGTGACTGCTTTGTAAATAAAGCAGTTTTCTTTTTCATTTTGCAGCCCGTTTTCCTTAAAGGAAAACGAGTTGCAAAATGAAAAAAATACCGAAACCATTTGGTTCCATTTTTTTCAGAGTAAGCAGTGGTCCATAGGACCACTTCCTGCTCTGAAAAAATATTTTTGTCGACATTCACAAAAGGGAAGGGGTCCCATGTGGACCCCTTCCCTTTTGCGAATGAGTTACCACCAGTGTGACACTGGTGGTAACTGCGAGTTGGTTTGCGACCGTATTCGCGGTCACAAAGCAACTCTGAATTGCGATGCGAGTCGCAAATAGGAAGGGAACACCCCTTCCTATTTGCGAGTCGCATTCACAAATTGTGAATGAGCATTGCAAAAGGCTTTTTGCATGGCGCAAACTGCGATTTTCGCAGTTTGCGTCATGCAAAAAGCTTTCTACATCTGGCCCCAAATAGTTTACTGAAGGAAAAATGCTAACATTCTAAAAGTTACATGTTCAAAATTGTATCTTAAAATCAAACTTTAATGTTTATATGTTCCCAATCAAAAGCTAGCACTTATGAAATGTAAAACAGCATCCCAATGTTATCCTATGAGAGGGGGAGGCCTCACTGTAGTGACAAGAGAATTTAACGTTTTGCACTACCAGGACATGTAAAATGTAAACATATATTTCCAAACTTTTAATTAGAATGCACCCTGCCCTATCGGCTACCTTGGGCATAGTTTGGGGGGGACTTATATGCAATAAAAAGGAAATGTAAGGCTTAGTGAACAACCAAATGAGCATATTAGCATAGAAATGTCAAAATGGCATAATGTATTGTTTTCAAATGACTTACCAAGAAAAGTAAGTAGCCCACAGCTGCTAAAGATCCATGTGGTCCTTAAAAAAATATGTGAAGACATCCAATGAGTGGTGCAGTAACCACTTACACCTTCTCTATTAGCCAAGGGGAAGACAACCGTTTGTTCCCACATTTCAGATGCTCATAAGGCTGTGAAAAATAAATTTGATACAGTTATTGAGAGGATGTGCTCAAAATGCATGTGCCATGTCAAAAACAGAAAACCTTGAATGTAAACAGGAAACACTAAGGCCCCCATCCCTAAACTAAGAAACATTTAAAAAATACATAGGGTTTTTTTTAATACCAATTTTTTAATCATTAAATCTTACCATATGAATTGCTGCATGGTTGTCATGCAATGAAAACTCATTGTAATCTGCAGCTCAGTTGCCTCTGGGTATCACATGTTTTACAACATCCAACAAAAGTTACATATCCCTACCACCAACAACGTCTGATCGATGTTACTGTATGTTATTTTTGTAAATCACCCATACAGGCATGAAATACCAGATGTAAACATTGCTACAACTGCTATTTTTCCAACTGGTTTTCATCATCTTTTCATTTAAACAATTAGGGCCATATTTATGACCCGATTTGTATTGCTCTTACACCACGCAATGTGGTGCTTGAGCAACACAAAACTTTCACACCTCGTTTTTCCCTTTTTTCTGACAAATGAAATGTAGATATATCTTGGCTGTTTTCCCAGTTCCCTAAGGAGATTCCAAACACTCTGGGGGTCCTACGTATCCCTAAGATGTGGGGGGAAAAAGGATGGAAATTTGACCAGGAGAGTTTAAAAAAAAAAAGTTATACAGGATGTTGTGTTTTCTGTTTTCTGTGATGCAATGGAATTTAGAATTTTGCAATTTGAAGCTTACAGGAGCAGTTATGGTAAATTCTATTCTCTGGTTGCATCTCTGATGCTAAATAAACACCGTACATTACTGTGGTTACCTTATCTTTTCATGGTGAAAATAGTTGGCTCCCTACCAAGAAGCTAAATCCTCAATTTCCACCATAGAATACCACGACTTTGCAACTCTAGGCTCTGACTTGCAAACAGAACTACTTCATATTTGCCACCTCTTCTTTGCAATAAGACAGCTCCTAGACCCTACAAGCTCACATCAGTAACCACACTGCTTGAATCATGGGAATTATATGGTTTATGTGATACAGCTCCTGCCAAATTTATCTTTATTTAATCAAATTCAAGCATACAATCAACATCATAAATTTTCACTTTTCCACAACAATTTAAACATAGATTGAGTCTTCTCCGCACACTCAGTAATAAATTACTGTAATTGAGCCTTACCTTTGAACAGAGTGCTTTAACCATGATTCATACTAAACTTCATTTGGGCTCTACTACATGAGTCTTAAATTTGTGGCCCAATCGTTCAACGCACACCTCACCAAATGTACATTTATTTCTTTCAAGGCAGCACCTTTTTCCACAAGTATTGACAAAACCTGCACACGCTTCCTTTCATGGCTTGCCTTAACTTCTGAATATATTAGCAAGTCATCTTGGTAGCACTGGAGTCCTTCAATACTCTTGAGGAGCATATACATTAAGTGCTGAGACCCATCAGAAGAGGAAGCTATTCCTAAAAATAATAGTTTAAAATTAAACACCCCTTCTGGAGTGATGAAAGAGTTCAAATGGCATGACCTCATATAAAATAACATGGTGCTATGTAGAGGCCATCTCTAAGGTAAAAAAAGACATTTGCCCCCTTGAGTAATTTCAACATCTCTCTTAATTTGGGCAGGGGAAGCCTGTCTACCCAAACCTAGCATTTAGGTCTCTGAGATCTACTCTCTTTCTTAGAGAACCATTAGCTTTACAAGCTTTACAAGCTTTACAAGCCAGCATTACAGGAGACAACCACTCCAAACCTTCTGTGGATTCTATATTGTCTTGAGCCCCCAGCTTATCTCTCTGCCCATTCAATTCTGATCTGACCACAATGTGGCACTCTCCTGACTTCATGTACTCCTGGTTTAAAATCAGAATGTGTAGTGGGGCCTTCTTGGGCCCACTTTAGTTCTCCATTTTAGCTACATGTTATACGTTATAGTTTACACGTTTTAGGTTAACATCACTTGTAACAATTACATTTTACTCCGCCGCCCGCCAAAGTACCGCCGTCAGAATACCGCTGCGCGGTCAAAAGACCGCCGCGGTAATTCTGAGTTTCCCGCTGGGCAGGCGGGCGACCGCCAGAAGGCCGCCCGCCCGCCCAGCGGGAAACCCCCTTCCACGAGGATGCCGGCTCCGAATGGAGCCGGCGGAGTGGAAAGGGTGCGACGGGTGCAGTTGCACCCGTCGCGATTTTCAGTGTCTGCTCTGCAGACACTGGAAATCTTGGTGGGGCCCTGTTAGGGGGCCCCTGCAGTGCCCATGCCATTGGCATGGGCACTGCAGGGGCCCCCAGGGGCCCCACGACACCCGTTACTGCCAACCAGGTTCTGGCGGTCAAAACCGCCAGAACCAGGCTGGCGGTAAGGGGGTCGGAATCCCCATGGCGGCGCTGCCTGCAGCGCCGCCATGGAGGATTCCTCAGGCCAGGGGAAAACCGGCGGGAAACCACCGGTTTCCCTTTTCTGACCGCGGCTTTACCGCCGCGGTCAGAATTGGCCTGGATGCACCGCCAGCCTGTTGGCTGTGCATCCGCGGTCCCCGGCCCTGGCGGTCCATGACCGCCAGGGTCGGAATGACCCCCTTTGTGCTTGAACAATATTATTCTGAAAATAAGCTATACATGCTGTTTGTTTTTAGTAAGCCTTTCTTGACATGTGATCTGTACATTCTGTTCAAGGCTAAGAACATAGAACAAGATATCCTGATGCTTGTGTTGTCCATTGTAGACAGCTCCTGAAACCAAGACATATCATCCCACCAGAGCTGCGCCCTAACATAGGGTGATTTTGATTATATAAATAGTGCACTGCCCTACAGGGTTCAGAGGAGCACTCTGGCTCTGATTGTCATGGAACAAATCTTTTTTTCGATTGTAACTCTGATGAAGCTGATCTTCCTTCTTGCAGAAAAGGATTGCCAACTTCACTATAGACCAGCTCTACACCCATTATGCTCCCAGAATGTAGGTAGTAAAAGTTAGGAAGATATAGATTAACTTTGTTTAACTGTTTATTCTTTTCAACATGTTAGCAATGTTGGAAAACGGACATTCCTCACATGTAGCTCACAGTACTCACACTTTCTGTCACTATTTCCATTGCTTTGTTCAATGTCAAATTTGCCATGGTCAAAAGGGTTTCTTGAATTTTCCTATTATTAGTGTACTCAACAATTTTGATCAGGGTTCGATTTCACAATTCTTTGTGACCACAAGCTAATATTCAATTTATTTATTACTAAAGAAACAGGTAAAGCCACATCTTGGTTAGCCAAATTGCAGTACAGATTATAGGATATTGTTATCATATCAAATATATACCAGGCACAAAAACATTTGGTTGTCTGCCTATCTAAAATACTATTAAAGCATGCTCTGAAGGTGGACAACAGTTACAAGAATGATGAGGTGGTGGTAGTGAATTGACATATATTACCAAATCTGTGATATCAGAATCTAAACAGTCTTTAATATTTGAGTTGATGCTTTCTGCTACATTACATCAGAGGTATGAGTAGTTAATGGTTTCTTTTAAAGGCTCAGTACCACCACTGGCTTTAAGATCTAAAGTGATGACACTGCCAGATAAGAGGCACACTGGCATACAGGCTGTGTATGAAGATCAGGATCAGGGAATTGTTTTTGTGGCCAGGTTTGTATAAATCATGAAAGATTTGTGAGGCAAAGCATGTCTTCTGCAGTGAGTCATAAGTCACAAGTCACCATGCCTAGTTCCATGGAATATGACATGGTTCCTGACAAGGCATGGTCTAAATTAGTAATTGCTATAATTGGTCCCTTGGGTATTTTGAAGAGTGAGAACATGTATAGCATCATAGCCGTTGGTAATTATTCTCAAAGACAAGAATTTGGGTTTTGTGAGTAGCACTACCACTTTTAAAGTTCCTAATTTTTTTTCAGGATTTTGTTGCAAGATGATTTGAATTAATTTGAGGACTATCTTGATAATCTAGGCATCAAACATATCACCACTTTCGTGTATGCTTCCAGGAGTAATTGCCTTGTTAGGTAATACAACAATGTTATTAAGGACAATATTCAAGTGTCCTTGATCAATGGTTTCAATTGGATGGCTAGTTAAAGAGCTTCTTATGGAAATTTGTACTACTTCTGATTCTGATACCAAAGTTTCTCTTTTTTAATATTACTTAAAAGAAGAATTCCCGATTTGAAGATGAACAATTTGTTGATGGAAAGGAAAGGGCTGTCATTGAATATTGTACATAAAGTGGGCTGCAAGTAAAATAGAGCACAATAAAAATGTGAAAATGTGGGATGTCACAAGTTGTGTGTAAAGGTGGGTGACTCAGCGAGAGTCAAGTTACTTATGGACTACGAAAAAGGGTGTTTTCATTTTCCTTCTTCAAATTAGACCCAGATGGAAATGTAATTTGTTTGTGGAGTTGATAGAATTAGAGTAACTCTGTGTTACATGTGTAATGTGGATTTTGTTTTAAATTCTGCCACATGGTGAGTGTCCGAATTATATTCCCATTCATGCTTGTTAGGCTCTTTAAAAGCATGCTCGTGAGCATGAATGAGTTTTGACGCCTGTTATCATGATTTCTGCCCACCACGGAGTGAGCAGTCACGCAGCTGCTTATTGAGTAGATTTTGTACTTGAGAAGTAACTAAATAAACTTGGAAATACCTTTTCAAGTTGATATTCTATAGACACTTCATGTTGTTTTTTAAGAGCAAAATGCATTTTTTTTTTTTTTTAACCGGAGGGAAGTGCCCCAGAGACTCCAACTTCCACTTCTTTTTCCTGCCCAGAAGGCTCCTTCAGTGCTTTGTCCTTCACATGATCACTTTTAATTTGGATTTCAAGATAAAGGGATCACTGTCCTTGTCTGCAATTCCTGCTTCACTCTGTTTTTGGACATCACAACAAGAACGTTCAAAAACCTTTGGATACGGTGTTGTTTGATAAAGGGCATGCACAAGTATTTTTATTTGTACTTTAATTTCATTTTTAAATTTAATTGTGGTTTTGTGGTGGGTGGCCTGGAGTTGCAGTAGGGGGCCTAATATTGTTTTGAAGTTATTTCTTTTATCTTTTATAAGGGTAAAAGGTTGACCATAAAGTATATTTTCTCCATGTTTGTTAAATTTGCACTAATCATTTATTTTACGATGTGCCTAGTCTGCCCACAGCCCATCCAGTGAATAATAGTCATTGGGTATATAAAGCCACTATTTTTGTGGTACATGTTGTTGTGTAATGTCTGTGATTAGGCCAGAATGGCATTGTACTAAATGGATTTTTTTTGTGTTTCATGATTCTTTTGTGCAAAAAAGTGCGTTTTTGTTGTAAAAATGTTCATAGCTGACAATTTTCTGTTTTGGCATAGCTGAGTAAATGGTAGAGCTTTCTTCACTGTTACCATGCCTCCTTTGTCTGACTAGTGTGTGTGTGTGTGTGTGTGTGCTTGACATAGGCCACCATTGTGTCTTTGTTCTCCATGGTCAGTGGCCATTTTGTGTAGTCAGTGTCCATCAAGAGGACTTCATGTGTTCTTTGTTCTCCATGCCTCCTTGCTTGATGTTAGTTTTTTGTGACCATGTGACTGGCAGCGGTTCTCAGCCAGTAACCTAGGCCCATATTTATACTTTTTGACGCTAAACTGCGCTAACGCAGTTTAGCGTCAAAAAGTTTTGCGCCGTCTAACGCCATTCTGAAGCGCCATGCGGGCGCCGTATTTATGGAATGGCGTTAGACGGCGCAATCAGACCGGCGCTGCCTGGTTTGCGTGGGAAAAAACCACGTAGACCAGACAGCGCCGGCGTAGGGGGAAAATGGCGCATGGGCGTCTTAAAATGGGGCAAGTCAGGTTACGTCGAAAAAATCGTCTTAACCCGACTTGCGCCATTTTTTAACGACGCCCATCCCCCATCAACATGACTCCTATCATTGTAAAGATAGGAGTCATGCCCCCTTGCCCAATGGCCATGCACAGGGGACTTCTGTCCCCTGGGCATGGTCATTGGGCATAGTGGCATTTAGGGGGGCACAAATAAGGCCCCCCTATGCCACCAAAAAAAAATATAAAAAATACAAAATTATACTTACCTGAACTTACCTGAATGTCCCTGGGGTGGGTCCCTCCATCCTTGGGGGTCCTCCTGGGGTGGGCAAGGGTGGCAGGGGGGGTCCCTGGGGGCATGGGAGGGCACCTGTGGGCTCATTTTGAGCCCACAGGCCCCTTAACGCCTGCCCTGAGCAGGCGTTAAAAAGTGGCGCAAATGCGCCGTTTTTTGCCACGCCAACTCCCGGGCGTCTCTTTTGCCCGGGAGTATAAATACCACGTAAAGGCCTGGGAGTCATTTTTTAGACGGGAACGCCTCCCTTGCATATCATTAACGCAAGGAAGGGGTTCACGCTAAAAAATGACGCACATTCAAGGAACTTTGGCGCTATTCGCCTCTAACGCCATAGTATAAATATGGCGTTAGTTGGCGTTAGTTTTGCGTCAAAATTGCGTCAAAAAAAACGACGCAATTTCGGCGCAAACGGAGTATAAATATGGCCCCTAGTGTATTAATCATCTTTTTTGCAGTTTTCAAAGCCATTTTCTAGGGACATTCCTAGAAGAGGTCTATGCCATTTTTTGTTCATGTTTTCACTGTTTTCCCTGATATCAGCTTAATGTGCTTGAGAATCATTGCAGTCCATGTATACACAGTGTTTATAACAGTATATGCATATTTTTCCAGTGTTCCATGCATCTCATTGCATTTCAATGGTTTTTTCATAGTCCCTAATGATACACCAGCAATTATTTATTTTTTACATTTTCCTTACGCCCCGTGCCTGCCATAGGTCTTCTTCCTTTTAGGACATGCACGCACATCAGCATTCATTCTTTAAGGATTATTCCATTTCCCCGCACCCCATGCCTGCAATAGGTGCACACCAACATTCATTTTTAAGGATTATTCAATTTTCCCCGCACCTCCTGCCTGCCATAGGTAGACATCAGCATCCCCTTTTTAAGGATTATTCCATTCTCCCCACACACCCATCTGCCATAGGCATGCACCAGCATTCCTTTTTTAAGGATTATCACATTTTGTCCTGAACCCCCTGCCTGCCACAGGCACACACCCGCATTTGGGCCCATATTTATACTTTTTTAGCGCCGCATTTGCATTGTTTTTTCAGGCAAAAGCGGCACAAACATGCATAATACAATTGTATTTTGTAAGTTTGTGCCACTTTTGCGTCAAGAAGGGGCACAAATGCGGTGCAAAAAAAGTCTAAATATGGGCCTTATTCTTTACGGATTATTCCATTTTCCCCACACCACGTGCCTGTCATAAGTGTACACCAGTGTTAGTTTTTTAAGGATTATTCCATTTTCCCATGCAACCCCTGCTTGCCATAGGTGCATACTCCTTAGACGCACATAAAGCAAACAGTTCTGTATGTTGGTATCCTGGTTGAAATATTATGTTATGCTGTGGACTGGAATTGATACACTATTGTTGGTATTTAAGTAGATGGGCTAACCTCACAAAATTGTATTGTCTGTACTATGAATAATTCAAACTGCAAAAATGTCACGTTTCAGTAAATGTTTTTCTTGTTTGTTTGCTTTAAGGTGTGCAAGAGACAAAACCCACATTACTGCCAGAAAGAAGGCTGGCACAAAGTGACATGACCACAACACGTGACTCCTCTGCTTCCACTTGTGCAGCTAAGTGCCAACTGACAGAGCTTGAAGATGGCCCCAAAGGAAAGTATTGCTAAGAAAATGGGCAGTGAGGAGGAGAAAAAAGAAGCAGATTGCCACAACTGGCTTGACACACTTCTTCTTTCACAGGCAGCATTGTGTACCTGCAATACTGTTGCGTAGGCTCTCATTATCCTAATGAGAATACTCAAGTTGGGTGGTAGAATCACTTGCACTGTGGGGGACTGAGTCTGAACCCACTACAGGTGACACCTGTCAGCCTAATCCGGGTTTTGCTCCGGCTAACTAGCAGTACCTCATCTCCAGCCAAGAGTAGTGATGATTGGGCAACCGAGCGCATGACACAATTGACTTCTCATGGAAATCGTGGTCACTCAGATATCATCTGTTTCTCTCAGTTACATTAGTCTCACATTTGCAAGGACAATCAGAGGCAGACTATAGTTAAATAAGGTTTTATTGAAGTAACTGAATCTTAGATAATAAAGCATGTATTGAAATAACTAGGACGATGAAGCATGACAGGATTAAAATCGTGACAAGGAGAGTGAAGCACTACCATATTGTCACTAAAATCATGAAGAATAGCTCCTACCTAGGCTATGTTAGAGCACAGTATGTTAAGCTCTAATTCTGCTCTTCAGGTTCCCCTGGGAAGACATCCTCCCTCATACCTGAGCAAGAGGCTTGTAGTCTACGTAAGCAGCTGCAGCAAAGTACTCAGCAATCAGCATACAGTCTTGGTCATCTGGCTGGAATCACCCTCTAACATACATGGGTCAAAGTAGTATTTTTATAATAAAACAGCTGATGTTTCAAGAAAGAATACCCACGTAAGAGTGTGTATGTTTCTGTGAACATTAGAGACAAAGCGTGCCACTTTTGCCGGCAACCTATCTTACTGCAGCCTTGGGAAAAGCACAGAGTGAAAGAAATGTCTTGTTTAAGAACGCAGTGCTGGCCTAGGCAAAGAACAGCTAGAAAGAAAAAATAAAACAAGACCGCAAATGTAGCTATTGTTAAAATAATAAAAAAAGCTGAATAAAATATGTCTAGATTAAAGTGCACAGCAGCAGTTCGAGTTTGCTAAAATAACGTGTATGAAGCTGCAACTAAAATGGCTTCAAAACAGTACCATCCTCTGGGCAGCATGCTGGGAGGAGCACTCCTACATCAACTATGACACCACCCCAAACTAAGCCCAAGCCCATGTGTCTCAACGAGGCAGCCACTGCAATAATGTCGACGAGCAGTGAGTCTGAACTGGATTTGCCTCAGTCTAAAACTAGTGCCCTATTGTGACAGGAAACTAAGTAAAATGGACAACATGAGTAGCAGCTAGCAATAGTTCTTCCTGATGAAGGATCAGAACTGGAGGTCCAGCTTTCTGCTGAGCAAGATGTACCTCCTCTTTAACCATTAACTTCCCGATCTCCAGCAAGAAAAAGAGAGGGTACTACACCATCTTCTCTAAGTGTTTTATTGACCAATCACCAACCATGTCATTCAAAGAATAGGGGATGCAACTGGGAAAAGCATAAACATGGAGATTAATAAATGGACCCTAGGCAACTGCTTGACACAACTGCTATATCCTTTTGAAGTTTTCACATGGGAAGCCAGCAAGGAAGACAGTGCGATGAACCACCCTATCCTATTGTTGCATCAGCTACAGGACCAGTTAAAAATGCGTCACAAAGTTTCACAGGTATGAACGGCAACAGAGAAGAGCATGAGTTCGTTGAAAGCTTAATCTTTTACTTGACTGTTAATCCAAGGCTGCAAAGGGAGATCATGTCCTCCAAAATGTACACCCATGCCACAATACATGATCCACAGTGCAAACAAATACTTGACACTTTCAATCCTATTATAAAAATGGATGTTTCACTAAACAAGAAGTGGATCGTTGAACAAGCAAGAGACCTGGGTGAGGAACGGCTGGAAGTTGGAATTCCGGGCAGACATTCTGGTATGCATCCTTCAACCTCCAGAAAGGGCAGTGCTGATGTTTCACAGCAGCCAACACCAGCAAAACCACCAACTGTACCATCAACAAAACCAGCAACAGAAGAATCAGATCCCACTTCTGCAATGGCTTGGGTACAAGGGGCAGGTTTTATGTGTAGTGCAGAGTCAAAGGAAACAGAGTTTGAGCAAGTGTCAATTGCCATACAGACGATGGTCCAAGACTATCTAGATGACCCAAAAGATGTCTATGTTTACTGATATGTGATGTCACATCATCACATGGTGGACTCACTCACTAAATGTTATGGAAGTTGTGCCATTGATCAGGCAGGTACATGCAGCTACTTGTCAGGGATTGAAAGTAAAATTGCTCTCACTTCACAGCTAAGCACACATGAGCCATCATGAATGATTGCAGCAGCCTATGAGCTTGCTCTTCCTCTTGGTTCACTCCTCCTGAAGCTTACCTTCTGTCCATCTTCTTGACTCTACAATATTGTTACTGTATGCTTTACAATCCACAGACCTTCTCTTCTGCACGAAAGGTGAAAGCTCCATAACACTCCTTCTTACCTTACCGGACCGGTTCACCCAAGGCGCACAGTCCGAGAAAAATGAAGATGCACCGCCCAGTTTGGTATTTATGTAGATTTTAATTTTTCTTGTAACAATCATAATTTGGAGAACTCTGTGGGTTCACTCTTCCATAGTTTGTATTTTTCAAACCTAGATGACCGAGCATTTAGATATATAATAACTTTGGTCTCTGGGTCTCTGGGGCTGAAGGACTGTTTGCAATGCATTTAATTGAACTGACATTCCTTCATTTCCTTCCACAACAGATTTGATGATGATGATGAGCGGCTCGTTGACCTGATGAATATTGTTGTTGTGTAGTGTTTGTCTTTCTCACACATTTCCTAAACTACCCATTCCCATCCATTCATCAATCCCCTAAACATCTTCCTGCAGGCTGTGAGATATATTGAGGTGTGTCTTGTGATTTTACACCATAAATGGGTCACACGCTTGGTGGGGTGGATGTGGTGAAAGTGACACCAACTCACTGTGGAATCTTCTCTTGCCTGACCAATAGCCCATCTCTCTGGTGATGGTATGGCTGGGATGGAGGCACTGGCAGCTGGCCAGATAGGCTGCAGGCAGTTGCACGTGCCCCCGCTTCGTCCTCCTCCAATTATCCACCCATAATTAAAAGGGATGCATATAAAATGTCATCATTTGTCAACGTCATCATTCAGATCTTCTGCTGCTTAAACACTTAACCTTCTCCTATCCCGAGGCCAGTCCTTCTGAAATGCAGTTTTCTTAAGTTTAGTTTTAATTGTTTTAATAAATTAATTAACTAAATACTAGCTCTTCATGTTTCAGATGTTACTACTGGTAGTTTTTGTCATAATATAATATCAGGTTTTTGTGTCATGGTGGTACTCTGGTCTCGGACTTTGATAAATTAAGATATAAATAATCCACTAACTCTGTGTTTTCTTTCAGACTAGTTGCATGTGATGGATAATTCTTCTGATTATTCTTACAGTTGAAGTTCACCTTGGTGGGAGCGTACTTGTGATGTCTTCCTGTTAGTACATTAGCCTGTTACTACTACCACCATCACCAATAAGAAGGCACCTTGGGAAAACCTGCAAAAAAAGTTTTGGAAGATTGAGAGAAGCCACAGCCATCATTTAAACTATTCAGGCAAGATAACTAAGAAATAAAGTGAACAAATTTAGTTAGTAACTTCTACTGAAGATTAAGATTGTTTTATTCATGTTGGAAGCAATAAGAATAGGCATACCGCTCTAGTGGTCAATATAGTTACAGAGGGTAGTAGGACAAGGGCATAACTAACTGGCTGGTGGGGTACTGCAAAAGGTGCAAAAGTTAAAATCCTCAAGTAATAAGACAGACCTAGTCTGTGTTGCTCCCACTCTGGTAGCAGGGTATTGATTGGGTATAAGTAAAGTAAGCAACCTAGCAAATAATTATATGGTAAGGGACTTCGGAATCACTTAGGGAAAGTCTGGGGGAAAAGTCCATGTACAGTATGTGACTGTTCAGAGGGCAACGTTTTGTCAAATAAAGATCCAGGCTGAACTAAAAGCAATTCAATCACAAAAGACAGATTGCTGTCATATCATTACACAAACTACCAATTATTTTTTTTACAAATAAAACCATCCTCTCCACTCCCCACAGGCCCACCCCTCTCCCTCACCAAATAAATCTCCCCAATGCCCAAAATACTGAAATAGTCCAAGCATCCTTGCTCCAGCTGCTCATACCAACTCCCACCCTCTCAACCCACAACAAAAGTCCCTCCCACCAAAGCACATATATTAAAAAAGGGCTTAGAGGGCATACAGCTGGTCATTAAGGTGTGCCACTTCTTGGTTGCGTAGTGCCAGCTCCTGTGGGGTGTAGAAGAGGAGGCGGTCTGTGGATGATATTGATGAGGAGGGGTGGCAGAAATGCTGGTGGCTCTGATGATGGTGTGGCTGGGATGGAGGCAATGGCAGCTGGCTAGAAAGGCTGCGGGCAGTTGCAGAAGCCCTCGCCTCATGCTCTGCCAAACCCACCACCGTCGTTATTCAGTCTGGATAGCCTCCATCTTATGGTGCCGCATCTATGCGGCAATCTCCTGCCATGATGGTGAACCGGCAAGATTAGCTACATCAAGAAAGAAAACAAAAATAAAACATACAAATTGTAAATAATGCCCAGTGCCAACATTTATATAGCGGCACAGTAGCAGACACTTGCTGGCCCCTAGGGCCATTGGAATATTGATGTGATCAGAATAGGGCCAGGTATTCCCCCACACATGCATCACATAAAACACTGACTGCAAGGAAATAATACCACTGGAATAAAAGTGAGTTCATAGCAAAAACTAAACAGACACTTTGTATGCAAAAAACACTCATTAATAGGAAAGACATAAATGCAGCACAATTACTAGTATTCTTGTTGTGCAACATAAATTGAGGCATTGGGTGTGCTACTCTCTGCAGTATGCAGCATGTTTTTGGGGCAGTTGAAATGAACAATTATTTTTTTTTGTTCCAGTGACCCTTCTCTTCTCCGACTGCTCTTTCAATTCTACCCTGATTCCAAAGAGGCAGATGACTAATAATAATACTAAGTCACATACGTCATGTTTAACACAGATATCCTGTCTGCCTTAAGTAGACAACGAAAAAATGATGCACTGCAGTATAGGGAAGGGGACAGGATATATATTTCATTTGACATGTTCGTCACAGAGTATCTCATCTGCCAAACTCTAACTCAGGCACCTCGTTCCACTTTACTCCATGATTCACCCTCATCACAAATTATTTTCAACAAATACCTTCATTTGGCAGCAAGGAAAGTTATTCTACAGCAAGGTAAGTTAGAGGGATTCAGATAGGTAGAGGTTTTGCTTTTGCTATGGAACAGTGGTGTGTCAGTGATCATCATGTGCTGTATTTGATGAATAACGATGAAAGGGAAACATCTGAATAGCTGTAACTTGCGCCCTTGCCATGCACTGCTTATTATCCCACAAATTTGATGAAAAACTGTGCACGGTGGGGGCATGAGTTATAGTTACTTTAGGGCATGAGTTATACTTACTTGAGGTAACACTATAACTGGTGAATTTCTAGGGTTTTGTCCGTTTTAAATGTGAGCCTAACTGTAACGTCCCTCTAATATTTGTTTTTTTCAGTATATATATATATATATATATATATATATATATATATATATATATATATATAAAAAACGAAGTTGTCCTCATGTGAAAGCGCACTCCCAACAGGTTAATATAAACGGGAAGAAAAAGCAAAGCCAGCAACTCACAGTGAATTCTTTAAGCAGTTTCAGTATTCCAGGCCTTAAGTTATAAAATCATCTCTGGACACGTGTTTCAAGGTCAATCCTTTCTTCAGCAGAGAAAAATATAAAAGTGTTTCACCCTCGTAGGTGCAGCCAGTGCTGGAGGTATTCCAGGCATGTCTTTCTTACTGAAAAGACCGCATGGCTTCAGCTTGTCTAATTACAGGCACCTGATTAGTCTCTTTAAATACTAGTCCGCCCCAGTGGGCCTCTCAAGTGAGCAGTGCATGCTGGTTGTGGTGGTCCTGCAATTTTTTCATTTTGCCCCAAGTGGGTTGCTGGAGCCAAGCGAAATAATGACCCAAAGTGCAAAACCTTTGTAGGCGAATCCAAAGTAAAATTGTCAGATATGCTGTGAATAACCCAACCTGATTGCTCTTATGTGACAAGTTTGGTAGTCCCACTCAAACGTTATATGGATGGGGATGCCATACGGATTACCTTATACTAGCCAATGGGTCTACCCACTTTACCTGCACCAAAACAACAATTTGAAAGAGGTGGCAGTTCCCCAAAACAACAAACATCCAATACTAGCCCCAAGTTGTGATAGCATACTTAATTCACAAGAGGAGAAAACATGAAACAGGTGCAATATCAGTGTAACCACCATGCCACAAGGTAGAAGCCCGGTCTGGCGAGCCAGAGCCTGAACTAGATGACGTGTGCACTTTTATACATATCATGGCCTCTTTCTGAAATTGCTTGTAAATATTAAATTCAACTATCTAGTTTCATATTATATGGATTCCATAACCTACCACCATACAGTATACTTAGTCTATTTTCTAATGTGGCCTTCTTGTTTACCAAATGACTTTGGATTCATTCAGTCACAGGGGATTGATGGTTACATTCCATAGCATGCAATGTGTTGATTTGGACAAAACACATGTCGGCTGCTGTTGAAGAATTTACAGTTTCCTGCCTTCCTATGCAATAAAACCTATGTTGGTCTCTTTAATGGACTGCATTACTACTTGTACAGTGTGCATTGGTGGTTTGTTTTACTTTAACAATTTGTAAGTGTGGCTGCTAAGAAATATCATAAACCATGTCTTACTTAGCAAAATATTGCTCCTGCCATAGGACTCGATAGACCATCCATAGGGTGAACTTACATATAATGTTAAGGGGTAGTGTGGCTCTGTCGGAGGTTCAAATGGCAAAGTCAACCAGGTAGTATGGGCCCTGCCCTTCCAGTCTGCACTGACAGGCTGTGAGCCATCTTGTACATTGTCACACGAAGGGTGGCGCATAGAGCGCTGCAGCCTTGAGTGGACACTACGGCCCTCATTATGACCTTGGCGGGCGGCTGAAGCCGCCCACCCAGATCTGACCGCCGGGCGGCCACAATACAGCTGCACTCCCGCCGCGGTCATTTTGAGATCCCCGCTGGGCCGGCAGGCGGAAACTTGGGATCTCGGCCGCAACACAGGAGCCAGCTCCAAATGGAGCCAGCGGTGTTGCGGCCGTGCGACGGGTGCAGTTTCACCCGTCGCGCTTTTCACTGTCTGCATAGCAGACAGTGAAAAGCTGCATGGGGCCCCTGGGGGCCCCTGCACTGCTGTTCAAACCGCCAGGAAAAGGCTTGCGGTAGGGGGACTCGTAATCCCATGGGCCCCATCTCAGCACTGTACCCTGGCTTGAGAGCTCCTGGGTGAGCTCGGAGGGGGGGGGGGCTCCAGGTAGGTCGGAAGGGGGGCCCTCAAGTTTCGTTAAGCCACTGCTGAATGTTCTGCACAACTATGCACGTAGAATGTTATTGTCAGTCACCCCTAAACAGAACAAGTACAAACACAAGTCAAACTTCGCTTTACCCCATGCTGTTCTTGATCCATCTCACAATCCATCTCATACAGACTGCAGCAATAGCATATTTTATCATATATGGGCAATGAAAAGACAACTGGGCAAATTAAGATTCACCCAAATGTTGTATGCAGGGAGAATTATTTTATTGCAAACACAAAACTATTCAACCAAGTCAGCAATGGAACTTCAAACCTACCAATATTTTTTAAAGGCAAAAATGACCTTAAATCAGACACATCGACCATAGTTATATATCTAGGTCGTGCAATGGCAGAGTACAATTGCATTAATCTCACACTTTGACATTACAGAGGGTCCCGTGGCTTCCACTGGCTTCACCTCTCTTGGAGATGTAAAGTACTAACTTTTGAATTCGGATGACTTGCATCTGAAATTGATTCCTATGACGTCACAATAATAATACACATATCTGTAACTGTTATAAGTATGCCTTGAAAAGATCCAAAAACAAATGCCTTCACACTCATAGGGAATTGAATTCGATAATATTTTCTTTTCACAACGGTGAATTTCTACTAAAAACCTGCACCTACACAGGGCGGTAGCCATGAAATCACGAAGTGATGTTTTAGTGGGAATTTTTTCTGTCTCCAGAACGTTTTTGAGAAATACTGCAATATCAGTGCGACAAAATAATTTTCGTTTGTATTTCAAGATTATCATGTTAGTTTCCTCAAGGATTTTCAGGGAAAATGAGAAATAAATATCTCACTCGAAGCACATCTGGAATAAATATAATTTGAGTCCTTTATAGAGGTGCTCATTAGGAAGTTTAAGTTTGATTGTTAAGTCGTGTTGAACATTTTTGCGAGGAGCTACAGAGAATTTATATCACCAACATTTGTCCCTGTACTATGAGTTTTTAATTATATTAGTACTGTAAATTAAAAAAACTTTAAAGAGGCAACTGTTTTCCTCAAAGAATATCAAAATGAGTGCAGAGAGTGCGCATTCCGAGGGTGCTGGGGGGCCCCCTTACAAGGGCACTGGACTCAGCTCCACATAGAGCAGAGTACAATGCCATTGCATGTTTTCCGCTTGTCAGCCCAGTGGAAAATTCATAATGGGGCCAGTGGGTATACGGCCAGCTCTACGGTAGTCTCCTCACCAGGGGTCTGGCAGTCCAGTTTTCCGACTGCCAAATTCGTAATCAGGCCATAAGATTTGGGTCAACGCAACGCAGCAAAACAACTTTCTGCACTGCACTGCATCAAATGGAGGGAAATGGAATGCATCATATTTACTAATAAATGACACACTGCTGCTCTCTCTTTTCGCTGCCACACTAGGTACTGCCTAGTGCCAACAAAGGCTCCCTTGCGACATGGTGCAAGGGTGGCTGCATCAGAGGCAGAATTCTTTCTGTGCAGGAAGGAAGACCTTCCTGCACAAAAACAATCCTCAGAGGCATTTCCTCTTTCTTCATGTGGTACAGAGTACAGCACATGTAGAAAGAGGAAATAACGAGGAGAAATAAAATATTTCTCCTCATTATTATTCTTTTGGGATGTTGTACTATTTTGATGCATTCCCAAGTTTACTAGAATTAGAACCGCATTTACAAGAATCTGACGCATTGGCCCGATGTGTCAGATTTCTTGCACTTTCTTACGATCTCTTAACGATGTCACGGATGCACTGTATTTACAATGCAGAGTTCCATGGCGCACGTTGTCACAGATGCGTTAGAAATTATGATGCATCTGTTGGCACTAAACTCACGCATTGCTGGAGTAGCATTAAAAAAATAACACTACTCCAGCAATGCGAAGAGGCCCCCCATGGAGAAAAAGCCTGCGTCAATTTTATGCTTGCAGGCAGTAATCTTTTGATGCATTGAAGTCTCAGAATGAAGCAGTGAAATGTTGTAAATTTCACTGCCTCAGTTCTAGGTGACGATTCCTGTGGGAATGCCTACTCTGCCTACATTACACCTGGCTCAGGTACATTGTGATGCAAGGATTGACTAACTGACGCATAGGGCCCGATGCATCAGTTTTTAAAGCTAGAGCAGTGTAAAGCATTTCTTGCCCCACCGCTACATCAAAAATATTACTCAACTGTGGCCCAAAGACCTTGTAAATGAGGCCCTTAGTAAGTATGGGGATGTACCAAAAACGTTGGTAGATACATGGAAATACCAATGCTCCATGCATGGAATGCATTCCCAATGCAGAGTAACCCAAGGCAACGACCTGTCTGCCTTGCATTAGTCCAGATTTACTAAGCAACGCATAACCACACAAGCGTTGCTTAGTAAATCTAACCTTAGGGCTAGAGTTGTCTAACATTGCCTTGTGTGATGCAACTGTAACACAAGCGCTTAGTAAATGTGGTTCTAAGAGTCTAGGTAAAAACTTGACAAAATGCTTGAGTGCATTTAAAAGCTGGAATGCACACAAATTCAGAGAAATTCTGGTATGCACAGATAACCTTGTAAATGCAGGTCTCATAGAAAATGTGGAACATTTCAGAAGTAACAGAAAGCAGAGGTAGTATAAAGTGAATAGGAAGTCATAGAAATGCTGGAGTCTAGGGAGACAGTCATTGAAAACAAAAAAGCATTGAAAGAATCATGTGAAAGAAGATCTCTTGTGCTGGCTAAACGATATGAAGGTATGACTGGTTTCCATTCAGAGTAGAAGTTTTCATTTTTTGTTCACCTGCGAGATTGTTGATCTATCATAGCCTGGCCACATGGAGCAGTGCATCACTAACGTCTAAACAACCCTCCTACTGAACATGGTATAACAAGTGGTTAGATTGGATGGCATGAAGATCACTAAGTGAAACAGTCTATGGTGAACAGCTAAACCTGCAAATATCTGAGCTAAAATCTTTATCAGAAACCGGTACAGTCAGGAAAATCTGAATGATATGCATGATAAAGACATGTAACACCTTAACTTAATGTAGCTATTGTAGATCACATATTCACTTACAATGCAATATTTTGTTGATAATAATGAGTGTATTGCTACCCAACTTAAAGGTGCTTATTGTAATGGACTTGAAGGGCAAATTCGTGTGAGTACAGGATTCTGCAGCGGATGCCTTAGTATAATGAGCCAAAACACAGGCAGTAATCTAATAGAGTGAAGAAAATTGAAAATTCCAAAAAGCTGGTAATCCTCCTGGGAGAGAGGCTCAACAGAGGTAGTTGTGTGATTGGTCTCAAATCCATGGAGAGGAAGGCAGAACGCATTTGATTCTTGTGCTCGGTGTGCAGTGAGAAATCTTCTGTAGTTTCACCCAGCAGACATTGGTGTTCCCATGGCTGCCACATGCCATGTGCTGCACCATGCTGAAGAAGCAGCGTATGACTACATGAGTACGAAGGAAAGAAAGAATATCTAAGGGTGGATTTCTTCTTTTCACATATGTCATTTCTAGGAAACACCATTCACCTGAAGAAGTAGGCGTACTTAGCCTTAAACCTTCCCCTATTCAAGATGAACACTCTTCCAGTGTTTCTTGTCTCAAGTTCCCAGTTGAAAATCGTGCCAGGAGAGTTCCTTCAATGTCAATTCTTTCCTAGGTCATATACAAGGAACATGTGGTCAGAGAAGGATGTGTCACAATATATTTGTTCCCCTAGTTTACATTGTGGTCATCATGCTTCTTGATGCTTTTTGTCCTTGATTTGTGCTTTTATTTTTAGTGGTAAAATTCCTTTTTGGATTCTCTTGTTCTGGAAGATCTGCTACCGGGCTCTTTGCAAGCCCTGATTTAGAGTAATTTTGACTAAATTCTACATCATCCATTACCAACAATATAAAACTACCAATTTTGTCAAGGAAGTTTTTTCTGACCTTTGGGGCTTTTTCCTCATATGAGATTTCTTTCATGTAGTGCTGAGTGTTACCCTTCAGGGAGAAAACTTGAAAGACCTTCACAGTGTACAGTCTATGACTGATGGCTGATTCCAGTGCTGGAGGCTGTGATATTACTTAGTTTTATGAAACATCTAATAATTTCCAGCTTTGAAGTTTTAAAAGCCATGATTACCCATTCTGTGTGGCTCTACGGGGCTCATGTGAGTCGGACGTCTCCCGGCCTTCCGAGCACATGGCATTTAAAGTCCATCTGGGGTGAGCACCAAAGGAAATCCTTTTCCAAAGAAAAAGCCTCAGGAGATGGGGGAGAGCTTCCCCATCTCCCGAAGCTGTTTCTTTGGTTTCATTGGAATTTCCGATCAGCGTTTGGCGGGCTGACATCATTTAAATGAAAGTGAAATGAGCCACTAGGCTCATTTAACTTTCCCTACATCAGTGCTAAGGGGGCTATCTCACCACCGAGCACTGAGGCAGATAGAAGAAGTATCACTGGAAAGGGGGGAATATTCCTTTTCCAATGTCACTCCTCCCAAGTGGACCCCTGCTTTGGAACCACTGCAGGAGGGTGATCCCCAAGCAGTGATCCACCCACTAAACACCGGGGGGGGGTTTGGCCCCTTCGGCAAGAGCTTTTGCTCCCCCATTCTGTTATGAGAAACAATTCAGTGGCCAAGTGCCAGGGACTACATTTCTTTATAATGTGAAGGGGTGGGAGGGTGTCCAAAGTGGGCATGCCAATGCCCCTCACCCACCCCAAATATGAAAACAGTCTTCCTCCCCTCCCCCCCCCCCGGGAGCAGATGGTGGCAATGGCTCCCGACCTACCCCCCAGGCGGCAAGAAAGCCAACTAGACACCAGCGATTTCTTTGTCAAACTTTAGGGTAGGGACTGCCCAAAATGGGCTTACCGATGCCCCCACCCGCCACAAATATGTAAACAGTCTTTCTGCTCTCCCTTGGGGGCAGCTGGGGCAGTAGCCTCCAATCCACCCTCCCGGGGGGAGAAAGTCCAATGGGCACCAGGGATTACATTTTTTACAACTTTGGGGTGAGAGGGTTGCTCAAAATGGGCTTACCTATGTCCCCCACACCCCCCAAATTTGTAAATAGTCGTTCTACCCCCCTTGTGGGCAGAAATGGAGGCAATAGCCTCTGATCTGCCCAGTGGGGGACAGAAAGCCCACTAGACATCAGAGATTTGTTTTTCAAACTTTGGGGTGTGGGGGCTGCCAAAAATGGGATAGCCAATGTCCCCACCCACCCCAAACAGTCTTTCTGCAACTCCTTGGGGAGACCGAAGAGGATTATTATCCCTGATCTGCCCCCCGAGGGGGTGGGGGGCAGAAAGCCCACTAGACACCAGGGAAGATTTTTTTTTTTTAAAGGATTGGGTGTATGACCATGCCCCTTCCCCAAATAAAGGGGGAAAATTGTCTTTCTGCCGGCATGGGTGGGGGGGGTAATTACCACTGATCCACCCTCCAGGGCAGCAGACAGCCCACTAGCCACCAAGGAATTGAAAAAAAAATATGAAGGGGTGTGGCTGCCCACCACCATGCTCATGGTTCTGCCCCCCACCCCAACTGAAAGAGTTGACACTCTTTCAATATCCCCTTTAGACTAAAGACTAAAGCATCTCATCCTGATGGCAAGCAAGAGGACATTTCAGGTTTTGATTTACATATGGGTCAAGAGAGCTTGGCTAACTCCCAATATCCTCCCACTTGCTGTTGTGAGCATCTGCACTTTTTGGAATTGGGTACCCTGCCACCTGGAAAAACCGACCAGACCCAGACACTTATGAAAACTAAACCTGTGGGGTGTTTAGGGTGGTGTGCTTCACATGCACCCCACAACATTTTCTTACCCACAATGCCCTGCAAACGTCCAACTTTGCCTGACAACCCATATTTTCCCTATAATTCTGTGATGGAAACTTCTGGAATGCAGGAATCCACAAAATTCCTTCCATACAGCATTGGCCCATCTGTACCAAAAAAATGCCTCCACTTTTGTGGGTGCCAAAGCAGAGTCAGAAAAACAATGTATAAAAAAACTGCCCTTTTGGACCTACTTTGGTTTTCCCTCAATTACTACATGTTTTTGGCCTTATCCTGTTGCAGGCACTTAGCCCACCTACACAAGTGAGGTATAATTTTTATCAGGAGACCATGCGGAATGCTAGTTGGTAGGAAATATACACCGAGCAGTGATCCCACACAGCAATCTGAGGAAAATGTGATTTTTTTTAGCTAAATTTGAGATTTGCCTGGGATTCTGGATAATAAAACCTGGGGGGATCCACGCAATTCACACCTCCCTAGTCTCCCTTGGGTGTCAGGCTTTCCAAAATTTCTGGGTTTGGTAGGTTTCCCTAGATGGTTGCCGAGCTCAGGACCAAAAACATAGGTGCACCCTTGCAAAAACAGGTCATTTTGTGATAAATGATTTGGATTTCTCCACAATACATTTTGGGCCCTTCCCATGTGTGGGCACTAAGCCTATCCACACAAGTGAGGTACCTGTTTTATTGGGAGACGTGGGGGAATGCTGGGTGTAAAGAAGTTTGTGATTCCTCTCAGATACCACATTTTCCGTCACAGAAATGTGAGGAAAATGTTTTTTTATACAAACTTTGAGGGTTGCAAGGGACTCTGGGTGACAGAACCTGTTGAGAGCCATACAAGTCACCCCATCCTGGATCACCCTGGGTGACTACTTTTAAAAAATTTACAGGTTTGCTAGGTTTCCCTAGGTGCTGGTTAAGCTAGGACCCAAAATCCACTAATAGGCACATTGCAGAAAAGGGTCCGTTTTGAATGGAAATATGTGATGGGTCCGCGTTGCGTTTTCGGCTGTTTCATGTCACAGGCACTAGGCCTGCCCACACAAATAAGGCACTATTTTTATCAGAAGAGTTGAGGGAATGCTGGGTGGAAGGAAGTTTGTGGCTTCCCTCGGATTCCACAAATTTCCATTGACAGAAATATGTGAAAAATGTGTTTTATTAGGCAAATTGTAAGGTTTGCAAGGGATCCTGAGTAATAGAACCTGGTAAGAACCAAACATCACGCATCCTGGATTCCCATAGGTGTTAAGTTTTAAAAAATACACAGGTTTGTTAGGTTTCCTTGGGTGCTGGCTGAGCTAGATCACAAATTCCATAGCTGGCACATTGCAAAAAAAAGTGTCAGTTTAGAGTAGAAAAATGAGCTATGCCCATGCTGCGTTTTGTCCCATTTCCTGTCAGGGGAACTAGGCCTATCCAAACAAGTGAGGTACAATTTTTATTGGGAGACCTGGGGGAGCAAGGGATAGTAGAGCAAGTGTTAATTCCAATTTCCCTTCTCTGTAACTCTGCCTTCCAAATGTAAGACAGTGTATAAGAAAGAAGTCTTTTTGAAAAAAGCCCTCTAATTCACATGCTAGTATGGGTGCCCCCAAATTCAGAGATGGGCAAATAACCACTGCTTCTAAACTCCATATTTTGTGTCCATTTCAGAAATTTATAGGTTTTCTTAATATCTATTTTTCACTCTTGACATTTTACCAAATAAATTGCTGTATACCTGGTACACAATGAAAAAACTATTGCAATGTGCAGCTCAGTTATTGGCTCTGGGTAGCCTGGCTTCTTGGAGAACCTACAAGCCCTATATAAACCTGCAACCAGAAGGCTTTAGCAGATGTAATGGTAGATGATTGCTTTTGAAAATCTGCCATAAGCAGAAAAACTTATAGATGAAAACCTAGACACAAATGGCTGTTTTTCTCAGGTCAACTTCAATATTTTTGTATTTCAAGTTTTACTTTCTATTTAAAAACAAAACATTATATGATCTACACAAATGCCCCCTTGCTCAAGACATAATTTTGTCTACTTTTCAGAAATATATAGCTTTTGGCATCCACCATTGGTTTCATACCCATTTCTGTCACTAACTGGAAGGAGGTTGAAAGCACAAAAATAGGAAAAATGGGGTATGTTGCAGTAAAATGCCAAAACTGTGTTGAAAAATGTGATTTTCTGATTCTAGCCTGCCTGACAATGAAAGCTGGGAGATGGTGATTTTAGCACCTCAAACCCTTTTTTGATGCCATTTGCAGGTGGCCAAGAGAGCAGTGATCCCTAAAGAGCAGATACACAAAAATCATAAGGAGGTATACAATAAAGGAGGGGCCACCAAATCAGAACCAGAATCCAGGGAAAATCAATAACTGGAAGAGCTACTGTAAACCAAAGACATGATCAGAGGGAACACCAGGCACAAGGTAGTTTAAAAAACACACTGTGGCTGACTTGCTTTCATGGACAGGTATGTCAAGACCAAGAAGTATCCAATGGTGGGAAACATGACTTGGCACAGCAGTGTTGAACCAATCTCAGGTTGCTCAATTGCAGCAAATTCTATGGACAGCATGGACCAGATTTACCCATTGCGTCCATTGGCATTGCATCACCCAAGGTGACACAAGGACAGTGCAAGCCCTTAAGTGATATTTACTATGCCATGCAGTGCCACCTTACGTGACCTTGGATTTTGGCACATTCTCAGATTTATTAACATCAGTAAACCTGGGAATGCATCAAAAATGGTATGCCTTCCCAGGGGATGGATAAGAAGGAGAGATATGTTTATTTCCCTTCATTCTTTCCTCTTTCTATGTGTGCTGATTGTTTTTGTGCAGGAAGCTGTCCCTTCCTGCACAAAAACAAGCCTGCCTGCAATGTAGACACTCTTGCATCATGGTGCAAGGGTAACTTTATTGGTGCTTGGAAGCCACAGTGCACCAGCACAGAGAGAGCAAAAGTGTTCCATATAATAATAAATATGGTGCATTTCTGCCTTCTCCATTTGACACAGTGCAGCACAGGAAGTTTTCTTGCTGCATTGCGATGCTTCAACTGTTAGTAAATCCACCCCCAAGTCCACAAATATTGGACTGGCTTACACAAGTAAGGAGGAGCAGAAGAGAAGCTCACCATGTACAAAGTATGTGAAAAAGTAAATGCTATTATTATCATTAATTCCCAACACGCATCACAGGTATAAGTTCCAAGCAATAACATGCATGTAGAAAATTGGGTTATTAATTGAGGGGGTGAGAGCACAGCTCAACTACTGAACACAGTCCTTGATAGGATGAAACACAGAAAGTCATTAACCCCTTCTGTGCCCAGGACGTAATGGGCACAGTGCTGCTGTGCCCAGGACGTAACCATTACGCCTTGGGCACAGAGCCCAGAGGGAGCGCTAGCGCTCCCTCTGTGGGGTTCCCCCCCACCCCCCCAAGGCAGGGATGCAAGGGGAAGCCCTTCCTCTTCCACCCCGACCCCCCGTGACGTCAGCACGCGATCGCGCGATGATTGTCACAGGGCCTCCTCCCATTGCACTGGAAGCTCAGCTTCCAACGCTATCGGAAGAGAAATGCAAAGCTTTTCTCTTCCGATCACGTGGGGGAGGCCGAGAGAGGCTTCAAAGGGAAGGAAAGTTATTTCCTTCCTTTTGAAGTCTCTCTCTGCGTTTCAAAAGCCGGATTGCAAAGCAATCCGGCTTTTGAAACGCCCACTAGACACCAGGGATTTATTTTTAAAAATGAAACTGGCATGAGGGAGCGACCCCTTGGGCAAGGGTCGCTCCCAGGGGGGGGCATTTTTTTAAAGGCCTTTTATTAGGCCGATCTGCAGAAACCTCTAGGCACCAGGGATAAAAAAAAATTGTTTGCTTTGTTTTTGTTTTCTTTTAGAGGTGGGGAGCGACCCCTTAGGCAAGGGTCGCTCACATAGGGGGCAAATTATATTTGGGCAATTTCTGCCCCCCTTGGGGGCAGATTGGCCTATTTTTAAGAGGCCAATCTGCCCCCAAGGGCGAAAGAAACCACTAGACACCAGGCAGATTTTTTGTTTGTTTCTTGAATTTCACGTAAGGGGAGTGACCCCTTAGGCAAGGGTCGTTCCCCTGGGGGGCAAATTTATTTTAGGCCATTTCTGCCCCCCAGGGGGGCAGATCAGCCTATTTTAATTAGGCCAATCTGCCCCCAAGGGGGGCAGAAACCACTAGGCACCGGGGATTTTGTTGTTGTTTTACAGATGGGGAGCGATCCCTTAGGCAAGGGTCGCTCCCCTGGAGGGGCAAATTGTATTTAGGCCATTTCTACCCGCTTTGGGGGCAGATCGGCCGATTTTAGGTCAATCTGCCCCCAAGAGGGGCAGAAACCACTAGGCACCAGGGATCTTTTTTTTTGCGCCGTCACGTAAGGGTCGCCCGGTGGGGGGGGGGGGGGCAAATTTATTTTAGGCCATTTCTATTGTTATTAGGCTGGTCTGCCCCCCAGGGAGGGCAGAAACCTCTAGGCGTCAGGGCTAATTTTTTTTTTTGTTTTTTCTTGTGGGTTTGTTTGTTTTTTTAGAGATGGGGAGTGACCCATTAGGCAAGGGTCGCTCCCCTGGGGGGTAAATTGTATTTAGACCATTTCTGCCCCCCTTGGGGGCAAATCGGCCGATTTTAGGTCAATCTGCCCCCAAGGGGGGCAGAAACAACTAGGCACCGGGGATCTTTGTTTTTGCGCCAATGTCACGCAGGGGTGACCCCGTAGGCAAGGGTCATTCCCTGGGGGTTTGGGGGGGCACATTTATTTTAGGCCATTTCTGCCTCCCATGGGGCCGGCTGAGCTAGAGGCCAAAATCCACAGGTAGGCACTGTTTTCTGTGAATAAATGTGACGTGTCCACGTTGTGTTTTGGGCCATGTCCTTTCATGGGCGCTAGGCCTATCCACACAAGTGAGGCACCATTTTTATCGGGAGACTTGAGGGAACGCTGTGTGGAAGGAAATTTGTGGCTCCTCTCAGATTTCAGAACTTTCTGTCACTGAAATGTGAGGAAAATGTGTTTTTTCAGCCAAATTATGAGGTTTGCAAAGGATTCTGGGTGAGAGAACCTGGTCAGAGCCCCACAAGTCATGTCATCTTGGATTCCCCTAGGTCTCTAGTTTTCAAAAATGTACTGGTTTGGTCGGTTTTCGTAGGTGCCAGCTGAGCTAGAGGCCAAAATCTACAGGTAGGCACTTTGCAAATAACACCTCTGTTTTCTGTCAAAAAATGGGATGTGTCCACGTTGTGTTTTGGGCCATTTCCTTTCGTGGGCGCTAGGCCTACCCACACAAGTGAGGTACCATTTTTATCGGGAGACTTGGGGGAACGCTGGGTGGAAGGAAATTTGTGGCTCCTCTCAGATTCCAGAACTTTCTGTCACCGAAATGTGAGGAAAATGTGTTTTTTTAGCCAAATTTTAACGTTTGCAAAGGATTCTGGGTAACAGAACCTGGTCAGAGCCCCACAAGTCACCCCATCTTGGATTCCCCTAGGTCTCTAGTTTTCAGAAATGCACAGGTTTGGTAGGTTTCCCTAGGTGCCGGCTGAGCTAGAGGTCAAAATCTACCGGTAGGCACTTTGCAAAAAACACCTCTGTTTTCTGTCAAAAATGGGATGTGTCCACGTTGTGTTCTGGGGCATTTCCTGTCGCGGGCGCTAGGCCTACCCACACAAGTGAGGTACCATTTTTATCGGGAGACTTGGGGGAACATAGAATAGCAAAACAAGTGTTATTGCCCCTTGTCTTTCTCTAAATTTTTTCCTTCCAAATAAAAGAGAGTGTGTAAAAAAGACGTCTATTTGAGAAATGCCCTGTAATTCACATGCTAGTATGGGCACCCCGGAATTCAGAGATGTGCAAATAACCACTGCTCCTCAACACCTTATCTTGTGCCCATTTTGGAAATACAAAGGTTTTCTTGATAGCTATTTTTTACTCTTAATATTTTAGCAAATGAATTGCTGTATACCCGGTATAGAATGAAAACCCACTGCAGGGTGCAGGTCATTTATTGGCTCTGGGTACCTACAGTTCTTGATGAACCTACAAGCCCTATATACCCCAGCAACCAGAAGAGTCCAGCAGACGTAATGGTATATAGCTTTAAAAAATCTGACATTGCAGGAAAAAGTTACAGCGAAAAATGTAGATAAAAATTGCAGTTTTTTTCACCTCAATTTCAATATTTTTTATTTTCAGTTGTTATTTTCTGTAGGAAACCCTTATAGGATCTACACAAATTACCCCTTGCTGAGTTCAGAATTTTGTCTACTTTTCAGAAATGTTTCGGTTTCTGGGATCCAGCATTGGTTTCACACCCATTTCTGTCACTGACTGGAAGGAGGCTGAAATCACACAAAATCGTAAAAATGGGGTATGTCACAGTAAAATGCCAAAATTGTGTTGAAAAATTGGATTTTCTGATTCAAGTCTGCCTTTTCCTGAAAGCTGTGAAGCTGGTGATGTTAGCACCGCAAACCCTTTGTTGATGCCATTTTCAGGGAAAAAAAAACAAGCCTTCTTCTGCAGCCCCTTTTTCCAATTTTCTTTTAAAAAATGAACTTTTCACTGTATTTTGGCTAATTTCTTGGCCTCTGTTGGAAAATGGGTTATTGGTAGGGCAGGTAGGTACCTACACCTAGCAACAAGCCACTAACCTCCACATAGGTACAGTTAGGTCTCAGTAAATTAATCCCAGCTCTACCCTTGGTAGCTTGGCATCGAGCGTCAAGGCTTAACTTAGGAGACAAAGTGTAAAGCATTCAAATATCACAAAACAGTAATTAAATAAAACACAGGAAACAGTTTAAAAATCCAAAACCAATTTATAAAAATAGTTTATATTTTTATCTTTAAAATGACACAAAAACGATTAAAATCGGTTCAGGGGAACCGGAGATATGAATTTTTAAAGAATTATTACTTTTCTAGCGCTTAGAAACAAAAAGCGCCAATCGGGTCATCTGGTTGCACCTCGACCGGGGCAAAGTCAAACTTTCAGTCCAACCGCGATGGAGCCCTGCTCGGCTACAGGTCGTGGGAGGCCTCGGTTAAAAAGTTACCTTCTGACTTAGTCTTTATTTTGAAGTTTTTCATCACCGGGACGAACCTGCCAGTTGAATCCGACCTCCTGGAGCCCTTGTCCGGATACGCGATGTGGGTTTCCTCGGTGGAGACTTTTACCTTCGGACTTAGTCGTTTTTTCGAGATGAAAATCCTTCGACCGGGGTAAACCTGGATCTTGATCCGACGTCCATGGAGCCCTTCTCGGATACGATGGCTGGGAGGTCCCGGTCAACTTTTTACGTTCGGACTTAGTCTCTTTTTTGGATGTTTTTCTTTACCGGGACGAACCACGAAGTCAGGCCAGGTCGCGGTTGAGGCAAGCCAGCTAGAATTTCCGCGGCGGGTCGGTCCCTCTCTGGAGCTTTTTTCCAAAAATTCTCAAATCTTTTCCAAACTTCTGGGGCTTCACCCAGATGTTCTTTTAAGGTTCTTTTGGGGTCCACAGCTCACCCCAAGGGTCCAGAAGTTCTGTGATGGTCCTTGGGGGGTGCGGACTTCAACTCCCAGAATGCACCTGGCGCAAACTCCTTTTTGGCCACTGGACAGTGGTCAGCTGGTCGCTTTCTTCAGGAGTTGGTGCAGGGGACTCTGGTTTAGCAATTTTTCACCTGTAGCAAACAGGGAGTCCCTCCTTGAACCAGTTGAAGCCAGGCAAAGTCCTTCTTGTGGTGAAGCCCAAGTGTGCAGCTGGTGCAGTCCTTCTGAGTGCAGGGTCCAGGTGCAGGCCAGGGGTCCAGCAGGGCAGTCCTTCTTCTTCCTTAGTTCCTTTCTTGTTGAATTCTGGAGGGGATCTGAGGCGTGGGTGCAGGTCTGCCAGTTTTATCCTTGCTCCTGGGTGAAAAGCAGGGGGGTCCTGGTCCTCCAATCAGGTACAGGGTCGTCCCCCTGTGATGACCACTTCCTGGGAAGTGTGGCAAAAATCCATCCCAAAAGGCAACAGTCTCCAAAAATCCAACATGGCTGAATCTGATTTTTGGAGGTTACATCTGGCTGAGCCCACCCACTGGTGTGGCGAAAAATCATAAACACACCCCTCTCCTGCCCTCTCCTAATCTAATCAAGGGGGCACCTAGTTGTCTGGGGTTGCAGGATGTGGGGGTGTTGCTGGGTGCTGCAAATGTCCTTCTCTGCCTTTGAAGACCAGTTTGGCAGCCCTCCCCCTTCCTGCCTCACCATCTGCTGAGGGGAGATTCTCTCCCCCAAGCACATTCCTTTGTGTGAAGTCAGGCCACTTCACACCTCATCAAGGTAGCCTGGCAGAAGCTGCTGCAGGCTGGCCAATCAGAGCACAGCAGCAAAAACAATGCAGAGCTGAAATTGGCAACTTTTTAGGTAAAGTCTAAACTTTTTACCTGGACAAGTTATATTAAATCCAACAACTGGAAGTTGTGGGATTTATTACAACAATCAATTTGATACCAAATTCTTGGTATGTAACATTTAAGGAGACTTTAAAATTTAAAATAAAGTCTGCCCATTCTAGCCTATGAAGGCCATTTACTTCAATGAGGGAAAAACGAATTTGGCTGTTTTTACCTCACCAGGGCTTATAAATCTATTTTTATAAAGTCCCTGCTTATAGTTACATGGCACCCAGCCCTAGGGGCACCTAGGGCACACCTTAGGGGTGACTTATATGTAAAAATAAGGTAGTTTAAGACTTTGGAAGTACCTTTAATTCCAAAGTCGAATTTGCATATAACTTTAATTTAAAAGCAGCCAGCAAGGCAGGCTTGCTTTTAAAATGACACTGGGCACCTCAGCAATGCACCTAGGTGTGCACCACCTATGCTGTGGTCCCTAAACCTACATGCCCTACCATATACTAGGGACTTATAGGTAGGTTAACTTAGCCAATTATAATTAGCCTAATTTGCATATCCATTTTACACAGAGCACAGGCCCTGGGACTGGTTAGCAGTACCCAGGGCACCATCAGAGTCAGGAAAACACCAGCATAAAGTGGAAAATGGGGGCAAAAAGTTATGGGGCCTCTGCAATCAGCCCTAGTTTCTCACACAACCCCCCCCCCCCCAGCCCACACGCCCAGGAGACTCAGCCCAACCCTGGGAGAGTCTTCCTGGCTTGTTAGGCGAGGAAGACAGTGAAGAAAACTGGCTGTCCCTTTGCAGGGCCTACTCTGCCTTATATCCTCCTGTCAGGGTCACTCCCTCTGGGTAGTGAAGCCATCCCAACAGTAAAAGGACCCAACTCAAACTGAAACTTCCCTCTAGGGGGGGCTTCCTCCTCTCTCTCTGCCAACTTGGGTAGTGAGGTGCCCACCTCCCCTACTCCTAACTTTGCTAGGGCAACACCTAGCTTACCCAAAGAGGTCACCCAACACTTGAGCAACCCCACCATGACCAATAGGGTCAGGGGGCCTACTTTGCTATTGGCCTTGGGGTCTGCCTCCCAGGCCAAGTACAGTGCTGCCAGGAAGGCTAGCACCCAGCAGAGGCTACTGACAGCTGTCAGTACCCAGAACCACACCCTAAGCTCTCCACTGACAGGTGGCTGAGCTGCTTTAGGGGCATCTTTGGGGTCCTGGCATCCCTCTTGCTGTCTAGAGTGGGGGGCTACCACCTCCTGTGGCAGGCACCCTCCTTCCACTCTCCCTTCTGTCAGTGCAGGGGCAACACCTTGCATCTGGACAGCTGCCTGACTACTCAGGACTTCCTTGGGGTCAGGTGAGGCCTCACCAGTGCCAACTCTGGGCTCCCCCCTTACTGGGGCAGAAGGTCCTTGGCTCCCTGGAACTCTCTTTAAGAGTGGCCCACCCTTCCTTTTCTTCTTTCCTTTTCTTGGGGACCCCTGTCTCCTAACTGTAGGGACTGACTCCCCAGGACTTTGGGTTGGGGGGGCGCCCTGGGCGACCACCCCATCTGTGACCAGACTCACCTCTGGGAGGTCATTGCCCAGGATACAATCTAGGGGAAGGTCAGCACTGACTACCACCCTAATCCAGTCAAGGATACCCTCCCTCTCTAGGGGCACTATGGCTACAGGTTTGGAGGTGACCTCCCCTGTGGCTATCCTGACTTTCTTTGTCTTTCCTGGGACATACATGTCTGGGGTCACTAATCGGTCACTCACTATAGTGTGACTGGCACAGGTGTCTCTCAGGCCAGTGGTAGGGATCCCATTCACTTGAATGTGGTGGAAGTGCCTACTCCCACCCTCAGGGATCACCAGCTTACCATCTGGTCCTGTCTCCCAGCTCAATGCTAGGAGGACTTCATCATCTGAGGAATCCTCCTCTATGGCTACACTGGACAGCCCAGTGCTAACCACCTTCTTTGGACAGGCTGCATCTCCTCTGAAGTGACCTGTCTGCTGACAGTCAAAGCAAGCCCTACTGTCCAAGAGTTTTTTTAACCCTGGGTCACCCTGTCTCTGCTTGTCAGAGTGGGAGTGGGATTTACTCTCCTCCTTCTTAGGGTTCTGGGGTACAGAGGGAGTCTCTGTGGTGGGCTTACCACCTCCCTCCTTAGGTTTTTGGGGACCTGTCCCCCCCTTCTTGGAGTCTCCCCCCTGGGACTTGACAACCACCCTGGTTCTCAACCACTCATCAGCTGCCTCCCCTAGCTCTCTAGGGTTGGTCTGCTTAGAGTCCACTAGATGCTGGCGTAACCTTTCTTGGATACAATTGGTCAAGATGTGCTCTCTCATGATCAGATTGTATAACCCCACATAAGTATCTACTTTGTTACCAATAATCCAGCCCTCTAGTGCCTTTAGTGAAATGTCCACAAAGTCAACCCAAGACTGGGTACTGACCTTCTGTGTGTCCCTGAACTTCATTCTATATTGCTCTGGGGTCAGACCAAACTTTTTAGTCAAGCAACTCTTCATACTGGGGTATGAGTCTGCATCCTCCCCACTCATGGTTAGGAGCCTATCCCTCCCAGAGTTGGGAACTAACTCCCAAAGAAGTGAACCCCAGTACTGAGGCTTGACTCTCCTCATCTGGAGGGCCCTCTCAAAGGCCCCCAGCCACTTATCTATGTCATCCCCCTCTACATAAGCAGGAACCACCCCTTTGGGTAATCTGGGGCAAACTCCCCCACCCATGGACACCTCAGCTTCTTTATCGCTGCTTCCATCTCTTTTTTCTTTGTATGCCCACTTTTTCTTTTCTAGGGCCAGCTTCTCTGCTTCCAAAGCTATGTATGCTAGCTGGGCCTCCAGCTCTCTTTCTCTGATGGATGGGTTCTCTCCTCCTGAAAGGACCCCCTTCCCACCACTAGCTTTGGGTCTGCCCCTAGTGACTGTGTCTACTGAGGACCGTTCTTCCTCTTCCTCACTTAGGCTCGGATGCCTTCCCTCCCCTGAGTGGTTAGAGTTAGCATCTTCCCCTTTTTCTTCCTCCTCTGGAGCTTCCTCTGTCTCTACCTCTTGGGCCTCAGCCCATGCTGTCAGGGATTTAATCAGGATTTGCTTCCTGAGATCAGTGGTTGCAGGCAACCCTCTCTCAATACACAACCCCCTAAGCTGGACTACTGTCAGTGTGGGTAGGCTAGCCAGATCAAGCTCCATGGTTCCCTAGTTTTGTGTCAACAAAAACTTTTTGCAAAAATTGGTAACAAGAATTTAGAAAAATTACAAAAATTCAATAATTGAAATTAATCCAAATTAATTAAAAAAAATTAAAATTAAAAATTAAAACATTTTTTGCACTAGGACAATTTAAAGGATTTTTAATTTGTTTTACTCAAAACTGTAACGTGATATTGAACACAAGTACAGGATCCCGTCGCTGCTTCCAATTATGTTGGAAAATGGGTTATTGGTAGGGCAGGTAGGTACCTACACCTAGCAACAAGCCACTAACCTCCACATAGGTACAGTTAGGTCTCAGTAAATTAATCCCAGCTCTACCCTTGGTAGCTTGGCATCGAGCGTCAAGGCTTAACTTAGGAGACAAAGTGTAAAGCATTCAAATATCACAAAACAGTAATTAAATAAAACACAGGAAAGAGTTTAAAAATCCCAAACCAATTTATAAAAATAGTTTATATTTTTATCTTTAAAATGACACAAAAACGATTAAAATCGGTTCAGGGGAACCAGAGATATGAATTTTTAAAGAATTATTACTTTTCTAGCGCTTAGAAACAAAAAGCGCCAATCGGGTCATCTGGTTGCACCTCGACCGGGGCAAAGTCAAACTTTCAGGCCGACCGCGATGGAGCCCTGCTCGGCTACAGGTCGCGGGAGGCCTCGGTTAAAAAGTTACCTTCTGACTTAGTCTTTATTTTGAAGTTTTTCTTCACCGGGACGAACCTGCCAGTTGAATCCGACCTCCTGGAGCCCTTGTCCGGATACGCGATGTGGGTTTCCTCGGTGGAGACTTTTACCTTCGGACTTAGTCGTTTTTTCGAGATGAAAATCCTTCGACCGGGGTAAACCTGGATCTTGATCCGACGTCCATGGAGCCCTTCTCGGATACGATGGCTGGGAGGTCCCGGTCAACTTTTTACGTTCGGACTTAGTCTCTTTTTTGGATGTTTTTCTTTACCGGGACGAACCACGAAGTCAGGCCGGGTCGCGGTTGAGGCAAGCCGGCTAGAATTTCCGCGGCGGGTCGGTCCCTCTCTGGAGCTTTTTTCCAAAAATTCTCAAATCTTTTCCAAACTTCTGGGGCTTCACCCAGATGTTCTTTTAAGGTTCTTTTGGGGTCCACAGCTCACCCCAAGGGTCCAGAAGTTCTGTGATGGTCCTTGGGGGGTGCGGACTTCAACTCCCAGAATGCACCTGGCGCAAACTCCTTTTTGGCCACTGGACAGTGGTCAGCTGGTCGCTTTCTTCAGGAGTTGGTGCAGGGGACTCTGGTTTAGCAATTTTTCACCTGTAGCAAACAGGGAGTCCCTCCTTGAACCAGTTGAAGCCAGGCAAAGTCCTTCTTGTGGTGAAGCCCAAGTGTGCAGCTGGTGCAGTCCTTCTGAGTGCAGGGTCCAGGTGCAGGCCAGGGGTCCAGCAGGGCAGTCCTTCTTCTTCCTTAGTTCCTTTCTTGTTGAATTCTGGAGGGGATCTGAGGCGTGGGTGCAGGTCTGCCAGTTTTATCCTTGCTCCTGGGTGAAAAGCAGGGGGGTCCTGGTCCTCCAATCAGGTACAGGGTCGTCCCCCTGTGATGACCACTTCCTGGGAAGTGTGGCAAAAATCCATCCCAAAAGGCAACAGTCTCCAAAAATCCAACATGGCTGAATCTGATTTTTGGAGGTTACATCTGGCTGAGCCCACCCACTGGTGTGGCTAAAAATCATAAACACACCCCTCTCCTGCCCTCTCCTAATCTAATCAAGGGGGCACCTAGTTGTCTGGGGTTGCAGGATGTGGGGGTGTTGCTGGGTGCTGCAAATGTCCTTCTCTGCCTTTGAAGACCAGTTTGGCAGCCCTCCCCCTTCCTGCCTCACCATCTGCTGAGGGGAGATTCTCTCCCCCAAGCACATTCCTTTGTGTGAAGTCAGGCCACTTCACACCTCATCAAGGTAGCCTGGCAGAAGCTGCTGCAGGCTGGCCAATCAGAGCACAGCAGCAAAAACAATCCAGAGCTGAAATTGGCAACTTTTTAGGTAAAGTCTAAACTTTTTACCTGGACAAGTTATATTAAATCCAACAACTGGAAGTTGTGGGATTTATTACAACAATCAATTTGATACCAAATTCTTGGTATGTAACATTTAAGGAGACTTTAAAATTTAAAATAAAGTCTGCCCATTCTAGCCTATGAAGGCCATTTACTTCAATGAGGGAAAAACGAATTTGGCTGTTTTTACCTCACCAGGGCTTATAAATCTATTTTTATAAAGTCCCTGCTTATAGTTACATGGCACCCAGCCCTAGGGGCACATAGGGCACACCTTAGGGGTGACTTATATGTAAAAATAAGGTAGTTTAAGACTTTGGAAGTACCTTTAATTCCAAAGTCGAATTTGCATATAACTTGAATTTAAAAGCAGCCAGCAAGGCAGGCTTGCTTTTAAAATGACACTGGGCACCTCAGCAATGCACCTAGGTGTGCACCACCTATGCTGTGGTCCCTAAACCTACATGCCCTACCATATACTAGGGACTTATAGGTAGGTTAACTTAGCCAATTATAATTAGCCTAATTTGCATATCCATTTTACACAGAGCACAGGCCCTGGGACTGGTTAGCAGTACCCAGGGCACCATCAGAGTCAGGAAAACACCAACATAAAGTGGAAAATGGGGGCAAAAAGTTATGGGGCCTCCGCAATCAGGCCTAGTTTCTCACAGCCTCCTTCTGGGGAACCCACAAAGTCTGGGTACCTCTAGAATCCCTAGGATGTTGGAAAAAAAGGACGCACATTTGGCATGGGTAGCTTACGTGAACAAAAAGTTATGAGGGTCTAAGCGCAAACTGCCCCAAATAGCCAAAAAAAGGCTCAGCACAGGAGGGGAAAAAGGCCTGGCAGCAAAGGGGTTAAATAAACCTGTGCTTACTCTCTGGTAGCTTGGCGCAAGCGCAGTCAGGCTTAACTTAGAGGCAATGTATAAAGCATTTATACAGCATTCAAAGAAAAATAAAGTGAAAACACAAAAAAAAGAAAAAAAATGAATTGATTAAAAAATAGAGAGATTTTTAGTAATTCAAATGACACCAAAATGACAAAAATCCAATTAGTAGAACCAGGGATGTGAACTTCAAAGTTTTAAGTGAGAATAGGGAAGAGAAGCACAAAGTTCCAATCATGGTTATCTGCTTGCACTAGGCTGGATCAAAGTCAAAAGTTCAGGCTCACAGTGATGTAGCATGGGTTAGATAAAGCGACTAGGTTAACCCCAGTGGAAAGTTTACCCTCTAATCTAGCTTAGGTTTCACATGAGAAGCACTCATCGATGAGGTCATCTGCGATCTGGCTGCAAGCTGGATCTGGAGAGGGGCTCTTCGACTTCAGATTTCGGAAGTCGCAGGCCTTGGTTGGAACTTTGCATTACTGGTGCAGTTGTTCTTGGCACAAAGAGGAGGTTGATGATCAGTTCTTCTCATTGGTGAAAAAAGTGGGGCAGTTGTTGGTGACCTGAAGAGCCCGAGGTGGTGAAGTCTAGTGTCTGTGTCAGGGCAGGTCACCTCGGCACTTGGATGCAGGTCCCTTGTCGTTCTTAGTCAAATCTGCTCACTTTCAACAGGAGAAGGGGGATAGTACTTTCAGCGCAAAGAACCCAGTGCCTCTGGTTTTTCAACAGGAGTACAGTTATGGCAGTTTTGAGGTTTGTGGAGTACAGCCACAGCAGCAAGTGTCCACGACCTGGAGAGGCAGCCCCTGGGGATTAGGACTCACTCTAGCAGAGGCCTGCTAGAAGGTTCAGAAAGGCCTAGTTTGTGCTAATCAGCTAGCAGTTGTAGGGAAGGCCCCTGAAAGCTTTTTGTGTCCCTGTAGCTAAAAGGAGGAGGTCAGCCAACTAACCCTTGGTGTCACTTCTGGGGACCTGGGTTCAGTCCAAGCAGTTCCAGTGTTCCTTCAGGCTTTAGACAACAGGACAATCCTTCTACTGAGTCATCACAGGTCCATGAGTATTCTGATGAGACGGTGTGAGGGTGCCAATTTATATCCAGTGCCATTCAGTGTGTGTGATTCACCACCTTTGTCTAACACTAACTGATCTGGTCCCTTGTTCCTGTTTCCCTGGGTCTGTCTTAAATCTGTCTAGGGTAGGCAGGTCAAGGTGTGGGATGCATTTGGCAGTGGCAGGACAGGCATCTTCTGAAGTCTGCAAGGGGAGGACACTATCAAACTATACCTTTTGAGGTTCAGGAAGGGCTGAGTACAACCCCCAGGCCATCCTGCTCAGGAGAGAAAAACCCTTCCCCATGTTCAAGTCACTTTTGTCTCTTATCTGGAAGGAAAACATATCTGACCACATGAGATCCTTGAACAGTCATGTGACCTTGGTCACTGGCAGAAAGGCACATTTGGTTTAGAAAGAAAAACACCAACATTCCAAAAATGACATTTTCACAATTGTAACTTACAAATTAACTTTATGATTAAAGAGGATTTTAAATTACACTTCAAGTAAGTGACATAATTATTTCTCTGTCTGCTCCCAAACTGAAGTTATCACTTGTTATTTGTAATAAGATAACCCAGTATTACTCTATGGGAGAGCTAGATATGCTACAGTGATAAAAAAAACGGACGTTACTTACTGCCTGGACATGTAAAATTTAAGCATATATGTCCTACCATTTAAATACTATGCACCCTGCTATAGGAGCCTGTAGGGTCTCCCTTATGGGTGACTTATGTGTAATAAAAAGGAAGGTTCAGGTCTGTCATAGTTGTATTTTGCCAGGACAAAATTAAAGTTTCAAACTGCTTTACAGGCTTCAATGGCTGGCCTGCAACATATTTTATACTTCTACTTTGGTGAGTGACACAATGCGTGCTGCACCTCACTTGTAGCATTTAATTTACAGGCTCTGGGAACATGTAGTACCATTTACTAGGGACCGGTATAAGTAAATTAAGTATGCCACTAGTTGTATGCAAATGTTACTATATCTGAAAGGGAGAACACAAACATTTTACCTCTGATTAGCAAGGTTTAAGTTCACATGGCCCTAATGAAAACAAAACAGGTTTCAGTAAAAATAGGATAGTGAAGGCCAAAATCTGGGGGAACACCACACAAAACATGCAGAGCATCCAACAATGCAAAGCAGTGTATTTAAGCACTTTGTGATTTGTGTTGGTTGAGGACCTTTTTTATTAGAGAATACAGGAATCAGCATATTGTCTGTAGGCTGATAGCATGCAAGTTTATGTTCACCTGGGATCACATCTATCCTTCCACATAAACTCGGGCACTTTCAAACAAAATGCAAGAGAGCTCTGCAGCATCTTGCTTCCACAGTCACTATTGTAAATGTCTTGGTATCTCTTGTTAACATGGTGTATAGAGCTGTCGAAAAAGGTATGAGGGAAAACAAAAAATATTAATTTTCACAGTAAACAGATGTTTGAATGCAGAAAAGATTGATTCATTACAAACTGTCTATAGGAGCATTAAAGTATCTCTCTCTCTCTCTCTCTCTCTCTCTCTCTCTCTCTCTCTCTCGCTCTCTCTTTCCCCATCTCTTTCTCTATCTCTAACCTAGACTACACCAAATGGGAAGAATCATAAAAAGATGACCAGTCTGGCTGGACTAGAAGGATATGTTAGCCAGGCTCAAATTACACCACCAGGCTGAATAAAAGTCCCAGTCCTCAACCTAAATGTCTGCAGATTCAATGATTAGCCCTGGATTTAATTGCAATTGGTTTACAGTGCATGGAGGAACAACAATAAAAATGATAAACAATGACTTACTTTTACCTAGTGATTTGTACCCTGGAGCAGCTGGTGACCTTTCAAAGTGGTGTGCAGGGCAAAGTGCCCCACTACCTCCAAAAAGACAAAAACAAATGTTCCCTCCCTACAAAAGCCCATACTAAAAAAACCTCCCTCAAAAGCCCAAAATAAAATGACCCCTCCCTCCAAAATAAAACAAATACAAACTAAAGTACATGCATTACACATTTGTTATTAATTAAATAAAATTAAATTTTACTTACCCACAGGCTCCTTGTCCTCCTCACTGTTCATCCAAAGATTGTGGAACAAACAACCCCATCCCAGCCAATCCAGACACGTCTTTCATGTTGTCAACCAGCATAAGAGGAGTACCAGGATTGGATGGAGTGGGTTAGACAGGTGATCCTTCAGGCCCTAGAGGCCTGTGGCTGGTCTCCACCCAGCTGTCTATGACATCTGGGTGGATAGCTTCAAAGTGCCCATGTCACTTTGGGTGGTGCAAGACAGCCGGTCAAAGTGACATGTGCTCTTTGAAGTGTCTGGCCACATCTACTCTAGTCCTCCATGCTCCCAATCAGCAGCAGAGGACACACTTACTGGTTCAAGGACAGGCTGGTGGCCGTAACACACCTTGGTTAAAAATAAAATGCCAATTAAATCATTTTATTGCTATTTCATTTCTAACACTTAGGGGGTCATTACGAGCTTGGAGGTTTCAGCACGGCAATGTCGGTGGGGGTGGTTGAACTGCCTACAGGCTGGCAGAGAAGACAACCATATTATGGCCATGGTGGTGTCACGTAGGCTCTCATTGTTCTAATTAGACTACTGGATTTTGAGCGGCTGAATCGCCTGCAGTGTGGGAGACTGAGTCTTACCCACTACAGGCGACACCTGTCGCTCAAATCCGGGTTTTGCTCTGGCTAACTAGTAGTGCCTCATCTCTACCCGAGCGCATGACATAATTGTTTTCTCAGGGAAGCCGTGGTCACTCAGGTCTCACCCGTTTCTCTCAGTTACATTAGTCTCATATATACAATGACAAACAGAGGCAGTATATGTTTCAATAATGATTCTAATGAAGCGACTGCATCTTAGATAGCAAAGCGTGAGCGGCAATAACCAGGACGACACAGCATGACAATATTAACATTGTGACAAGGAGAGTGAAGCATAAAAATAACACTACCATATTGTCACTACAGTCAATAGACAAATTCCTACCTAGGCTATAATAGAGCACAGCGTGTTAAGCTCTAATTCTGCCCTTCAGGTTCCCCTGGGAAGACATCACCCGCCATACCTGAGCAAAGGCCTGAAGTCTGCAAAACAGCTGTAGCGAAGCATTCGGCAATCAGCATACAGTCGTGGTTCTCTGGCTGGAATCTCCCTCTAACGTGTAAGGGACAAGGAAGTGTTTCTATAATAAAACAGCTGATGTTCTGAGAAAATTTCCCTACGTAATGGTGTGTATTTTCTACGAATGTCGGAGACTAAACTTATACCACTTTCAATGGTAATGTACCTTGCAGTAGCCTTGGAAGGAGCACAGAGTGAGCGAGAATGTCTTGTTTGAAAACTGAGTGCTGGCCTCGGCAAAAACAGTTAGATAAACAGAAAATAAAACATGACCATAAAAGTGGCTATTGTAACAATAATAAAATAAAGCCAAATAAAATATATCTAGGTTAGAGTGCCTAGTGTGTTAAAATAATGTGTATGGAGCTATAGCTAAAATGGCTACACAGAAGTGGTAATTCCAACAGAATATAGCCAAACCACAGCCGGCAAAGCCAGTGCAGAGAGGCTGCCTCGGACAATGGTAGCCACCTGCAGGCCAGCAGAGACCAGGTTTCCACCAGACAGATTACGAGGTTGCACACCACCAAGGTTTCTACTGTGGTCGCACCACTGTGGAAACCCAGGGGAAAAACAACTGTATAAAAGGAGACGCTCACCTTCAGGAAGCCATTCTTGTCCGGAGCCGCCATGGAACCAGAGCTACATGTCCTCCTGCTGCTCCTGCTTGCCCAAAGACTTCAGAACCAGCAGCAACAACAATGACAACAACCGTGAGGACACACACTTACCTGTCATTGTTGTAAATTGTCAAAGTACCTACCCACACACAACATACAAATCGGGAGCGAGTGGCGAGGGCAACACACACAGGTAACCGCACACTGACATGCACACTCACATACAGCCACATGCACACCTGCATATACATAATACACACCCTACGGCCATCACACACATATACATGTCTAAAGCACACACCAACACCTAGTTGCACAGCACCAGCACAGTCACACACAACAACACACAACACCACCAAACGAAATAATACACCACAATCGCTACATCATCAAAGCATTGTCAAGGACACACAATAGACAATACCCCTTAAAAAATCATACATACAACACCACTACCAACACCAGGGAACGAACACACACGATCACACATTAAAAAATGCAGCACACAACAAACCTCGCAAACATACCTCACAATGTATCTGACATACCATTCTCCACACACACTCACGCACACAGTCCAAGCACACAAAGGCAAACAACACTGCAACAAACACATGTCAACACAAACACCAAAGAATACCAACGCAACAAAATGTCCACAACATACACATGACCATCACACAACACACCCATCACTGTTGGACAAATGCAATGTACACAACCACACATGCTGCTCAAATAAAACAGTTAGCTCGACCACCACTGACACACAAATGCTCACACACAAACAATGTTAGACAAGTCCAAAACTGCCCTGAGAAAAGAAATTCAGGACAAAGATATAACATAGAAACCAACCACAGGTTGGTCCTAATATATATTATGAGTATAAATAAATGATCAATGTCCAAGGCCAAAGGCCCGTCCAACAAATATGTGTGCAACATACACATAAAACACATGTCTGTGCCCCCAGCTTTACTCCTGACTGCCATGTAACCTTCACAGGTAGGGGCATCAAGGGGGCAGGCAGGCATCTCAGGGATTTGAGGGCTGGAGGGGTGGGTTTGGGTTTTGGATTGGGAGGGGACCTTTGGGTTTATGTTTCGGATTGGGGCTTAGGTCGAGGCTTTGGGGACACTTGAGTATTCTTGGGAGGGGTTGAATTGTTGGAGGGGGGCATGGGTACTATCAGGGGGCCAGGGGAGGTTTTAGAGGTGTAAGGGCCAGACTTCGTGAGGGACACAGAATGTTTAGGGGTATCATGGGGTGGGAGAGGAGTAGGGGGAAGGGAAAACTATGAGAGGAAGGCTTTCTTTGACATACGGAGATGGTCATAGGGAAAGGATTTGGTTGTGGAGGGAGAGGAAGTGGTTGTAAGAGGTGTAGTTGTGGATGTCTTCAGTGAATGTGTGTGTGAAGTATGCTTGTGGGTGGTGGGTGTCTGTTGGGTGGGTGAGTGTGGGAGTTTATATGTTTTGGGAGGAGGTGTTGGAGGTGCGGGAGATGCCCTGGTGGATAAGTAACTGTCTGTTTGGGTGGTGACTGCAGATATGGTGGATGTGCTGCATGTAGGCATGTCTGTGATTGTGGTGTCTGCAGATGTGGTGACTGGGGTGGATGTCTGAGGGTCTGCACTTTGTGATATATGTGGGTAAGACAGGTGTAGTAGCTGGATCTGTGAATGTTGGTGTGGTGTCTGCAGGTGTGTCAGGTGTTGTTTCTGGGGTGCTGGGAGTGGAGGAGGTGTCAGGACAGGTTGTGACTGTTGATGTGCCTGCAATGTATGTTGCTTGTGTGCATGCCGGTGGTGTGTCCTCTGGTGCTTGTGTTTGTCTGAGCTACCCTTGGATGTTGAGGTGGATGCATGCTTGTCTGTCTGTGTTCTTTGGCTGGGGCGGGGCAGAAGGAGTTTGGGATTGGGAAGAGGAAAGTGGAGGGGGGATAGAAGACAAAGGGTGACTGGCTGCCATCAGCATGAAGGCAAGAACCTGAAAAGATCTCTGTAGGCCATCCAGTGTACTGTGAATGCCCTCCAGGAATGCATTACTCTATTGCACTTGAGTTGTAAGTCCCTGAATGGTGTTCACAATGTTCGACTGACCCACAGAGATTGACCTCAGGAGATCAAAAGCCTCCTCACTGAGGGCAGCAGGACTTACAGGGGCAGGGGCAGAGATGCCTGTGGCAAAATAGACACCCACCCTCTTGAGTACAACTGGGTGGTGAGCTACAGAGAGGACAGTGGTAGTAAGGGGGTGGCAGACAAAGATGGTGCTGGGGTGGTCCCAGATGGGGCCACACTGCCAGGGAGTGGCTACAAGAGGAGGATTCTGAGGATGATGATGTAGATCCTGTCTCCCTCGTGCCACTCCCCTCACCCTCCGGGCCACTGGGTCCCTCACTGTTGGGGATCTCAGCACTCCAGGTCCTGTGGCCGCAGCATCCCGGGAGGGAGGAAGAGAGAGGGTCCTCACATTTTTCACATACACACAATAAACATGCACAACTATAGGCCAGGGAAGTTGCAATTTGAAATCCTCAGATCCCACATCATGTCCAAATATGATATTACACACTGCCCCATTTGTCTTATGTCCACCAACATCATAAGCCAAGTATTTGAATACTACTTGACCATCCCATCAAGTCACCTGTAACTTTAAGGCAGTATTCCCATCACAGCCTAGCTAAGGCACATATTTAATCAACATACAGCTCCTCGCTGTCCTTCATTTTATCAGTCTAAGGAAATGACGTGACAGATAATGCCATATTGTGGCTACTCCATCTACACACCTGCCTAGTCCATCACCAAAAGTCATGTCCATGCAAGGAATGTAATTTCTTATCACAAAGAATAGCCAACTATACACTATTAGCCACCAAGTCTCCTTTGAGACATAATGTAGGCAGGTATACCATCTGTAGCACTCTTAGAGGTATGGCATTGGCATATCCAGCATGGACAAAGCACATTGTCTAAGTGTAAAACTGCATAGCCTCTTACCTCATATAAAACAAAGGTATTGGGACACAAGTTATATGTGCACGTGTCAATGTAATGGCAATATATATAAGGGCTAATGTACAACATGAGTTTCCTATTGTTGGATGTCCATCTTTTACAAATGTCACATACTTGATCTTGAGTTGACAATGAGGTAACCCCCTCAAATGACGTATGTACTGTACTATATTGGCCATACCAATTGCCTAAAAGATGTGCCTGCCTCATATGGAGTGCACAACTGTTTCAGGACACTGGATAACTTGGCCCTGTAACTAATATGTCAGGCCCAATGTTGCACATAGAACAGATCCATTGTAAAGGGAGTGGTATTACACCTTAGAGGTACATTAATTACTAATTGGGATCTTGGATCTGAGAACACTAGATGGGAAGATGAAACAGCACCTTACAGGCATATATATGGCTGGGTGGAGGAACACATGTGGCTCAGTCACATGTGCATCTCCACATGCAGTCATACATATTGCTGGACACAGGCGATCAACATGTTTCCGTGCACAACCCAAAGGCAACTGGAGTATAATGTATTCCCTGTAGTCACCATACCTGTAGCACCTACTACATTGTCACTGCTGCTATACTTAGACAGCATACTCCAAACTATCAGAGTAAAGTACATGTATTCAGTCAGTACTAAACCCCTGGCGGCTGCTGTGCTGCCCTCAATCGCCCATCAATCTCAGGGTAGGCCACCGCCAAAATGCAGGCCATTAGAGGGATCAGGGTCCGACGGGCACCCCTCCCTCGTTGGGAGGACATCCGCAGGTGGGCCTCAGCAGTCTTCCGGGACCAGGGTCTCAGGTCCTCCCACCACTTTCTACAATGGTGCTTCACTGGCTGTGGACCCCCAGGATCCGCACTTGCTTGGTGATGGCATGCCAAATCCCCTTCTTCTGACCTTCATGGATGACACAGACAAAAGGAGAAAGTCATGTCCACTTGCACCATACCAATCGGAGTGGACAGTACACATCAGTCACAGCAAGTTGCCACACATACTCATTCTCTCTGCTCTCACGCCTCCACAATATACCATCTGAATTCATCAACACCTTGACAAGTTCAATTCAATGGTACACAGTCTCACACAACACCTATCAGGCATTGCTATGACATTGGATTCACCTGCTCTTCTGGTGCTCCAAACAGCTGTCCATTCAGGGGCAGGACCTCCTCCATTAGCTGTTCAAGCTCTTCAGGGGTGAAGGCTGACGCCCTATCAACTACAGGACGTGGCATGGTAGTTTCATGAGGCAGTACACAGCAGCTCAGGTACCGGGGGTCTTGCTGGCAGCAGTGTCAGGAGACAATTGAGCAATACTGCACAAGATGGCGGTCATGGCCGCCAGGTACATGACCGTCACCATTGGTAGACATCGCCATTGCCCCTAGTCCACCAAAAGAATCAATGTCTTCCAATGGCAAGTTACACTGCAGTTGTGACTGACTACGGCCATGATGACTTCCACCCAAAGACTTAGGTCACTCCCACCTGTCCAGTACAGCAGATGAGGGGAGGCAGCTGAAGCTGAAGCTGTGGCTGTTAATGCTGATATGCCAAGTGATGAAGAGCCAGAGGAAGATGAAGCAGGTGACTTTAGGACTGATCTCATCAATCAGTACTTCAACTGACACACAGGTATGTGAAGTAGACCTATTGTTCAGATGTAATTTTACAGCCAGATGTAGATTGATGGCATCACACCTCCTTAGTTGCTTCTTCTATGGGGGTGTAATGAACTCTAATGCCATTGAGTGAGTTGTGAATGCAGACTGAAAGTTTGTATTGTGTACAGGACAGATTGTTCTTCATTCACATGTATTGTATCAGATGCAAAGTTACACTTTGTACTGAATTCTCAGATCTGAGGTATGTATTGTGCAATGTCCTATCCTATTTCTCTTTCATTCACAGATTTGCCTAGATCTTGTTTGGCTCTGCAACCTTGGCTTGAGGAATACTGTGTCAGAAGCAGCTAGGAATTGCTGACAGACATGAGAGGTGTACATGACAGATACTTAGTGATATACATTGAATTTAAGTGGGGAGTAAGGTTAATGGTTTGAGCATCATAAAACGGGGTTGGTAAATGGTTTCTCATTTTCCTTCACCTGTGGGGTAGAGGAGGATATCAAATGGTGCATTATGTGTCTGGAAGGGTGGATGGCACATGTGTTAAGGTTGGGTCATAGCCTCTCACTTCACAATAAGTGGAGTAAATAGTGATCGCCATTGTACATAGTTGTCATTTTGTTCTGACTTTGCAGTCCAAGGTGCATGTCACTCTAGACTGACATAGGTGAGTGACGAACTTGCAGGTATGGGACCAGTCTTAGTGTATGGTATCAGTACTGGGTTCCTCTGAAATGATCTTTTTATGTTCCATGGGATATGTGAATTCGAAACTATGGTATGAGTATGTGAAAAACCTATACAGGTGATACAGAGGACCTATCAGTGTGGCCCTGCTTTGTAGCTAGATTGCCATGAGCCTGACTTCTGTATTTTGTGTCTAAGTATTTTATGACACTGGTGCATACTTCCAGATGGTACTCTCTGCCATGCTGTATGTGCTGATTGCAATCTTGACTATATATTTGTATAGAGTTGGATTTCAACCTCTTTAATGTCTGTCCTGTAACATTTCTGTTGTGAAGAGTCTTCTGCTGAAAGTGTCTCCATTTGATATCCATTACAATGCCTGCACAATACAGGGGGGATTACCACACCACAATTGGCATGCATACCTATTGTACATGGATTATAAAGGACATATACAGTGCCCGTGATTAAGTGTGTTTTATTGTGCATATAAAGAGGAAACATATTACTACTATATATATGTACATAACAGTGATGGGTGAAGTCATGGTGGATGATTTCATCAGGGTAGCTGCTACACCAGTTGGTGACTCACGTCCAGTGTCCTAGTATCATGGAAAAATGAGTTAGGTCTCAGAACAGTCAACAAGGTGCATGTGTGGCACACAAGGGGGATTAATCAGAAGAGGTTCACTTCCTGGCAGTGGGTTTGGTCTTGACATCTGTTCCTGGTGGATGTCTGGGTGGATGTCCACATTTGCGGAGGGGTTATTCAGCCTCGGTGTTTGAGGCATGAGGTTTCCCTGGCAGGGCCTCCATTCTACTAGCAGCCGCAAATTTTGAAGGGGCAGAAGTTACATTGCTAGAGGAAGGGGCCAGAAATCAGGGTGGCATTGATGTCCCTCAGCACCCCTGCAATGGTAGCCATGTGGGCATTTCGTGCCTGCCCCTGCTGCATGACTTCCTGGTGGTGGTCCCTCTGCAGCCTTTGATTTTTCACCGGTATTGTGCTGATTTGGCTTATCCTGTCTTGGGAACATTGATATGCTCCGAAGACTTGGGAGATGGTTTCCTGGTCAGTAGTGTCCCTTTCAGACCCCATCCTCTGGCCCACAGCATCCCTCCCACGCACCCTAATCCCACGTGCCTGTGCCTTTGGCACAGTGTGCCCACTCCCAGTGGTTGTAGGTTCATCATTGGCAGGGGTGGCAGGATAAGACTCAGGTACTTGTACTGGGGGCACACAATAGATGATACAGTCCTTGGGACACAGGTTTGGGGGTGAATGGTTACCTGTGATGTTGATGCAACAGGGTTGGGAGGAGTTGCTGTGGGAGGGTGAGGCTGAGAGTCGTTGACTGACCAGTTGTCCCGGATGGGCCAGGTTGTTCGTCAGTGTCCAGACATCGAAATCTGTTATCCTCACTGGGGCCTTCATCTTGAGGGAGACTGACAGTCTCAGGTATCCTCTCCATGGTGGCAATGGAGGGAGTGAGACACAGAGTTCAGCATACAATGTGTTTAGTTGCATTTGTGTGAGATGCAGACAGAGGCCTAACATGATTTCATCGAATGACATTGACAGCTGCTGCACAGCATACCTTAATTTTACATACAACCCTGTGGCTTGATTTCCATACTAAATTTTTCGAGTTGTCATACTAGGATGGCACACATTGCACTGCAGATGGGATCTGTTATTGTCTGATTATTGAGATGACATTCCACATCTGTTAACTAGTGAATAAGCATGCTTGCTAGATGTCAGACATCTATGCTGCACAATGCACAATGGTGTCCTAGTAGAAACACAGTATGTAGGTATGCAAGGGAGATTGTCACGTATCTAGATGTTGTGCATGTGCAGCGACTCAGCCATCTTACTTTCCAAACCATGTTAGTCTATTTTTGGTTTGGGATATTTTATCTGTGGCCAGTAGGAATGGTCACTCAGCTGTTGTTGTATTTTGTTTTGGTTGCTATTGTGAGTGTGCATTTGCATTACTGTCATTGCCATGTTCTGGTCCTCACTGGAACAATCTAGATGGTGTAGCTAGTAATTGAGTTGTGCATGCATTACATGTGATGTGTTGTGCACATTCCAGGTTTTCATAATGATGAGTTAGTGCATTCTGGGAATCATAGTTAACGTGCCATTTCCAAGAGCTGTGAGGGCAGTTAGGCTCAGTAGAGAGGTGTCATGCCAGAGAGGGGTGTAGTGACTAAAATAGTTTATTAGGGTGGGTTTGGGTGGCGAGGAAGCATGCAGGACAAGATAATTGTGTGACATCAACATTGTGAATTCTTCTCAGACTCCAGTCCCCCTAGTATGCCTGTGAGGTCCTCTGGATGCACTATGTCCAAGACCTTCTCCTCCCATGATTAAAGGTAGGGGGACGAGGTGGGGGCCCACTGCCAGTCTTCTGTACATCTAGCTGGTGACTGGATTCCATGAAACACACCTCCCGAACAGTTAGTTCCACCTCTTCCTGGTCTCCTCCCTTATGTGAGGATGACTGCCTACAGTCTTGACCCTGTAGACTATCCTTTGCAACAACAAAATTTTCCTGGCAATAGATGTTTGTTGGACCTGCACTCCAAACAAGTGTGGCTCTACCCTTACAATTTCATCAACAATGACACTCAACTCTTCATCCGTGAAACATGGGTATTTTTGTGGGGACATGGTGTGGTTGTGTAGACGATGTGTGGGGATGTTGTGAGTGTAAGGGTGCAGTGTTGGGTAGTTGGTGAGCTGTGAGTGCTGCCATGTGAGTTGGAGATGGTCGTAGTGGATTCTGTGTATGGCATTCTTGATGCAAAGAATTGTGGGTTGTGTAGGGGTGTGTTATATAGTACTGTGAGTAGGTGTGTCTGGTGTGTGGATGTGTGTCAGGTGGGGGTATTCAAACTATCCAATGTGGTATTTGTTCTGACAGAAGTGAGTGGTGACCGCCTTGCTTCAGACTGCCAATGGTTTTCCACCATGGAACAACTGCTGTCATGATTAGTGGATTGTAATTTGGTGGGTAGAATTGTGTTGGGCTTGTGGTGCTGGTGGTGGAACCGCTGCTTTTCTGTCCTCCAGCATCCTTGTAGTTTCGGAGATGTTACCACTTACCTAATTTTAATGGCACTTGTGTTCCTTTCCTGGTTCAAGAGATGACAGCTTAGGCACCAGGTGGTGATTAGTCACGGCTATAAAAATATTTAGGCCCTCATTACAACCCTGGCGGTCGGTGTTAAAGCGACAGTAATACCGCCAACAGGCTGGCAGAAAAAAAAATGGAATCACGACCGTGGCGGAAACCGCCAACATAGACAGCCACTTTAACACTCCGACCGCCACAGCGGTACAAACAAACTGCGCGGCGGTAACCGCCAACAGACAGGCGGAAGACAATGTACCACCCACACTAATATGAGAGGCCAATCCGCCACCTTTTCCGGGGCGGAATCAACGTGAACAAGAACACGGCAGAAACAGAACTTGGAAGGGAAAACACTCACCACTCCACACCCCACGAGGAACCAGGACGCCATGGAGCCAGTACTCCAAATACTCCCTGCGATGGTATTCCTGCTCCTCTACCAGGAGCGCCAAAGAAGGCGGTGACAACCACGGTGAGTACTCCACCTACAACACAGGGGAGAGGGGGAGGGAAAAGAAAGTGGCACACACACGCAACACGCAAAACCCCCACCCTCACACACAACAACATACACACAAATACATGCTGCAGCATTACATTTACACCTCCCACCCCCCCTGGAAGAACGCAAGGACAAAAGGAAATGAGTTGAACGATTGTAATCAAGAAAACTCCATTAGTCAAAACTCGAAATACAGTATATACAATTATGTACACCAACTACACAAGTCCGGATAGTGCACCAATTATTGTCCGTGAACCACTGGGCCCTAAATGCATGGGCGAGGCACACACTCGATACCAGACTCCAAACGGAGAGAACACTGCAGGGGCATCAGATTGAAATGAAACAGGCACCTCAGTGGGAAGGGAAGGGGGGGCACCTCAGCTGGATGAGTGCACGACGCCACTGCTCCACGAGGGGGCTCCATGCTCTACGAGGGGGATCCTGAGGAATGTAAAGCCAGAGTCTCTCAAGTCTTTACAGTGGTTGGCTTGCCCACTGCTGAATCCTGGGGAGTGCAAAGCTACAGTCTCTCAAGTCTTTACGGTGGTTGGTTTGCCCACTGCTGAATCCTGGCAGTGCAAAGCCACAGTCTCTCAAGTCTTTACAGTGGTTGGTTTGCCCACTGCAGAAACCTGGGGAGTGCAAAGCCACAGTCTCACAAGTCTTTATAGTGGTTGGTTTGCCCACTGCTTTATCCTGGGGAGTGCAAAGCAACAGTCTCTCAAGTCTTTACAGTGGTTGGTTTGCCCACTGCTTTATCCTGGGGAGTGCAAAGCCACAGTCTCTCAAGTCTTTGCAGTGGGTGGTTTGCCCACTGCTTTATCCTGGGGAGTGCAAAGCCACAGTCTTTCAAGTGGATGTCATTCACCACTGGTTCTGGAGGGGGCTTTGTGCCCAGAGTGCTTGATCCTGCCAAGGACTGAGGTAGTGGATGCCTTTCTCCACTGGTTCTGGAGGGGGCTTTGTGCCCAGAGTGCTTCATCCTGCCAAGGACTGAGGTAGTGGATGCCTTTCTCCACAGAAAGTCATGCATCATGGAAGCTGCCCAGGCTCCTGGAACTGACCACCAGCCTCAGACGACTGACCACTGGGGATGGCAGCCATGTCTGCGGTGGTGCCACAGGCTCAGGATGTTGCGGGGCTGATGGCGGTGCTTGCAGCGGGGTCATTCGCAGCGGTGCTGGCGGCAGCCTCTGTGGCATCGGTGCTGGCGGCGGCCTCTGTGGCATCGGTGCTGGCAGCGCCCTCTGTGGCGGCAGTGCTGGCAGTGGTCTCTGTGGCGGCGGTGCTTGCGGCGGGCTCTGTGGCATCAGTGCTGCAGGCGGGCTCTGTGGCGGCAGTGCTGGCAGTGGTCTCTGTGGCGGCGGTGCTGGCGGAGGGCTCTGTGGTGGCGGTGCTGGCTGCGGGCTCAGTGACTGCAGTGCTGGTGGCGGGCTCAGTGACTGGTGTGCTGGTGGCGGCTTCAATGACAGCGGTGCAGGTGGCGGTGCAGGTGGCGGTCTTCTCCGCGGTACAGGTTGGCGTTTGCATGGACTGAAGGTGTGACACTGGTCCAATTGTTGGTGCCACCATGCCCTCTTGTGACCTGCCCTTTATTTTCTGGCCCTTCCCCACCTTGGATGGTGGCGCAGCTGTCCTGCCACCATCCCCTTTCATTTTCCCTGAGCCCTTGGTGGCAGCTGTTTTCTGCTTCTCCCTCTGGGATGTAGGCAACCTTTTGACTTTTGCAGGTGGCGGAATGTCCTTGCCCTCGCTCCGTGGCACACTGGCAGCACTGTTGGTTGGCGCACTCCAATAGCCCGCAGTTGCTGGCACCACTGTGCCTGGGGATGTGGTGGCTGAGGTGCTGGGTTGGGACCTGGAAAGCCTGGCCCTAGGGGAAGGACAGGGGGGGAGGTGTAGGGAAGAGGTCAATATTAGCCAGGAAATGTTTTTTAGACACACTGGGACTGGTAGATGGAGGGGATTTGGGAGTGGAGGAAGAGGTAGTGGCTGTAGGAGGTATATGTTTGCTGAATTTGGGTGAAGGTGCATGGGCTGGAGGCTGTTGTGAGGTGGATGGCTGTTGGGTGGGTGTGTGCCTGCGTTTGTGTACTTTGGGAGGAGGGCTCACTGACACACCGCTAGAAGACACAGGGAATGTGTGAATGGTAGTGGGGGTGGTGAGTGCATGTGAGCGGTGTGTGGTGATGGGCGTGCTGGTGATGGCGGTAGTGGATGAAGATGTAGTGCATGCAGGTATGAGTGGAGACGAGACAGGGAGGGAGGAGGACGACGTGGAGGAGGGGGACACAGTGGAGGCAGTGGATGTTGGTGTGTCTGCATGGGTATGATGCTTCTGTGAGTGCCTGTGGGATGTGTGGTGCTTATGTTTGCCCGAGCCACTTTTGTGTGTTGAGGTGTGTGCATGCTGGTCTGATGGTGTGCTTGGTATAGGCTGAGGTACAGGTGATTGAGTCTGAGTGGAGGAAGTTGGAGGGGGGAGGCTGGACACAGGGACAATGGCAGCCATCAAGGCTGAGGCCAGAGCCTGAAATGCTATCTGTTGGGCTGCCACGTCAGAATGAATGCCCTCCAGGTATGCATTTGTTTGTTGCAAATTCCTCTCGACACCCTGGATGGCATTCAGAATGGTTGATTGCCCAACAGTGAGGGATCTCAGGAGGTCAATAGCCTCCTCACTGAGGGCAGCAGGGCTGACTGGGGCAGGGCCTGAGGTGCCTGGGGTGAAGGAAATGCCCACCCTCCTGGGTGAGAGGCCATGGATAACACGCTGAGGGGCTGCTGGGAGGGCGGTGCTGGTAGGGGGGATGGCTGCTGTACCTGTTGATGCAGGGGGCACAGAGGTGCCCCCCACCACAAGGGAGCTCCCATCAGAGGACGAGTCGCTGTCGCTGCTGTCACCTCCTGTCCCCACCGTGGAGCTCCCCTCGCCCTCCGTCCCACTGGTGGCTTCAGACTCTGTTGTCTCGCCCTCCAGGGCCAAGTGGGATGCAGCTCACTCCTGCTCCGGTGCCACTGCTCCTCCGCCTGATGATGCTATTGCAAACAAGAACAAGGAGACCACAAAAGGGGGGGAAGACAGAAGAAGGATATGTTCAGTGCATGCAATACCACTACCGTTGGTGGACACTACAGACACAGCAGCCCTCTGCACTACGCCATGCACTTAGAGTTCCTATATTATTCACAGGCCATGGGGTACAAGGCCTATGCCCGATTGCTGCACACATGGAAGTCACAGGAGCCTGACTAGGTGTAGATGGCTCTTACCACTGGTGGGGTTGGGGGGCCACATAGCCTGCCGCACAAAGGGACCTTGCCTACAATGCTCACCCTGGCCTAGGGGAACCCACTGCCCACCTCCCCCACCCAGACACCTCGTAATGTGCGCAGAGTCAGATGGATGTGACGGTACTCACCCCCTTGTGGCTACTGTGATGCCCTCAAACGCCCATCCAACTCCGGATACGCCACCGCCAGGATCCGGAACATCTGGGGGGTCATGGTGCGATAGGAACGCCTCCCACGTTGGGAGGCCATCCCCAGCCGGGCCTCCGCCGAATTCTTGCTCCAGCGGCAAATGTCCTCCCATCTTTTCCTGAAGTGGCTGCTCCGTCTGTGGTGGACCCCCAGGGTCCAGACGTCCTTGGCAATGGCACTTCAAATATCCCTCTACTGGTGGACGCTGAACTACAGGAATAGTACAGGGGAAATTGAAAATCTTTAACCGTCTGGACTGTCACAGTCATTGACCCACGTTCCCACCCTTGCCCTGACGCACATAAACTCACCGTCCGCTCATGCAGGGCTCAGTCCCCACCTTCTATCTTCCATCCACACCACTCCAAACAGCCATTGCCCATACAGCATGCTGACAGTGTACTCACCTGTTTGTCTGGAGGACCGTACAGTTACTTGTAGTGGGGGAGGACCCCATCCACTAACTTCTCCATCTCCTCCGAAGTGAAGGCAGGGACCCTTTCCCCAGACACATGAGCCATCGTCGCTTCCAGACTGAGGTCACAGCAGCACTTGCAGTGTAGGTCCTCTCCTGTCGAAGATCAGGTATCAGGTGAGTGAACAGAGAGAAAATGCCGGTCACGCCCGCGGTTGTGCGTACTGTCACCACCAGCGTACATCGTCATTGGCTCCTGGGACCCATTGGGTCCAATGATAACCAATGCAGAATTGCGCCACAGTGTTCAACCGCCTACCGCGACGGTGTAGAACGCCAGCGCAGTTACCTCATATCCCCTTGTCACACCTTACAGGTCAGGCAGCCGCCATTTCAGGGGGCCACATGGCATTAAATAAAACTGCGTCACACATATCTAGGTCTTGCATACAAACAGTTACAGGACATTGCGGGTTAACAAATGTGTGCAAATAAAAATAAAATTAATACCTCAGTGTTGCCTGACTCTTTGCTCGTTGTTCTCGTCCATAGGGCACGTCCGCTGGGGCAGGTGAGGAGATGGCGGCATCCTCCGGTGTACAGACTGCTGGTGGACCTGTCAACAATGGAAGAGAGACTCGTAATAGACACCTACAGACTTGATCGCGCAACAATCCATGAACTGTGTGCCCAGTTGGAGCCAGACCTGATGTCAGCAATCCGCCATCCCACAGGGATCCCCCCTCTAGTGCAGGTCCTGTCAGTACTCCATTTCCTGGCAAGTGGGTCTTTTCAAACTACAGTGGCCATTGCATCAGGGATGTCCCAGCCTATGTTCTCAAACATGTTGTCCAGAGTGTTGTCTGCCCTACTGAAACACATGTGTGGCTACATCGTTTTCCCTCAGGTGGAGGATTTGCCTACAGTGAAAGGTGACTTCTATGCCCTGGGACATATCCCCAACATCATAGGTGCCATTGATGGGACACATGTGGCCTTGGTACCCCCTGCAGGAGTGAACAGGTGTACAGAAAATGGAAGAGCTACCATTCAATGAATGTGCAGATGGTGTGTTTGGCCGACCAGTACATCTCCCATGTGAATGCCAAGTTTCCTGGCTCAGTGCATGACACTTACATTCTGAGGAATAGCAGCATCCCTTATGTGATGGGGCAACTCCAGAGGCACCGTGTATGGCTACTAGGTGAGGACAAGGACCCTATGCCCTGTGAATAGTTGTCTGGGTCTGGGGTTGTCCCTAAGGGTTAGTGTGTTTCTAACAGTTGTCCCTCGACATTTGCAGGTAACTCTGGTTACCCCAACCTGTCATGGCTACTGACCCCAGGGAGAAATCCCAGGACAAGGGCAGAGGAACGCTACATTGAGGCACATGGGTGAACTAGGAGAGTGATTGAAAGGACCTTCGGCCTCCTGAAGGCCAGGTTCCGGGGCCTCAATATGACAGGTGGTTCTCTCTACTACTCACCAAAGAAGGTGTGCCAGATCATCGTGGCCTGCTGTATGCTGCACAACCTGGCTTTGTGAGGCCAGGTGCCTTTTCTGCAGGAGGATGGGCCAGATGGTGGTCTTGTGGCAGCTGTGGAGCCTGTGGACATTGAAGAAGAGGAGGCAGAAGAAGAGGATATCGTCAACAGAAACAACGATATCCAGCAATACTTCCATTGAGACACAGGTAAAAAGATGTGACTGCCTCACACATCTCATACAATTGTTAGACCTATCATATGTCTGTAACTTTCACCCAGTGTATGTACCCTGACTTGTCTTTTTGCCTTTCCATTTCACAGATGTGGGTCCCACTGTGTGACCTCTGCTATATTACTTCATGGTCTAGAGCTGTGTTACATCAGTATGTTGACAATACAATCGACATTGCTATTTTCCACAGTTATTGCAAATACACATTTCTGGAAGCACAGACTGACTCCAGATTGTTTTGTGTTTCAAGGGTTTTATTTCAGTGCAAATTAGTGGAGGGGGTTGTAAAATGGACAGGGGTGATGGCGGAGTATTGTCCATGGCAGAGTCCAGTCTATTTGTATCACAAGTGCATTGTCCAAAGGGGCATAGGAAGTGGAGCTAGGGCAGTAGATGGATTGACAGGGTGACGGAGTGGGACAGAAGGATGACATTCAGGGGGGTCTCATTTCCGGTGGGGGTCTTGGCATTGTTCTCTGTCTTTGTCCTGGTTCTCAGGGACCGTTTGCGGGGTGGTTCGCCATCTGCAGGGGGTGGGGTGCTGGTGTTGTAGTCCTGTGGAGGTGCCTCCTGTCCACTAGCGCCGGCGGAGGGCAATTCATTATCCAGGCTAGTGTCAGGGGCCCCTTGTTGTGCCACAGTGTCTCTCCTGGTGTTGACAAGGTCCTTCAGAACCCCTACAATGGTGACCAGGGGGGTGTTGATGGACTTGAGTTCCTCCCTGATCCCCAGACACTGTTCCTCCTTCAGCCGCTGGGTCTCCTGAAACTTGGCCAGTACCGTTGCCATCGTCTCCTGGGAATGATGGTACGCTCCCATGATGTTGGAGAGGGCCTCGTGGAGAGTGGGTTCCCTGGGCCTGTCCTCCCCCTGTCGCACAGCAGTCCTCCCAGTTCCCCTGTTTTCCTGTGCCACTGTCCCCTGAACCGTGTGCCCACTGCACTGCCCCCAGGTACCTGATTTTCATGGGATGGTGGGTTTGCCTGGGTTCCCTGTGGTGGTGGACACACTGCTGCTTGACGTGTCCTGGAAACAGAGGGATGGGCCCGCTCGGTGGGTGCTGTGCTGGTGTTTCCTGAGTGGGAGGCTCTGTAGTGACATGTGCCAGTGTCAGGGGAACCGACTGTCCTGAGGTCCCAGATGGGCCGGGCTGGTCAACTTGATCCAGTTCGACAGAGCTGCTGTCATCACTGTGGGCCTCTTTTGTGGGGGGCGTGGACGTCTGGAACCTCCTGTCCGGTAACGTTGGGTAGGGGTCCTGCAGGGGTGTAAAGGCATGATTATTGCATCTGTGTGTGCCATTGTGTGCAATGGGTGGGTGACCCAGTACTCCAGTGCTTGCATTCTTGTCTAGGACCTTGTGTGATAATTGTTTTGGGGTCTGTGTGGCTATCTGTAGTGGACATGCTTTGGTGATGGGTGTCCATGCTTTGGTGTTGCATGCAGGGCTTGGTGTTGGGATGGGTGGGTTGTGATAGTGGGACATTTGTGAGGTGTTGGAGTGATGGGGGGAGGGTGAGGGTGGAGTATGTGATAGCATGCAGGTAGGGTGGGGGATGTAATAGTTAAGATTTGACTTACCAGAGTCCATTCCTCCTGCTACTCCTGCGAGGCCCTCAGGATGCAGTATAGCCAAGACTTGCTCCTCCAATGTTGTTAGTTGTGGGGGAGAAGGTGGGGGTCCACCGCCAGTCCTCTGTACTGCAATCTGGTGTCTTGAGACCACGGAACGCACCTTCCCCCGTAGGTCGCTCCACCTCTTCCTGATATCATCCCGTGTTCTTGGATGCTGTCCCACTGCGTTGACCCTGTCTACGATTCTGAGCCATAGCTCTACCTTCCTAGCTATGGAGGTGTGCTTCACCTGTGATCCGAATAGCTGTGGCTCTACCCGGACGATTTCCTCCACCATGACCCTGAGCTCCTCAGTGTCGTTGAGGTACCATGATGTGGTGTGGGTGATGTGTGAGGTGGTGTGGGTTGTGATGTGTGAGGGGATGTGTTTGTGTGTGTTGTCTGAGGTGCGTGGATGTTGTGTGAGTTATGGTGTTGTGTGCCTGTGGATACTAGTGTTGTATCTGGTGGTGTCTCTCTCTGGGCTTCTTTCTCAATTCTGGTCGTAAGGGTTTGTGGGTGATGTGGGTGTGTGTTTTATATTGTATTGGGTGTGTGGGAGTGGTGTGTGTATGTGTATCAGGTGTGTGTAGTTCGAATTGTCCAATGTGGTTGTGTTTTGTATATGTGTGTGTATTTTGAGCCCGGCGGTGTGTACCGCCAATGGCTTACCACGGTTGAAAGACCCCTGCGTGGATTCGTGGGTCTTGTTAGTGTGGGCGTATTCCTGTTGGCGTGATGGTGTCTGTTTTGTTATCGCAAGTTTATCACTGACCTTTGGTGTGGCGGACTTGTGTGGGTGTCTGGATTTTGGCGGATTCCGGGCTGTGGGTCGTAATAGCTGTAGCGGTATTCCACCACCGCAGCGGTGTCTTGGCGGTCTTCTGCACGGCGGTAAGCGGGATTTACAGCCAATGTTGTAATGAGGGCCTTAGTGTATCATGTATGCATTGTTCAATTAGCAGAGGACCTCTCAAGTCCTTTCAATGGAATAAAATGAAAATTGGAAAATCATCCAAAGGGCCTCCTTGGGCCAGTTCATATGATAAAGTGGTGAACTTGACTTCCACACTGTCAAAAGTGTCTGTACTTTCAGTAAGCAGCAGAAATTATGACGGGACTTGTAGGATGATGGGAGCAGTTACATTTAAGTTCCTACATGTACACCAGTAAGCTAAATGTTCCCCATGTCAAACCAGAAATTTCCATAGTTATTACCAGTTGTTGCTTTTCTTCAAGAAGAATATATTCCAACCCTAAAATTTCATTTAACAAGCTGGTGTATCCGCAGAGTTGTAGTCATCTTTGTCTCCAACTTAAGTGCCAAAGAAATGCTGAAAATAATCAGGTGTACACAGCCAGCAATGTGTGTTTATTGGTGACATAAAGGAACATGCATATACTAGAACGTTTTGGCCAGGATATTGAGATAATGGTCATATTAGATAATAATCTATACATACAATTCTTAGCTCTTCATTGAATCATTCCCGTTATTAATGTAAACCTTAGTTCTTTAATCTTTCAGCATGTTGTTTTTGACTTTCCATTTTTTTTCTCTTTTGAAACTCCTTTAATGAGTGACACCCTTCAAAAAGGAAATTTGAGAAACCTTCACAGACTGGTAGGAAGAAACAGTGTGAGTTTGCTGGTGGATCAGAAGTTTAAAAGCTTTATTGGCCACCATACATCTCCTTCTCTCAAGCCGATTATTGCTCTCTTGACTGTGCCTGTAGGGCCACTATAGGTCAGACCCTTGGCCAATCTGATAAAGGAAAAAACAATAATTTTGGACCTATGGTACCCATCTTAAACATTGTATCCCAGGCTATGGACAACCACCCAGGCAGAGCCAGTAGGGTGTCACTGCATCCCAGATGGAAACAGAGCAAAGGTGGAGCATGTACCTCCTGCCTTCACAACCCACTCCAACACCAGTGCCAAAGCCTTTGACTACTGGGAAAAGTTCACACAATCAGGGATAAAGAGCAGCTTGAGCCAGGTTATCCCAGGTCGGACCTCGATATTCAGCTGAACTGACACCCAGGAAATGGATGAATAAGGGTAAATACCAGTGTGTAGTGTTTGTTGGGCCCCCATATCCTTAGGATTGGCAACTTTAGCCCCTGCGACTGATGTCTCAAGTTTCACCCCTTCAAACTATCATTGCATTTTGGGACCTTTAGTCCTATTTAATGATTATAAAATAAGGTCTAAAAATCACAGAAAGCATAGTAAAAACTAAGACTACATGACTTTCCACCTATTTATGATATTTATGATTGGACCTGGGAAAAGTAAGAGCTCGGCTGCTGGATGTTTGCTCTCTCAATGACACCTTGTAAGGTAGAGAGGTAAGTTGTCTTTGCCCTGTTGCCAACCAGTTTCCGATTTTCAATCAATTCCTCTTAACTGTGAAGAATGGGTGAGGCCATAAATCATGGCCAGCTTGGCTTCTGCACAAAAGATTGACAAGGAGAGTGAAATAATATTAAAGAGAGATGAAGAGTCAAACAGCAACCTCTGTCTACATAGTGTCTGCTGCATTGTCTGTTCTTTAGCACCATTCTCATGCTTTGGTGTAGCTGTCAGGCTTGCTGCACATTCTGAACCCACAGTTCTGCTGGGAAGTGTGATGCAGAATCAGGCCAGTATGCATGCCTTAGGGGACAGTGCACTTCTTTGGGAGTGTGAATGCTGGAAGATGACAGCTCAGGTGATGGTAGCTGCTGATGCTTTCTGCCCCCTGGGAAGTTAGATTGTGGTAAATCCCTAAATTAGCGCCTCGCTGTGTCACAAATACTGACGCAAAATCACCCCTCAAGCACCCCTCACAATCTATTCCCCCATTGGGAAAAAATAAATAATAGAGCTAAGGAGAGTAGGTAGATGTGGCTGATGACAGGATAGGCCAGACCCTCAACCCATTTATTAATTTCTAATATCTCTGATGGCCAAGTGATGGTTATTGTCCTCCAGGAGTAGACAGATTGGAGGCAAACTCCTACTGTATCCCTCCTTGGGACAGAAAGAATGATGGTGCCAATGGAGTGGGGTAACAAGTTGAAGGCAGGCAGAGACACCTCTGTAATGTGTTTATCAGATAAAGCACTCGTATCTGATAGTGCTTTCAGCCCTCCCCTGGAATTTGTGTACCTCCCCAGCGGAGATAGAAAGATTGACATTGCATTGGGTGGTGTCCTTTGCTTGGTGTGTGTACCACATAAACGAACGTCTCAGTAGTCTAGTAGCTGTACTTCTACTCAACATTTACTTCCTGAGGTAGTCCTTGAGAACAAATCCAATCTGGCGAAATGCTGATGGTGCTTGGGTGCTGAGGTGTGCCTCCAAGCAATGAATAAGCTTAAAGCAGCTGCAACAGAACTGCTCAAGAAGATATCAGTTTCAATAGTAATGACATCAGACCACCTCAGCTCGAAGTGACATCTGAAGGAAAAACCCACTGGTGTGAGCATCAACAATTTTGCATGGGAAGGGTGCATGAATATGATTGCCACCTCCACAGCACATAGCACCTCATAGATAATACTACAATGGGGAGGCCATGTCCATATAGCCAAGAAGCTAATCCAATGAGAGCATGTCTCATTGGATTTCAGACAATGGTTCAGAAGCCTCAGATCACCTCAGTGAGTGTTAGTGCTAAAGGGTTTGATAAAGTATGTCTTACCAATGACTAAAACACATTTAAAGGCTTTTTGTCAGAACACTTTCGCTTTAGTCAATAAATCAATATGGCTTACCATGCAGTTAGTTCAAGATCTGCCACATATAAATGTTTTGATAGATGACATTTTCTCTTTATTAACCAAAAACAAACTGCATTGGGAATTTCACCTTGATAGTTTTATAACAGAAAAGGAGTGGGTTGGGCAGAGTATTGAAACTAAGGGCCTCATTACGAGTTTGGTGGTCTTGTGACTGCCAAACTTGCTGCGGCAGTAGGACCGCCGCACTCCTGGCGGTCCAACTACCAGATTACGACCCTGGCAGCTGAAGCACAGCCACTTCTAGGATTACAGATCTCGACGGGTTGGCGGCAATCGAAGTCCTGGTCAGCCACGGCAGCGCTGAGTTCAGCACCGCCATGCTGACCACGACTTCCCTTTCCACCAGCCTTTTCATGGCAGGATCCCTGCCATGAAAGGGCTGGCAGAAAGGCAGTGCTGGGGGTCCCCCTTCCCATCACCCTCAGAATGCACACTGTCTACTATGGCAGACAGTGTGCCTTCTGAGGGTGCTGGGGGCACCCTCTATGTTACAGCATTGGTCTCAGCTGACTGAGGAGCCAAGGCCCATGCCACCGCACTGTTTCCACCAGGCTGACCAGCACAAACCTCCTAATACAGAGGTTTCCACTGGTCAGCCCAATGAAAACATTGTAATTGGGCCAGGGGGAGACCTCCAGCTCCATGGCGGGATCTCCTCCCTATGGGTCCAAACTCGTAATGAGGCCCTAAATGTCATCCTACAAATAATACTACCAAAAAATGTAATAATGAAGCTTGGTACTCTGCATCTTGACAATTGTGCAGACTTACCACGTAATAAGCTACATTCCTAAATATATTTGTAGGGTGCTACATCATTTGATATAGCAGGAGGAAGTTTTAATAAAGGAAATGGTCATTCTAGTTTTTGCTATAACAGTAACTACTGAGGGTTTTACTTTTAACAATATCACGAATTGGAGTCAATTATAATGTGGGGAAAAACTCTGATTACTGCAAACGAAACTGACAATATTTTCAATAATTTCAATCAGCTAAGAATTTTTTTTTTTTTACTTTGTATGAAATATTAACTCAGATAAATTAATGATTAATATCTCATTAATTTATTGCCCTCCCCACTCTCATTGTTTTTCTTCTGTTCTTAGGGGAATATTTATGAGAGGCTTGTGCTGCCGTTGCATCACTTTTAGTGATGCACTTACCCTTTTAAACATGTCTATGAGGCCATGCAAAACCACTTTGCATGGCTTTGAATGGCCTAATATATATGGAGTACAGCAAGGCAGCACAAATTGCTGTGTTGCTTACTCTTTATTAGGGAGTCATTCCATGGGCATTGTGGTGGGTGGTCCCACACAATACCCATTGATTTTGATGCATCTACAGATTTACAAGGACTTGTAAACCTGAGGATGCACCTAAACCTAAAGTCTCCCCAGGGAAGGCGCAACAATGAGAAATATCTTTATTTCTCCTCGTTTTCTCCTCTTTCTATGTGTGCTGCATTCTGCGAGGAAAAAGCCTCCCAGGATTATGTTTTGTGCAGGAAGGTGCCCCTTCCTGTACAAAAACAATCCTACATGCACTGCGGACACCCTTGCACCATGGTGCAAAGTGACTTGCTGCACTGCACCACTTCCTCATAAATATGGGCCCTAGTACCTAGTTACTCAACAGTCTTAGTTAAAATGTATGTTAGGTCATCCCTTTAACTATATCGAGATTAGAAGCTGTTATGTAGTTAAAATGTGATTCTATATAAAATTTAGTCATTCTTTGTCTTGTAGCTAAGAAGTGATTTATGTATCATGTCATCATCCTTCTATCAGAATACACATTTTTGTCTATAATGAAAAAATAAAGGTGGCTATTCAGAAAGGAAAATTCACATGTGTAGATTTACTGACATATAAATGTACTATTACACCTAGGAATTAGGTTATTACTGTTTGCTGTTCACCATTTCTGAGTTACTCCTAGGTGTTAACTTACATGGCTCCATCCCCTCTGTTTAGTGGGTGGAGCCTACATAAATGTAATTTATGATTGTAACATTACTACTAGTAACTTTCTGGCTGTATGTTACATTCAAAACACTTGACAGAGAGAAAGGGTTGAGATCTCTGCATGCAAAGCAGAGACTTCCTCATGGACAGTAGTAGCAGAATTACAGACATTCGAAACAAATCGTACACACCTGACACACATTCCCTTCCAACATACATACTGCCCACATAATAGTTTCTGTTTTTTCCCTCTTTCTTTCCTGCAGCTACCACACTTGTATGTAATATTACAGACCACGATTTCGAAGAGAAAAATAAAATAGCTTTTAGTGAGGTGGCGACAGGAAACAAAGAGAAAAAAACAGAAACTACTATGTAGACAGTATGATGAAAATAAACCTCACCGAGGAGTAGATAGCCCTTGTAGTGACATTCATGGTAAAAAAACAACAGCTATGCTGACTGCCTCTATTCGGACTCGGTGGAACACAGAAAGCAGCTTTATAGTAAGAGGTGTAGGGGAGGAAGCACACGTTTTAAGAACCAGTGATTGACACTGGCTGTGAACCTGACACTGCAAAAAATCCAGAGGGATGAAATGGCGGAGGACTCTCACATTGATCCTGTTCAAACAACACAGATCACTTCAATGACTGACAATGATATCATATAAACACTCAAGGTGTTCATGCTCAACAAAAAATGTCCTTAAATAAGGCTGAGGTCTCTGCTGCCTGTTAGGTGGAGATGAATGACAAATTACTGAGGTCCATTTGAATAGTTAATGATTTATTAACAAAAACAATTGTGTAGGTGTCAGGGGACTGGCAGCAAAGATGCTCATGTGACACAATATCATCCACCAAAACATTGATGTACCACAATAACACCAAACTAATATTGTGCACCAAAATATAGTAGACCTACACACACACACACACACACACACACACAAAAAGAAATATAAAACTATAGATAACAAACATGATACCATTAACATTATCTAAAATACACTAATATCGAACACAAAAAAAGTATAACCAAATATTGTTAAAAAGTTAAATTATTGAAAACATCAATTACAATGATATCATTTAAATAAATAAAAAAATAAACACATATTAAAACAGGCCGGTGGTAAAAAAAAATGGGATCACGACCACGGCGGAAACCCCAAACACAGACAACCACTTTAACACTTCGATCGCCACGGCGGTAGCAACAAATACAGCGGCGGTAACCGCCAACAGACAGGCGGAAGACAATGTACAGCCCACCACATCACAACCTAACAATCCTCCAGCTTTTCCGGGGCGGTACCAATGCCATCAAAAGCACGGCAGAAACAGTGCACAGAAGGGGAACCACTCACCTTTTGACACTCAACGAAGAACAAGGACGCCATGGAGCCTGAACTACAGGTCCTGCCGATGCTGGTGTATCTGCTAATACACCAGGAATATCAAAGAAGGTGGCGGCGCCGATGACCACAGTGAGTACTGCACCTGGCACACAGGGGAGGGGGCGGAAAAAGAAAGTGACACACACATGCAACACCCCCACCCTCACCCTCACCCACAACACCATACACACAAAAACATGCAGCAATATTACATTTACACCCCGTAACCCCCTGGAAGAACGCAAGGGCAAAAGGAATTGAGTGCAAATAGTGATATTAGAAATATGCAGATAAAGTTAACGATTGTAAACAACAGTAGATACAAATATTTACAATACATACAGAAGGCCGTACACTGTCCTTTGCAAATGTCCGTGGCCCAGTGGGCAAAAAAACATGGGTGAAGCCCACACATGACTCCTGCCTCAAAACGGAGAGAACACTGCAGGGGCGTCAGGTCGAAAACACACTGGCAGCTCAGGGGGAAGGAGAGGGTGGGGACCTCATCCGGAATATGGTACTACCCCACTGCTCCTGGAGGGGGCAACATGCCCACTGCTTGGTCCTGGGGAGTGCAAAGCCACAATCTCTCAAGTCTCTCAAGTGGGTTCTTTGCCCACTACTTGGTCGTGGGGAGTAGAAAGCCACAGTCTCTCAAGTCTCTCTAGTGGGTGCTCTGCCCACTGCTTGGTCTTGGGGAGTGCAAAGCCACAGTCTTGCAAGTATCTCAAGTGGGTGCTCTGCCCACTGCTTGGTCCTGGGGAGTGAAAAGTCCCAGTATCTCAAGTGGGTGACATATTCCAATGGTTCTGGAGGGGGCCTTGTGCCCAGTCTGCTTCATCCTGCCAAGTATAGTGATAGTGAATGCATATCTCCACTGGTTCTGGAGGGGGCCTTGTGCCCAGTGATGATGCACCTGGGTTGTGGCAGTTCCTATTCCCTCACCTGGGTGTCTGAGGCATGAGCTGTGCAGGGAACAGGTAGCATGATACTCCATGGAGGCAAAGCCAGACTCCATCCTGCGGCGACTTAGGCTGCAAACTGCCGGTAGTGCCGGTGCTGGTGCTTCAAGTGGTGGGTGGAGGGTCCAGGCCACCTCCTACATCCCCTGATGGCTGCCCACTGGGGATACTGCTGATGACAGATGTAGTGGCACCGGCTGGGCATGTGGCAGTACAGGTGGCGGTGCAGGTGGCGGTGCTTGCGGCGGTGTCTGTGGCGGAGATGCTGCCGGTGCTGGCCGTGGTGCAGGTGCTGGTAGTAGTGGAGGGAGACACCAGGCCGTCCCATGCAGCCTCGGACGGCTGCCCACTGGGGATGATGCTGCTGACTGTTGTTGTGGGTGCGGTGGTGCAGGTGGTGGTGCAGGGGGCGGTGCAGGTGGCGGGGCAAATGGAGGTGCAGGTGGCGGTGCCTGTGGCGGTGCTTTCCGCGGTACAAGTTGCTGGGCTGTCAATACTAATGGTGGGCACCAGTCCCTCACCTGGAGGCTCCGAGGCCTGAAGTGCCTTCCCTTGGGTTTTCTTGCCCTTACCCACCTTTGCAGACGCTGCTGGCTCCTTGGCACTGGCAGGTGCAGTTTTGGAAGAGGTCTTGCTGGGTAGGTCGTGCTTCTTGGCCATGCTGAATGCTGGCCCCTTCTTCACCTTGGCAGGTGGCGGAATCGGTTGGTCCTTTGTATTGGTTGGTGGTACACTGCCAGCCCTGATGGGTGGTCCCTTTGATCCCCTGGGACTTGCAGGTACCACAGCGGATGCCGAGTTGGTGGCTGAGGTGCTGGCCTGGGATCTTGACACCCTGGCCCTAGGGGAAGGACGGGGGGAGGCGTAGGGAAGAGGTCAATGTTAGCCAGGAAACGCTTTTTAGACACACTGGGACGGGAAGATTAAGGGGGTTTCGGAGTGGAGGAAGTGGGAGTGGTTGTAGGAGGTTTATATCTGCTGAGTTTGGGTGAAGGTGCATAGGCTGGATGCTGTTGTGAGGTGGATGGCTGTTGGGTGGGTGTGTGTTTGCGTTTGTGTACTTTGGGAGGAGGGCTCACAGACACACTGGGAGAGGACACAGGGGACGTGTACATGGTTGTGGGGATGGTGACTGCCTATGAGGGGTGTGAAGTGATGGACGTGCTGGTGATGGAGGTAGTGGATGATGATGTAGTGCATGCAGGTGTGAGACGCTACTGGGAGGGAGGTGGACGAAGAGGAGGAGGGGGACACAGTGGAGGCAGTAGATGTTGGTATGTTTGCATGGGTATGGTCCTTGTGTGAGTGCCTGTGAGATGAAGTGTGGTGCTTATGTTTTCCTGAGCCACTTTTGTTTGTTGATTTATGTGCATTCTGGTCTGAAGGTATGCTTGGGATAGGGTGAGGAAGAGGGGATTGGGTCTGGGTAGTGGAAGTTGGAGGGGGAGGCTGGACACAGGGACAATGGCTGCCATCAGTGCTGAGGCCAGAGCCTGAAATGCTCTCTGTTGGGCCGCCACACCAGAGTGAATGCCCTCCAGGTATGTATTTGTTTGTTGCAAATGCCTCTTGACACCCTGGATGGCATTCAGAATGGTTGACTGCCCAACAGTGAGGGATCTCAGGAGGTCAATAGCCTCCTCACTGAGGGCAGCAGGGCTGACTGGGGCAGGGCCTGAGGTGCCTGGGGCGAAGGAGATGCCCACCCTCCTGGGTGAGCGGGCATGGGAAACACACTGAGGGGCTGCTGTGAGGGCGGTGCTGGTAGGGGGGGTGGCGGCTGCACCTGTCGTTGGGGTGGGCACAGAGGTGTCCGCCCCCGCCAGGGAGCTTCCATCGGAGGAGGAATCGTTGTCATTAGTCTCCCCTCCTGTCCCCGTCATGGAGCTCCCCACACCCTCCGTCCCACTGGTGCGTTCACCCTCGGTGGATTCAGCCTCCAGGCCCATGGGGGATGCAGCGCCCTCCGTCGCCGGTGGCTCTGAACTTCCGCCAGATGATGCTAATGCACACAAGGACAGGGTGACAAAACAAAAAGGGGGGGAGAGACAGAGGATACACTTGGTCAATACCAGCAACACCTCTACCATTGGCGTACACAACACACAGAGAGCAGCTCTATGCACTAGGCCATGCCGAGCCAGTCACTAAGATAGGCATCAGCCCCTGGGGTACAATGCCTAACACCAGCATCTGCACATCTGACACCCACAGGATCCTGCCCAGTAGTAGTTGGCCACTTGCACAATTGGGGTAGGAGTGCTTCAGAGCCTGTACACAAGGGACCTACCGTGCCATGATCGCCCTGGCGTAGGGGCACCCACAGCCCACATCCCCCACCCAGCTAGCTCCTAAAGCGCACAAAGTCAGGATTCAGAATCTGTACTCACCCCCTTGTGGCTGCTGTGATGTCCTCAAGCGCCCATCCAACTCCAGAAAGGCCACCGCCAGGATACGGAACAGCAGGGGGGTCATGGTGCGTCAGGCACCCTTTCCACGTAGGGATGCCAGCCCCAGCTGGGCCTTCGCCGTTTTCTTGGTCCAGCGGCGCAGGTCCTCCCATCTCCTGCAGCAGTGGGTGCTCCGCCTGTGATAGACTCCCAGGGTCCGCACCTCCTTGGCGATGGCATGCTAAATACCCTTTTTCTGGTGGGCGCTGACCTAGAGGGAAAAGACAGCAGAAAAGGAAATTACTTACCTATCCGGAACGTCATACTCATTGCCCACCAGTTCCCACCCATGCCCTGATGCACATACACTGACCCCCTCTCATGCACCTCTAAGGCCAGGACGTCTTAGCCCCCCCAACATGTGGCTTACATCCACACCACTCCAAACATGCATTGCCCACACATCATGCTCGCAGTGTACTCACCTGTTTGTCTGGGGGACCGTAGAGTAAGGTGTACTGGGGTAGGACCCCATCCACCTGTTTCTCCAACTCCTCTGCAGTGAAGGCAGGGGCCCTTTCCCCAGACATTCTAGCCATTGACGCTTCCAGACTCAGGTCACAGCAGCACATGCAGTATAGGTCCTCTCCTGTTGATGGTGAGATAGCAAGTGAGAGAATAGCGAGAAAATAGCAGTGGCGTCCGTGGCAGTGGTATGTACCGTCACCGCCGGCGTACATCGCCATTGGCTCCTGGAACCCATAGGGCCCAATAATAACCAATGCGGAGTTGCGCCGCGGTCATCAACCGCCTACCGCGACGGAGCACAACGCCAGTGCACTTACCTCATTTCCCCTTGTCCCTCCTCACAGGTCAGGCAGCCGCCATTTCAGGGGGGCACATGGCAAGCCACCTAACTGCGTCACAACAGACATTGGCACATCAACTGACTCTCAACTTCACACACTGCTTCTGTGACATAAATTCAACAACAGTTGTGCCATCTATGTGGAAATATGACCTTCTGCTCAATGTTCTCCTTCATAGGCTACAACCGCTGAGGCAGATGATGAGATGGCGGCATCCTCCGGTGTACAGACCCCTGGTGGACCTGTCGACAATGGAGGACAGACACATTATCATCACATACAGACTTGATTGTGCCACAATCCAAGAACTGTGTGCCCAATTGGAGCCAGACCTGATGTCAGCTATCCATCAGCCCACAGGAATACCCCCTCTATTGCAGGTTCTGTCAGTGCTCCATTTCCTCGCAAGTGGTTCCTTTCAAACTACAATGGCCATGGCATCAGGAATGTCTCAGCCAATGTTCTCCAACGTGTTGACCAGATTTTTGTCTGCCTTGCTGAAGCACATGCGCAGCTACACTGTGTTCCCCCAGGTGCATGATTTGGCCACAGTGAAAGCTTACTTCTATGCCCTGGGACATATCCCCAACATCATTGGTTCCATTAATGGTACACATGTGGCATTTGTCCCCCCCCCGAAGAAATGAACAGGTTCACAGGAATAGAAAAAGCTATCACTCGATGAATGTGCAAATGGTGTGTTTGGCGGACCAGTACATCTCCCATGTGAATGCCAAATATCCTGGTTCTGGGCATAACTCCTATATCTTGAGGAATAGCAGCATCCCTTATGTGATGGGGCAACTCCAGAGGGACCGGGTGTGGCTAATAGGTGAGACCAGGGTCCCCAGACAGTATAAGTTGGGGTCTGAGTATGGGGTTGTCCCTACAGGTTAGTGTGTGTCTAACAGTCGTCCCTCGATATTTGCAGGTGACTCTGGTTACCCCAACCTCTCATGGCTACTGACCCCAGTGAGGAATGCCAGGACAAGGGCAGAGGAACGTTACAATGAGGTACATGGGCGTACAAGGAGGATTATTGAGAGAACCTTCGGCCTCCTGAAGGCCAGGTTCTGGTGCCTCCATCTGGCTGGTGGATCCCTGTACTACTCACCCAAGAAGGTGTGCCAGATCATCGTTGCATTCTGTATGTTGCACAACCTGGCCTTGAGAAGCCAGGTGCCTTTTCTGCAGGAGGATGAGCCTGGAGATGGTTTTGTGGCAGCGGTGGAGCCTGTGGACAGTGAGGAAGAGGAGGCAGATGAAGAAGATATGGACAACAGAACAAACATTATACAGCAGTACTTCCGGTCACACAGAGGTAAGGGACTGTAACTTAACTTTACATTTCAGTAATCTTTTGGACATTGTACATGGCAGGCTCTTACCCTCTATCTAGGGACACTGACTGTTCCCTTTGGAGTCTCTATTTTCAGATCTGTGTACCCCATTCTGGCTCCTGCTATATGTACTGCTGCCCACCAAAGGTCATCCTGTAGTATATTTCACTGAACATATACGTTGCAATGCTTTGATAATGTTGTAATAATACATTTTTCTAATCATTTCACTGACTCCAGTATGGTATATGATTCAAGGGTGTTTATTTTTGTGCAAATAAGTATGGAGGTAAGAGCAAGGGGCTGGGGTGATGGTGGAAGAATGTCCAGCTAGGTTCCAGTCTATTTTTATTACAGGTGCATTGTCCAAGGGGGCATTGGAAGTGGAGCAATGGCAGTTCAAGGTGGACAGGGTGATATAGTGGGACAGAAGGGTGACAATCAGGAGAGTCTTATTTCCTGGCGGGGTCTGGGCAATGTTCTCTGTCTTCTGCCTGGATCGCAGGGACCGTTTGAGGGGTGGTTCTCCTTCTGCAGGGGATGGGGTGCTGGTGGCCTGTTGGTCCTGTGGTAGGGGCCTCCTGTCCACTAGCACCGGCAGAGGTGGAAGGCTGTTCCTCTGTTTGGCTAGTGTCAGGGGCCCTTTGTTGTGCCACTGCCTCCCTCATGGTGTTGCCCATGTCAGCCAGCACCCCTGCAATGGTGACCAGGATGGTATATATTTTTGTTAGGTCCTCCCTGATCCCCAGGTTCTGTCCCTCCGACAGCCGCTGGGTCTTCTGTAACTTGGCCAGTACCTGGCCCGTGGTCTCCTGGGAATGGTGGTATGCTCCCATGATGTTTGAGAGTGTCTTGTGGAGGATCGGTTCCCTGGGCCTGTCCTCCCCCTGTAGCACAGCAGTCCTCCAAGCATCCCTGTTGTCCTGTGCCTCTGTCCCCTGAACCGTGTGCCCACTGCCACTGACCCCAGGTCCCTGATTGTCTTGGGTTTGTGGGGTTGCCTGGGGTCCCAGTAGTGGTGGACACACTGCTGATTGACGTGTCCTGGGGACAGAGGTATTGGCCCGCTGGGTGGGTGCTGTGGTGGTGTTTCCTGAGGGGGGAGTCTCTGTGGTGGTTTGGGACTGTGGCAGGGTACCGACTGTCCAGAGGTCCCTGATGGGCCAGGTTGGTCATCCTGATCCAGGTGTGCAGAGCTGCTGTCATCACAGTGGGCCTCTTCTGTGGGGGGACTGGATGTAGCTGGCACCTCCTCTCCGGTGACGTTGGGTAGGGGTCCTTTTGGGATGCAAATGTATTGTTAATGTGTCTGCGTGTGCCACCTTGTGTATGTTTCCCTGTATACTTGTGCTTTCCCTGTCGGCTTGGCCTTGTGTGAGTGGTGATTTTGTGGGCTGGGTGAGTCTCTCTGTTGGGCATGCTGGGGTGATGGGTGCCCATGCTGGTCTGTGATGGGTGTCCATGCATCGCTGTTGCATGCAGGGTTTGGTATTGGGATGGGTGGGTTCTGCTAGTGGGGTATATGTGAGTTGGTGGAGTGATGGGAGTGAGGGTAAGGGTGGGGGTATGTGATGGCATGCAGGTAGGGGGGGTGATAGTAATATAGATTTGACTTACCAGAGTCCAGTCCTCCTGCTACTCCTGCAAGGCCCTCAGGGTGCAGGATCACCAAGACTTGCTCCTCCCATGTTGTTAGTTGTGGGGGTCCACCGCCAGTCCTCTGTACAGCAATCTGGTGTCTTGAAACCATGGAACGCACCTTCCTCCATAGGCCTTTCCACCTCTTCCTGATGTCATCCCTTGTTCTTGGGTGCTGTTCCACGACATTGACCCTGTCGACGATTCTCCGCCATAGCTCCATCTTCCTTGCAATGGACGTCTGCTGCACTTGTGATCCGAATAGCTAGGGCTCCACCCGGATGATTTCTTCCATGACCCTTAGCTGCTCTTCAGAAAACCTGGGATGTCTTTGGGGTGCCATGGATGAGATGTGAGTGATATGTGTGAGGATGTGTGAGGTAATGTGTGGGGTGATGTGTTGGGGTGTATACTGTTATGTGCGTGGATGGTGTATGGGTGATGGTATTCTGTGCCTCTGATTTAGTGGGTGCTCCTTGCTTGTCTCTCTGTGCTTGGTCTCTTTTTTTTTTTATTGTAAGGGGTTGTGGGTAATGTGAGTGTGTGTTTTATAGTGGTATGAGTGTGAGGGTGTGGTGTGTGTATGTGTGTCAGGTGTGTGTATTTTGAATTGTCCAATTTGGTGTCATTTTGTAAGTGTGTGTGCATTTTCAGTGCAGCAGTGTGTACCGCCAATGGTTTACTGCAGTTGAAAGACCACCGCGTTGATTCAAGGGTCGTGATACTGTGGGCGTCTTCCTGTTGGCGTAATGGTGTGTGTTTTGCTATCGCCAGTTTATCACTAACCTTTGGTGTGGCGGACTTGTGTGGGTGTCTGTATTGTGGCAGAATTCTCTGTGTGGGTCATAATACCCATGGCAGATTATCGTCGCGGTCACGGTATGTTGGCGGCCGTCGGCACGGCGGTAGGTGGCTTTTACCGCCAGGGTTGTAGTGAGGGCCTTTGTGAATAGCATTTTGGAGAAGGTAATATAAATTAAAGCAAATGAATTTTAACAATCTAAACCATTTGATATAAACTCAAACATATAATACTCATGATATGTACTATTAAATAATACAAAAAATAAATATTATCTGTACTGATCAGACTTTAAATTATGCACAATCTATTCAAATATTATGCTTAACAAACAATACACTTTAGAAAATGCATTAACTATGACAAAAGAAAATATTTTTTAATTTAAATGTAATCCTTACTTGTATGTAAAAATATTTAACACTTATTTGATATTCAATACCATTTTTACAATACCTTTTCTTAATATATTGAAATATACAATTAATAATAACAGTAAATTATTTTAAATATAAACAAAATGTATTTGAAAATATAAAATAAAAAATCTGGAAATAAATTGACCAATGTAAAATGACGATGGCCCTCATTATGAGATTGGCGGCAAATGCCGCCTACCGCCACGGCGACGGCCGCCAACATACCGTCGCTATGGCTACTGACCGTCCATGGCATTATGACCATAGCTGGAATTCCGCCAGAAGGCTGGCGGAATTCCGTCTACGGTCATGGCGGCAAGGTGGCGCTGCTGCCAGCAGCAGCGCCACGCCAGAAAAAGCACTGCCACGATACGGGCTGGCGGTGTTCCGCTGGCAGACGCTGCTGCTGGCAGCAGTGCCACGTCCCGTCTCCTGCCGGAGGACCCACTGCAAACAGGTAAGTCAGGTTCTCCAACAGGAGAGGGGGGTGAGGGGTGTTGTGTGCGTGTGTGGGGGTGACTGTGTTAGAATGTGCATGCATGTGTAATGCGTGTGTGCACGAGTGTGTGTGTACGTGCATGTTGTGTCGTATGATTGCATGTGTGTCTGGATGCATGTTCGTGAGTGTTGCTGTGAGTCTATATGAATGTATTCATGTGTGGGTGAATGTGTGTATGCGTGTGTGTATGGTTGTGCATGTATGTGCGTGTATGTGTGTATATGTGGGGGTGTTGGAGGGGGAGTGTGGGGGAGGATTCTTGAGAGGCGGGCGGGGAAGACCCCTATCAATGCCAGAGAAGGAATTCCATGGCACTGATAGTGGCTACTGCCATGGTTTTCGCGGCAGTCCAGAAACCACGGAAACCATGGCGGTGGGCATGGTCAAAATGCCATGGGCAGTCTAGTGATGTCCGCTGGGCGGGAGACTGTAGTCTCCAGCCTGGCAGTCTTTACCACCGTGATGGGCAGTGTGTTAAACCGCCAAAGTCATAATAGTGGCGGTATGTACCGCCAGCCTGTTGGCAGTAATACCGCCACTATTACACCTACCGCCGGGGTCATAATGATCCCCAATATAACATAAATCACCAAATTCAATACAAAATATGCACACAAACTTAAAAGTTAAAATATCATTGAAATAACTTAATAAACCAAGTAAAAACACAAAGTTAACAAAATAGAAAATACAATATATATAAAAATATGAATAACTTAAGTACAGACAAACTTTTATATTTATATACTTAAAAATCTTTCCACACTACATCTTGCTACTGAGAAATGCAAATAAAAATCTACATTTCAATCAACAAAACTAAACTTAATCATCATCATCATCATCATCATCATAAGCTTTGTTTGCCTTACATTAAACCATAAAATATGTTAAGAACATAAAACAAAGGCAAAGCTGAGAATAAAAACATAACAATTCAGCAAATTAAGAATACATACAAATTTTGAATACAATCAAAGAACCAACTGCATTCAGAGAGAATTAATGCAGTTTGTTCTTGCCCTAGATACATTTGCCATAAAACAATAAATCAGTAAAAGTTGGCCATACATATATGAGAACAATTAATTTACAATCCTATTCCTTTGATTAGTTGTTGCACTTAAGAATTCAAAAAAAGATTGGCAGACAACATCAGATTGTAGCAACTGCAAATATTCCATATCTTCCTTGTGTTTCCTCATGCATAATTTTCTCAAAAGTGTTTTTAGAAAAAGCTACATTAGTCAGTATGCAACTTACAGAAAAATAAATGTATTTGTGATTGTAGGGATAGGGAACTGCAAGAGCATGGTTTCAGGTCTTTAGTCATATAGGTGTTAGAAGGATAGGATGCCAAGTAGTGAGCCATTCCAAGCCAGTATCTTATTAAGTAAAATCTTTGCCTGCAAGGAGTCTGAGCAGATTTGGCTCAATGAAGAGGGAAGTACGCAGAGGAAAATATGCTTCAACTAATTCTTCCTCAACTCAACCTCCCATTTTTTCTATTAGGTACTTTGATAAATCCACTTTCACTAGTGGTTTGTCAATACCATGGATGGACTGCGGGGAGTCATACAACTCCATCCTTCCAATTGCTCGCAGGTCTTCCCTAATATGGGAAAGCCATATAATTGTGTGTGATCCTAACAAACTAATACAATCCCAAATTACAGATTGAGTTTGGGGTGCCTCAGGTCTAGACCAAATATATAACCAGAGCAAAGTGGGTACCATCCTTGTTGATCCCCCAAGAAATGCAAACCTAGTTCCTCACGTGCAATAATGATGCAAAAATCTATTTTTCACCATCCTGTAATTGTAAATTATCAGTGCAGCCCCAGATGCCCGTACCATGTGAAACAACCGGGAAAAGTCTAGCTTTATAGATTGTCACTACAGCATTCACTGACATAGACCCTAACTTGGAGGCAAATTTTAGAAAAAAAAGTCTGTGGGGGTCATTCTGACCGCCGCCGGCCTGGCGGGAACCGCCAGAAGACCGTACCGCGGTCGAAAGACCGCGGCGGTCATTCTGAGTTTCCCCCTGGGCTGGTGGTGACTGCCAGAAGGCCGCCCCCCCGCCCAGCAGGAAACCCCCTTCCACGAGGATGCCGGCTCCGAATAGAGCCGGCGGAGTGGAAGGGGTGGGACGGGTGCAGTTGCACCCGTCGCGATTTTCAGTGTCTGCCACGCAGACACTGAAAATCTATGTGGGGCCCTGTTAGTGGGCCCCTGCAGTGCCCATGCCAATGGCATGGGCACTGCAGGGGCCCCCAGGGGCCCCACGACACCCGTTCCCGCCAGCCAGGTTCTGGCGGTGGAAACCGCCAGAACCAGGCTGGCGGGAAGGGGGTCGGAATCCCCATGGCGGCGCTGCTTTCAGCGCCGCCGTGGAGGATTCCCAGGGGCAGCGGGAAACCGGCGGGACACCGCCGGTTTCCCGTTTCTGACCGCGGCTGTACCGCCGCGGTTAGAATGCCCATGGAAGCTCCACCAGCCTGTTGGCGGTGCTTCCGCGGTCGTTGGCCCTGGTGGTCCATGTCCGCCAGGGTCAGAATGACCCCCTGTGTGCCATTTTGGTGGATAGTGTTGGTGGGGGGATGACACAGGTTTTTTTTTTACCTTTCCCACTTCCGCCATAATTTGTGTGGGGACAGACTAGGCCCTTATGATGAGTTTGGTGGACTTTTCGGAAGACCGCTGTGGAGGCGGCTGCCACAACAGTGTTGGCGGTCTCCTGACTGTCGTATTACAAGCCGCATACAGAAGACCGCCCAAAAACAGCCACGAATTTGAGACTGCCAGGCTGACCGAGGGCGGGAGAGAGGCGGTCCCACCACCAGCACCACCACGCCAACAACATTCCGCCCTTCATATTACGAACCACAAATCAGCGCAGTAGTCATTCCACGGCATAAAACCATTGGTGGTGCGAACCGCTGTAGTAAAAAATACACCTCAGCCTGAACACCACTCCACATTGGATAGTATGAATACCCCACACCTGAGACACTTATACACATTAGACAGGCCCACACACCACGATAAAACACCTTCCACACAACCCACAATCCTTTGCAACTGCAACCACAGACAGGCACAGCAAGGACTCACAAACTGATTACTTAGCACTGATACACCATATTCACATATACATTTTACACTCAACACCTACCACACAAATGCACTATCAACACACATCACAACTGCGCACAAATACTACAATACACCAGCACACAAACCTAACCATCCCACACACACCGCATCAAGCACCAAACACACCACCCCTTGAACAGAACCCCCCCAAACCACTTCACTACCAACAGGTCCCCTCAAAAGCAACCATGATTCACAGATGAAGAATTGAGGTTCACAGTCGATGAAATTGTCAGGGTAGAGTCACAACTGTTAGGAACACAATAGTAATGTGGACATAACGCGGACGTATACACAAACCATTTGGGCATGTAGACTGAACGTGTATGCCATCCTAGATTACTGTTGCAACTCCAGACAAACACCTTGCCACACACAAAACATGTGAGAGTTCCATTTAACAACACCCTATTTCCCCAGGTAATAAGGTATATGTATCTTTTTAACATATAGATATGGTTAGTCCGTCTATGAGGCAGCAAGTGATTGCACATGTCCTGTTGATGTCATCAGTCCATTGAACTACAATGTCTATGAATGTCACATGTGTGAACCTAGCATTGATGTGTGAACATAGTCATTCTATGCACGTGTCACTACAATTCATCCCTTATGCACTTATTATTTACCTACAATATACTGACGACATGTAAAATGGTAGGTGCCTGTCCTGAATGCACAGGAAAGATGGAAGTGACCTCATTCTGCCGGCGTTAGTCCTCATGACGGTAGGCGGTCGCAACCGCTGTGCAACTCCTCATTGGATAATATTGTTGCCTATATGAGATTAGGGCCAATGATGATCACCGTCGGCGGTGACAGTCAAGTATGCGACGGCCGTGCCTGCCATTTTCTGTTGCATAGCTCACTTGACTCCTGACACTCATGCAAGCAAGACCTTTACTGCATGAGCTGCTGTTTACTGTCTCTGGGAGCCATAATGTCACATCCTGTAGGAGATAGGGCTCCTACCTTCACCCAGGAGGAGTTAAAGAAGCTAGTGGACGGGGTCCTACCCCTGTATGGACAGTTCCATGGGGCACCAGAGCAGTAGGTGAGTCCAATGTTACTGCCCTGTCTGATAGTGGTGTGTGTGAGGCTGAAAGGCATTGTGACGACGTACATGGAGTGGATAAAGGCAGGTGCCAATGGAATTGGTGCTTTTGTGTCATTAAGGCACGTTAGTGTGGGCATGAGATGTATGAAGTTCACTGCTGTTGCTGTGATGCCACTCTACATGACTTTCTCTTTCTGTCTGTGTCACCCATTCAGGTCAGTGCCCATCAAAAGAAAAGGATTTGGTGTGCCATTGCCAAGCAAGTGCAGACCCTAGGGGTCCATAGCCGGTGAAGCACCCACTGCAGAAAGTGGTGGTAGGACCTGAGACGCTGGGCCCGTAAGACGGCTGAGGCACAGCTGGGAATGTCCTCCCAATGAGGGAGGGATGCCTGTCGTGCCCTGACCCCCCTTAATCTCCTGCATTTTGGCAGTGGCCTACCCTGAGGTGAATGAGTGCTTGAGGGCAGCACAGCAGCCACGAGTGGGTAAGTACACATTCACATCTCGCTAATGTTAGGCTTGAATGGGTGTGGGTAGCCTACTAGTGGGAAGATGTAGTGTAGCTCATTGGTAGATGCACATGCACTATAGGTATCAGCCACCCTGGCAGGGTCTATATTGATTATGTGTGCCAATACCATGCAGACAGTGAGTTATGAGGGGACTAATTCCATGATTGGGTTTGTCTGGACACCCTTCACATATTCTGAGGAACCAGCTCCTTCCATAAGCATCAGTATACATAAGGTGTTAAGGCATTGCCATCAGTATTACTCTGCCACAATGACAGAGGTAATTTGTGAGTTTTCAATCAGCTGCCTTTTACTAAATGTATAGATGGCTGCAGGGGGCCAAGAAATTGCTGACTACATTGTTCATGGATATGTGGGCATGCTACCTTATCATGCGAGATTCGGTTGGGTAAAAATTACAGGATATGTTTATGTAAATGACTATGGGAATATGCCAAGTACTATACAACTGTACATTGTTAGACTCTTCATCTAGTCAATGAGTGCCAGTTGTTCCACATGAGTAGGACTTTTCAGCATATCTTTGGTTTACTTATTGATTTTCCACAGTTATGCATGTCACTGTAAGGGCATTTACTGCCATGGCATACCAGCAGAAATAAAGTTGTTACTCTGTGTGAATGATGGGTAGGTATTGGCCCATTCCACCCTTTCTTACTCTCCGACCCTACCTCCCTCTCCTCCTCCGTCTTTGTGTGCATCAGAATCATCAGGCGAAGGAGAAGGTGCACCGGCAAGTGGGGAAGCTGCAGTCCACAGGACCCAGGAGGCTGACACCAGCAGAGCTGAGGGGATAAGTGAGACAGAGGTCAAAGCGGAGAGACCGGGAGAGACCGGATCTTCAACATCTTCTTCAGATTCCTCCCCCAATGGATGCTCCCTGGTGGTGATGGACCCATCTGGGACAAGCTCAACAACATCCTTGTCTGCCGCTCTCCTTGCCAGCACCGCCATCCCTGTATCTCCCCACCCAATTGCCCGTGCCTGCTCACATAGGAGGGTGGGCATCTCCTTCACTGCAGGCACCTCTGTCCCTGCCCCAGTCAGCCCTGCTGCCCTCAATGAGGAGACTATTGACCTCCTGAAGTCCATCTCTGTGGGACAGTCAACCATCGTGAATGCCATCCAGGGACTGGCAACACAGATGCAGCAGACCAATGCCTACCTGGAAGGAATTCACAATGCCATGACTGTCCTGCAGAGATCCTTTCAGGCTCTAGCCTCCTTGTTGATGGCAGCCAGTGTCCCTTCGTCTTCTGTCCTCTCTCCAGCTACCTGTGCCCAATCCCACACCCCTCTTCCCACACCCATCCAGAGCACACAGTCAGACCACCATTCATCCACTGCAAAAGATACGGTTTGCAAAGACGAACACAGGCACCACAAGACCCACCACCACCATGCATACAGACAACACACACATGTAGACACAACAACATCCACTCCCTTCACAGACCACTCAAAACTGCTATCAGAGCATCAACACTCCCTGATCAAGCCACAAGTCCCCTCATAACCACTTTTACCACAATAGCAGACCTGCATACATCCACCCCATACACCACATGCTCACTCACCACAACTACCAACACCTCCACATGTAGCACATCCACCTTACCTGTAGGCACTACCCCGACAGACACTCTCACATCTACCCTGGCATCTTCCAGCATCTCCTCCCCCCTCCTCCCAAGACACCCGATAACCGCACTCACCTACCCAACAGACACCCAGCACACACATGGCTTCCACCCACGCACCTGCACCCAAGACATCTGCACGTACATACCTTACAACCACTCCCTCTTCCCCCAGTCCCAAATGTTTTTCCCATGACCGCCCCTGTGTCCCTAAGAAAGGATTCCTTTATGAGTTTTCCCTGCCCCCCCACTGTCACAGCCTGTGGTTCCCCCAAATCCCCAGTTACCCTCCCCAAACCCAGTCCTTCCACCCCACAGTCCACACATGCCTCCCTGGTACTGCTCATGCCCCACCCCTGCAAAAACATACAACCCCCACCAAACTGAAGGTCAGCCCTCCACAACCCAAGGCCAAGGGTCCTCCTCCAAAGCCTAAAACTAAACCCAAAGCCCCCAGAAACCTAAACCCAAGTCAAATGACTCCTCTCCCAAACCCAAATACCCACTTCCACTCCCCCCTCACCTCTGAGGTGCCTGCCTACCACATTGATGCCCTTGCAATGTGGAGGCCACTTTGCAGTCAGGAGTCAAGCTGAGGGCCAGAGACTTTGCCCAATGTGCCTGGGGCACTGAAAACTTTTGGACTGGCCAGTAGGTCTATGTTTATATAGTTTATTGTTCCTATGACATACTTATCTCAATGCATATGCACCAAAGTACTGTTGGTGTCAAGGGTAACAAACTTGTCCTGCCTTTCCATCCACATGTATGTGTTGTATTTGTGTGATTTGGTGTGTGAGTTCTGTTTATGGGATGTATTTCTGTAGCAGCATGAGCTGTGTAGGTGACTTGTGCAATGGACTTGTGATGTGTTGTCATGATGTAGTGTGGCATTGTGTTGTGTGGGAGTAGTGTGTGCGTCCGTGTGTGTACTGATGCATCTGTGATGTGCTTTGTGTGTTGGGTGGACGTGGCATGTGACCTGACACGTTATTTGGCAGTATTTTGATTTCAGTTGGTTGTGTGCTGTTGTTACGTGTTGCTGACAGTATGGTTTGTCCTTTGGAGGTGTGAGGTGTGCCTCACTGCCAATGCATTTGTGTGCTTGTGATGGTGTTGTCATTGTATGACTTAGTGGTGTTGTGTATGAATGTGTTGGACAGTGGCGGTGGTGTGTGTGTGCATTGTGATGTGTGTATGAGACATGTATGTTGGTCACGGTGTATGCTATTCGTGTGTGTGTGTGTGTGTAGGTGTGTCTGTGTGTGTGTTGGTATGGGTGTTAGTTTGCGTGTGTGTGTGGCTGTCACTAGCCATGCCGGGTGTGTGTTTTGTAGGTGGGTGTGTACTAATTGCCTTCCCTCCAGTGTGTGCTAGGTGGGTGTAATTACGGTTGTTGTCTTTGTCACTGGAGTTGCATGGCCAGCAGGAGCAGTGGGAAGACTTTAAGTTCGGGTTCCATGGCGATGTGTCTGTGTTCCTGAAGTGAGCGTCTCCTTTTATATTGTTTGTTTCTGCCGGACTGCTGGCCGCGGCGGTCCCTCCGTACTGGCAGTACTGACGGTGTACTGGCTGTGTTCCGTTCGGATCACTGCAATGGTCATGATATGGCAGTCTACTCCACCAGCCTTGTGGCGGTGTGACTACCACAGCCGGCTTGGCGGCGGTTCAGGGACTGCCAAAGTCATAATGACCACCTGAATCTGCTAATGAAAATCTATATTTTAACCCCTTCGCTGCCAGGCCTTTACCCCTCCTGTGCCGAGCCTTTTTTTTGGCTATTTGGGACAGTTTGCGCTTAGGCCCTCATAATTTGTTGTCCACAAAAGCTATACACTCCAAATTTGTGACCTTTTTTTTCAACATCCGAGGGATTCTAGGGGTACCCAGAGTTTGTGGGTTCCCTTGGAGGAGACCAAGAAATTAGCCAAAATACAGCAAGAATTTTGTTTTTTCAAAATAAATGGGAAAAAAGGGCTGCAGAAGAGGGCTTGTGTTTTTTTTTCCCTGAAAATTGCATCAACAAAGTATTTCCAGTGCTAAAATCACCATCTTCCCTGCTTTTAGGAACAGGCTGACTTGAATCAGAAAACCACATTTTTCAACACAATTTTGGCATTTTACTGGGACAAACCCCATTTTTACTATTTGTTGTGCTTAGAGCCTGCTTCCAGTTAGTGACAGCAATGGGTGTGAAACCAATGCTGGATCCCAGAAAGCCTAACATTTCTGAAAAGTAGACAAAATTCTGAATTTAGCAAGGGGTAATTTGTGTAGATCCTACAAGTGTTTCCTACAAAAAAATAAGAGCTGAAATAAAAAAATCATATTGAAATTGAGGTGAAAAAAGAGCAATTTTTCTCCTCTGTAACTTTTCCTGCATTGCTCCCTTGAGCCAGTGAGCTGACGAGCTCTGGTTGAAGCACCTGCGTGCCAGTGAGTGGTACACAAACCTGAGAGGACATTTGGCAGCACTTCTAGCAACCCCACAGACAAAGCTGCTCTCTGCTGATGAAGGGATTACCCAGAAACACGTGTCTAGAGATTTACAGCACTTGCTGCACCTACTAAGGTGAAAAACTTTAGTTTACTTTATGGATTAAAGACAAAATTGTACTGCATTTACCATGATGCACTGGGGCTGAATGTATGCTGGAGTGTGAACAGGATGCTCCCTTTCTGTTTAAGAGGGCTTGTGGGTTCATCAAGAACTCTAGGTACCCAGAGCCAATAAAGGAGATGCACCTTGCAACGGTTTTTCATAGTATACTGGGCATACAGCAATTAATTTGGTGAAATATAAAAGGTGAGAAATAGGTATCAAGAAAACCTTCGTATTTCCAAAATGGGCACAAGATAAGGTGTTGAGAAGCAGTGGTTATTTGCACATCTCTGAATTCCGGGGTGCCCATACTAGCATGTGAATTACAGGGCATTTCTCAAATAGACGTCTTTTTTGCACATTGTCTTACATCTGGAAGGCAAAAATGTAGAGAAAGACAAGGGGCAATAACACTTGTTTTCCTATTCTGTGTTCCCCCAAGTCTCCCGATAAAAATGGTACCCCACTTGCATGGGTAGGCATAACTCTAGCGACAGGAAACACAACATGGGCACATCACATTTTTACATTGAAATCTGACATGTTGTTTGCAAAGTTCCTAGCTGTAGATTTTGGCCTCTAGCTCAGCCGGTACCTAGGGAAACCTACCAAACCTGCAAATTTTTTAAACATGACACCTAGGGGAATCCAAGATGGGGTGACTTGTGGGGCTCTGACCAGGTTCTGTTACCCAGAATCCTTTTCAAACCTCATAATTTGACCAAAAAAACACTTTTTCCTCTCATTTCGGTGACAGAAAAATCTGGAATCTAAGAGGAGCCACAAATTTCCTTCCACCCAGCGTTCCTCCAAGTCTCACAATAAAAATGGTACCTCACTTCTGTGGGTAGGCCTAGTGCCCGCGACAGGAAATGCCCCAAAACACAATGTGGACACATCACATTTTCCCAAAGAAAACAGAGCTGTTTTTTGCAAAGTGCCTAGCTGTGGATTTTGGCCTCTAACTCAGCCGGCACCTAGGGAAACCTAGCAAACCTGTGCAGTTTTTAAAACTAGACACCTAGGGGAATCCAAGATGGGGTGACTTGTGGTGCTCCGACCAGGTTCTGTTACCCAGAATCCTTGGCAAACCTCAAACTTTGGCAATAAAACACTTTTTCCTCTCATTTCGGTGACAGAAAGTTCTGGAATCTGAAAGGAGCCACAAATTTCCTTCCACCCAGTGCTCCCCAAGTCTCCCGATAAAAATGGTACCTTACTTGAGTGGGTAGGCCTAGCGCCCGCAACAGGAAATGCCCCAAAACACAACATGGGCACATCACATTTTCCCAAAGAAAACAGAGCTGTTTTTTGCAAAGTGCCTAGCTGTGGATTTTGTCCTCTAGCTCAGCCGGCACCTAGGGAAACCATGAAAACCTGCAAATCTTTTTAAACTAGACACCTAGGGGAATCCTAGAAGGGTGTGACTTGTGGGTCTCTCACCAGGTTCTGTTACCCAGAATCCTTTGCAAACCTGAAAATGTGGCTGAAAAGGCACTTTTTCCTCACAATTCGGTGACAGAAAGATCTGGAACCTGAGAGGAGCCACAAATTTCCTTCCACCCAACGTTCCCCCAAGTCTCTTGATAAAATGGGTACCTCACTTGTGTGGGTAGGCCTATTGCCTGTGAGAGGAAATGCCCCAAAACACAACATGGACACACCACATTTTCCCAATTGAACAGCTCCTAAATGTTGACAGGCTCCAAAACCGAATAGGTGATTTGCTAAAACCTCCTCCCAAGTCCACTCCAGTCTCCTTAAAGCAATAGAATGTTATTGAGAGATCAGGATGAAATTAGGAGATGCATGAAACTTTACAAAGCAGCCACAAAGCACAGGAAAATCATAATTAACAGTGAGGCCTGGGAACAGTTGATTGCTGCATTTGCCAGTAATGACTGCTTTTTGGGGGGAAAATAGTCAATGCCCTTTTTTTCAAAAATCCATCTTGGTCCATTGTTACAAACATAACTGAAACCATTTGCGTCAGCCACTTTGACCACGCTATACGACTCACATGATACAACTGCCCCTGATTTTTCCAGTGAGGCTGCAACAAGTAGCATGTGTGGTAGCGAGGATTTAACTTTCACTGCAAGGGTATTACCCCAGCAATAAATATGTGCCCATCCAACAACGCACACGAGCCAGACGGCATTCCAGCCAATATGTATAAGGACAATCTGACATTTTGGGCTCCCTTATTGGTAAGACTTCACCTGTGCATCCTTAGTTGGCCCTCCTAAAGTCTGATCTGGGGCAAATAGCATTCAGATTTTTAAGAAGGGGGACAAGAGTGATCCTTACTGCTACCGGCCCATAATCATTCCAATTTTCAAGAAGGGGGACAGGAGTGATCCTTATTGCTACCAGCTGATATCTTAAATAGATACCACAGCAAACATTTTGGGCAGGGTATTGCTGAACAAGGTTGAATGTTGGTCTCATGAGAAGAACATTTTAGCCCCAGTTCAATACAGTGTTAGGTCCAGTCGGGGTACTGTTGACCAGTTTTTGAACCTCCACCTATTTAGGTACAATGCATCTGAGTTCAAAACGGGTGGTTCTACTTGGCCTTCATGGACCTTAGTGCAGCATTAGACCATGTAGTCTTGACAAAATTGTGGAATATGTTGTCATCCAAAAATGCTAATCCTCAAATTATTCACCTTCTTGCCTAGCTGGCCCCTTTTCTATTCAGCTTTTCCATTAATGATTTGGATGAGAAACTTACCTCAGCCAATCCTCCAAAGGCAGGGACTCGCCTGCTCCCCATATTGATGTTTGCAGATGACTGTGTCCTTATGGCAAGGACAGGTCGGGGTCTTCAGAAACTGTTGGATACCTTTGTTTCCTTTATGTTCCAACTAGTACTCCTCACAAATACTTCTAAATCTTTTATTGTGTTTTCTGTTTTGCCACAGAGTAGGATCCCTCATTTTCATATTGATGGCATGTCCCATGTGACAAAAGGTCCATTTGATAGCATTTGAGGGCCGTTAGATCAATACAATTTGAAGCAGCAACCGCCTTTCTGCTTAAAAAAGAAACATTTAAAAAACAAAACCATAATAAAATGATTTCTATTTCAAATAAAACAGGCTATAAAAGGTAAACCAAAAGCACAATAAATATCACTCTAACACAAACAAAAACAGAAAAAACAATATTACCTAAAATTATATTTTAACAACCATATTAAAATGAACTCAGAAAGTGACAGTCTTACTTATAATATTCTTGGAAATTATATTTTCCAGATCACAAAATTCCTGTGAGATAATTCTGGAATCACAATATTAAAATCTCAATATTTTCTCCAAACCCCCCTGTTCCTGACCCGCAAGATTGTAACTTTGGCAAATGTTAATCTAACTCACAGTTTCTATTGGTGGAATTTTACATGGCGCTGTTCTGGGATGGGGAGTTGAGGACTCTTTAAAGTTGGTCACTCAGATGGTCTAATTTAGATCGGTCTTGCAATTTAGTGGATGAAACCTCTTTGGTGTATGTGGATGTTTGACAAACTGGGGGATATTGGAGCACAAGCCTAACATAGAGATGTTAGCTTCTGCACAGGGCAGATCTGATCATATAAATAAAATCCCTCTCTACCTGAGTTTCACATTAGACATGACAATATTAGCAAAGTATAATTTTGTAACATAAAATGTTTGGAGAATGAGTGTACTCATACTTTAAATGCAGAGGCATTCAAATAACTTACCTTCATGAAACTCAGTTCTCAGCAGGTGGAAAGTATTAAACTCCACAAGAAATGTAATGACCAATTAATTAGCAAAATTTCCTCTGCTTATGAATATGAACTCTGATTTGGGTTGTACCATTGTTCCCTCAGTGAGTATCACAAAAATCATGAGCACCGAAGGTAGATATGGTTTAATCGAAGTTGTATTAGATGCGGAACCATTTGTCATTGAGAGTAGGCCTGGATGGAGTTCATAGTGTTCTGCTACACAGAACACCGCGAAGTGGCAAAAAAAACTCCACTGCACTACGCAGAGTTCTGTGAATGGCGGAATTTGGTTAATTCGGGCTGTTGGTGCTGATTTTCAGCACCAGGAGTTTCTCCTGTGCTGTACAATCAGCAGAAACAGCATCACGCGGAGCACAAGAGTGTACTACCTTCCTTCTGTCCCTCAAATAGATTTTCTACTCAAACAGCAGCTTCCTCAATGTGAGCAGCAGCTTTCTCAATGTGAGCGATAGTGACCTACCGCAACCAACCGTGTTCAGAAATCTTGCTTGTGCTCACCAACATAGCGATTTCTTTAGCTCACCAACTTAAAGTTGGTGAGCCGCGGGAGAGAAAAAACTCCGCTCAGCGTCACTTTGTGGAGTTTTTCAGAACTCCATCCTCTGCGAGGAGTAGATAAAACCCTGCAAACTCCGCTGGTGGAGTGAAATTCTTCACCCATCCCTTCATGTGAGTAGGTATGCTCCTATGACTAATCAGACAATATTCTTTGAGCAATTATCCCTTAAAATAGAAAGTAAACTTGATGTACCTGGAATGTGGGAAGGAGATTATAATTGTGTGCATGAAGTAGAACAGGCTAGATCATTTTCTGCATTGCATGGCACCTGTAACCTCAAACATGTCAAATGTTTTTGGAAACAATTAGCATATTGGCAGCTCTCTGACATCTGGTAAATATGCAACCAAGACTCTAAGAGTAATCCCTTCATTCTCCACTTCACAATTTACACACCTGCTTAGATATGTTTCTAAGAAGATAATATCTGAGATGACTAACACACAACTCAGAATATCTAGAGTATACACTGTCTGAACATAATACCTTACACCTAACTCCAGAACAGGGAAAGAGATCAATTGTAATACCCTCGTGGTGACTGCAAGCAGCTCTACAAGACGCCACATTTACGATCGCTGTAGGAGATGGAATAGCACATTTCAGTCTGAGGCACATCTATTGACAGGAAGGCTTTCAAAGTGGCATTGAGATGTTTTTGCACTCATGTGGGGCAAAGATGGTCCTAAAGCATGATTAGCCGAAAATTGAGAATTCCTTAAGAGAACTGAAAACAAAGCTGATGCAGTAGCTGCACAGTAACAGAGTAAAATATATGGATCAGCTGGAGATGGAAGATGTCTGTCTATCAAGCCTACATGATGAAACAACACGTGGGGTGACAAAGCTGGGAAGTTATTGATTGATGAATCAAGATATCCTTTGAGTGCTACACACTCAGCTAAACAATGACATAAAACTTTCAATAATATATCAATAGTGTCTGTGTTCATTGTTCGCCCCAACTGTGTTTTGGACCTCTGCCTCTGAATTCAACCTTACTTTGATTTTATTTGAAACTTATCACAATTCCCTCCTTCTTCTATCTTCGTCGCTGCCTCCTCCTCTTGGTGTGCGTCATCAGTGTGCTGGGCGCAGCGGCCTCCACCTCCCACTCTGAGATCTGGGTGCTTATGTGACGGGTGTCACTTGCAGGCTGGGCTGACTCACTAGTGGACTGAGTGGAATCGAAAGGGGAGGAGCCGAGGCAAGCTGAGGCGAGGACCAAGAGGAGGAGAGGCGAGGCACTGGGAGCCGCGGGGAGCCACAGGGAGCCAGAACGGCACCTGCCCGCATTTGCATTCCGCATTTGCAGTCCGTCCGAGACTCATCCGAGAGGAGAGGAGAGGCGAGGCGCTGGGAGCTGGGGGAGCCGCTAGGAGCCGGAGCAGTACCTGCCCGCCTTTGCAATCTGCATATGCAATTCCATCCAAGAACCGTCCAAGACCCACTGAGGGGGGCCCTGGCACAGCCTTGAGATAGCTGCGCTCTAGTATGGAAACCAGGGAGGATTTTGTGGCGCTGGGAGCTACAACGCATTGCTGTGCCCCCAGCCCACCTGCGGCATCATCTTCCCGATCACCATTCTGCGAGGAGGACGAGGAGGATGCAGAGGATGCATGATGGGAGCGGAGCAGGTGATGGCAGCGGTCGCGGTGAGTGGGGAGAGTGGGGGAACTTGGGGGACTGGGGCATAGGATTAGGAGGGCTGACAAGGGTGACGAGGGCTTGTGGGGGTTGTGTGTCAGTGGCTGGCCAAGCTGAGCGCTCCACCCGGTTGCGCTGTGTGGTGGTGAGGGGAGAGTGGTGCGGTGAGGTGACCGGGGTGGTGGAGTGGCGGAGGTCAGAAGTGGGCAGTGGAGGGTTCACTTGTATGGAGCGGCGCAGGGTGCAGGGGTGGTGGGTTTAGTGGGTCTCGAGCATGCTTGGAGCAGGTGGTGTGGGCACTCCGCTACATCTGCCACATTCTCCGGTGCTCTGTGCGCCCCTGTGATCTCGGACTTCCACACCGTAGCCCTTGCTCCCTGTGCCTCTCTACCAAACAGCTGTTCCCTGATCACTGATTACTGATCTTTCTCTGATATACCCTTGCTTACTTTGCCATTGACCGCCTTCGCACTGCCCGCCGCGTGCCACTGGTCACTCACTGCGAGCTACGCCCCTGCGCCGCATGCCCCCCCACGCTTCATTCTCCACTCCGTCCTGCTCTGTGCTGCCCTGTTCTGTACCCCACTTTCTCCTCCCTATGCTGGTGTCCACTCATTCAGCTCTTCATCCCCCGCCATCCCAGCAGGATGCCTTGCGACAGGGTATCCCTTGACTGGTCCATCCATCAGAGGTGAGCGTAGCTATTCTAGGTAACAGCCGCAGAGTGAGTGCACCAGGCCTACATGGAAGCACCCCAGCTAGGTCTGGGTGCAGCTTGTGAGTGACCTGTGTGCCCCGCTCACCTCCTGTTCCCGAGTTCAAGATCTGCCAGCCCTTCGCCTCCAAAAACCTCAAGTTATTAGGCACAAGCGGAGCGTGAATTAACAGAGAAATCCGAGACCTGAGACTGGTTCCTCAAGGTATCATGAGATCTGGTCGAGTCAGGATTCATAGGGAGAACAAAAGCAGGACCCAAAGACCCCATAGTAGGGCACAAAGGAAAGGGAAATGTTCCGCACCAGGAGCACAAAACAGCAGATTCAGCCAACTGGTATTGCTTCTCACCCCTCTTCAGGTCTACCTTAAGAAGCCAGGAAGCATTAACAAGTTTGCATTCCTAAAAGATCCAACTGCTGCTATTTTTTCAAATCCTGATACCATTGAGGCCTCCCAACCCCACTGGTCCCGCAAATATTGGGTTCAGTGCAGATATGGCAGGATGCATCAGGCAAAAAAAAACTCACCAATAACCCCACTTTCCTCGTGCCAGAATTCCCCCTTCAGGAGGCTTTAGAAGAGCAAGCAGCTGTAGGACACAATGTAAACTTAGTCCGCGAGCAACAGAACAATCTCTGGGACATGAACAACGCAATAGCGCATAGGAGCTTTCACGTGTGCAGCACCCTGAACACGGCTCGGGTTCATGCTCTAGAAGAAAAAAAATCCTCAAGGTGACCAGCAACAGGACATGACAGCTAATCTATGCAACACTCAGCCTTCAATCATTTTTGGAAACTTGACTGAGGCATTCAACGCCCCCGTGTTTGCTGGAACTCACTAATATTCAACGCTCATGCCAAGGTCAAACCCTGACATTCAGGGGGCTAAAGAGAGGTTGGACATCTACTGTGATACATCTACAGGAAAAATGGAAGACACTTGGTTGCAGCCACTCTCCGTTACAAATGACAAAGTCCTAATCAAGGCATTGGACCTGAAAACTTTTGACTTAACAAACACTAAAGAACAGTACCTGAGCCCACCACCACTGTCCAAAAAGGCTAATCAAAGTATGGCTGTACTGCAACAAGAAAGAGTTTCCAACACTTTCATTGAAGTTTCTAGTGACATGAGCAACAAGATATAGGCGCAATGGAATTTAGCAACTTGGGCACTCCTGTCACCAACAACACAATGGAAACTGCAAAACCCTCCCTAAAAGTCACCTTCCAGCCGAATCTACTAGCTGCGAGTTGGGGGATCTCCCTTGGCTACACGCCTCACTTCTAAACACCCTTCACATTTCAACGACAGCCCTCAATATGCAATCGGACAAACTAGATTTACAAATTGACCTACTGAATGTTATAGCCACTCACATCGCAGATATTAATAAGAAACTGGATATGCTGGCCATCTGGCCACCTGTTCCAAAGGCCAATGTGGATCAACAGCATGATCCCTGGAAATGTGGACTAATCATTGACAAATTGAGTACACTACCAAATATTTTAAAAGATATTTTAGAAAAATAAAAAATGCATCAGAGCAATTTTTCTGCTCCCAATAATCCTAAACAAGGACTATCCCACTCAGTGTGTCTGCAAAAGATACTAGGAGCAGTTTCAATGAAAGATTGCCGCTCAAGCTGTTCAGTAAAAAATGGGGTAAACACTCAGGGCACAACCTTTTGTGTAAACAATGATCCAAAAGTACAAAGTAGGCCATCCACACCCCTAGGCACTCCAGATGTCGTTCATGCCACTGCAATGGAGACACAGACAGAAAAATCAACGTTGATAAACTCAAATTGTACAGATGAATTCACACAGATGGGAAAAACAGCGTTGCCAACTTCAGATAGTACAAACAAATATTTAGCACTAATACCCAAACGTCCATCTAAAAGAAAAAAAAAACAAGCCAGAAAGGCAAGGAAATAAACATATACCAAAGATACTAGTGGCAATTTTTGCCCCATATTTTCGGCACAATCAAAGCCACAAATACGGATTTCTGGGTCCTCAAGCAATACCCAGGTTTCAAATCATGTGAAAATCACAAGGGTAGGGGCAGCCAATGGTCAGTTCAGTTAATCTCCAACGACATACAATCTGCTGCCTCTCCACCATCCGCAAAACCCAAAGTTCACCGGCCGACGGAACAACTTCAGATTAATTTACACCGTCCGGACATGAGGGAGAAGGAGATCTGGCCAGCTGTGCACAATGTCAGCATCAGAAAAAATGTTAGCACACTTAGGTAGTGAAAATCCTGGGGCCCAATTAGCAACTAAACCATTTGTGCAGGACCTTCCAGGGATGCCAGTGGCATTAGTACCGAAACTAAAAGATGCTTTGCAGACAGTGGCATCAGGGGCCAATCTGTTGATCGGGAATCCAAGGCAGTCGGTGCATTCAAGGCCGCCCGCACAAGATGATTCCTTGCAACTTACAGCTATTTGCCCAGCTGCCACAACGGGCAAATCACTGAGACCCAAATCACAGCCAAGGAACAACAGTGATGAGGAACAAACGCAGCCTATTAGCCAGTCCAGCAAACCATCCCCCTTAGCAAATCATCCACAGTCCAGCACTAAGATCGCTTGTTGGGACACTTCTTCAGAAACAAACTTAAACTCTAACCACCCCTCCAGGGTGGTAACAATTAGTAATGAGCTCGGACTCATAACTATAAAAGTTACGTTTCAGAGCAGACAAACTTTTACAACCGAAGTACAAAATAAGACTTCCTCAACTACATCTACGATGGGCCCAAATAGCAAGCAGTGGGAGGGCAATCAGTCGAAAGAGCCAACGCCATACAAAATCACGGATCACCTCCCCTGACCACAGCACAACCATTACTTAGATAATGGCTGGGAATGAAGGCAGATCATTCTAACTCCACAATATACATCACGGGCCAACAAGACCACTTGAACAGAGGGTAACATAATGAGGCTCCTGGCTGAGCTAGCATCAACTCAAAATATTGTATCTACAGACCTAATGTCGGTGAAATTCCTCACCGGCAGCGATCAGTACGGGCCAGAGCAAACATCCACCACTTGGAGAAGAAGGGAAATCGCACGTCAATTATGGACGAAAAAATGCTATTTGAAGCATGGGACATATTGCTGTCAGAACCATCCAGACCATGATACCCTCTCCCCCTGCTGTCAAGTTGTATGGAAAAATCAAATCATCAATCAGATTTAAAGGCCCACTTATACACTCCGGGGATGAATATAAGGGAGTCAGAGAAGAAGCAGTACAGTAGGGGGGAAGTCAACCAAAAAACTTTGCATGACCCCCCAACTGCTCGAAGCCATATGCCAATACCCCCATGCCCACAGAATGATGCTCAGGGCGAACTGAGGTGGATGGCTCTCATCTTAAACTCACCCAACATGGGACATTTTAGTGACGGGTGATTTCAACGCCCACTTAATCCACACTCCTGAACCCAATGAGCAATTGGCAGCTGAAAACGCTTTATGGTCAGTTCTACCTCAACTTCCACCAATACAAAAGATACTGGATGTAAAGGGTAAGCAATTGATAGAGACATTAGAGCATTTGAGCATGAGGGTTCTAAATGGCAGGACCAAAGATGATATGCCACCTAGGTACACCCACTATAACACAAAGGCTGTGTCTCTTCCCTTGATATCGCGTGTGAGTAAATTTAAAATTAAAACTACCCCCCACAGCAATCACTCATACCAACATACAGAACTGGACTTAAATGCCCCACATTTCTTGCCTGCTGTTGCTGAACTAGGAAGTATTGCATCTATCAACCTAAAATGTTTGATTTGGTCAGAGTCCTCATTACCACGGTTGTGTGAAAGGATAAAAACTATGGGCCATATTTATACTTTTTGACGCACAACTGCGCCAACGCAGTTTTGCGTCAAAAATTTTGCCGCCGGCTAACACCATTCCAACGCGCCATGCGGGCGCCTTATTTAAGGAATGATGTTAGCCTGCGCTGCGGACTGGTCTGAGTAAAAAAAAAATGACTCACACCAAGCAGCGCCGGCGCAGGGAACAATGGGGGTTGTGCGTCAAAAAATGGTGCAAGGCAGGTCTGAGGCAAAAATCATGCCTCAAATTGGACTTGCGCCATTTTTTGACACACAATCCCCATTGACATGACTCCTGTCTTAGCAAAGACAGGAGTCATGCCCCCTTGCCCAATGGCCATGCCCAGGGGACTTCTGTCCCCTGGGCATGGCCATTGGGCACAGTGGCATGTAGGGAGGCCAAAATTAGGCCTCCCTATGCCCCTTAAAAACACTTAAAAAAATACTTACCTTAGCTTACCTGGGATGGATCCCCCCATCCATGGGTGTCCTCCAGGGGTGGGCGAGGGTGGCAGGGGGTGTCCCTGGGGGCAGGGGAGGGCACCTCTGGACTCCTTCCGAGCCCACAGATATCTTAACGCCTGCCCTGACCCAGGAGTTAAAAAACGGCACACATCAGGCTGTGTGCCTTTTTTAAGGCCCACCCCCTCCTGTGCGTCAAAATTACACTGGGGTATAAATAAGGCGCACAGGCCTTAAAGTCATTTTTTGGAAGGAAACGCCTACCTTGCATATCATTGATGCAAGGCAGTTTCCCGCTTCCAAAAAATGACGCACGCAGTGGAATTTTGACGTCCGCTGGGTTGGGCGTCAAAGTTTAAATATGGGGCAAGTTTTGCGCCGAATGTGCGTCAAAGTTTTTGACACACATTCGGCGCAAACAGAGTATAAATATTCCCCTATTTTCAATCAGCAACACTCCAGGACTTGCCTGCAGTGGAAGTGTGGGCCGCCTTTCTAATTTTGTTATCTTCACTCAGCTTTGCTAAGCGTCAATGACCAACACAAAATCGGATGGTGTCTTCAAGTCTATCAGAGAAAATTCTAAAACTAAGAAAGGAAATGAGGCACGAGCTCAGTATAATAAGAAGTAGAACTTTCACAGAATCTTCATGCATCCAAATAAAAGCCCTTTGAAAATACTACAAAAGCCAGGTATGGTGTGAGCGCATCAAGAGGGACGACAACTACTGGCTCAAATTACTCTATAGCTCAAGAAGGGCCTTTTGGGCAACAGTTAATGGCATTGACCAGCAGTCAAGAGCAATTACCTGTTCATCAATTCCCAAAAATAACTGGGTGGACTACCTGGCCAACATCTTTTTCAAACTAGACTCATCTGAAGCAAATTCACATCTGAAGGAGCCTGCAAGTCCTAAGGTCCTCTGTCAGATCAATGTTGGATACAGTGCCAAGGCAGTTTCCCAAGTAATTAGGAGGGAGCGTTAGGATGGTACCCCCAGTCCCAGTGGGCTTCCACAGGCAATGTTTAAGGCTGATCCGGAGTACTGGTCAACTACACTGGCAATTCTTTACAATGAAGTAGAGCACAACATAACCATCCCTGACAGTTGGAGAGGATCTATCATCAATCTCATATTCAAGGGGGTGACAGAACAAATCCGGCCAACTACAGACTGATTGCTTTAACTGACAGTGAGCCCAAATATTTTGCCACCCTGATTTAAGACGATCTGCTTAACTGGTCCAATTCAAACAACCTCTCCCCTCTAAATCAAACTGGTTTCCGGAAGGGTTACGGCACAATGAATAATATTTTAGCACTAAGTGACATTGCTGACAAAGCAAAACGCCTAAAGAAAAATCTACATTTATGCTTTGTGGACTTCAAAAGCGCCTTTGATCGGGTGGTCAGAGCAATTCTTTGGTGCAAATTCCAAAGCTGGGGCCTGCAGGAACGGCTTCTCCAGAGCATTGAGATGCTATACGATAAAACCTTGGTGCAAATCAAGGTTGCAGATGGTTTGAAAATTTCAAGGAGGTTGCCAACAAATTTAGGCTTAAAACAAGGATGCGTTCTGGCCCACACCTTTTTAACCTTTTTATGGCTGACCTCGCACCAAAGCTAGATGTGACCATTTCACACATTGTGAGGAGGGGGAACCTGCTTATATCACACCTCTCATATGCTGATGATATTGTTTTATTGAACCACACAAAAATAGGGCTACAGCGGCTAGTTAGCACCCTGGGCGATTTTACAATGTCAAACAAATTAGAAATCAATACCACGAAGACAAAAACTATGTCTATAGGATACCCTTCTAACCTTGTAAATAAAATCAAGTTGGGCGGCATTAGCCTTGAAGTGACTCCTTGCTTTAAATATCTGGGTTTTACTATAGACAACAAGGCTAACCTGGCGCCGCAAAAGCAGCACATCACTCAGAAATGTAAAGCATTGACATTTGCTTTTTGTGCCCTATCCAAAAGGTTAAAAGGGCCTTCGTATAAACCTTTAATGTCCGTCATGTCAGCCAAATTCCTTCCAGCTACCACATATGGAAGTGCAGCACTATACGGGAAAGATGCCTTGCTCCTGGATCAGCAACAAATAAAAACTCTACAAACAAGTCTTCAATCTTCCCCGCACTGCTTCCCCTACTCAAGTTAGGCTGGAATTTTGCCTTAAACAGCAACAGCTGGACAGGATATTACATACGATAAAGACCTGGTATAAAATAAAAAGAAACAATACCAGCCATTTAGTCATGGCTTTATGGAATTCAGTAAGCAATGATTCAAAGTCAGTATACAACAGGTACTTGCAGTACTTGCTGCAAGAGACACAAATGACACAGTTATGGAACTCTAATATGTCATATCCCCTTCTGTGTTGTGTGTTCAAAAAGGAAATAGGCCTGCAATCCTTGCTAGATGATAAATGCAAATTTGCACGACACTCGCATGCCTGGTATCTAATGCATACTTACACCACCCTGCCACCATTGCAATATCTGATCTCAACATTTTCTATACACATCAAACACCACCTGCTTGCGATACGGCTAGGATCCTTTCCATCTAGAGCGGATCAACCACTGTGGAAGAATGGGGGAGAGACGACATGCAGGCTATGCAATGCTATCAGGGAGGACATGGTTCATTTGATCTGTATTTGCCCGGCCCCAAGAGAAGCACGTAGCCAACTGCTGAAACTGGTCTTTCCGAAAAACAGGATATGTTCTTGTCGGCCAGCAATGATGAATATGTTTGATTCAACTGATCTGCAGATAAACTGTAGGCTTGTTAAATTTTTGTCTGCACAGACCAAATGCTTAAATTTGTGGCCTGGGACTGTCAATACACCATAAAGATAATGTTCTTGAAACATGCAGAACCAGGCACATCGAAAAGTTTGCGCTTTTTTAATAATAGTTTAGTTACTCTTATTATTGTTTTAGCATAAATTCAAGAATTTTATAGTGGATATTGAATCTTAATTGTGTTTAGTTTTATTAAATATGACTATCCCTATATGTTGTTAGGCCGGCAACATAAGGGCAGCTTTTTAAATATCCAGCTGTAATAATGGCGTATTTAGTTGACTGTTTTGCTAAGATTTTAATTAATCATGCAAATTAATAAATAAATAAATAAATAAAACTCCCTCTTTGGCCCAAATACATTAGGATGCTCTGGGTAAACCTCCTTGCCCTTAGTAAGATTAGTATTACCATAGAATGATGCTTTGCTCCAAAGAACTTCAGTATATTATTATTCTTCCTTTCAGGAACTAATATTGCCTGTCTATTTCGGTGTACAAATTTGCCAAACAGAAATGCTTCATCTCCTCACTTAGGTAGGTTAATATAGCAATATAGCAATACTGTCCAAACCTGACTGAGAGCCCAGAAATCCCACAGATGTAAAATCATACCACCATTTTTTAATAAAGTTAGATTGCAAACATTTTAGCAAAATATTCTCCAACTAACAATTGACTACTGTTCTTTTAACTGCTACAAAAGAATACAACTGTTTTTTATCCCAGTCTGTAATACTTCTCATAATAGATTATGATTATTTTACGTTTTAAACATTTCACCTCCTGGAAGAATAATACCAGCAGTGACCTCTCTCAACGCAAAGAAGGCCTTTGACACCCTTAGTTGAAAATATTTCTTAGCAGTACTTACCAAAATGGACTTTGACACTGACATTGTGGCATGGATTGACTTTCACACTTCAATCCCATGACAATGATATCTAATATCCACATAGTGGACAATAGGCAGTGGCACAATACAAGTATATCCACTGTCCCCAATACCATTTGCATTGGTCATAGCACTACTAGTATGTTTTTTAGAATGAAGGATCTGCGCTGGGGAAGGTATTAATTGAGTAGACATCATGTGATAATGTCATATACTAGGTTCTGCCAGTCGTGGCTGCTGCCAGGAAGGGGTGGGGGGCCACGCATGGAGGAGGGAACATGGGGGGGCAGTAAAAGAAAAATAATAAACTTACCTGCCCCTCCATGATCCGCTGCTCCTGCTCCAGCTATCTCTCGTCTTCTTCCCTCCGCAATCAAGCCAGATGCTTCTCTCATGCGATTGGCCGGAATGGGCAGAAATGCCACTCAGGAGGGGAAGTGGGGCACTGCGCTTGGTCTCCACCCGGCTGTTAAATACAGTCGGGAGGAGAGTTTCTAAGTGCGCATGGCAGTTTGGCTGGCATGCGCACTTTTTGAATCGCACCACTACTCCTCCTCCACTTGTTGACATGAAGGAGGCTGGCCCTGCCCCGCTCAATGAATACAGAAAAATAAAGGGATAATAAAAGACTTTTATTTTCCCTTTATTTTTATGCTTTCAGCAGAGAGGCAATCCTCCTCCTTCATAGCGGAGGGGCCGCCCCTGTGGGTTGAAACTTATCTATCTGCATAGCAGGTCAGTATTGCTAATGATGTCTGAAAAGCCTTTGGCCTGTGCTGGCCTATGCATTGGAGACCCCAATAAGGTGGCTGACGTTGTTTCAGGTGGTGTTTAAGCTGCAAGGTAATCGACCTCTGATTAATACTGGGATAAAATACACAAAAGAGATGCACTATATTGGTACAATTCACCTGTTTGAAAACATCAGAGATGCATATATTAGTACAATGGGTAAATTAGTGACTTAAAGCTCATTGTCACAAGCTGCCCACCTCACATGGGGAAACGATTAAAGCAAGCTTCAAACATTCATAAATTACATATTCTGCTGACATGATTTCTATCACATAGCTTAGGAGTGCAATAAGATTACAGGGAGAACATTCACATGCAGACCAGAATCATGTTTGTTACATTACCTACTGAGATCATGGACAGGGTGATTTACTAGTAGGTGTATAAACTTATTCTGGCTAAGAGAAGGATCATCTATAGAACCTCCTATATCAATATAATTAAAAGACTTAGGGCCTCATTACAAGGCTGGCGGTCTTCATACATCCACAACCGCCGTGGCAGTCAGACCCCCACACTCCAGACAGCCTCACTGCCACATTACAATCCTGCAGGTCGGACTGCTTCGAGACCGCCGTCCCAGACAGGAATATTGCTCCCGACAGGCTGACAGCAGTTGGATTCACAGTCAGCCATGGCGGTGCTGAACTCAGTGCCGGCAGGCTGATCAAGACTCCACTTTCAGCCAGTCCTTTCACGGTAGTCTCACTGCAATGGAAAGGCTGGTGGAAAGCCAGTGCAAGGGGCCATGGGGCCTCTGCGCTGCTCACAACCATGTCGCCGACAGTGCCAGGGACCCCTTGCACAGCATTCAGAGAAATGGGTGTTGATGTGCTACGGTATTGGCCTCAGCTCCCTTGAGGGAGCTGAAACCAATATAGTAGCACTGTTCCTGCCATTCAGCCTGGCGGGAGCGTTGTAATGTCACCGGCATTAAGGCAGCATCCTCCCTGCTGCATTGGCGGTCCTGTGGTGGGACCATCAATGTCACAAGGAGGCCCTTAATAAGATGAATCGGAGTAGAAAATAATACACTCACCAATCTGCAATAATCACATAGGGGCTGGGTGACTAGTGGAGCATGGGATAATATTTTGCTGGTGTTGATCAGTAAATCAGACATCATGCCACCATGATCAGCAGAAGGGAGTAATGGAGATGTATTTAGAGATATAGAAGATCTGCTGAAGCAACCACATAAGTTGGAATGATATACCAGAGACTCTTTAAAAATGCCCCCAGTAAATGAGGTAATGGTGCTACCTACGAGGATGCTATGGTGAAGTACAATCCTAGAACAAGTGTACTTTTATGGCTTCCCACTTAACAAAGCCAATATGATTACCTAAAAAGTGAGAGGTTGATGCACAATCCCAAAAACTGCATATGGAAATACACCGAGTGATATCTGTAAGGTATAAATATAGACCAAGCCCATTGCTTTAAACCGTTTTTGATTAAATGTACTTTTGAATATGTTGTAATTGTTGATTTTTTTCTAAAGCCGTAAGTAACTTCTGTGGAGATTTGTCACATAATTATGGATTTTCCATGTTTGTTATGCAATTTGCCACAAAATTAGCAGTTTTCACAAAAAAGGTTTAGGTAAAATTGATAAAAATAATACAACCAGAGAATATTCTACATAATTTCAATTTTTTTGCCACATAATTTAAATAGCCTTTCTGCATATTTTATTCATCTAATGTCATTCATGTGTTCTATCAAAAATCCCCTATTTTACTCAAAGTTCTGGTCAATCAAAATACTTCACAATTTTTAGTGATTTATCAACCACGTCTGTGTGCATAGGGAATGCAATGATTTTACAATATGTGCTGGGATTTTAAATTCATCTTCTGTGTCTCTCACTGAGCAGTTACGTGTTTTCACAGACCTCCACCTCTGCCTCTCCTCTCTTTTCTATGTGGAGATCTCTGCCCCAGTTGTGGATATCTCTGCACACAGAGGTATCATTTTTATAGTATAGTAGTTTTAGCAGTAGTAAATGTGGGAGGAACCTCAGGGAAAGGATGGAAATTGGACAGTACTTACTGATGAATGAGAGTGTATTATGAAGGGATAATGAGAGAGTTTTGTTGGTAGTAGAGAATGAGAGCTGTTAGAGAGGAACATGTAAATACAAAAACCCCACCTACAAAAAATGTAAGCCAATTGGTATTCGTAAACTGTACTTCTATAGGTTACTAAAGCCAAAGAAGATGGCAAACAATCATAAATGTACTCTAGTCCAGTCTTTTACTAAGTCTAGCACCACACATGGCCAGTTGCCACCTTAGGAAAAAATGTTACATAATTGAATTTATTTCAAACATTAATTTGCATTTTTTTAAATTAAGTAAATTAATATGTAATTGAAAAATCAATCAATAAATAAAACTTGTATACATTTAATTACAAATAAATAAAATGAATAAAAAATCGGTTTAGTAAAATGCACAAGACAATTAAACATAAAAATGATTGTGAGGGTCATATTTACAATTTGTAATTATTTAAATAGCTACAAAAGAAGCTTATTTGATGTATTTATTTTTTGATAAAACACATTAAACAGTTTTAAGTTAATTTACCCTTTTGCTTTAAAATATGTGTACTAATGTTATAATAACTGAGGGGGTAGTGAAATGTATGTGTGCACCTAATAGTACATTTACACTCTGAAATTGTGAATATCAAAAAAGTGTAAAGTTACTGTTAGGTGTAGTAGTAAGTTTACACATGAGTAAATCTATATGTATACATTTACTGTTGTGTTTAGGACCCTTTGTTATTATAGGTGTGTGGTTAGATTATTGGTGGAATTAAAACGTTTGAATTCAGGGTGAAACTATGAATACTATTAGGTAGCCCATCAATTGATTGACCTTGTCTCGGTCGGCCAAACACATTGGGCCTGATTCCAAGTTACTCAACCTAACAGGTGATATAAATAACATCTGAAAAATAACAATACATGAGGTACACTATCTATTGGATGTGATCAATAGCACCTATTCTGAGTTTTTAAGAATAACATGCAAATATTGGCAATTAATGGACCAAAGAAAACAAATTAAGGTAAAAAATGTACAGTTTTTCACTGTTTAATTCTGGCAGGTTTGACCTGCTAAAATGGGTGGTCCGACTGCCATATTTTGATCGGGTGGTCAGACCAATAGGGGACAGCCATACCCGTCAGAAACATGGTTCCTGACATGCTGACAGCGGTTAGACTTGTGGTTAGCCACAGCGGCACTGAGTTCAGCGCCACCACGCTTATCATGAGTCCACTTTCCGTCAGCCTTTTCATGGTAGGGACCCCGCAATGAAAAGGCTGGTGGAAACACAGCGCAGGAGGCCGCAGGGAGGCCCCTGCACTGCTCATGACCATGTTGTGGGCAGTGCAGGGGCCCCCCTGTCCAGCACCCTTAGAATGGGAACTGACCAATACTGTAGCACAGTTCCCTTCAGGCTGACCGGTGGGAACATCGCAACATGATGTTCCCTCAAGTTAGCCCAATGGGGACATCCTAACAGGACAGGGGTGAGGCAGCCAGGTTCAGGGCTGCCTCATCCCCTCATGTTTGGCGGTTGGCTTGTCTGACCACCAAACTTGTAATCAGTCCCTAAATCTGCTGTATCCTGGATTTCTTGTGTGATAATGGACTTGAAGAAAAGGTTTCTTATATAGAGAAATGAATATATTTTTTATGCTGATCTATTCCAGCTTTGTTCCTTAGATCCTCCCATGTGACTATTTTGTTTAACAAAAATTTGCTAACTGACTACATGGTAATTTTTCACCTTCTCTTCAAGAAGCCCTTCTCCAATAGGACTCAACATTCTGTAAATTCTCTTAAAGTTGTTTCTGCTTGTACTACCAGTATTTTCCATGCCTTAAGCAACACTTTTCTTCTTTTCTGAATTTCCCCCAGCATTTTAAACCTTACTAATTTAGGACTTTACATTTGTTTCAAACATATAATTAGATCTAAATTTGAACTTTGGCCATTATTGAGAACATCCTATTGTAAAATGACTTTTGATTCTGGAGTAAGACGCTTTGTGTAATATTGCCGCATAGTGGCTGCATCATAATAATTTCTCAAAAAAGGTAGAGCCTTGCACCCTATCTTTCAAACTATTTTAAAGCTTTCACAGGGTAATCGTTTGGTTTTTGCCCCACCAAATAAGATGATAACCATACCATCATTTTTTTAAAAGTGTCTAGTCCTTAAACTCCAAGGTATTATGGAAGGAAAATATAAACATAGGCAAGATGGACATCTGTACAAGAGCAAGCCATCCTAGAATAGATATTCGAAGACATTTAAAACTGTCCATTATTCTAGCACCTTTTTTACTTCATTCGCTCAACGCATTAATGTATAAGTCTTCAAGTTCCACCGTAACCAAAACTCTTAAATGTATTTTCAGTTTCTTATGGTAGCCTGACATCACCGCTATATGTAGTATTTCTTTCATTGTGTTTATCAGTAATGCCTCATTTTTTAGATGTTCATTCATATCCATCCGGATTTGAAAACTCATCTCATATCTGTAAAACTTGAACTATGTTTCTTTATTAACTCTTTCTAAAACATAATCATGTCATTCGTATAAGGGTTAATCCTACTCATCACCTCTATTGGAGTTTGTATGTTCAGAGCATTCTGTGAGTCAGAGTGCAATGGCAATAGTGTGCAACCCTGGTGTGTCCCCTTGGAGCTTGGTACAGTTCCAATCCTTCTAATGTTAATGATGATTGCTTCCTGTGCTCCAATATCTATTTATTCAATTAATCAATAAATTGCAGATTAAGGCTAATTTTACTAATGTAATGAGTATGTGTTGTTGTATTTCTCATAGGAATATATCCATTCTGGTCTGAATGGATTAATACACCTAGCACCTTTGCCACTCTATTAGCAAACAGATTATCAAAAATCTATAATCAATATTTGATAATCCTGTAGGATGGCATGAAGATAGCTCCATTTAAATTTTCCATAGTTTTAATAAACTCTTAAACATCCTGGTTTTAAACACAATTAGGGAATGAAAGCATGCTTGAATACTGTTAAACAGTTCCTTCAGAGGTACAATTAATTGTAAAATAAATGCTTGGTAAAATAACATTCTAAATGCAGACTACCCTCCCAACTAGCTTTCCCTCATTTTTGTTCCTTTATTGTATTTTAAATTTCTTCTTCTGTGAATATATGTATCACCTTTTCATGCTGTCTGCCTGGAGCCACAGATTATCTAATTTATGTAAATACTTTAATACTTCTTATTTACATATCTAGGAATCTAAGCAGTATATCTCCATATAGTGCTTCAGAAAAATACTTTTTGTTATGGATTCTAGTTATTTGGTTTCCTTTTCGGGTTTTTAATTTCAATTATTTGATTTTTTTGTCTTTCCTCTGCTTTGCTTTCTGTGGCCATATCTTGCCCACTGCCTGTCTCTCTTCATGATTGTATTGTTTACTTGTAGTTGTTTTGTCAATGTTTTAAAAAATGGTCAGTCTTTAAGATCACACTTAGCTTTTTCTCAAGTAACTTTGTCTGCCTTACTTACTGTATGACTTTATGTATTGATTTTCAACCTTATGTACTATTATAATACGTTTTTTTAAATGTTGTCTTTTTTTCCCACAAATAGGAACCACGAATGCTATGATTATACCTATTAGAGTCACTTTAAATATTTCCCTGACAGTTGAGATGTCTACTGTTTCCTTGTTGTCTAAAAGGAGTTGAGGACGATTTGTTCATTATATACATGAACTCAAGGTATTGCAGTGATGTTGTATCAAAAATCCAACTTCTTTTATTCTGTGTGATGTGCTTTGATCAAAATTAATTCTATTGCTGTGTGATCTCAAAAAGCAAATGGAGCTTTAATTACCATTACCTCCCTCATAGATGTTTAAATTAACACGTAATCAGTTCTTGAGACCTATTTACATTTCCTGACATATGGGTATTCCAAAATTGTCAGATTCCCAGAATTCAATCCCTATATTAATCTGCAAGCCATAATGCACTTAGTTAATTACTTACTGCCTTCTTGTATTTCACTTTGTCTGTCCTTTCCAATTGTTTGTGAAATCAAATATGGGGGATATTATACAATTAAAGTTCCTGTGATGGGCCGGCACTGCCGGCTCCGCCATACCCCTGGGGCACCGCCATGGGTGCGATTCCCGACCTGGATGTTCTCCGGTCAGGAACCAATCAGGCAAAGTTCCGGGTGAAGAGGGGCAGAAGGAGGCCCTTTGCCCCGCCACCAACGTCAGAGAGGAGGAGAAGGCGGAAAGAGGAGGGAGAGACAGCGAGAGCGACAGCAAGGGCAACGGCGTGAGGAACAGCAGCGGCGATGGCGGGAGTGAAGGTAGCAAACCCCGGGAGAGAGACGGTGCTGAAGGACACGGGGACGGCAGCGAGGAGAAAGGCAGAGGAAGTCCCGGTGGCAGTTTGGAGGTGGAGAGCGGCACCGGGAGACATGGCGGAATACCAGGAGGCAGTTCACCAGACCCTGGCCACGTTCTGGGAAGAGCGTGGCCACAGCAGGTGTGCGTGGGGCAGAACTTACTTAATTCAAGGGGGGGAGGAGAAGGAAAACCATGGCGACAGAGAGAGTGTAAACCGGGGAGCAGTTCCCCATCGGGCATTGAGAAGGTTTATTGTCGGCTTATTTTGTTTATCTTTTTGTGTTATTATTGTTTTATTATTTTTTCTATACAATTTTATTTTCGTTACGGGCACCAGTTGTGACACTTTAATGTTATTGAGACATACGTCAAGACTAGGAGAAAAAGGGACAGGAAGGAAGAATTGGAGACAATAGAGAGAAAAGGAATAGAAAAGGAAGGAAAGAAAAGGCTCAGGCGAAAGAACAAACAGAGAAAGAAGAACCAGAAGAAAGGAAAAGAAATAGAGAAAATACCAGGAAGAAAGGAAAAAGGAAGAAAAGAGGGAGTATCAGGAGGAAGGGAAAAAAGAAGGAAAAAAAAGAATAGAGAGGAACAAAGGAGTAGAAAAGAAAGGAAAGGAAGAAAAAAAAACAACAAGAAAACCCCACTCACCAGGCCACTTACTGCTGTTTGTCTCCATTTTCTTCCCACATGTGCCTCCTGGGAGTCCACCCGGAAAGAAGAAGACAAGAAATGACAGCTAAAGGAACAATATAACATCTAAAGAACAAACTGTCTATAATCTAAAAAACAAAATAAAGACTGTGTACATACCATCCAACCATGGGCTTAGAGTCATCATTGTGAAACCCCTATTACAGTGGTGTCAGAAATGGGATTAGTCTTTTTAGGAAGACCCCACATCAGTAGGGGCCGCAATGGAGGACAAACCCACCTTCTCTGACATGATAGCCCAACTGGCAGAAGGACAACGGCATCTCCAGTTAGTCTGGGAAGAGCAGCTAAAGTAAACGAAGGAGGAATGAGAAGCCCTGCAGACCGCCCTGAAGAGCCAGACCACAATCATTGCAAACAATAAACTGGTCCATGAAACTGCGCTGGAAAAGTTGACTGAAACCATAGCCCAGACCAAGGTACATCCCAATGTCCCAAGCAGTGTTTATCAAAAGTATCAGAACAATGAGGATCCTGATTCTTTTTTCACCAATTTTGAGAGGGTGGCAAGTTCTGCCAATTGGCCAGCTGGTAAGTGGGGACAATGTATAGCCCCTCTACTTACGGGTCATCTACAGGCGGCATATCAGGCCGTGAACCCAGGAGGGGTAACCCCGTACAGTGAAATTAAAAAGGCAATCCTGGAAAGGATTGGACTAGATCAGGAAAGTTATTGAGTCCGATTCCGGCCAACCAAGTGGATGCCACAAGAAAATCACCGTACCTTGTATTATCGGGTATACCATGCTGGAGGAAAGTGGCTTCACCCCTCTGAGACTACTAAAGAGGAGATGTTTGATGCTATTGTCTTAGAACAATACCTTGATGCTCTCCCATCCACTACTCGCAACTGGGTTAGACAGCACCCTGATCTTACTAACCGCACGGCCATTGACTTGGCTTGTGCCTTCCATTGAGCTCCCGACTTCCGAGGGACTCATTCAAAATCCACTCCCACAACCTATTGAGCCATTGGTTCCAAACCCATCTCCACCATACCAACAGCAGGTCCCACTACCGACAGAGCTACTATATCTCACCCAATCCCTTCCAGAGAGCTCATGACAGGCCCACAATGTTTTCATTGCTCTGAGTGGGGCCATATAGCCCGGCATTGTCCATTAAAAAAAGATCCAGAAGAACCAATGGAGATTGGCATGATGAAGGGTCGGGTTTTGTGGTTGGGACATAACCAGGTGAAATATACTACCACAATGAGGCTCAACAAAGAGGAAAGGAACGTGCTTATTGACTCCGGGTGTAGCCAGAGTGTGGTAAATCAGGACTATGTACAGCCTACCCAGTGGATCCCTAATGCTCAAGTCTTAATAACCTGCGTCCATGGGGATCGTAAAACCTATTCCATGGCTGCGGTCTTAATTAATTGGAGAGGGCAAGAAGAGTGCCTTTCTGTTGGGATGATTCCAAATCTCGGTGAGGACATGATCATAGGAACCGATTATGACGCTTTCGCGCACTTACTGAATAAAGCCAATCAAGAGCATGTGGCACAGTCATGGTGGAGGGAAGTCCCTTTCGTGTCCACCGACATTGAGGAAAGTAGTATCCGAAGGAAGCTCAGTAAAAAAAAGAAACGCGAACAGAATCAGGCTTATCGGAAAAATAGTGAAGGTCCTAAATTCAATGTCTCTGCCGACCTAAAGACCGTAATATCAGTAGCGGGAAGCTTTCGACAGGCCCAAAGAGAGGATCCTACATCGAAAAACGCATGGCAAAATGCATTAGCCACCGATGTGGCCTCGGTAGGTCCTGCGTTTACCGTTACGAATAACCTGTTGTATAGGGAGTGTCCCAAAAATCCAGGGAGGAAACCCCAGTTGGTAGTGCCCCAGACTTATTGAGAACAAGTCCTCCACTTGGCACATGGAGATAACGGGGAAGGACACCTGGGGAGGGAAAAACAGAGGCAGCAGTTCTACAACAATTCTATTGGCCGGGAGTCTATGGGGACATCAGAAAGCATTGTCAAGGTTGCCCAAAATGTCAACTAGTCAACCCATCACACGACCGGACCGTCCCTCTGCAACCATTACCCATAATAGAAGTCCCCTTTTCCCGGGTAGGCATGGACTTGGTGGGGCCCCTAACCCCATCAGTAAAGGGACACCAGTATTTCGTGGTTTTAGTTGACTACGCTACTAGGTATCCGGAGGCTATTCCGATAGCCAGTATGAACACTAAAACCATAGCCCAGGCCATGATCGAATTGTTTTCCCACGTAGGTTTCCCCAAAGAGATTCTTACTGATCAGGGTGCTCCATTCATGTCAAGGCTTATGTCGGAAATATGTCATACCCTTGGGGTAAAACAAATCAGAACCTCGGTCTACCACCCACAGACGGATGGTCAAGTGGAACGCTATAATAAAACCATTAAGACCTTACTACGAAACATCGTAAGCGACTCAGGGAGAGATTGGGAGAAAAAACTACCCCTTGTCCTTTACGCATTACAAACACACATACAATCTTCCACTGGGCATAGTCCCTTTGAATTGTTATTTGGCCGACAGCCGCGTACTTTACTGGAAATGCTGGCTGAACAATAGGAAGAGTCCGAGGACGACATAAAGGATGTCCTAACCTATACCAAAGACCTTAGAGAAAACTTACTTATAGTTTGGGAGGAGGCTCACAAAAACTTGAGGGATGCTCAAGTAAAACAAAAAGCTTATTACGACACCCATAGTAAGCCATGTAGCCTGACCATAGGAGAAAAGGTACTGGTACTATTACCCACTAGTGAAAATAAGCTCCTGGCCCGACGGCAAGGTCCGTATACGGTCTTAGACCAGGTCACGCCCACAACCTATAAGATTGAAATACCCACCGGAACAGGTAGGGAAGAAATCTATCACATCAACCTACTTAAAAAATGGTATGAGACTCTGAAAGCCCCCACGTCTCTATACATAACCACTGAGGGTGACAACGACATACCGGTATATCCTACGAAGGTAAACACCCAGTCCAATATCCCGATGCCCCAACTGAATGAAAAACTCTCACAAAAACAAAAGAAGCAATTGGAACATTTAGTCCTAACTAGCCTAGATGTGTTTTCCAAAACCCCAGGTAGCACACCATCTACGCACAATTGGGGACAAAGTAGTACGCCAATGACCTTATAGAATACCGGAAGCCAAACGAGAACTAGTGGAACAAGAAGTCCAGACTATGCTAGACGCAGGTATACTTGAACCCTCTTCCAGCCCCTGGTGTTCCCCAGTGGTCTTAGTGCCAAAACCTAATGGGTCCACCAGATTCTGTATTGATTTTAGGCAAGTCAATGCTTTATCCCATTTTGACTCGTACCCAATGCCCCGGATCGATGAGCTACTGGAACGCTTAGGACAGGCAGCATATATGACCACCCTGGATCTAACGAAGTGGTATTGGCAAATTCCCCTTAGAACTGAGGATAGTGAAAAGACGGTTTTGCCACTCCCTCAAGCTTGTATCAGTTTGCCGTTCTATTGTTTGGTATCCACGGAGCACCAGCCACTTTCCAACATCTTATAGATATGATTCTGCGTCCCTTCCAGGCATAGGCAGCAGTCTACCTGGATGATATAGTTATTTATAGCGCTACATGGGAGGAGCACCTAGCACATTTACAAAATATACTACAAGGCTTACGTTCAGCCCATCTCACTGCAAACCCTCAGAAGTGTAAATTGGGTCAAAATACCATTAGAAATCTCGGTTATTTAATTGAGGAAGGAAAAGTCCGACCCCAAATTGAGAAGGTACTTGCCTTCCGCGTCGTAAAAAAGACATCCAAGCTTTCTTAGGCATGGTTGGGTATTACCGGCGGTTTATAACACATTTTTCTGAAATAGCTGCCCCCTTAACTGATTTACTGGGTAAGGCAAAACCCAATCAGCTGACGTCCCTCTCTACCCTCGAAAGACACAGTTTTGAGCGCCTAAAAACTTTGTTGACCTCTGAACCGGTTCTTTGTTGTCCAGATTTCAGTAAACCTTTCCTGGTACAAACGGATGCCTCCGATCTGGGTCTTGGGGCGGTGTTGTCTCAATCTGATGGGGATGGGTTGCATACTGTGGTCTATATCAGCCAGAAACTGTTACCATGAGAGCACCATTATCCGACTCTTGAGAAAGAGTGTCTAGCCATCAAGTGGGCTGTAGAAGCCTTCTGTTATTATTTATCCGGGCACCCTTTTACTTTGATTACTGACCACGCACCTTTGACGTGGTTAGCCCATCACAAGGATACAAACGCACGCATCATCCGGTGGTTCCTTTCACTGCAATCTTTCTCCTTTCAGGTTCTACATTCCCCTGGGGCCAGTCAGACTAACGCAGACTACCTATCCCGGTACCCATCAGACGCATGGCTCTATCAGCCACTTTCTAGGGGGAGGTGAATGTGATGGCTCCGCCATACCCCTGGGGCACCACCATGGATGCAATTCCTGACTCGGATGTTCTCCGGTCGGGAACCAATCAGGCGGAGCTTCCGGGTGAAGAGGGGCAGAAGGAGGCCCTTCGCCCTGCCACCAACGTCAGAGAGGAGGAGAAGGCGGAAAGAGGAGGGAGAGACAACGAGAGTGACAGCGAAGGCAACGGCGAGAGGAACAGCAGCAGCGACGGCAGGAGTGAAGGCAGCAAACCCCGGGAGAGAGACGGTGGTGGAGGACACGAGGACGGCAGCGAGGAGAAAGGCAGAGGAAGTCCCGGCGGCAGTTTGGAGGTGGAGAGCGGCACTGGGAGACGTGACAGAAAACCAGGAGGCACTTCACCAGACCCTGGCCACATTGTGGGAAGAGCGTGGCCACAGCAGGTGCGTGAGGCAGAACTTACTTAATTCAAGGGGAGGGGGAGGAGAAGGAAAACCATGGCGACAGAGAGAGTGTAAACTGGGGAGCAGTTCCCCGTCGGGCACTGAGAAGGTTTATTGTGGGCTTATTTTGTTTATCTTTTTGTGTTATGATTGTTTTATTATTTTTTTCTACACAATTTCATTTTCGTTACGGGCACCAGTTTGGACACTTAAGTGTTATTGAGACATACGTCAAGACAAGGAAGAAAAGGGACAGGAAAGAAGAAGAGGAGACAATAGAGAGAAAAGAAATAGAAAAGGAAGGAAAGAAAAGGCTCACGTGAAGGAACAAACAGAAAAAGAAGAACAGAAAAAAGGAAATGAAATAGAGAAAATAACAGGAAGAAAGGAAAAGTGAAGAAAAGAGGGTGTAACAGGAGGAAGGGAAAAAAAAAGAAAAAAAAGAAGAATAGAGAGGAATAAAGGAGTAGAAAAGAAAGGAAAGGAAGAAAAAAAACAACAAGAAAACACCACTCACCGGGCCATTTACCATTGTTTGTCTCCATTTTCTTCCCACATGTGCCTCCTGGGAGTCCACCTGGAAAGAAGGAGCCAAGAAAAGACAGCTAAAGGAGGAGTGGCCGAACAATATAACATCTAAAGAACGAACTGTCTATAATCTAAAAAACAAAATAAAGACTGTGTACATACCATCTAACCACGGGCTTAGTGTCATCATTGAGAAACCCCTATTACAGTTCCCTTCTGTTATGGTCTAAGATTGGATTTTGGCTAAGCAAAGAAGTAAATCATGCACTGCACACACACCATCGGCCATTGTGATCAGTCCCTTTAGATGGTACTTCTAATTCTAACCCTCTCTATAATGTTATTTCCATTTCTTAATGCACTGCTCAGACTGATTTCTTTAGAATTTAGGGATTTTATCTAAAAGTTTCATTTTGCAACAACTGTTTATCCTATTTACACTATAAGAAGCATTTTTTCCATTGCTGCATTCTAGATCTTTTATTTATCCTCCTTTCGGTCTCTCTATCCACACTGACTGGTGCATGTTACCAATCTTGCTTTTCTTTTTCTTTTTATTCTTTAGTTTTGCTTATAATTCCAAATTACCATTATAATATGCTCCCACTCGATCCCATGTATGTTCTTCCACAGCCCAACCTGTTCCCTCCTGATTTTTTTAAGTGAGTCAGAACTGTTTTCTTGCCTTCACTTTTGTGAATCTTGTTCTTCACTAGTGATGTTACTTTATTGAAAAAAAATATTGGGTACAGTTTTCTAGGAAAAGGCTGTTTTAGGTGAAGACCTTTCTCAAGCAACAACCACACTCCTTGTCAGGGTAAAACACAAAGGTCAGTAAATTTACCTGTGCTTAACCTCAGTAGCTTGGAACAAAAGCAGTCAGGCTTAACTTAGAGGCAATGTCTGAAGTATGTATGCAATTACACAAACAATAATAAACCGGAAACAAAACACAAGAAAAATCCTGAAAATTTAAGAAAAATAGAGTCAATTTTAACAAATGATTTGAGACTAAAACAACTAAAATCCAAACAGTAGAACCAGAGATATGAATTTATAAGGTTTGGAGTGAAAAGTAGCACCTAAAAGATAAAAGCACGAACCAAGGACATCTAGCCATGCGAGACCGGGGCAAACATACTAAAGGTATGGCAGACAAAGATGAAGTTTGTGTCGGCAACACAAAGTAAATTGGGTCTGGGCTTCTCTTACCTTCAGACTTAGAAGAAATTTCGAAGGAAAATGTCTGAGACGATAAAGTTCAGAGGGGCAAGGAAGCTGGTGGTGTCACATGGAGCCGCCGAGCAAAGTTACAATGAAGATTCCTTCATTAAGACTTAGGGCCTCATTTAGAACTTGGCAGATGAGTTACCCTGTCACAACGGTGGCAGATATCCTATCTGGCAAAATATACATTGTACAGCATATATTGGCATTTAGATTTTGGTAGATGGAACTCGTCCGCCAAATTCTAAATCAGGCCCTTCATCTCTTTTTGGAAGTCAAAGATCCCCAGTGGGATGAGGGGGCAGACTGTAGCTGACAAGGGCTCTGCTAGGACTGATCCCACTTCTGCAAGTAGCCACTGAACATGATTTGCTGTTGTGGAGAAGAATGTAGCGGGAGCCACAGCAGAGTCAGGCAGACTGGTAATGCACCTTGGGTGGATTGACGAGCTGGTAGCTCCAGGTCTCCTCTCGGTTCTCAGAGCACTTTTTGTTCAAACATTTTCTCCCACAATTTGGATTTGTGCTATTTGGTCACCTTTAGCATGACTTCCAATGGTCCAGAACTTGGGATGTACCATTTGGAGCGTAAGGACTCACTCAGGCAGGGTCTAGATTCAGGCTCAAGATTGTTAGTGCCTTTTCTGTCCCTGAGGCTCTGATCAGAAGGTCAGCCAACTAGCTCTTGGAGTCACTCTGAAAGTCCTGGGTTCAAGTAGAAGAGCACCGCTAAGCAGCAGGGCAGACTTCTGGGGGGCTCAAAACAGGCTTTAGGCAGCAGAGCAGTCCTTCTTTGTGCAGGGAAGCAGTCTCCACAAATGTGCCAAATATCCACTCTGCCTTATTGCAAGTGCAATGGGATATAATGTACTTGTGATAAAACGGAAGGACTATTTGTGGTGTGTACTCATCCACCAAACTCTAATCTAGGCCCTATATTATTTCCAGAATCTCATTTTGTGTAACTGGTTCTATCAAGATGTCCTGCTCAGTTAAGCTTAACATAGTCAATTCTGCTCTTATAAGGAAGAATTGAGATTTTCATCATAACGTTTTTGGTAAAACTGTAACCACCAAGGTTACAACGTTTTTAAACTTTTTGTTCCGACTATGAATAGGTCAAGTTTTAACTTCCTAGGCCAAACACCAACCTATTTGATTACCTATTTTAAATGTTTGTTAATACATCATCTGTTTATTTAATAGTCTATCATCTTTTTTTAACATTTTCTTTTTACATAACAACCAGTCAGTATATAATGACAAGTCGATTACTGGCGAGATATAGAAGACATGAAGGTAGACTTTGCAGGCTTTAATTGAGTGTAGTCATGATCTAGGAGGCTCAGACAGTGCAATGGAATTTATACAATGATAGCACGGCCATTTCCCACCACTGGTTTGAAATCTTCCTCTTGGGGTCTAGTGTATGACTCCCTTTCTTGCATCAGTGTGCAGGAGCATGGACAGTAGCCTTTGCCCCATCTTCTAACAATGCCATGCACCACAACTGGCAAATTAACATCCGCCCAAACAAGCATACAATGATAACTTCACAAAGCGTCTATGAAGCAATCCTGCACACTTCCAAATCTATAGTTTCATCATTTTGCTTGCACACTAGACACATATGTATGGACCCCAAATATCTCTCAGACAGTTGTGAAGTGGCATGAGAACATGATAAGCATCTGATTGGGTACTGAAATATGACACGTCAGTATGCATTCTTGCAATGTGGGGAGAAGACCTTTTATAGAGTGCATATCTATTCAATGCTGTACTAGCAATAGCTCTAAAGTGACAAGCCGCCTGCAGGCTTTCAGGACATCCCTATTATAGCCAAGTAGTGCTAACAGAGAAGTATGTGCCAGGGTCTCACCCATGATCGCCCAGCTCCCGCGATACTGCCAGCCAGAAGTGCTGTACCCCATGGCAATACCATGCCAAATGTGCAATTCTGGCACTGTCCTCGCCACATCGTGGACAGCAGGAAACATCGAGCAGGCCATAGCAAAATAGCAGGGCCGGAGTGTAATACAGCCGGTTAAGATATATGAAATGTAGCAGTCGATGGCAGTCATTCATACCACTCACCAACAATAAGCCTGTTGTTTGTCACTGATGACTATATCTAAGTCCTCTGACCAATCCAGGCAAACCTTGATGACACCATGCCACGGGGCCTCTTCCAAAAATGAATATAATTTGCTGATTACCCACTGCCATGATGTTGTTTGCAGCAACTTAGTCAGAGCAGGTAGCTCCAGTGGTTCCACTAGCAACTCACCCTATAGGCCCCACATCATGTTATGCACCCAATAGAATGCGGTAGAATAGGAGGCGCTTCACACTGTGTACTCACCTGGGCCCAGTTGCAGAGGACTTTTTCTTCAAAGACATCACCCATTAGCTGTATTCCAAGCCCCCCAAGGGCACTCCAGTGGTAGCTGAACTGAGAGCAGAGACTCATCCTGAAAATCTACCAATTTCTTTCAAGGGTATTGTGTGGTCGACAGTGTGAAAACACAGCACAGGCTCACTAAACAAAAACTGGGACAGAAACAAGGAAAGATCACCATCCCACTCCAGCCAGAGGTGCGGAGGGTCCCCTGGACGATGAAGCCAAAAGTAGGTGAACATGCACTGTGCGGCTCTATAATAAGCTTCGTGGTCGAGAGCATTTACTCCCCCATGGCTTACAGGAGCAAAAGCCTATCCCATTGCACTCACAGCTGCTTACCAGCCCCCACCAGGCGCACCATGAGGGCACGCAAGGTCTAGAACAACGTGCTGGGCAGCAGCATAGGGATGCTAACAAAGAAGAACAGAAAACGAGGGAGCACCACCATCCTCATGATGGGTATGCACCCATAGAGGGAAAGGGGCAGGTGGATCCAATGATCTATTGTCTCTGTTAGGTGCCTCAATGCCTTCCTGTACTTCTCCAACATTATTACTTCTGGATCTGTGTGGACCTGTATTGGCCAAATATCTCACTGGGTCTGTTGTTCATTGTAGTGAATACTCAAGTTGTATATGAATTTTGGCTGTGGTTAGGGGGTGTATAAGAGATTTATCTAATTGATTCTCAACCTGGAATGACCGCCAAAGTGAACAACCTCCGAATCCTGATGCATAATGGCTAGCAGAGAGAACATGGCGGCCGGCTATGTAGTGGGCCGCGGGAGGGTCTTGCTGGGCTCGTCTTGCAATGTTTGGACTTGTAGCTTAATGGCACGGTAGTAGCAAGCAAGGTCATCCACTTACCTTCTTGCAGGGTGTCGCCGGCATAGAAGTCGGGCCTCGGTGGAGGGGACACAGCGCAGAGAGCGCCCGGACCTCGCCATGCCCGTTCTGTGGTCTCAGGCAGGGCGTAGGATTCAACACGGCAGGGAGGCAGCTGCAAGAGTACCCCTCTGGGGGAGGAGAGGCAGAGGCAGCGCATGCTGCAGTGAAACCCGAGACAACGGTGAGATCGGAGAGGGGGCACTGTCCTTGCTGAAACCAGAACCGCAAAGGCAAGGTAATTTGCACCCCCCCCCCCAGCTATGTGACTGCTCAACCTGGGCCCATTAGTGAGGGAATAGCAATAATAGGAGTTAAGAACCCATAATGCATGGCTCCAAGGGGTTGAACGCTAACAAAAGGAAAGGAGGAGCAGCAGGGGCCAATAAAGCTGGGCCAATTTACTCTTTAAGAAGTGGTAGGAGGATTTTGGGGCCCAAAGGCGATTTACCTTCTGTTGGTGGTGCAGCCCCCCACAAAAGTGTTACCTCTGGTATCTTTAGCGACCAGGAGAATCAAATTAGGGAAGATGATACACGTAATGAAAGAGGTAATGGTAAAGCTCCCTCTAGTTTGAATAATGAAAGGCTGCTGAGCAAGAGGCTTAGGATTACCCTTTTGCTAAAAAGATATTTTAGAGTTCTGCCCAACACCCCAGATATGGAGGAAAGAGAGCCTGTCCAACAAGCCGCACAAATGGATAGGGTGGATGCAAGTAACAGCAGAAGTCTAGGGATAAATCAAGTTGCGCAAATTGAGTGCAGCCCCAACAGGTTTCAAGTTCTGGAAGACACGGATTTGGGAGACTTGTGAGCTGACTCTTCTAACGGGGAACCGAACAGAGATTTGCAGGGGCCAGAAATGGATGAGACACCAGGAGTAGAGAGGGGCAGTCAGCAATATGGTCAGGGTCAGGGGCACCAGCTCTTGGGCCCGAGGGGTGAGTCCCCTTTGAGATCACCATCTCAGGGGGAGGAAGGACAGGCGTGAGGTTCGGTAGAAGGACCTTTCACTCAATCCATAACAGGTATGTTAAGAGGTTAAGGGTGGTTTTGAGACCTCGAACATTAATCAGACGGAGATAAGAGGCCTAAGTCAGGCCCTTGGAGAAACAATTTAGGATTTGGCAGGGGGGACCACTGCCCTCGAGGAGGAAGTTGGAGATTTGAGGATGGCAATGGAGAGAAGTAATGTAGGAATCCAAAGCCTGAAAGTAGGGCAGGAAAGTGCCCTCTCTAAGCTGGAAACTCTAGAGAACAATCAGAGAAGAAAGAATTTGAGGTTCTTAAAGGTCCCAGAAGGTGTGGTAGTCCACCTGATTAAACAATGGGTGCAGATTGAAGATACAGAAGAAGCCATTGCAAGAGATATTCAAAGGGTGCATAGGGACCCGTTCAGGAAAACCCCAAACAGGGACACGCCTAGGAAAATTTGGGACAGTTTTCAGACGTACACAATTAAGGAGCGTATTTTAGCTGCTGCACTGAAAAAAAGTGATTCATGGTGGACGGCGCCAACTTTGAGATTAGATCAGATTTATCAAGTATGACACTAAATAAACAATGGCAATTGGGGAAAAGAATTGATGTTTTGAAGGGGTTCGAGGCTACGGCCCAATTAAAATTCCCAGCTTCCGTGAAAGTAATGGCTAACAATAACATTTATAACTTTAGAGACTGTAGAGAAGTAGATGAATTGATTAAAACCTTAGAGAAGGAAAGGGTGACCAGCAGTTAATACAAGTATGGATTTTTTACAGATAGCAAGCACGGGCCCAGTGGGATACCTCCTGAGGCAAATTTGCCTAAATAAAGGTGACAGGGTGGGTTCTCTCAGAGAGTTAAGGGTTGAGGTTGGGGTGCAACTGGGGTTGGATGGGGGAGGGGGAGTAATCACAGGTTGGGGAGCATTGGGGGAAACTAAAAAAAAAGAAGTAAAGAAAAGTGTCCTCATTTAGTGGAATTTTTGGAGGCTTCTTAGGGTTCGATGGCAGAATATAGATGATGAGGGAAAATGAGTTGAAGCTTCTGTCCCGGAATATTAATGGTCTTAGGGTAGCAAATAGGCAGAGAAGATTGTTGCAATACTTTAGAGATACCCAAAGTAATGTGTTGGTCTTGCAAGAAACATACTTGAATTCTAATGAAGAATGCATTAAGCTATTTAAACAGTGTAGATGAGTATAGCAGATTTCAAGTACTACCCAAGCTGGGGGAAGTAAAGGGGTGGCTATCATAATTAAAAGCCATCCTAAAATCTCTTTTCACAGCAGGCCAGTGGATAAGTTAGGTAGGTGGGTTATCGGAAAATTGATGGCATTTGATTTTGCGTTTACTCTGGTGGGCTATTATAGGCCTAATAAGGATGATCCCGTACCTTTGGATGAGCTATTTAAGCAGTTGATACAATTTCCGGATCCCGTAGTATGGATGGGAAATTTTAATATAGTGCTGAATTACAAATTAGTTAGATCCTCAGGTAGAAGATCAAAATTTAATGAGAAAATGCAATCCCAACTACTAACTATGAGGTCTCAGTTAGGTTTGCATGATATATGGAGAGAGAGGATGGGACTAAAACGGGGATATACATATAACAATAAAAAAATATAGACATCAATCCAGAATCGATTATGCTTTAGTTGATGGGAGTTTGAGGGACTGGGTTGAAGACATAGCCCATGTCAGGGTCCACCTATCTGACCACTCAGCAGCTAGCTTGAGTATTCGACTACAAGGTGAGTATCCAAGAGTAGGTGGACTCTAAACGAAACTCTCCTATTAGATGAGGATATTGTAGCTGAATTAAGAGCAGATGTAGAGGAGTTTTTTAATTTCAAAGCAGGGTCATCGTCATTAGCCACGGTATGGGATGCCTTTAAAGCTTTTTTGAGAGGCAGATTTATAAGAGCGGCCCATATTAAAAGGAAAATATACAAAGAAGAGATTAGCTGATTAGAAAAGCGCATACAACAAGTGGAGCGGGATTTGATAGATCAGGATCGTGAAGAGGGGGGAATTGAAAGACTCCATAAGGCACATCAAGATTTACGGTTTGAGCTTTTAGCGGTGATAGATAAGAGAGGTGAATAGTTTAGCCCATTTTGAGTATGGGGAAAACTGTGGAAAATTGATGGCCTGGAAAATAAAGACAAACCTGGTTAGGAATAAGGTGGAAAAAATCCATGATAAAAACTCAGGAGGAATTTGCAGGAGTAATGAAGAGATCCTAGAGTCTTTTCGGAATTATTTCAAGGAACTTTATACAGAGAGTCTAGACGTGTTACCAGGGATGGTTAAAACATGGTTAAAGGATTTTGATCTAACGCCTTGCAGGAGGAGGATAATAAAGCCCCAAATGAACTAATTGGGCAGGAAGAAGTGGAGCAATGTATACAGTCTGGGAAGCTAGGGAAAGCCCAAGGTCTTGATGGGTTACCCATCGAAGTCTATAGAGCTTTAGGGGATAGCATAATGAAATTCTTAGTGGGATTGTGTAATAATATTTTAGAAGAAGGGGGTATGCTTCCCACCTCTTGGAAGGAGGCTATCATCACACTAATTCTAAAACCAGGGAAAGACTTCAAATATTGTGACTGGTATAGGCCGATTTCTTTACTGAATTGTGACAATAAAATATTTACAAAAGTCTTGGCAGCCAGATTGGGGGAGTCTCAGGTAAATTAATACAGGAAGATCAAAAATGAGTTTTAAAAGGCAGATATATGCATGAGCTGACACAGAGTCTGATAGGCTCCATAGATCTAGCCAGCTCCTGCAAGGAACCTTTAGCGTTGGTGATGACTGATGCTACGAAGGCGTTCAATAGGGTCAACTGGTCATATCTGAGTACCCTTTGTGAAGTCTTTAACTTTGGAAGGAAATTTACAAGGGTATTACAGAACTCGGATGCAGAAATTTTTGTTAATTGTACCTCAACTCGCCCTTTTAAAATTGGGAGGGGAACAAGACCGGGTGCCCATTATCCCTATTGTTATTTAACCTGTATAGAGAACCCCTGGCCTGCAAGATTAGAAAAGAGCAGAAAATTGCCACGTTTAGATGTGAGAATTGGAGTAGGAAGGTTGCTTTGTATGCAGATGATCTGATGGTGTATACAACAAATCTAATGCAAACCCTACCAGCCCTGGAAGAATTGACAAAGAAATTTGGGGAAATTGCTGGGTATGCGGTTAACAAGGAAAAACCTGAAGTTATGGTTTGGAATATGGAAGAGGAGAGGCCATCATTTAAGAAGGAGTTTAAATATTTGGGTACTACAATAATTCAAGATATAGAAAAAATAGCAGAAATTAACTTTCTTGAGAATTATGAGGGACAAGTTAATGAAGTCTTGGGCCACTTTGCCGCTTACCATCTTGGGGAGGGTTAACCTCGTTAAGATGGTGATATTACCTAAGCTATTATTTATTCTTTAATGTGGTGCCTTTGAAGTGCAAAAAAGAATGGCTGTGTAAGCTACAGGGTAAAATTAGTAGTTTTATATGGGTTTCTAAGGGAGTGCGTATAGCATGAAAGAAATTGAGACGGAGGAAGGAGAAAGGGGGGCTAGCGTTGCCTGATCTTCTATATTACGCTTGGGCACTCTTCATTGAAAAATATGAGAAGGGCGTTGAATGAGTCACAGGTCTCAGAGTTGGGGCAAGTACTAAATGTTATGATGGAATTTAATTATGAAACACAGGCAGGATTTCTATACAAATTTGGAGATCCTAAATCCTTTAAGAAGGTGAGAATTAAAATAATGCAGGATTCGGCAAAACTGTGGTATGGGGTAAGGAGGGCCACAACTTTACTATATTACAGTAAATACGTGCCCCTCTGGGATTCACCGGGCTCACCAGAATGGACCAAAGATGCTTCGGCTATACCCTTGAAAGAGGCTGAGTTTTTACAATGGGGACAACTGTGTAATAATGGGGTCTTAATATCATACGAGGACCTCAGTATGGAGGCAGACGGGAACCTTTCAAATTTCAAATACTTGCAAATAAGGAACTGGGTAAAGAGCGTTAACAAAGAAGTGGGTGGTTGAAATGAAGTGGAAAAGGCTACTCCATCAGAATATTCAGGAGAAGAAAGAAGTGCCAAGATGGTACTGGACGCTGATGGAATCCGCTGATGGAGAATTTATTATGCCAGAAGAAATCTGGGGACATTACTTGCCAGGATCACAGACAAGAGAATTGTGGCAAGTATCTATTACCTTGTTGTACTCCACAGTTAAACCCACCTGTTTAAGAAGGAATCATTTGTTTTCAATTCACAGGGCCTTCTGGACTCCAGAGAAATTTTCTAAATTGAAACGAGGTATCTCGGTTAGTTGTAAAAAATGTGGTCTGGAATTTGCTGATGACCTGCATATGTTCTCAGAGTGTCCACAGCTTGTAGTGAATCCTAGTTTGTTTTAATGGGATAACAGGAGTTAGCTTAGCCATTGGCTTGCGGACTCGTGTCCATGTCACCTAGTGACTTTTAACCTACTTAGCTTGCTCTGTCTTAGGCCATTTAATTATCTAATTCTTCTAAGATGGCTGCCTTGTTTATAGTTAGGCCACTTGTTATGATTTGCATTATCAGTGCCACTGCGTTAAGACGTCAAATTCAAGTGACAAAGACAAACAAACAGTAGGTGTTCACATTTAGGGACTTTCACTCTCATGCTTTCGAGGGAATTGTTTATATTAATTGCCGCCCCAAGCATGCCGTTATCTATTGTTTGGGAACACACCTACATCAGGGGTCCAAGTAGATCTGTATAAATGCATCACACTTTAGACAGATAATCAGAGGGATTCCGACCAGAGGGCATCGCCACCATCGCTGATATTGATGCTGCACGTCGTCTTGACGCTGACTCAGTCTTCGTGTTCCTGCGGAGTCTGAGATAGAGACCTCATTCCAAGGTAACGAGGGTTGGGGGCTCCTCTCATGGACATGGCATTGGCAGATTAGGTTTAACATACCCAGCTCTCCTTTAGGTAGGAGGTTAGGCCTATCATGATAGGCTATTAGGACATATTACACACTTTGGGGGTCATTCTGACCCTGGAGGTCCATGACCGCCATGGCGGAGGGGGGCGGAAGCACCGCCAACAGGCTGGCGGTGCTTCCTGGGCGATTCTGACCGCGGCGTTAAAGCTGCGGTCAGAAAAGGGGAGCCGGCGGTTTCCCACCGGTTTCCCGCTGGCCCAGGGTATCCGCCATGGCGGCGCTGCTTGCAGCACCGCCATGGGGATTCCGACCGCCTTCCCGCCAGCCTGTTTCTGGCGGTGTCCACCGCCAGAACCAGGATGGTGGGAACAGGTGCCGTGGGGCCCCTGGGGGCCCCTGCACCGCCCATGCCACTGGCATGGGCAGTGCAGGGACCCCCTAACAGGGCCCCACAAAGATTTTCACTGTCTGCTTTGCATACAGTGAAAATCGCGACGGGTGCCACTGCACCCGTCGCACCCATGCAACTCCGCCGGCTCCATTCCGAGCCGGCTTCATTGTTGAAGGGGCTTTCCCGCTGGGCGGGCCGGCCGGCGGTCTTCCGGCCCCGCTTGAAAGCCAGAATGGCCGCCGCGGTCTTTTGACCGTGGAGCGGTCTTTCGGCGGGAACCGCTTGGCGGGCGGCGACCGCCGACCGCCGCGGTCAGAATGACCGCCTTTATGTCTTTTCATGTTATTGCAAGATGGTGGGGGTCTTTGTAACAATGACTCTTGTCTTTACAATTCTGTTTCTTGCACTGTTCATTATCCTAATTATTGCAGCCCATGCAACTTATCACAGATTGCAGTTGTGTTAAATAAAAACTGTTGAAACTTTACTGTATCTTCGTTATTGCCTGCGTTTGGATGAGACATGATATATCTGTGAGAAAGGGGTAATCTCCGTTTGACCATGACACTCCCTGAGATGTCATACTCTCGAGTCCATGCGTAAAGGCTGCCACAAATCACCTTTTACTGTTTGGGTTTTTGGTGAGGTGCTGCTAGTGAGCCGGAAGGGTTGGGACGACAGTTACGACTTGTTGTAGGATAGGCATAGTCGCCTACAAACATAAGTACTGTCATCCTTAAACCAGCAGTCTTGCCTAGAGCAAGAGTCCAACAACGACAAGCTCAGCCTGTTTTGGAAAGAGGTCGAAGATATAGTTAACAACATTTTACCCTCAAATGGTTAGGTAGCCCCTTATTGGTTATTTTTGGTTGTCAATTGGATTCCAGGAAGTTAAATAGAGATAACGCTAAATTGCTGTTCTATATGATGTTATTGGCTAGGAGGGAAATATGTAAGAAGCGGTTAAGTGCCTCTACCCAGACGATGCTGGAGTGGAAAGATTAGTTAATATACAATTTAACACTAGATGTAAGGGGGAATGGCGAGGCAAAGAAGAAATACAAATTCTGGGATCCACTAAAAATATGGCTAGAAAGACAATAATTGGTCTGTCCTATAATTATACTAAGTGCTTATCCTGGGAAATGCTTTGAAGGAGTTCTATTAAGGTGCCATCAATCAGAGAAGCGGACCACCCCGGAAGGGAGCCTCTAAGGGGAGATCGAACACGAACTAAATGATCCTCTTGATGAGGTTTCCAGGTTGCCGGTTAAGTGAATGAGGACAACAACAAAAAAGAGAAGGACCTCCCTAAGAACGGGAGAGAGATTGTGTTCTGGTTTAAGACATACAAGAGTCTATCATTCATGTAGGCGGACACTATCAGATTGTAATGAGGGAAGCGTATACCCCGATGGGCATGATGTTAACACGGACATGTGTCATAGGTTACACAGATCATTGTGTTCGACTAATCTGGTCCTGATTTCACCCTGCAGGCCCTGTTAACCCACTACTTTATGAGAACTCTCCAAATTGGCAAGTTGTGTTTCCAGCCACGCCAGGCAGCCTTGAATTGAGCGGAGCACACGTCATGCTTTGAGATGGTGACTACTCGGATAAAGACTTTAAAGGCCTCCCAGATAGTGAGGAATTCTCAACAGACCCCAGATTAGTGCAGAAATATTCATCTACCGCCTGAGCAAGTTCTTTATGAAATTCAGCGTCAAGCAAAAAGAAGTACTGTGTAACCCGCCAGGAGAATGCAGGAGGTCGCAGACCATCCAACTCCAGAATCAACAACACTGGTGAGTTGTCAAGAGTACTTTCACGGTAGGTGTCCATGGCGTCGGAACTGAGAGATCTACTTGGTGACTAGAGACAATAATAAGTGCACATTTGTATGTCATGGATATTGAATTAATGGGTATACCTTCTTTCTATAGGGGAGCAATAGCGTCCACCAATAGACACTGTTTTCGGCTATGGCAGCTATAGCCCGGGCTGAAGATTGCTTGGGTGGACCATGGGAGACAAGACACAACTAAATCACCACCCTAAATCTGGGGTAGATCACTAGGTTGTGCAAGTCTGGCATGTAATGTGTAATAAAACTCTGGGCCTCTATACCCTCACTAATATTGTGGCAAACTGATCCTTCTGACAATGTGCCCCTACAAAGCAGCCCCCCTGATCCACACAGATTTCCTGTCCCTTGATTCCAGAATCACAGAGGATGTAAATTAAAACTCAGTGCACATGTGCAGTAAAGCCCGCTGCATAGCAAGCACTCCACATGTGTCTCAATGTAAGCAGCCCATGACCTAGGGCCAAGTGCTTTCCTGTAGAATAGATACATCCATATTATGGTGCTCTAGATACAATAGACCTTTACACATTTTTCTGCTGTCATTCAACACCCTAATATTCCATGTAAGGAAGTTCAATAGTAATGGGTACCCAACATCACCTTCAGCATCCACCGCAATATCAGTCACATCTGTGCCACGCTATAGTAAGACTAGACCTGGGCAGAGTTTGCGCAGCAGTGCTACGTGGAAGTACGCAAATTTGAAAAGAAAATTTGTTTTGCTATGTGGAGTTCCTCTAGCGGGCAGAGTTTTTTGCTGAGCCCGTTGTCACGTTTAACGTCACCGGCAACGCAAAGTTGTTCCTCGCATTGGAATTCTCACATGAACGGCACCAAGCGGTTCAAATAGCCGCGCCCATCTTGTTATTTTTGCTTGTGGTGCTAGGGCCTACTTTTCTATCCATCTATATCCCTCCCATCCCTCTGTTTTAAAACCTATTTTCCCCGAGTTTCTTTTTATTATATTACCTTTTCTCTTTCTCTTTTTATATTTTAACTTTTCTCCTAATTATTTGTGTTTTTTGTAACTTTTTAACTTTTTCTTTTTTTTTCTTTACTTTTGTTTCCTTCCTTTTTCCTAATGCTTCTTTCCTTATCTCTTCCCCCCTACCCCAAGTCACCAGTGCCAAGGCACAGCAGGGAAGCAGCAGTGCCAGGCCCCCATCTGTCAACCACCTTCCTTGTGGGTGGCAGCAAGAACAGCAGCCCAGCACCATATTTTCTGAGGTGGAGGTGGTGGCTGCCTTGCTGTTCTATGTGCAGCACCACCTCCCCCCACCTTGGCAGTAGGTGGCAGGCCTGGGCATGGGCACGGCCGATGGGAGTGCCAGCAGCGCTGGGAGTGGGTGCCCTGGGCTGTGCAATGCAGCTCTGGGATCCAGTGCACCCAGCAACAGCTGACGCACCAGTGAGCCGATCCAGTGCACCCAGCAACAGCTGACGCACCGGTGAGCCGACATCCTTGATCGGGAGACAGGCCTGCTTGACCTGCTAGGCATCAAGGTTGCGGGGCTAGGTGACTAAAAATTAATATTAGTTGTGCTTTATGCTAATAGTTTCTTCACAAATAGCAAGCATGCTGCTCACATGCAGGTAAGTTAACTTTATGTTACAAATATAATATCACATGATCGCCATCTAGACAGGTGCTCAGCTCTAATTGTACTTCTATTTGGCACTTATTTGGGCTGATTAAGAAGTAATGCAGAGACTCCTCCTGTGCCCTGTCTAAAATAGTCATTGCTAATATATTAGTATTAGTGATATGGCATGTCCTCTCACTTCTCTTTGCCTTTTTTGTGGCTCATACAGTGCCAACTGCCAAGCAATTTTCCAGTTATGTGTAGTAGTTTTTCATGCATCCAATCTATGCATTGAGAGATTGAGAATGAGATGAGGACTGTAGAAATCATTCATTGCAATTTATTAGTAATTCCAAAATGTAGTTTAGGAAATTAGGAATAGGGTTAGGAAATTTGGAATACGATGGTCCATGATACTAGTATTTTTACTATACAGGCGCTCTGAACCTCTGATGTAGATATGTTACTGTGTTTGATTTTTCCTTTAAAAAAATAATATTCTTGGAGAGACTATTTATTAACAGTACCACTAATCTTTTCAATTTTATTTCCTTACTTCATCCAGTATCCAGGGGCAGGAGGAGGGCTGGTGTTGAGGTCGGCGAGTCAGCTGAAGGTGTTCCCTTCACAAGTGCTGGCTCTGCTGGTCCAAGTAAGTTCTCCTGTTGTTGTAAATATAAATATTTATTTCCCTAACTTTTACCGCTCCACACTTCAAATTATTTTCTACCTTTTACTGTGCCTGTCTCCTACTTTTTTCCAACTCCACTTCAATATATCTGTTTCATAAATTCTTCTTATCCCTGCACTATCCTATTTACTTATTTTCTACATTTCAAGTTTGTTCACTTCTAACTGTCTGGCTATGCTAGTCTGTCTGTAGCTTCCTTTCTTCTTTGTCAGTGAGCTTTCCCTCTCCACTTATGTATCTTATCTTGTGGAGAGGTGGTAAAGCTCAAAGAACACATGTATTGAAGATTGCATGCCCGTGTAAGAAATTCTACACATGTTTCGTGTGAAGGCTTTCATTTTCTTGCTCCAGCTCAATCATTAAAAAAAGAAAAAAATATGTTTTTGATCATGATCATGTAATTGTTTGTACCCTCCAATGTTGTGTATGTATTATTAGAATGCTAGCAGTTGATGATCATGCACCATGGTTGGAAGTATGAGGAGGATGGCCCCATTGCACCTTTTTGTTTCTCTTGAAAAACTCAGATTCATCAATAGCTAGTTATGCCCCTCCATTACCATTTTTTTTTAATTGAGTACCTGGCTTTCAAAAAATTGGCAAACAACAAAATGCCTACCTGATATTTTGACAGAAGAGAATCTGTAACTGAAATATAGTGATATATTTTTGGTTGTATTTTACCACTCCAAAAAAAACAATAGGGGGAGGTGTATGTGGAGTCTCAATTGTGTAATTTTTTTTTTAGCCGCAGCGACCGTCAGGGCCAGCAGTGACAGCGCTGATGCGGCTGCAGGAGCAGATATGGGAGAAGTCTCTGCGCGGCTGTGGCAGGTGGTGGTAAGTCCTATTGCTTTCTTATTGACAATTAGTAATTGAGTCATTACAAGGGTGCACTAGTGTTGTTGACTCACTCATCAATAACCTGCTTTTGCCGATGCAGCAGAAGTTAAGTAAGTTTTGGGCTCTTCTTTCTGCAACTCAGCAGACTAAGGTTTATAAAATGAACTTGAACTATGATGTGTTTTGGAAAATTGAAAGAAGGATGGAAGTAGAATGGAGGGGTGAAATATAATATGAGTGAATGGATGTGTGTATGGATGAAAGGGTGCATAATAATATTCATATGGGTGGGTGATGAGGAGGATGATAGAATGCATGTGTGGGTTAAGGATGGATGAAAGGGTATACGGGTGAAGGATGCCAACCCAGGTGGGTGAAAGGGTATGGGTGAAAGTATTCCATGCCTGGATGGGTGATTGTACTCCTCGGGTAGGTTAGATCTCCTGGATGGGTGAATGGGTGAAAGGATGCATGGGTGTTTATTGAGTAAATGTATGTTGGCGAAAGGTTAGTAGAGAGCCATGTTTGGAATTTGGATGGTTTGTATTGGCGAAGGACTGTATGAGTGAATGTAAAGCTTATCTTAAATGGTGTGTATCAAAATCAAGGGTGAAGATTAAAAGTACTAGAACACATTTGCAATGATGAATAGATTAATCCTTTGGATGAAGAAACAAAGGAACTCTTCTGGACAGGGGCATTCTTCTCACCTACTTTACTTGCTTGGAATGTTTTTTGTCAAAGGTTCGGTGCAAAGGTTGGATGGTATTTGTTAGAAATGGAGCCTCTGGTTGACAGTCAGTTTGCACTCGGTCCAAGCAGGGACCTTCACTCTGGTCAGGGCAAGCTTATCCCAAAGGCAATGTGTAAAGTATTTATAATAACACACACAGTAATACAGTGAAGACACTACAAAGTAGACACCCCACCAGTTTAGAAATAGAGGCAATATTTATCTAAATCAAACAAGACCAAAATGACAAAAATCCAACATACAGAGGTCAAGATATGAATTTTCAAAGAGTCCTACTCCATAGAAAACAATAGAAATGTTTATTTTACACAAAGTACCTGGTTTGCATACAAAATAAAGCTGCACAGAAATGTCAGTGATGCGTCTCTTCTTTACTTGCAAGTGAGACCGTGCGTCATTTCTTCCCAGTTGGGTAGGCATGCATCGTTTTTCTCCTCCGAAAGAGAGCGATGCGTCGATTTCCGGACAGGGCACCTCAGATCCTTGCAGGGTCACGATGACTTTGACACCCAGCAAAGATTCGTGGGAAATCCAGTCACACAGTGTTTAAAAAACCATACTGCATGGGTTTTGCGTCATTATCAGCAGCCGCAAGTGGGTGTTGCATTGTTTCCCAAGCGACGATGCGTTGATATCCCAGCTGCAATGCAGGTGGAGCGTTGATTTCAGCCACGAAGGTGTTGTGTTGTTTTCAGCTGCGTTGCAGCTGGTGCGTAAAAATTTTTCCTGCACATGCTCTGTGAGTGGATTTCTGTCCTTTTTCTACCAGCTTCACCTTTCAAGAGGCCAGGGACTGTATAGGACACCACTTGGCAGGGTAGGAGTCTAAGTAGAGAGTTCAGGTGCTGGCAGAGGGAGTCTTTGATGGCCCTGAGACTTCAAAACAGGAGGAAAGCTCAGTCCAAGCCCTTGAGAGTATTCACAAGCAGGAATATGCCACAAAGTCCAGTCTTTGTCCTCGTTCAGACAGAAGCAGCAACTGCAGGCCAACACAACAACAAAATGGTTTAAGCAAGAAAATGCCTACTTTCTAAAAGTGGCATTTTCTAACTGACAATCCAAAAACCACCTTCACTAAAATATGTATTTTTAAATTGTGACTTCAGAGACCCCAAACTCCACATCTCTATCTGCTCTCAAAGGGAAACTTAACTTTAAGGACATTTAAACACAGACCCCATGTTAACCTATGTGATAGATAGGCCTTTGCAGCAGTGAAAACCAAATTTGGCAGTGTTTCACTGTCAGGACATGTAAAACACATCAGAACGTGTCCCACCTTTAACATACACTGCACCCTGCCCATAGGGCTACCTAGGGTTTACCTTAGGGATGACTTAAATGTATAAAAAGGGAAGGTGTGGGCCTGGCAATTGGGTACACCTGCCAGGTCGAATTGGCAGGTTAAAACTGCACACACAGACACTGCAGTGGCAGGCCTGAGCCATGTTTACAGGGCTACTAATTTGGGTGGTACACCCAGTGCTGCAGGCTGTAGTGCTTTCCTCTTATTTAGTTTCTAAGCACTAACATAACACACCAGAAATGCACTTCTGAGGTCAAAGAAGACTTTTATTGTTGTTAATTCTTCCCCAACCCCAATTTTTATGTATGACGAATTAGTAGCTTTCAAGTCTGCGTTAATCAAACAAAATATATCAGTTTGCAATATACACAGCAGGTTATATTTATAAGATATTGAATGCAAAGCAAAACAAATACTTCACCGTGTGGGAAACTATCTACAGCTTCATCTTTCTAAGGTCTGCAAGCTGATGACCCCTGTCAGCCGCGAGAAAGAGATTCATCTACCCACACGGGATTGCTGGCAGCTGGCGCCAAGCTCCAGCACGAGGTCCGGCAGATTCGAATCTGACTCTCTGCAGCCTGTTACATTCGTTACAAAGGTGTGCCCCCTCCTATCAGACCTGGGAAACTGAGCAAGCCTTTTGGAGACTGGCCAGGTCTCCAAGACTACTCCTGTTCCCAAGCTCTAGCGAAGAAAAACAACACCCATGTACTCTCTCTTATCATGTCTAGTCTACTGTGAGAAAAACATCTTGGTTCTCTGGTGCAAAAACACAGCTTGGAAAAATACAGCTTGGATTCTCAACTGCAATGTCTAACTCCACGTTAAAGGCAATGGGCAGCTAACCTAAATATCAAATGCAATGTCATGTTAAAGGCAATAGGCAGCTAACCTAAATATCAAATGCAATGTCTAGTGTCATGTCAAAGCCAATAGGAATATCATGTCAAAGCCCATAGGCAGCTGAGCTGAATATAAAATGCAATGTATAATATCATGTCAAAGCCAATAGGCAGTTAAGCTGAATACAAAATGCAATATATAATATCATGTCAAAGCCAATAGGCAGCAGAGCTGAATACAAAATGTAATGTATAATATCATGTCAAAGCCAGTAGGCAGTTAAGCTAAATACAAAATGCAATATATAATATCATGTCAAAGCCCATAGGCAGAATATCTAATAGCATGTCAAAGTCAATAGGCAGCTAAATTGAATACATCATGTCAAAGCCAATAGGAATGCAATGTCAAAGCCAATAGGCGGCTAGACTGGATACAGCATGTCAAAGCCAATAGGAATGGCTAATGCAATGTCAAAGCCCATAGGCGGCTCAACTGAATACAGAAAGTAATGGCTAATGCCATGTCAAAGCCAATAGGCAGAATACAGAATGTAATGACTAATGCAATGTCAAAGCCCATAGGCGGCTCAACTGAATACAGAAAGTAATGGCTAATGCAATGTCAAAGCCCATAGGCGGCTAAACTGAACAAAACATACAATGTGAACATTGAGCAACTAATATGCGCAGTGGTGAAACACAAAGTCATTGGTCAAAACAAACTCCATCAAATGGCAGTACATTCCGCCCTTTGACCAATGAATTTTTGTTTCACATATCTCCTGTTTCAAACAAAAACAAAAAAAAACATCAGCACAAAAAAAACATTATCAGCAAGTCACATTTGAATGATCAAAACAGCCCCTGTAAAGCAATAGAAGTGAATTAACACATTGATCTCATAACCTTTCACATCAGATACATCTACATAGAAAAGACTGGGCAATTTTTATACTCTGAATGAGTCTCTAATTCAACAGTGTTAGCAATTTGATGTGGCATGAGTTTTACTCATGTAAAGGTGCACGGTCCACCTGAAAGGTTTGCTGGAAGATAAGCAAAAGTCAGAGTTCCATACGAGAAGGAAAAAAAAAAAAACCACAGCTTAGTTCCAGTGGAAGAATGCAATCAAACAAGTTGAACTTGAACTGAAGGCGCAGTTTGCGCAAAATGGATCCATGGTGCTGGCACTTTACTCAGCCAGGTTCAGGTTGGGGGTTCGGTCCCTTCCCCGACCCCACACGCACACACTGGAAAGGGGACCACACAGCACACTCAGGGACAGTGGCGAAACGTGGTAGGATCTGCAAAAGAAACAAGTATGACTTTTCTTGCAAAGAACATTTTTCATTTAAACTGCACCCTTCCTCTTTCTTTCCCTGTTTTATAATCAGCAGGACGTTTTTGGGGCCCTTTGTTATAATTTCTGCAGGTTTTGGAGGATCACTTGGGGCTTCAGCCCACACATCAGCACTGAGGTTTTTATCTGCTGCGCCACAGCTTCCCTTTTCTTGCACTGTCAGAAGGGCTGGGGCAGACTCATTCTTTACCAAACATGCATTCACTGCAGTTTTGCCAATTTGGGCCATTCTGTCTCCAATTTGTATGAATGAATCAGATTTTATTCTAGGTATCAGCATAATTTCGATTTTTCCTTGGTAATCTGCAGCAATCACTCTCCCTAAAACCTGATCAATTTGCCATTTCTGTCCTGGTAACTTTCCTCTCCCCAACTGCTCTGTGACTGCTTGCATGACAGATTGCTTTTGTGCGTGCTGCACAGTTTTTATCAAATCTAGGGGAATGTGCATCTCTCTCATCTCTGCCCACCTGTAAGTGGTTTTTCTCTCAGCTGTTCACATTTCTGGGGCACCCACTTAGCCATCCCCACTAAGGCAGAATTCTGGGTGTACACTTCTCTCTCTGAATTTTTCTCATTAACATCTGCAAGGTAATTGAACCAGTTAGGTACAAGCCATGTGTAAAAACAAACTGCTAAAACATTAGCAAAGAACCAAAAATCAGCGTAAAAATGACACATCTCAAGTAGCTCTTGCTTTAAAATCTGACACACATTATACAACGCTGTTCCTTCTACTGTGCCAGAAAACAACATTTCAGTCAATGAATCATTAGTAAAACAAACATGCTTTTTATCTTCAGTGGACACGAATTCAAATGGTGCACACAATTTCATTGGTAATTCTTTTATCTGTGGTACTCTAGCCCTGTCTTGCAAGTACCAGATCCAGTGTATGATCCTAGCTAGGGGCACTATTTTCTTCCCTTGTTCTTGAATTACATGTACATAAGTATTTCCTTCTTGCACTGCGCAGAAACCTAAAGTCTGCATTATTTCATTTGCCAAATCACAAGCGCGCAACTGCATATAATTTTTCACAGTGACCATATACAAAAGTGTTAGGATTTCTCTCAAATGAGGGCTATTCTTTTTCCAAAAATCAAACAAGCTAATGAAACTCGGGGTGTCTTGCATCCTTCGTTTTACTTGTGCATTTTGCAACAGTAACTGGTAAATCACATTCTGGTCTCTCTCGTCAGTCTTATCAGTTAAGGAATGCGCTTTCACTGCCAAAAACCCTGGCTCACACGGAAACTCAGTGCAGCTCGGAGCTGTCTTAACCCCCTCATTACTGGAATGGGAAAAGAAAGAACCAACATTTTTATAACTTTCAGCATTATTTTGAATTATTGTATCCTGGCTAATTTGCTCACGTAAATTCCTATTTTCATGTTCCAACTTCCTACATTTCTCCTGCATTTCTCTGTAAGCAGATAAAGGTATCCAGACCTTTCTGTCATCATTACTTCCAAAAGACACATTTTCTACATATGTACAACAGAAATTATTTCTCAAAACACTATCAGGCATTTTAGCTACACATGCATTTTCAAAAATGGTCTGCTGTGCTTCTGTAATTCTCCAAACAGAAAACAATTCACAGTTTTTCTTAGCACCATCGGGCAGTTTACCAACACATGCATTCTCAGACATGGTCTGCCGTGCTACTGTGATTCTCCAGACAAAAAAAACAATTTCTGTAATTCTCCAAACAACAAAAACAATTACACTTTTAAAGTGTGCACTTAGAAATCTACCAACTCGTCAACACCCTCTTAATCACCTCTTAATGACCGACCCCACGCCTTCTGGTACCAATTGTAGTGCTTTCCTCTTATTTAGTTTCTAAGCACTAACATAACACACCAGAAATGCACTTCTGAGGTCAAAGAAGACTTTTATTGTTGTTAATTCTTCCCCAACCCCAATTTTTATGTATGACGAATTAGTAGCTTTCAAGTCCGCGTTAATCAAACAAAATATATCAGTTTGCAATATACACAGCAGGTTATATTTATAAGATATTGAATGCAAAGCAAAACAAATACTTCACCGTGTGGGAAACTATCTACAGCTTCATCTTTCTAAGGTCTGCAAGCTGATGACCCCTGTCAGCCGCGAGAAAGAGATTCATCTACCCACACGGGATTGCTGGCAGCTGGCGCCAAGCTCCAGCACGAGGTCCGGCAGATTCGAATCTGACTCTCTGCAGCCTGTTACATTCATTACAAAGGTGTGCCCCCTCCTCTCAGACCTGGGAAACTGAGCAAGCCTTTTGGAGACTGGCCAGGTCTCCAAGACTACTCCTGTTCCCAAGCTCTAGCGAAGAAAAACAACACCCATGTACTCTCTCTTATCATGTCTAGTCTACTGTGAGAAAAACATCTTGGTTCTCTGGTGCAAAAACACAGCTTGGAAAAATACAGCTTGGATTCTCAACTGCAATGTCTAACTCCACGTTAAAGGCAATGGGCAGCTAACCTAAATATCAAATGCAATGTCATGTTAAAGGCAATAGGCAGCTAACCTAAATATCAAATGCAATGTCTAGTGTCATGTCAAAGCCAATAGGAATATCATGTCAAAGCCCATAGGCAGCTGAGCTGAATATAAAATGCAATGTATAATATCATGTCAAAGCCAATAGGCAGTTAAGCTGAATACAAAATGCAATATATAATATCATGTCAAAGCCAATAGGCAGCGGAGCTGAATACAAAATGTAATGTATAATATCATGTCAAAGCCAATAGGCAGTTAAGCTGAATACAAAATGCAATATATAATATCATGTCAAAGCCAATAGGCAGCGGAGCTGAATACAAAATGTAATGTATAATATCATGTCAAAGCCAATAGGCAGTTAAGCTGAATACAAAATGCAATATATAATATCATGTCAAAGCCAATAGGCAGCGGAGCTGAATACAAAATGTAATGTATAATATCATGTCAAAGCCAATAGGCAGTTAAGCTGAATACAAAATGCAATATATAATATCATGTCAAAGCCCATAGGCAGAATATCTAATAGCATGTCAAAGTCAATAGGCAGCTAAATTGAATACATCATGTCAAAGCCAATAGGAATGCAATGTCAAAGCCAATAGGCGGCTAGACTGGATACAGCATGTCAAAGCCAATAGGAATGGCTAATGCAATGTCAAAGCCCATAGGCGGCTCAACTGAATACAGAAAGTAATGGCTAATGCCATGTCAAAGCCAATAGGCAGAATACAGAATGTAATGACTAATGCAATGTCAAAGCCCATAGGCGGCTCAACTGAATACAGAAAGTAATGGCTAATGCAATGTCAAAGCCCATAGGCGGCTAAACTGAACAAAACATACAATGTGAACATTGAGCAACTAATATGCGCAGTGGTGAAACACAAAGTCATTGGTCAAAACAAACTCCATCAAATGGCAGTACACAGGCCCATTAGCAGCATTTGATTTACAGGCCCTGGGTACCTCTAGTGCACTTTACTAGGGACTTAGTAGTAAATCAAATATGCAAATCATGGAAAAGCCAATTATACATATCATTTACACAGGAGCACTTGCACTTTAGCACTGTTCAGCAGTGGTAAAGTGACCATAGTATCAAAAACAGCAAAAACAAATTCCAGCACATAGTCAAAACATGAGAAGAAGAGGCAAAAAAGACAAGGGAGACAGGGGAAACCACGCCAAGGATGCCAGGTCTAACATGTGTCCCCACCAGCTGAAGTGGGGAGAACTACCCAGCCTCATGGGAGTTCTCTTCATTAAGGCAGAACAATCTGGACAGACCATCAGAATTGGCTTCCAGGGCAGGGTTTGACCGTAAAGTCCATTCCCTGTAGGAAAATAGACCACCTCAACAGTTTTGGGTTCTCACCCCTCATCTGCATTAACCATCTGTGGGGCCTGTGGTCTGTCTGAACCCGGAAGTGAGTCCCAAACAAGTAGGGTCTCAGCTTCTTCAGCGCCCAGACCACAGCAAAAACTTCACATTCAATTGCACTCCACCTACGTTCCGGGGGAAGTGACCTCCTACTAATGAAGGCTACTGGCTGGTCTAGGCCCTCTTCATTTAGCTGTTCAGCACTGCTCCCACACCATGCTCTGAAGCATCGGTCTGCAAAACAAATTCTTTAGAGAAGCAGGTGCATTCAGGATAGGTGCCTTGCACATGGTTGCCTTCATGCATCAAAAGCTGTCTGGCAAGCCTTGGTCCAGGTCACTTTCTTTGGTTGTTTCTAGGATGTTAACTCTGTTAAGGGAGCAACAATGGTGCCATGCCCCTTAACAAACCTCGTATAGTAACCTGTAAGACCTAAAAAGGCTATCACCCCAGTCTGGGTCTTGGGGGACTCCCAAGCCAGAATGGTGTCAATCTTTGGCTGTAGGGATGTCACCTGGCCACTCCCTACCTGATGTCCCAAGTACACCACAGAACACTGCCCTCTTTGGCACGTGCTTGCCTTAAGAGTGAGACCTGCCTTCTGCAGGGCCTCTGACACTTTGCAGAGGTGCTGCAAATGCTCCTCCCAAGTGGAACTGAACCTAGCAATGTCATCCAGGTAGCCCGCACTGAAATCATCCATTCCAGCCAACACCTGATTAACCAGCCTCTAATAGGCGGCATGGGACTTTTTCATTCCAAAGGGCATCACCCTAAGCTGGTAGTGCCCATCTTAGGTAGAAAATGCAGACCTCTCCTTGGCCCCCTCAGTCAGAGCAATCTGCCAATTTCCAGATGTTAAGTCAAACATGCTGAGATACTTGGCAGCCCCTAACCGATCAATGACCTCATCAGCTGGGGGATGGGGTGCGTATCAGTCTTAGTGACCGCATTGAGTCCCTGGTTATCCAAATAGAACCTGAGTTCTGGAGTGGCACCAGGAACAGTAGCTTTTGGGACCAAGACCACAGGGCTGGCCCAAGGGCTACTGGAGAGCTAACATGTTGGATACCTCATCCTTAATGCTGGTCCTAACCTTGTTAGTCACTGTGTAAGCTTTATATTTCACAGGAGGACTGTCCCTGGTGTCCACATCATGTGTACACAGTTGAGTGACCCCTTGGATCAAGGAAAACAATGAGGCAAACTGTCCCTGCACTTGGCAACAGTCCCTCTGTTGCTCTAGGGTCAGTGAGAGGGAGAGGTTCACACCCTCCACAGACCCATCTTTCTCCTTAGCAGACAGGAGGTCAGGCGGAGGCTCACTCTCTTCCTCCACCCCATCATCTGTTGCTAGGAGCATTATCACCTCTGTTCTCTCAAATGAGGATTGAGGCAGTTCAACTGTAAGACCCTCAAAGAGTTCCTAGGAGTCCGCAAGTTCACCAGGTACATGACTTTACTCTTGTGCTCCACCACCTTAAAAGGCCCAGTCCACTTATCTTGGAGTTTGAAGCTCCACTGGGGCCATCACCCACACTTTCTGTCCAGGATGAACCTCAACCAGAGTGCCATTCTGGTCATACCACCATTTCACATCTTCCTGGCTTGCTTCCAGGTTCTCTTGGTCAAGCTTCGTGAAGCGGGTAGTCTGGTTCCCAAAGTCCAAAATGTAGCTGAATACATCCTGGGTGGGCTTACTGGAGGCTTTCTCCAAGCCTTCCCTAACAAGACTCGAAGGTCCAGTGATAGGGCGGCCATACAACAACTCAAAAGGGCTAAATATAAGACACTTTTGTGGCACCTTCCTGTAGGCGAACAGAAGGCATGGCACAAGGACATCCCACTTATGCGTCAAGGGTTTTGACAGGCCCATGATCATGCCCTTCAAGGTACGGTTGAATCTTACAACCAGACAGTTTTCTTGAGGATGGTAAGGAGTGGTAAACTTGTAGGTTACCCCACACTCCTACCATAGAGACTTCATATACATGGATATGAAGTTGGTACCCCTATCAGATACCACCTCCTTGGGAAACCCATGCGGGTAAAAAAAAAAACATCAATGCGCGTCCCACCACAGGGGCAGTGATTGACCTCAACGGAATGGCTTCTGGGTACCAGGTGGCAACATCCACCTAGACCAGGATAAACCTGTTCACCATATACTCTAGAGAAGTAGGAGAATCTACTTGCCCAACTTACTCCTAATCCATAACATATATTCACAAAAAAGGGCCAGAATTCTTTTACTATTATGTGTGTTTTCTTTGTGTATTTTTGATGCCTACTCTACTACCATGATTGTGCACTATCTTTAATAGGTATTACCTTTATAAATGGAAAAGCCTCACCCACTTAATTGTGGAATGCTTCTTCATTGGCTAGTCCAACCACCAGGTGCAGATGATACTGACCTGGTGGACCCAACCATAACACCAGGGGAGAACTAGCTCCATCCGGGGTAGGGAGATCTAGAGAATAAGTCTCCTAGTCGGTAGGGTACCAGTGAAGTAAAATAGTTAAAATTATCTCAATATCTATCCAAAGATTATCTTTATTTAGGATGATATTGGATAGGGTTCAAACCAATTAGCACCCTTCTATGTAATGGGGCGTCCAGGTGTCTATAGGATCTCAACTGGATCCCTACACCCTCTCAAAATGCCAACATGTTTCAGCCGCCAAAGTGGTACTTGCTAAGGATCTTGGGCCCTCATTATGACATTGGCAGTAAGTCCCGCTTACCGCCATGCTGACTGCCGCCAACATACCGCGACCACACATAGAAATCCATCACTATAAAGACACACACACAAGTCCGCCAGACCAAAATGCAGTGATAAACTTGCAATATCCAAACCCACACCGTTAAGCCAACAGAACTACGCCCACAGCATTATGACCCACGAATCACCACAGCGGACATTCAACTGCGGGAAGCCATTGGCGATACATATCGCCGAGTTCAAAATACACACAACCTAACAAAAGACTATATTGGACAATTCAAACTACACACACCTGACACACATACTCACACCACACCCACAACACTATAAAACACACAATACCCACTACCCCTTACGACTCAAAAATATTGCCAACTGAGAGAGACAGACCAACAGCACCCCCAGAACCAGAGCCACAAAACACCATCACCCATACACCATCCACATACCTTACAGCACACACCCCAACACATCATCCCACACACTCTCTCACACACACCACACACACACTACACCCATGGCACCACAAAGACACCCCAGGTTCTCTGAGGAGGAGCTAAGGGTCATGGTGGAGGAAATCATCCAGGTAGAGCCATATCTATTCTGATCACAGATGCAGCAGACATCCATTGCCAGGAAGATGGAGCTATGGCGGAGGATTGTGGACAGGGTCAACGCCGTGGGACAGCACCCAAGAACAAGGGATGATATCAGGAAGAGGTGGAACGACCTACAGGGGAAGGTACGTTCCATGGTAGCAAGACACCAGATAGCCGTACAGAGGACTGGCGGTGGACCCCCATCTTCTCCACCACAACTAACAACATGGGAGGAGCAAGTCTTGGCAATACTGCATCCTGAGGGCCTGGCAGGAGTAGCAGGAGGACTGGACTCTGGTAAGTCACATCTTTACTACTTTCACCCCCCTCCTGCATACCATCACATATCCCCACCCTCACCCCCATCACTCCACCACCTCCCACACACTCCACCATCACAACCCACCCCTCCCACAACCAAGCCCTGCATGCAACAGCACTACATGGACACCCATCACAGACCTGCATGGACACACATCACCAAAGCATGCACACTTGAGACAATCACCTAGCCCACCAAATCACCACTCACACAAGCCTAAGCTGCCAGGGCAATAACAACCATACAGGGCAACACACCCATGCACAAGATGGCACATGCAGAAACAATAACACTGCATTTACATGCCCACAGGTCCCCAGCCAATGTCACTGGAGAAGAGGTGCCAGAAACACCAAGTCCCCCCCAGAAGAGGCCCATAGTGATGACCGCAGCTCTGCAAGTCTGGATCTGGATGACCAACCTGGCCCATCAGGGACCTCTGGACAGTCGGTTACCCAGGCACAGTCCCAAACCACCACAGAGACTCCCCCCTCAGGAAACACCACCACAGCACCCACCCAGCGGGCCAATACCACTGTCCCCAGGACACGTCAATCAGCAGTGTGTCCACCACTACAGGGACCCCAGGCCACCCCACAAACACAGGACGATCAGGGACCTGGGGTTATTGGCAGTGGGCACACGGTCCAGGGGACAGAGGCACAGGACAACAGGGAAGCTGGGAGGACTGCTGTGCAACGGGGGAGGACAGGCCCAGGGAACCCACTCCCCATGAGGGACTCATCAACATCCTGGGAGCATACCGCCATTCCCAGGAGACGATGGGCCAGATACTGGCCAAGTTGCAGGAGACCCAGAGACTGCAGGAGGGACAGTACCTGGGGATCAGGGAGGACCTGAGGGACATCCACACCACCCTGGTCACCATTGCAGGGGTGCTGGCAGACATGGCCAACACCCTGAGGGAGGCAGTGGCACACCAATGAGCCCCTGACACTAGCCAAACCGATGAATAGCCTTCCACCTCCGCTGACGCTAGTGGACCCAAGGCCTGGCCACAGGAACAACAGGCCATCAGCACCCCGCCCCATGCAGAAGGAGAACCACCCTGCAAACGATTCCTGCGATCCAGGCAGAAGCCAGAGAATATTGCCAAGACCCCCACCAGAAAATAAGACTCTCCTGAATGTCACCCTTGTATCCCACTCTGTCACCCTGTCCACCTTGAACTGCCATTGCTCCACCTCCTGTGCCCCCTTGGACAGTGCACCTGTGATATAAATAGACTGGAACTTTACCCTGGACTCTCTGGAAGTATGGAGTCTGTCAATTGATTGAACTATGTATTTGTTTAACTAGCTGTAAACATTGCAATTCAACTGCACAGTAATGTATACATAGGTATGAACTGTAGTTGGCAGCAGTCAACACACCAGGAGCCAGAGTGGGGCACAGATATCTAAAAATAGACATGTCAAAGGTACAGTAAGTGGCCATAATAGTGGGAAAATCAGCCTGCCAGTGACAATATTCCATACAAAACTGTCAATGGAAGGTGAAGTTACAGTGTCTTACCTGTGTGTCACTGGAAGTACTGTCGTATGATTGATGTTCTGTTGTCCTCATCCTCTGCCACCTCTTCGTCATTATCCCCAGGGTCCACTGCTGCCCACGCCCATCTCCAGCCTCATACTCCTGCAGAAAAGGCACCTGACGACATAAGGCAAGGTTGTGCAACATACAACATGCCACGATGATCTGGCAGACCTTCTTGGGTGAGTAGCACAGGGAACCACCTGTTCGATGGAGGCACCGATACCTGGCCTTCAGGAAGGTGAATGTCCTCTCTATAATCCTTCTTGTTCGCCCATGTGCGTCATTGTAACATTCCTCTGGCCTTGTCCTGCGATTCCTCACTCGGTCAGTAGCCATGAGAGGTTGGGGTAACCAGAGTCACCTGGAAGTATTGAGGGATATCCGTTAACCAAACACTAACCCTCAGGGCCAACCCCATACCCATACACCAACATATACTGAGTGGGAACCATGGGCTCACCTATTAGCCACACCTGGTGCCTCTGGAGTTGAGCCATCACATATGGGATGCTGCTATTCCTCAGGATAAAGGCATCATGCACTGAGCCAGGATACTTTGCATTGACATGGGAGATGTACTGGTCCGCCAGGCACACTATCTGAACATTCATTGAGTGAAAGCTCTTTCATTTTCTGAACACCTGTTCATTTCTCCAGCGGGGACAAACACAATATGTGTACCATTTATTGCCCCAATAGTGTTGGGGATATGTCCCATTGCATAGAGGTCAGCTTTCACTGTGGCCAATTCCTCCACCTGGGGGAAAACAATGTAGCTGTGCATGTGTTTCATCAGGGCAGACTTCACTCTTGTTAGCACTATTGAGAACAATAGCGTGACATTCCTGCCGCCATGCCTACTGTCACTTGGAAAGAACCAGTTGCCAGGAAATGGAGCACAGATAGCACCTGCACAGGAGGATGGATCCCAGTGGGGTGCCGGATAGCAGATATCAGGTCAGGCTCCAATTGGGCAGACAGCTCTTGGATTGTGGCCCTGTCAAGTCTGTAGGTGAGGATAATGTGCCTGTCCTCCATTGTTGCCAAGTCCACCCGGGGTCTATACACAGGGGATGTCTCCATCTCCTATTCATCTGCAGCAGTTGCAATCTAGGGGGCAAAAGGATAAGCATCTGGTCATTATTCCACATTTCCAAACTGTACACTGCATTGCATGTTGTGAATGTAACAGTATGTTGTTGGATAGGCCCAAATGGTGCCTATGTGTACTGTGACGCAGTTAGGTGCCATGGCCTGCCCCCCCTGGAATGGCATCCACCTGTCCTGTGTGGATGGACAGGTGGAAATAAGGTAATGCTGTTCACGTTGTGCGCCGTTGAGGGAGGCAGTCGAGTACTGCAGTGCAACTCCTCATTGGTTGTCTATGGGACCTATGGGTTACAGTGGCCAATGGTGATGTACGCCGGTGGTAACGGTACGCACCGCTGTGGATGTGACCGTCATTTTCTATCTGTTCTCTCACTTGCTACCTGACCTTCAACAGGAGAGGACCTACACTGCAAGTGCTGCTGTGACTTGTGTCTGGAACCGACCATGGCTCGTGTCACTGGGGAAAGGGCCCCTGCCTTCACCACTGCAGAGTTGGAGAGACTGGTGGATGGGATCTTACCCCAGTACCGAATGCTGTATGGGCCTCCAGACCAACAGGTGAGTACACTGTGAGCACGATGCATGGGGCATGAATGCATGGAGTGCTGTGTGTGAGGGCCTTGTGTAGGGGGGGTGGAAGGGTCTTGGGCAATGTGCTACATGTATGGTGGGCAATGTCTGTGCGTAAGGAGATATGAGGGATATAGTGGGCCATGAGTGTAAGAGGCCGGACGGTATGGCTGATACCTTTTTCTATGTTTATTTGTCTGCAGGTCAGCGCCCATCAGAAAAAGGGGATATGGTGTGCCATCGCCAAGGAGGTGCGGACCCTGGTGGTCTACGGCAGGCGGAGCACCCACTGTCGCAAATGGTGGGAGGACCTGAGACGCAGGGCATGGAAGATGGCAGAGGCCCAGCTGGAGATGGCCTCCCAACGAGGAAGGGGTGCCCGTCGAACCCTGACCCCCTTGATGTTCTGCATACATGTGGCCTATCTGGAGCTGGATGGGTGCTTGAAGCCATCACAGCAGCCACAAGGGGGTGAGTACAGTTCCAAATCTACAAATTGCGCGTGGTGGGGTGGTCTCCTGGTGGGGGTCAGTCCCCCTAGGCCAGGCAGGACATTGCATGGTAGGTCCAATGTTGGGCAGGGTTCTGATGTTAAAGTCCTCCAACCAAGCTAGTAGGCCTCCACTACTGGGCAGGGGTCTGTGGGTGTCAGGTACGCTGCTATTGGCCTTAGGTATGCCTGTCCTAGGGCTGGTGACTAGCATTGTGATTTGTAGTGCATTGCATAGTGCGTAGGCCTGTTCCCTGTGTGAGTGTGCTGTGTACGCCAACGGTGGTGTTGGTGCAGCCATTGACCAAGTGTATCCTTTGTCTCCCCCCTTTTTGTTTTGTCACCCTGTCCGTGTGTGCATTAGCATTATCTGGCGGAGAAGCAGAGGCACCAGCGACAGAGAGAGCTCCATCCCAAATGGCCCAGGAGGCTGAATCCACCGACGGTGAGGGCACCAGTGGGACAAGGGGCGAGGGGAGCACCACGGCGGAGACATGAGGGGACAGTTCTGACAGTGATCCATCCTCTGATGGAAGCTCCCTGTTGGTGGCTGACACCCCTGTGCCCACCCCAACTACAGGTACAGCCACCACCCCCGTACCAGCACAGCCCTCCCAGCAGCCCCTCAGCGAGTTTCCCTTGCCCGCTCACCCAGGAGGGTGGGTATCTCCTTTGCCTCAGGCCCCTCAGGCCCAGCCCAGTTAGTCCTGCTGACCTGAGTAAGGAGGCTATTGACCTCCTGCGATCCATCTCTGTTGGGCAGTCAACCACAGTGAATGCCATCCAGGGGCTGGCAGGCCATTTGCAACAAACAAAGGCATTCCTGGAGGGCATTCACTCTGGTGTGGCAACACAAAATAGATCAATTCAGGCTCTGGCCTCCTCCCTGATGGCAACCATTGTCTCTGTCTCTAGCCTTCCCCCTCCAACTTCCTCTACCCATTCCCATTCTCCTGAACTCCAACCTATCCCAAGCACACATTCAGACCAGCATGCACCCAAGACAACACACAACAGTTGCTCAGGCAAACACAAGCACCACACATCTTCCCACAGGCTAACACAAACACCATAGAGAATCAGACACACAAACATCCACTGCCTCCACCGTGTCCCCCTCCTCCTCCTCGTCCACCACCCTCCCAGTAGCGTTTCCATTCACACCTGCACGCACTACATCCTCATCCACTACCTCCATCACACCTATCACTTCACACCCCTCACTGGCAATCACCACCCCACATCCACCTGCACCCAAACACAGCAGACTGATGCCTCCTACAACCACTCCCTCTTCCTCCACTCCCAGACCTTCACCCTCTTCCCGCTCCAGTGTCCCTAAGAAGCTTTTCCTCTCTGCTGTTGACCCCTTCCCTACTCCTCCCCCCTCTCCTTCACATCTGGCCAGGGTGGTCAGAACCCAGGCTAGCATCTCAGCTACCCAGTCCACGGCCACAGTGGTGCCAGAAGCTACTGCAGGTGGGAGAGGCTCCAGGGAACCAGCCATAACCACTGACAGTGTGCGTGCACGAGCTGCCAAAGGGAAGGACAAAGAGGCACCACCAGCTGTGAAGGGCAAGGAGGCACCACCAGCTGTGAAGGGCAAGGGCAAGGAGGCACCACCAGCTGTGAAGGACAAGGGCAAAGAGGTACCACCGGCTGCCAAGGTGAAGGACAAAGAGGCACCACAAGCTGGGTAGGGCAAGGGGCCTGCCCCTGCAGGCAGGAAGGTCAGGAGGTCTGGTGCAGGGACTAAATCTGAGCCCCCGCCACCAACCTTGACGGTTCAGCCGCCCGAGGCTGCAGGGGAAGGGCTGGAGCCTCCCCCCACCATGGGCATTCCCGCCACCAGCATCACTGCCTGCAGCAGTGCCAGCAGCAGCCCGAGTGGGCAGCTGTCCGAGGCTGCAGGGGATGGGCTAGACCCTCCCCCCACCACTGCCAACACCGCCAGCAGCCCCAGTGGGCAGCCGTCCGAGGCTGCAGGGGACGGGCAGGAGCCTCCACCACCACTGCCAGCACCGCCAGAAGCCCCAGTGGGCAGCCATCCGAGGCTGCAGGGGACGGGCAGGAGCCTCCCCCCACCACCGGCATCCCCTACACCAGCCCCACCACTGCCACCACTGAGCAGCCATCACTGCCGGCGGGCACTGTGTAGTCCTCCCTCCATGGACTGTTGTAAGTCCTGGCCCATGCAAATCCTGTGGGTCTGACACCCAGGTGAGAGACTGTTACCTTGCACTCCCCATGTGCTGCATTACAGGGCACAAAGACCCCTCAGGAACCAGGGGAAGAAGGCATCTACTCACCCCCTCCTTGCCAAGATGAAGCACACTGGGCACAAAGCCCCCTCCAGAACCAGTGGAAGAAGGCATACATTCACCCCTTCCTTGCCAGGATGAAGCACACTGGGCACAAAGCCCCCTCCAGAACCAGTGGAAGAAGGCATCCACTCACCCCCTCCTTGCCAGGATGAAGCACACTGGGCACAAAGCCCTCTCCAGAACCAGTGGAGAAGCCATCCACTTGAGAGACTGTGGCCTTGCACTCCCCAGGACGAAGCAGTGGGCAGACCACCCACTTGAGAGACTGTGGCTCTGCACTCCCCAGGACTAAGCAGTGGGCAGATCACCCACTTGAGAGACTGTGGCTTTGCGCTTCCCAGGACAGTGTGATGGGCATGTAGCCCCCACCAGGACCAGTGGTGTTGTTTCATCTTCCGGCTGATGTGCCCCCCATTCCCTGTCCCCCTGAGGTGCCTGTGTATTTTCAACCTGATGCCCATGCAGTGCTCTCTACGTGTTGTTGCAGGAGTCAAGTAGGGCCTTGGCCTATGTGATGTGGCCCTGTGGCCCACGGACATTGCAGACTCCATTTGTATATATGTATATACTGTTTTGATTTTGAAGGATATATTTCTAGTATGTTATCTTACTACACTCACTTTAATCAATTCCTTTTGTCCTTGCATTATTCCTGAGGGGTACGGAGTTGATATGTAATGTTAGTGCATCTGTTTGTGTGTATGGTGTTGGGGGTGGGGGTGTTGTGTGTTGCGTGTGTGTGTCACTCTCTTTTTCCTCCCCCTCCCATGTGGGCTAGGCGGCAGTGCTCACCGTGGTCGTCTTCGCCGGCGTTGGTATTCATGGTGAAGAAGGAGATAGACGAGCATGGGGAACACCTGCAACTCGGGCTCCATGGGGGCGTGATTCTTCCTTAAGTCTCTAGGGGCGAGTCGTTTCCCTTTTGTGCACTGTTTCCGCCATGCTTTTGATGTCGTTGGTACCTCCCTGGAAAAGGTGGCGGATAAGCCTGCTGTAATAGTGTGAGGGGCACATTGTCTTCCGCCTGGCTGTTGGCAGTTACCACTGTGGTGCTTGTTAATACCGCCGTGGCCGTCGGTGTGTTAAAATGGCTGTGTGAGCGGTTTCTGCCATGGTCATAATTCTATTTTTTTTACAGCTAGCCTGTTGGCGGTATTACCGCAGCTTTATCACCAACCGCCAGGTTGTAATGAGGGCCTTAGTTCTTACAGCTTACGTCCTTCTGCCTTCTGCAGGGCAAACCATCTTCTATTTTCTTACCCTACAGATACCACGGAAGGGCAGCATCAGTCTCTAAGTGGTAGGTTTCCCTTGTTGTCACACACTAGAAAATCAGAACATACCAATTATTATCCAAGACATGATTGTAACTGGGACCCATTTGTAGGCGTGATTCGGCAATCCATATATTGTCACATTCTTTTCTGTGTTATATAGGTTTGTTGTGTAGTACTTATTAATCCATTATTTTTTATTTTTTATTTATTTACAAAAGTTCTTCTCCGGCGCCTGCATATAATTCTCAGATTCATTTGTTTCTCTTACGTGCTTAATATCATCACATTGTCGTGCTGTATATACATCTCTGATATTTTCTAACAGTGTTAGCTAGGGCTTGGTATACCCCATTATCCCGTCCACCACAGGTATCTCAGCATGTTACCACACTTAACTATCACACACACCTGTCTCTCACATACTTTTTATCTTGCCATATATATGTCCAATCTTGTCTACCCTTATTTGATGGGACTCGATATATCACCTGTTTCCCGTACGTTGCAGGAGCTTTCTAAGTATGTCACCGCACTCAACTCTCACGCTTTCATAGCCAAATATCATGCTGTGTATGTAGTCCTGTTGCTGGGTCATACGGATGGTAAGCTTTTGCTCCCCCCATCCCCTTTACTTCATCAAAGGGAATTCTCCTGCATATCACCTATGTCGGACCGCTTCTCAGGACTGCCGCTGCTCTGAATCTCCATTCTTAACTTGGGCCTTTTATTCCCCAATTGTCCTGAGACCCTTGTTACTCCTTCCTTTGCGCCTGTGTCGCTTCTTCCTTTACATCATCGGGTGGTGTTGTTGCTGCTTTGAATGATGGGATTTGTGGTAGCTCCTAATCATGTGGAGCTGCTACTGTCCCTAGGAGTGCCTTTTTCTGTTACTTATAGTGATTGAAATTTACTTAATAAGAACTCCACATACATTTTAAATATTTCACGACTCCATCTTAAGATCACTTCATAATCGGAATCTGAAAGTGCACTTATAAATAATAGAGCTGGAAAGCTACATTAAAAAAATGTTTTCAATAAAAAAAATTAGAAATATTATATCATTCACTAGGGATCCTTATAGTAGATGTGCCGTATTACTGAGGGTCTTAACCTACCATATCTGGTTCCATGCCGTTTGCATATCTGATGGTCTACTAACCACATATTATGATCTATAGAGTTGTGTACCTATATAGCTCGATTTTGTTTTTAGATCACTTACACTATATTGTCCTCCCCATCTCTGTGCCATGTTCTAATCTGTTTGTTACATAGGGCCAGAGGTTTTAATCATTCAGACCCCACGCATCCATATGGAGTTGAAACACCCATCTTTGTTCCCTAATAAACAAAGCTTGGGCTGGATCCACTGTTGCAGTTGTGGCCTGCTCAAGGACTGACCACGTGAAATCATCAACCCTATGTCCTTCCTCAAGGAAATGAGCCGTTAACTTAGTTGTCGTTTTTTTGCACCTAAGGGCGCTGCAATATTCATTAATGTGTATCTAGATTGCTCTGTTGGTCCTGCCTATATATCTAAGCCCACATTGGCATGTTATCATATACACCACATTCTTGGTGTTACAGTTGGAAAAGCTTCTTAGTTCCTAGAGGTTGCATAATCCCAAATCCAAAACCCATTGTTTTGTTGTTTCGTGGCATAGATTACAACTTCCACATGGATGATGGCCTACTACTGGAGGAAGATTCCATAGGGTCCTTTGACTGTAAGTTTTTTGCACCGTCCTTGGTCTAGTATGTTCAATCTGGTCCCATATGCTCCTTGAGCATTTAAAGGAAAACATACAGGTTTCCAGGTCTAACCCACCTGTGTGTAGGAATTTCCAATGTTTATTAAAAATCTTCCTAATTGCTTTTGATATAGGTGTCTAGTTCGTTACGCATATAACATTTGTCTTGATCTGTTTGGGATGATCCTCCAATAAGGAATCTTTATTACTGGTATATGCCCTTTTGTTGGATTTATATATAAACCAATCTGGGCATCCACTCTCCTTGAGTTTATTGATGAGGACTTCTGCATGTTTTGTGTAGTCTTGTCTTTGTGTACAATTCCTTCTGAGATGGAGAAATTGTGATCCAGACTTCTTGCCAGGCGCCTGGTCTGCAGCCTGCTGCTGTAAACTCACCAGAGTAGGGCATGTTTTCTGTGCCTCACAGAATTCTACCCTGGTGGGTCCCCCTTCCTGCTGCCACTGAGTCAGCTCAGGGACCTCCCCCAGTTCAGCCACCTGTTCCTTTGTATGCTCTGGGCATCCCCCTGAGTTCAGCCTCCTCCTGGACTGTGGAAACTTCTGGGGTAGGTTTCTCGTGCCCCGTGCCCTTCTTCCTTCTGGCAGACACCTGGGCCACTCTTTGAGGCTCCAGAGTCTCCTGATCACTCTGAAGGGCTGCCATTTACCGGGTGGACGCACACACACACACACACACACACACCCAGGTAAACCCAACATCTCCAATTAAGACCTGTGTCCCAACTCCTTCTAAGGGGAATCATCCAGGTCATTGCCAAGCTGACAATCTACAGGCATGGTTGGACTCACAGCTTCTCTCAAGGCACCTGAGACCCCGCCCATTCAAAGGGAACCTGCGCCACTCTACACAGGTGCTCTGAGTTGTCTACTGCAACTATTTGGTGAAGTGCATGGGGACCTACCTGCTCTTGAGGCATCAGGTGACTTCTCACTGTAGTCACACTGGCTCTTGTGTCTCTCAGAGCCTCACCCTCTGTCTATTGATGGTCACCCATTGCCTGTACTTTTTAGGGTTCTCAGGCACAAGGGTCCTCTGGACCATCTCACTGTCCCCTAGTGAGACACGGGTCATCTCAGCTGGCTCCCATCCACCTGGAACCAACTCCTCCCCAAGAGCTACACTGGCCAAGCCCTGTGACTGAGCACCAGTGGGGGGGAGGGGTGTCTGTGTCCCCTTGGGACATTTGGGATCCCCCTCATGTGACCCACCTGATCACATGCAAAGCACTTGCTGGGACCCCTCTCTGCAGGGAACACTTACCGTGGGAACTAGGTTGGGGCCCTTTAGAGAACTCCCCCTGTTTACCCTTACCCCCACTTCTTCTGATGGAAACCCTGTACATCCTCTGCATGGTCTCCCCCATTCCCCTTCTGGACTCTGGTGCTCTTCCACTGGTCCACTTCCTGAGCAAGCTTTCTGGGGTCAGTCAGCTTGCTGTCAATTAGGTGCTGGTGCAGCTCTGGAAAGCAAAGACTGTTCAAGTGCTCCCAAGCAAATAAGTTGTAAAGTCCCCCCATAAGTTGTTATCTTACTGCCCTTGACCCAACCATCCAGTGCCCTGCAAAAAGAGTCTACACACTCCAACCAAGTTGGGAATCCTTTTTCTTATAGGACCTAAACTTCTCCTTATACTGCTCAGGAATGTGACCATATCTTGTGAGTTGGGCATCCTTCATATCAGAGTAGGTGAGTCCCTCAGGATCCCCTAAGGATGTCAGAGTACTCCTCCCCTCTACCTCAAAGTGCTTCCACAGACCCCCCCCCACCATTGTGCATCAGGGATCATTCTTATGTGGAGAGCTGACTCATACCCCTTAAACCACCGACAGATGTCATCCTCCCTCTTGTAATCCTTTACTAAGTCCTTTGGAATGTGTACCCTCCTGTCAGGCTGCACTGAGGTATTTCTGCCACCAACTCTGCTAGATTGCCTCCTCTGATCCAGCTCCCTTTAACTGAGCTCATGAGTCAGCAGCATCCTTTTCTTCTCCATGACCAACCTTCTCCATTTTAAGTTTCTTTAACTCCAACTGGTGCATTCCCTCTGCCTGTCTGTCCTGCAACTCCTTAGGAGTCAGACCCTTAGATGGCACACTGCTACCTGCCATGGAGACCCTCCCTGCAGGCAGAACAGTTACATCCACTACCACATTATGAACATTCTGCACCTCCTCACCCTCCTCCTCCTTGGAGGCCACCCAGGCCCTCAATGCCTTTTGCAGCCCCTCCTTCCTGGTGGAGCTCCTGATTGGGGAGGCAAGATCCTTACAAAACTAATTCAGTTGAGCCACTGTGATTCCTCCAGTTTCTCAAACTCAAAAACAACCTTTGCAGACACTGCTGGGACACCCCCAGATTGAGACATGGTGGTAAGGTTCACTCAGTGATGCAAAGTTCCGAAAAGAACAAAGAGTTCCCAAGAGAAATAAAAAAAAAACACAGAAAAATGGAAGCAGAAAAAGTCCAAAAAGAAAAAAAGAAAAAACATTTAGTATGTGGTCACCAAATGGTCTGCAATGAAAACAGTAGTGTACACTTACTCATTGTATGTCAAGTACAAATACAAGTTCTTTCCTCACCACTGATCATCAATGTTAGAAATGGAGTCTCTGGTTGGCAGTCAGTTTGTACTCTGTCCAAGCAAGGACTATCATTCTAGTAAGGGAAATGGAGATACACGATTAGATAACCCCTGCTCACCCCCTTGGTGGCTTGGCACAAGCAGTCCGGCTTATCCCAAAGGCTATGTGTAATGTATTTGTAACAACGCACACTGTAACACAGTAAAGACATCACACCAGTTTAGAAAAATAGGCGATATTTATCTAAATCAAACAAGACCAAAAAGACAAAAATCCAACATCCACAAGTCAAGATATGAATTTTCAAAGGTAAAAGAGTCTTACTCAATTGAAAACAATGGAAATGTTGATTTTACACAAAGTACCTGGGTTGCGTCAAAAATATAGCTGCATGGGCGAGCATGCGTGGAAAAGTCAGCGATGTGTCGATTCCTTACTCTCAAATGATGCAGTGTGTCATTTTTTCTCAGGTCTGGTAGGTGATGGGTCGTTTCTCTACTGTGCAACAGAGCGAAGCGTTGATTTCCGGATAGAACACCTCGGATCCGCACAAGTTCACAATGACTTTGATGCAAAGCGACGATTCATGAGAAATCCGGTTGCAAGTTGTTGGAAAACCACGCTGCGTGGGGTTTGCATCATTATCAGTAGCCATAAGAGGGTGTTGTGTTGTTTCTCAATTCCAGCTGCGAAGTGAGTGGCGCATCTTTTTTCAGCCATGTTGCAGGTGGTACGTAGAAATATTTACCACACAGTGTTCTGTGCATGGATTTCTGTCCTTTTTCTACCAGCTTCACCTTTCAAGGGCCTAGGGGCTGGATAGGGCACCACTTGGCAGGGCAAGAGTCTCAGCAGAGAGTCCAGGTGCTGGTAGAGGAGGTCTTTGATGGCCCTGAGGCTTCAAAACAGGAAGCAAGCTCAGTCCAAGCCCTTGGAGATTCTTCACAAGCAGGAATATACCACAAAGTCCAGCCTTTTTTTTTGTACAGGCAGAACCAGCATCTTCAGGCCAACCTAGCAAAGCACAGTCACAGGCAAAGGGGCAGCACTCCTCCTCCACCTCTTCAGGTCTTCTCCTTGGCAGAGGTTCCTCTTGGTTCTAGAAGAATCTGAAAATCTGGGGTTTTGAGTCAAAGGAAGGTTTCTGTTGTTCACAAGTTCCTGACTTGCCCAGGCCCGGCCCCAGACATACACCAGGTGGCTGGAGACTGCATTGTGTGAGGGCAGGCAAAGCCCATTCAGATGTAATAGACCACACCTCCCTCCACTCTAGCTCAGATGGCTCATCAGGATATGCCGGCTACACCCCAGCTCCCTTTATGTCACTGTCTAGAGGGTATTCACAAACAACCCAACTGTCAGTCTGACCCAGACAGGGAATACACAAGGAGGCAGAGTCAGAGAATGATTTAAGCAAGGAAATGCCTGCTTTTTAAAAGTGGCATTTTCAAGCTGACAACCTAAAAACAACCTTCACAAACAGGATGTATTTTTAAATTCTGAGTTCAGAGACCCCAGACTCCACACCTCCATCTGCTCTCAAAGGGAAACTGCACTTTAAGGATATTGAAAGGCAGCCCCCATGTTAACCTTTGAGAGAGATAGGCCTTGCAACAGTGAAAAACTATTTTGGCAGTATTTCAGTGTCAGGGCCTGTAAAACACACCAGTACATGTCCCACCTTTAACATACACTGCACCCTACCCATAGGGCTACGTGGAGCCTACCTTAGGGGTGCCTTACATTTATAAAAAAGGGAAGATTTGGGCTTGGCAAGTGGGTACACTTGCCAGGTCAAATTGGCAGGTTAAAACTGCACACATAAACACTGCAGTGTCAGGTCTGAGCCATGTTTACTGGACTACTAATGTGGGTGGCACAATCAGTGCTGCATGCCCACAAGTAGCAGGTGATTTACAGGCCCTGGGCACCACTAGTGCACTTTACTAGAGACTTACTAGTAAATCAAATATGCCAATCATGGAAAAGCCAATTACATGTACAATTTCCACAGGAGCACTTGCACTTTAGCACTGGTCAGCACACAGTCAAAACATGGGACACAGAGCCAAAAAAGACAGGGGAGATGACGCCAAGGATGCCAGGTCTAACAGTATTTCGGAATATTCCCTTGACTCACAGTATTTTTCAAGCGAGCCATGTAATATGTATCCCAGTATCCATTTACCATAATCCCCCCTCGCTATGGCCTTTCACCAGTGCCACCCCTGATGACCTAACAGCTGCATGGTTCATGTTGGCTGTACAATGCCAGCTTACATTAAGTTAATTTGTCAAACACCTTTCAATACATGGCAATGAAAAAAAAGGTATGTTCCCCTTTCCTCCCAGTGCTCACTGTGTCGGTCATTTCCAGGTACTTCACTGCTTTAATCTTTCTTAAGTTCTGAATAATTTTAAAAATCCAATCTTTGGTTGCGCTACATTTTTCAAGCCAAGTGATAAATATAATTCATTATTGCTTCCACAATAGATTTACTTCTGTTCTAATTTTTCCCTTTCAACATTTTCCAACCCCAGTGAGTCACACTACTAGCCAAACCTTAGGCACATGATGATGATGATGAGGAATTGATTGATCTGTAAAATGTGTATTCTATCAACCCATCCTAATCCACTCTACTTTACCTTACCCTGCAGTTGAGTGCGTTGAGAAGACCCCTTTCCTTACTGCAAAGCAAATGTTTTTTTGGGGGGAAAAGTAGTTATTGCAAAGTGTGGTGGAGAAGGGGCATTAGGCCAGTGATTAAAGTGGTACATAAGTAAGTGCCTTGATTTTCCTGAATGGCATAGTCTGTGACAATGCGAATGCGCCACATACAATCTATATCCCATTCCTTAATCCTTTCACTGTACTGCAGTACCTCACTTCTCCAAATACCTACTTATAGGAGACAGGATGTCTGCACGATTGATTATATTATGTGGCTTGTTTCATCCTTAGTATTCATCGGCCTTGTAGTTCAGGTACAAAGAAGAACAGGGCCATTGGAATAAACTACTTTTCTAGTACAGTCGCCCCAGCTGCAGACAGTAACGAGTATGACCATGGAGCCAGCTGAGCTAGCAATGCCAGCATTAATTTAGCACAACACTAGAGAGAAGAATACTTGTACTCCATAGTGCATTTTATGGCTGTGACAGTTATCACCTCAAAATTGAATGGCCTGAGGTGGCCACCAAGTGTATTGCTACTGTGCCACTACATTACATGATTTTAAACAAGTGTTGCTCAGAGCATTGTTTAAAATTTCTCTTTTTACTTTCTTGATATAGCTATTCTTGCTGGTCCACCATCATGGCAGGAAATAGCAGCCTGACTGCGGTGGACAAAGCTGGAGGGCATATGGGCTAAGTACCAGCGGCTGGTGGTCCTCAAGGAAGAAGAGGAGGCAGCGACTCACGGACCCAGCCAGACCCCAGTGCCTCCAGCCCAGCAATACCTACGCTGCATTTCCAGGGCAACTGCCCACCGTCATATCACCCCTGCTGCTCCCCTTCAGAGACTGTCTTCCAATACTGTATCCTTCAGAGGCTGGAGGAGTTACAGGCACGTCAGGCATGAGTGAAGGGCTTCTCAGGAGAATCCTGGCCCACATTTAGTGACCTCCTCTGTCCCTTTTTAACCTTTTATTTTGGTGGGTGGGACTTGTTGTGGGTGGAGAGGGTGGTAATAAGTTTTTGCAGGACTTCTATTATCTTTTTTTTAATCCTTCTATGCAACATTGAACAACCAGACATTTTTTGTTTTGAACTTTGGTTGGGAAAAGAGACATTTGTTTGGGGTTAGGGGTGGGCTAGTTGTTGGTGGAAGGGGTTGGTATTTATTAATTTTCTTTGTTAGCGACGGGGTAAAATAAATAGTTATTTACAATTCTTCAAGTCTAAAATCTTTTTTTGGGGTGTTTTAATTCACATTGCAGCCTTTACACAGCGTGTTTTCAAACTCAAAAGTGTATTCCTTTTTACAAATCTGCTGGTAGCGTATAACAATTGTTTATGCAGTTTGGTGACCTTGTCCCATTACTCTTCTAGTCTCTGCAGTGCATTCTGCAAAATGTGACCCATAGGAGTAGGGCAGAGAGATTTGCCATTGGCAATTATTTTGCCTAAACTAAAGGTACAATTATCACAAAACACATATTCATATGCCACTCATTTACCATCAATTTCTTACATTGTAGCAGGAATATCTTGCTGCTGACTTAATCACTCCACAATTCCTGGATAAAGTCAGAAATCATCTGTTATAAATATCTCAAATTGGCCCACGTAATCCAGTACCAAAACATATGCAACAACACAAGTTTATTAAAATAAGAAAAACATAAACTGTTAAGAGAAGTGGTGAAAAATGTGCTCCTCAAGTGAATAAGAGACACCACAACAGAGGGCAATAAAAGAATTGCCAGTATTTCTGTAATTCTCGGTGTATCTCAAAACAGACAGCCTCTTATTTAATTGTGAAGTACCTATGCCAATACAGTGATGTATCAATCACAACACAATACAAAAAGGAGGTCTGTCAATTTAGACTGTCAATGAAGTTTTTACCCTTATAGAGGGTACCAGGGGAACTAACAAAAAAAAAGGAAAGTTACTAAAAGTGTGCTATAATCGGAAAAATAAGAAAAGGGATTTTTATATCTAAATACATACTAGCAGTTGTTACAATGTAGACAATTAAAGGGTCTTATTTTGGTGAAGGTTAAATTTATCTGGAAAAAGTGGCTAAAGTCAGTAAATAAATATGTTTAATATTATTCAAAAATATAGACAAGGGAGCATCTACGCATTATGGAACAAAACAAATTTTGAGGAGAGGGGTAATTGCTCCATCAGAAAGAGTAAATGGACTGCCAAGATTACAAACCATTGACAAAGCACATATCTAGTCAATTCAACACACATTACAGTACAATTGAACAAAATTGCATCCGTTAAGTAATGTAGTATATGTCCTCCATTCTTCCATGGAGTTCAACCCTTTTCTCATGGAATCACATTTGTGAATCCATTTGCATTTCAGCCTCTGCAAATTCAATGTAATATCTCCCCCTCTGTGTGAAGGAACAACCTTCTCGATTACTTGCCATCTAAAATCTTCCAGGATATTTTGTTGTTCTTGGTAATGTTGGACTATTGTTTCAACACAGCATCTGATGCAGCTTTATTGCTGGCTAATTCTCGTTCATATGTATTGAGTAGTCTGTCCGATGTAAATCAGATCACAAGTATACCAAATACAATAAATCATGTTGGTCAAGGCACAATTGGTTGGCTGCCGCAGAGTATATTTAATATCACAATGAACAAGCAGTTTTGTATTGGACATATATTGACAACCAACACAATTGCCACATTAATAATGCCCCTTAACTGGTTCTAAACCCCAAAAGGAAGGCAATGTCAAGAAATCTTTTTGAATTCTCGTATGAGCATGAACCAAATGGTCCCTAAGGTTTTTACCATTTTGTTTAAGAAAAGGGGGTATCGTAAAAAAGGTCCATAGTTCTAAGAATGGACCAGTGTTTTTTAATGATTTTTGCAATTTTGTTAGTTTGTGAACCAGAAAGCAGAGCACCAGAAAACAAAGCAGTGTGAAAACGCCAGCCAACAAATTTCATAAGTGTGAAAGGGGAAGGGGAAAAAATCACCTTCAGGTAAAACCTTCTCACCTATTATTATTTTTATGCCGCCAACGTTGTAGATCGATCACAACACAAACACAAGCCAGCATAAAAAATGTAAACAGTATAAACACCCACTCTCACTCTCTGCCACCACTAGACATGATGAGTCACATGAACCATCTCAGTTCTCAAAATTGAAACAAGCAGTGCGTAATTTGTAAATAAAAACATGCCGGTGCCCAAAGCCCGCCTCTTAAATACGCGGCTGCTGCAATTAAGTGTGCAAGAACTGAATACTGAGGCAGCGTAATTCTGAAACCATCTCTGGTCTCTTTAATCCATTTACAACCCCTCCCTCCCCCTTCAGCTCACTCCTGCAGCTTTCTGTTTTCTCCCATTGTCCTTTTTCATTTTTCTCTTCCTCCGTCTTTCCCACATATGTCTTTTGCTCACAATAAATGCTTGAGGCAGAAAATCAAGCACTAGTCCTCAAAAATAAGTGCTGATGCTCTGCAAAGGAAACAACAAGCACAAATTAGGCACTGGAAACAAATATCCCTCATATCAATCATTGAGCATTACTTACCTGTTCCAGTCAAGGACAGTGGCACATTGCTGATCCTCTTCATTTCAAAAAAAGAAACACACATTGGCCAGTAAGTTGTAAATCAAATATCTGTGGCAGTCCTGCTAGGGAACAAAAGAAAGAATATGCGCGGAATGGAGGCAGGCATTGTCTCTCAAATCTCCCTGAATTTATTTTGGTGAGTTTGGGGGCTTCTTCAATGCACACTGGTCCAACTACAACTCAGCCATACATGTGCCTAAAAATGCTGAGGTTCATTAGTCATTTAGACAGAAACAAACAATATACAATAATAAGGTTTCCACAGACAGCTACCTTTTTTTTCTCAAAGCTGTTCATAGTAGAAAGTACAAAGCTCTATGGTGCCCCAGGTCTCATCAGAGAAGTGGAATTTGTACTCAAACTCAGATGGTACACCCTGAAGTTGGTCAGCTATCACACTACCATGACCTGAGTCTGACCAATCATCACCCTCGTCCACCTTCTGCTGTATTTCAGGTATGCTGTAATTTGGTGGTATAAAGTGCTGATTCATTTTGATCATGGTCAATCTCTTGACATTTTAGGGCTAGAGACTGGTGCTTCTCACTGTCACAACTACACCAACTGCACTGAACACATGCTCAGCAGACACCTGGTTACAGGGCAAGCTAGATACTTTATTGCCAGCCTGCTGAGCACTGTCCATTTGCGCCTCTTCCCATACCAATACTCCAATGGGATTTGATCCAGATTGACCTCCGTTGGGTCATGCAGGTAGGCCTGGACTATCTGTTAAATATATATGTATAATCATAAGAGGAACAGGGAGATTAAATGGTCCAGTGTGCAGCCTCATAGTAGTAATACAAATCAAAAAAGTACACTGTTCCACAAGAAAAATCAGACATCCACTATAAATAGAAGCAAGAGCCATCACACATCCATTGAATGTCATACTTTATCATAGGGCTTGCTCCTCGTCAGACTGGCGCTGCAATATCTGATGGGCCCTGCAAGGGAGCTTTTTGCTGGAGATCTTAATTGGTAATCCGTGCTGTGGTTGGAGCAAGTAGTGATACATTTAAACCTATGGGCAAAAAGAGAGCTGGAGAGAGGAAAAAGTTCAAATTGGCTCGAGAACCTCCAAAATCTATATTTTATTGATCAAAAAAGGGTCCCGGTCAAGATTAAAAACACTTGGGAGTGGAATGGAGATAATGTTCCACAGTTCTACCAAAACACAGAGAGGTGGATGAAAGATCTACCTTCAACCACTAGGGAAGGTCAACATGTTTCACGCCTACAAAGTCCTTATGGATCAAATGGTGCTTCATGAGGACCACATGCAGTCAACTTCTCCTAAACTACAATGAAAACCACAGTGTGTCAAGGGGTGTGTGTAAGGAATCTGGCATTAACTTACTCGAAAAGCTACACATCTAATAGTCTAGATAGAAGAAGACCTGTGGAAACAAGGCAAAATGTATATACCAATAGATCTAGAATCAAAAACAAACACAAATATAAATTAAATGTACGAAAAGTGACGTGGCACTCGGTGATGACATGCTGCCATGCTAGGTGGAAAAGAAAACTCAAGATAATCACTGCTTAGCATCCTCTCTTAGGAGTGGGGCTCCATGGGAACATGCGTACCATAGGGCTATTGTTGCTTCTGCATAGATACAGGAAGTGTGTTAGTGGTAGTGCTGGTAAGATACAAACTAAGGGTGTGTCTCCAGAGGTAATTGAGATGATAATAGTCTAATATCAGTATCAATGCTCTAATTAGAATTCGAACTTCACCTTGTAAAAATCGACCGGCAGTATATATGTAATAGGCAGGCACAATGTCTTTACTCTACCCAACCTCTGTGTCAATATCACATTTCAGCGGAAGTAAAGAGTAGACCAAAAAATGCAAAGGGTAAAGAAGCAAAACACAGAACATAGTACCAAAAGTAGTCATTTTCTCTTTGTTGGATATTTGTCAATGAAAAATGCGGGGTGATTAAAATCATGTCTAAATCATTCTAGAATATGCATAACTATAATCATCTAAGTTCATGGATAGTCAGTTGTGTGTGAAAAACATCATGTTAACAAAAATGCAGTATGAGAAGAGAAATCTACTGCCCATTCTATCATGAGCAACCAACTGGCAAGAGAGTCAATTACAGCTAATATGCGGTAGTTCAAAGGAAAACAGAGAAAAGTTACTCACTAATCTGCTTGACTGTCCGTGCCCGAAGACCTACCCTGAGGCCGCATTCCCAGAAAGCAGGATATGAACGTGGCCTGAGGGTCAAACAGAGAGGTCACAGTTCATTGATCCAATCAGCGATGGGTCTCTCTTACAGGGAGACGCCTTCCTCATAATACAGGAAATAGAGAAAGGACCACAACCCGGACTTGGGCAGCAAAAGGTAAAAAACAATACAAACGACAGACTATGTTTAGCAAATGACAGCGTGTCAAAAACATAATAAACAAAAACCTCACCCGGTTCTCGGAGCTAAAAAATGAAACTGACAAAAACGCAAACTATCATCTCAGCATTGCAGACGAAGGGGGTCATTACGACCCTGGCGGAACAAGTCCGCCAGGGCCGTGGGACGCGGTGGCACCGCCGACAGGCCGGCGGTGCCCCGCGGGGCATTCTGACCGCGGCGGCTCAGCCGCGGTCAGAGAAGGGAAACCGGCGGTCTCCCGCCGGTTTCCCGCTGCCCCAAAGGAATCCTCCAAGCCGGCGCAGCATGCTGCGCCGGCATGGGGATTCCGACTCCCCCTCCCGCCATCCAGTTCCTGGCGGTTCTCCCGCCGGGAACCGGATGGCGGGAGGGGGAGTCGCGGGGCCCCTGGGGGCCCCTGCCGTGCCCATGCCTATGGCATGGGCACGGCAGGGGCCCCCGTAAGAGGGCCCCTAAAAGTATTTCAGTGTCTGCAAAGCAGACACTGAAATACGCGACGGGTGCAACTGCACCCGTCGCACCTTCCCACTCCGCCGGCTCTATTACGAGCCGGCGTCATCGTGGGAAGGGAGTTTTCCCCTGGGCTGGCGGGCGGTCTTGTGAAGACCGCCCGCCAGCCCAGGGGAAAACTCGGAATACCCTCCGCGGTCTTACGACCGCGGAGCGGTATTTCGGAGGGGGGAAGCCTGGCGGGCGGCCTCCGCCGCCCGCCAGGCTCGGAATGAGGGCCGAAGTGTCTATATAGATCACAAGTTGTTCAATATGAAAAACAGACCAATTAAAAAGGCATATTAAACGATGTACTACTGGAGAGTAAAAATAATAATAGCCCTGTATCTAATCAGCCACAGAGTGGACAGCTTTAGTGTAATGTGGGGTAAAGTGCGTAAAGATATTAAGGTGACGTCAAATACATCATAGTGAGATGGTAAGAATTATAACATTGAATAAAAAAGATACACAATGATAGTCACATATTATATCAGAATAAACTGCCAGGGACTCAGTGAAAAATGAACAAGGGACCCATCAGGTGCTAAAAGGGAAACTCATACATGGGATATCATTGTTCAATCTGTGGATGTGGGGCCCCAGCCTGAACACTCAATATTGCTCTCTTTCCAGTAGAGATTTTGATCCATTCAATGTTTGTTTGGGAATATCAAGAACTACCCACCACATATCATTAGGGGTGTGGTTTTTGTCAAGATAGTAGACACTAAGGCCTCATTATGACATTGGTGGTAAATGCCGCTTACCGCCACAGTGACAGCCGCCAACATACCGCCGTGGTGGCGAATATCCATTCGCCATAATATGACACACACACCAATCCGACAGAATACTGCCACAATCACAAATCCACCAGCCCAAAGGTCAGTGCAAAGTATTGGTACCAACACCCATACCGTTATGCCAACAAAACAACGCCCACTACATCATGACCCTCGAATCACCAAAGCGGACATTCAACGGCAGTAAACCATTGGCGGTACACACTGGTGCGCTCAGAATGGACACCCAAATACTAAACTGCACAACATTGGCCACTACCAAAAACACACACCTGACACTCATACACACACCACACCCACCCACCCACATCACTATAAAACACACACCCACATCAGCCACAACCCTTTATGAATACAAGTTATTGCCACCAGACTGACACCAAGACCACTGCGACAACTAGACACACACACCACATACACCCATACATCCCTCACACACCTCACTACGCAAACCCAACCACAGTACCCAGCACCCACACACTTACACACACCACACAACACCCATGTTCCCGCAAAAGCATCCCATTTTCACAGATGAGGAGTTGAGGGTCATGGTGGAGGAAATGGTCAGGGTAGAGCCACAGCTGTTTGGAGCATAGGTACAGCAAATATCCATTGCCAGGAGGATGGAGCTATGGTGGAGAATCGTGGACAGGGTGAACACCGTGGGACAGCGTCCAAGAACAAGGGATGACATCAGGAAGAGGTGGAACGACCTACGGGGGAAGGTACGTTCCATAGCAGCAAGGCACCAGCTCGCCATCCAGAGGACTGGCGGTGGACCCCCATCTCCTCCCCCACAGCTCACAGCATGGGAGGAGCAAGTCTTGGCAATACTGTATCCTGAGGGACTCTATGGAGTTGCCAGAGAACTGGACTCTGGTGAGTCAACATTTATTACTTATCAACCCCCATACCTGCATGCCATCTCACACCCTTACCCTGAATCCCATCATTCCAATCCATCCCACATACTGAACCTAAATATTTAACTAACTGTAATGCCAAACCCTGTATGCAATACCAATGCATGGACAGCCCTCCCAGCCCTTCATGGACACCTATCACAAGAGCATGCACAGCATAAGGGAACTAACAATCCCACAATACATCAACATACACAAACAAAGGTGGCAGGGCAACAGCAATGATGGAGGGGAAGCTAGGGATGTACAATATGTCACAGGCATGAAGCACAATACATCACTTACAACCCCGCAGGTGCCCCAGCCAATGTCAGTGAAGAGGAGGTGCCATGACAAACCAGTCCCCCAACAGAAGATGCCCCCATGATGACAGTAACTCTGGACTTCAGGATCTGGATCAACAACCTGGCCCATCAGGGGTCACTGGACAGTCGGTCACCCCAGCCCACTCACAGTCCACCACAGAGCCTTCCCCATCAGCATAGAACACCACAGCACCCACCCAGCGTCCCCACACCTCTGTCCCCAGGACACGTCAATCAACAGTGTGCCCACCTGTACAGGGACCCCAGTCCACACCTCACACCCATAACACTCAGGGACCTGGGGTCAATGGCAGTGGGCACACCGTTCAGGGGACAGAGGCACAGGTGAACAGGAGCACTGGGAGGACCACTGTGTGCCAGGGGGAGGACAGGCCCAGGGAACCAACTCTACGGGAGGCACTCACCAAGTTCCTCGGTGCCTACCAACAATCCCAGGACACGATGGGCCAGATCCTTGACAACATGCAGGAGAACAAGTGGCTGCGGGAGGAACACCATCTGGAGATCAGGGAGGACTTGCAGGCTCTCAACCTCACCATGATCTCCATATCAGGGGTGCTGGCAGACAAAGCCAACATCATGAGGGAATCCACAGCACACCAGCGGGCCCCTGCCACTAGCCAGTCTATTGACCAGCCCACCACCTCCGCTGCAGCTAGTGGGAAGGAGGCCCAGCCACAGGACCCACAGGCCACCAGCACCCCTGCCACTGCAGAAGGTGAACCACCCCGCAAACTCTCCCTGCTACCCAGACAGAAGCCAGAGACACGTGCCAAGACCAAGACCACCACCAGGAAATTAGACTCTCCTGATTGTCCCCCTTGTGTCCCACCCTGTCACTTTGTCCACTTTGAACTGCCTTTGCTACCCTTCCTATGGCCCCTTGGACACTGTACCTGTGCTACAAACAGACTGGAACAATACCCTGGACTTTCCTCTACCATCACCACATCCCATTGCACTTTACCGTCAATTTTATAGCACTACAATAAACACCCTTGAACACAACTTGAATGATAGCATTTTATGTGTTGAGAATGGGCATTCAGGGGAACAGTCACATCTGGTGCAAATGATATGAACACTGTGTCAGGAGCCACGATAGGTTTGGGTAGCCAAAGTCACCTGCAAGTATTGAGGTACAAACATTAGCCTAACATAATGCTATGGGGATAACACCTGAAGGCATACATTGATATACAGTAGTCGGGACTCTGGCTCACCTATTAGCCACACCCTGTGCCTCTGTAGTTGGACCATCACATTTGGGATGCTGCTATTCCTCAGGGCAAAGGCGTCATGCACCAACCCAGGATATGTCGCAGTGACGTGGGATATGTACTGGTCCGCCAGGCACACCATTTGCACATTCATTGAGTGGAAACTCTTCTGATTCCTGAACACCTGTTCATTCTGGCGGGGGGCGAACGCAATATGTGTACAGTCAATCACCCCAATACTATTGGGGATATGCCCCATTGCATATAATCCTACCTTAACAGTGGCCACATCTTCCACCTGGGGGAAAACAATGTAGCTGCACATGTGCTTCACCAGGACAGACAAAACCCTTGCCAGCACAATTGAGAACATTGCTTTGACATTGCTGCTGCCAAGCCCCCTGTCACTTGGAAAGAATCAGTTGCCAGGAAATGGTGCATTGATACCACTTGCACAAGAAGGGGGATCTGAGTGGGATGATGGATGGCTGATATGAGGTTAGGCTCCAATTGGGCACACAGCTCTGTGATTGTGGCCCTGTCCAGTCTATAGGTGAGAATTATGCGCCTGTGCTCCAGCATAGCCAAGTCCACAAGGGGTCTGTACATGGGGGTTTGTCTCTTCCTCTGATTCATTCACAGTGGTAGGTATCTAGAGGACACAAGAGTGAGTGGGCTGTCACAATTTGAACAATCGAACCACCACCTCAGTGTACATACAGCATCAATGTGATGGGACAGTGGGAATGGTAATGTATGTGCAATTTTAGGCAATGACTCAGTTATGGTTTATATGATCGTTGTCCACAGCCTTGAAATGGCAACCGCCTGCCCCGTATCTTGGGACAGGTAGAAGTGAGGTAACTCAGCCGACATTGGGCGTTGTGGTGGAAGGCGGTCTTGCACCACTGTGCAATTCCTCATTGGCTAATATGGGTCTCTATGGAGTATAGTGGCCAATGGGGATCAGTGCCGACGGTGACGGTGTACACCACCACGGACGTGACTGACATTTTCTATCCAAATACTCACTTAGGGCCATATTTATACTTTTTGACGCACAACTGCGCCAACACAGTTGTGCGTCAAAAATGTTAACGCCGGCTAACGCCATTCCAAAGCGCCATGCGGGCGCCTTATTTATGGAATGACGTTAGCCGGCGGAGCTGCTGGTGTGCATCAAAAAAAATGACCCACACCAGGCAGCGCCGGCGTAGGGGAAAATGGAGCTTGGGCGTCAAAAAATGGGGCAAGTCGGTCTGAGGCAAAAAATCTGCCTCAACCCGAGTTGCGCCATTTTTTTTGACTCCCACCCTCCATTGACATGACTCCTGTCTTAGCAAAGACAGGAGTCATGCCCCCTTGCCCAATGGCATGGTCATTGGGCATAGTGGCATGTAGGGGGGCACAAATCAGGCCCCCCTATGCCACAATAAAAATTTTACAAAATTACTTACCTGAACTTACCTTAAGTTCACTGGGATGGGTCCCTCCATCGTTGGGCGTCCTCCTGGGGTGGGCAAGGGTGGCAGGGGGTGTCCCTAGGGGCATGGGAGGGCACCTCTGGGCTCCTTCCGAGCCCACAGGTCCCTTAACGCCTGCCCTGACCAGGCGTTAAAAAATGACGCAAAAGCGGCTGGACGTCATTTTTTTTGACCCGCCCACTCCTGTGCGCCATTTTTGCACGGGAGTTTAAATAAGGCGCACATGCCTTGGAGTCATTTTTTAGGCGGGAACGCCTACCTTGCATATCATTAACGCAAGGTAGGTGTCCACGCTAAAAAATGACGCAAACTCCAAGATCTTTGGGGCTAGACGGGTCTAACGCCAAAGTATAAATATGGAGTTAGCTTTGCGTCGGATTTGCGTAAAAAAAAACTACGCAATTCCGGCGCAAACAGAGTATAAATATGCCCCTTAGTTCCTGACCTTCCACAAGACACCGACACTGCGCATACTGCTGTGACCTGTGTCTGGAACCTACCATGGCCTGTGTGACCGGGGAAGGGCCTCTGCCTTCACTTCGGAGGAGTTGGAGCGACTGGTGGATGGTGTCCTACCCCAGTACGGACTTCTGTATAGGCCTCCAGACCAACAGATGAGTACACCTTGGGCACGGTGCATGTGGGAAGGATGCATGGAGATGAGTTTGCAAGCATTGTGTCATCAGTGGGGAATGTCTGGTGGTAGTGTACATGGTGGTCGCCGGACAATGTGTGTGCCAACGGTAATGGAAACGGGATTGGTGGGCCATATGTGTGACAGGCTGGATTGTATGTGTAATGGTGTCCTACTGTCTGCATTCCCTCTGCAGGTCAGCGCCCATCAAGAGAAGGGAGTGTGGTGTGCCATCACCAAGGACGTGCGGACTCTGGGTGTCTGCAGCAGGTGAAGCACCCACTGCAGGAAACAGTGGGAAGACCTGAGACTCTGGGCACGGAAGACCATGGAGGCCTAGCTGGGGATGGCCTCCCAACGAGGAAGGGGTGCCCGTCGGAACCTGACTCCCCTGATGGCCTGCATACTGGTGGTGGCCTAAGTAGAGCTGGATGGGCGCTTGAGGGCATCACAGCAGCCACAAAAGGGTGAGTACAGTGGGCATTACTACAATAATTGGTAGGTGGCATGGGATCGGGGTGCTGGTTGTGAGTTGGTGGGTGCTCCTTAATGCCAGGCAAGAAATTGCAGCGTGATCCAGCTCAAGGGTATTGGATGTATGGCAAATACAGGTAACCTAGCTTGTTTGCATTCCATGTCAGTCAGGGCTTTGTGGGTCCCAGGAGGTGAGCAATTTGTAGTGTTTGGCCCTCATCTTGCTGTGGCATGTAGCCAAATCAATGGCAGTGCAATGCATAGTGTTCAATCCTGATCCCTGTGTGTGACGGTGCTATGTATGCCAACTGTGGTGTTAGTGCAGTATTTGACCCAGTGTTCCCTTTCTCTCTCTCCCCCCCTTTTTTCTTCTGTCATCCGGTCCGTGTGTGCATAAGCATCATCTGGTGGAGAACAGAGGGAGCTGCATCCCACAGGACCCAGGTGTTAACGTCCACCAATGTGACTGAGGGCAAGGGGAGCACCATGGCAGGGATAGGAGGTGACAACATTAACTCAGATACCTCCTCCGATGGAAGCTCCCTGGTGGTGGTGCACCTCTGTGACACCCCAGCAGCAGGTACAGCCGCCACCCCCCTTACCAGCACCACCCTCCCAGTAGCTCCTCAGCAAGTTGCCCATCCCTGCTCACCCAGGAGGGTGGGCATCTCCTTTGCCCCAGGCACCTCAGGCCCTGCCCCAGTGAGCCCTTCTGCCCTGAGTGAGGAGGCTATTGACCTCCTGAGATCCATCTCTGTAGGGCAGTCAACCATTGTGACTGCCATCTAGGGACTGGCATCCCAGATGCAGCAATGCAATGCATTCCTGGAGGGCAACCGTGGTGGATTGGCAGCCACTCCTAGTAAGTGCACATATCTACCTCAGAAAGGGAGGACTAGGGTGTTGAAAGCCAAGGAACAGAGGACAGGGTCAGTGGAGGCACCTCCTAGATCTGGAGGCAAGGACACAAGTCAAATGTCAAAGGCCAAGGGGGCCCATCACAACAGGGAACACATGGATCCCCCTCCACCACCAAGGAAAGCCAAGGTTCCCCCTCCACCACCAAGGAAAGCTAAGAATCCCTCTCCACCACCAAAGAAAGGCAAGGAGCCCCCTCCACCAGAAGTGGACAAGGAACCCTCTCCACCAGCAGAGGCACTCAAGGAGCCCCCTCCACCAGCAGTGGGCAAAAAGTCCTCTCCACCAGCAAAGGCAAAGGCACCCAATGAGTCCCCCTCCACCAGCAGAGGGCAAGGAGCCCTCTCTGCCAGCAGAGGAACTCAAGGAGCCACTTCGACCAGCTGAGGGCATGTAGCCCAATCTCCAGAGACTGCTGGGCAAGGAGCCCCCTACATAACCAGTGGGCAAGTTACCCACTCCAGAGACTGTGGCCTTTCACTCCCCTCGAAAGACTGTTGGGCAAGGAGCCCCCTCCAGAACCAATGGGCATGTTACCCACTCCAGAGACTGTGGCCTTTCACTCCCTTCCAAAGACTGTTGGGCAAGGAGCCCCCTCCAGAACCAGTGGGCATGTTACCCATTCCAAAGACTGTGGCCTTTCACTCCCCTCCAAAGAATGTTGGGCAAGGAGCCCCCTCCAGAACCAGTGGGCATGTTACCCACTTCAGCTGAGGTGCAGCCCCACCCCAGTTCCCCCTGAGGTAACTGCCCATTTCCAACATGATGCCCCTGAACAGTGGAGTCCGGATTATGTGAGGAGTCTAGTTGGGCCTTGGGCTGTGCCCTGTGGCCATGTGGCCCTTTGGTACTTTGGACTGGCCATTGGCCCTATCTGGACATTGACGCCTGCATTTACATTTCATGTTACATTATGGTGGCTGTTGGCAGGAAATTACAGTGTTCGTACATCAGAATTGTTGTCCTTGCATTATTTTCACGTGGGTCCTGTGTCATTGGTTTTACTCTGCAGCTGGTTCTGTGTATGGTGTGTGTGTGAATGGTGTGTGTTGTGCGCATGTGTCACTCTCCTTTTCCTCCTTCACTCCCTTGTGTGCTAGGCAGCTGAACTTCTTGTATCTCTATAGATGTAATGATAGTCCTATGGTACGCATGTTGCCATGGAGCCCCGTCCCTGATAGAGGATGGTAAGCAGTGATTATCTTGAGTATTTCTTTCCACCTAGCATGGCAGCATGTCATAACCGAGTGCCATGTCACCTTTTGTACATTTAGGGGGTCATTCCGACCGCCAGGGCTGGGGACGGAGGAAGCACCGCCAACAGGCTGGCGGTGCTTCAGGGGCAATTCTGACCGCGGCGGTAAAGCCGCGGTCAGAAAAGGGAAACCGGCGGTTTCCCGACGGTTTTCCCCTGCCCCAGGGAATCCTCCATGGCGGCGCTGCAAGCAGCGCCGCCATGGGGATTCCGACCCCCTTCCCGCCAGCCTGTTCCTGGCGGTTTACACCGCCAGGAAGAGGCTGGCGGGAACGGGTGTCGTGGGGCCCCTGGGGCCCCTGCAGTGCCCATGCCACTGGCATGGGCACTGCAGGGGCCCCCTAACAGGGCCCCATTAAGATTTTCAGTGTCTGCAAAGCAGACACTGAAAATCGCGACGGGTGACACTGAACCCGTCGCACACCAGCAACTCCGCCGGCTCCATTCGGAGCCGGCTTCATCGTTGCTGGGGCTTTCACGCTGGGCCGGCGGGCGGCCTTTTGGCGGCCGCCCGCCCGCCCAGCGGGAAAGTCAGAATGACCGCTGCGGTCATTTGACCGCGGTCATTTGACCGCGGTACGGTCTTCTGGCGGGGGAACTTTGGCGGGCGGCCTCCGCCGCCCGCCGAAGTTGGAATGACCCCCTTAATGTATATTTTATTTATGTTTGTTTTTGAGTCTGGATCTGTTGGACTATACATTTTGGTTTGTTTTCACAGGTTCTCTTCTATCTAGACTATTAGATGTGTAGCTTTTCGAGTAAGTTAACTCAATATTCATTACACACACCCCTTGACACAATGTGGTTTTCATTGTAGCTTAGGAGAAGTTCATTGCATGTGGTCCTGATGAAGCACCATTTGATCCGTAGGGACTTTTTAGGCGTGAAACATGTTGACCTTCCCTAGTGGTTGAAGGTAGTTCCTTCATCCACCTCTCTATGTTTTGGTAGAATGATGGAATATTATCTCCATTCCACTCCCTAGTGTTTTTAATCTTGACCGGGACCCTTTTTTGATCAATAAAATATAGATTTTGGACGTTCTCAAGACAATTTTAACTTTTTCCTCTCTCCAGCTTTCTTTTTGCCAGTAGGTTTAAATTCATCCCTAATTGCTCCAACCACTGCACAGATTACCAATTAAGATCTCTGGAAAAGAGTCCCCTTGCGTGGCCCGTCAGACATTACAGCGCCAGTCTGACAAGGAGCAAGCCCTATGATTAAGCATGACATCCAATGAATGTGTGAGGGCTCTTGCTTCTATTTATAGAAGTGCCTAGTGGATTTCTGACCATCCGTTCAATAGTTATTGGTGCTCCCCCTTGCTCAAGCTCTTTTGCCTTTGTCTCTGCAGTGGACCAATCGAATACAGATTTTGGGGCTGCTGCTCCTGTTGTTGTTGCTGCTCTTGATTTTGGCTGCTGCGAGCCAACAACAATGTCCGCAGGATCTATGGAAGTTGGAGGCTGCACTCCAGAACTTCTGCCACTGAGTGAGCCTCTAATTTACAGCATTTCTTTTTCTAGGTTTCTGGCTTACTCAGCAATTCATGTTTTGTAGGTTGAAACATCCTCATCTGAAAAAGGAATGAAAGTGGGCAGTAATTGTTTGTACAGTGGGCCAAGAAATGTGGCACAGATGTAATGTTTGGATGACGCAATGTCTCTCTGAAGCCTTGTATTAATGGATAAGCAAAGGATTAGGGTCTCCCTCAATTCCTGTGCATCTGTTTTTTCATCCACACCTGCGTACGTTTCAGACACCAACTTAAGCTGTTTCTACAGCCTATACACCAATGGGATAGCTTGACCCATGGTACAGTCCTCCTTACTTGCTTCCCGTGTGAAAATTTCAAAGGGAAGCAGCATCTTTATCCGCCATTTGATGAGGTCCCATTGGTTCATCTCAATGATCATGCCTTTCACAGTTTCATCGCCTCTTTGCAAGACATATTCTTTGATCTGTCTATACTGCTCAAACAGGCGTTGTAGCATGCAATAAGTAGAATCACAACGTGTTGGCACCTCTTGTCTGAGGGCTTTAACTGGCATTCTATTATCACACTGGATAATCCTCAACAGCTTGTGGGCTTGAAAGGAATGGCTAAAATGAGTGCAGATTCTTCTGCATGTGACAGTAAGTTACTGAGTCGAGGCCTTTTTTTGAGGAAGTCCTTCACAATGATGTTTATGCAATGCGCCAAACACAGGACCTGGAATTAGCCACCATCTGACATGGCCTTAACTATATTGCTGTCACTGTCTGTGGCAACAAGTACAACACTAAGCCCTCTGGGGCACAGCCATTCAAAGACCTCATGGTTAAAGTCATCTAAGATGTTTGCAGCTGTATGGGATTTTCCATAGCAAACATACCTACTGTTACATGCTTCCGATCACCATTAAAAATGTCAGCCTTGTCATCACCTGCAGATATAATTTCTCTAACCCAGCACAAAAGAGATCCAGTGTGCAGTGATGCACATGTAATCAGTGGCTTGCCAACTGGTCCACATGTCTGTCGTCAGGTGGGTTGTCTGGACAGCACTCTGCTGCAAAGGTTGTCTAACTAATTCCAGCACACCGTGATGTAGCTCTGGAACAGCAACTCTGGTGAAATAGGTCCAGCTGGGAACCTTCCATTTCGGGCACATAGCTGCCACAACTTCTAGAAACCCCACTCCTTCCACAAAAGAAAAAGGGAGGAGTTCCAACATTATCATTTTAGTCAGTATCCCATTGTACAAACGTGCCGTTGGGTGATTTTTCCATACTGCACCTCATGACTAAACATGATGGTAATAGTAGCCTGAATTTTTGTTTTGCTGGTGCCACTGATGCAGGCGACTTAGAAGGGAGTGTTCGGCTCAATGTGCGTTTCAGTGGGGCAGCCACTGCAGGTTCTTGCCTTGGTGTTTCAACCTGTGTCTGAGTCTTCCTGTGCCGTTGCGATGTTGCTGATGTGGGCAACAACACTACTGCACTGCTGGAGACAGGGTTGATTTCCGTAACAAAAATGTCACCCTCTTCTCCACCTTCCACCATGATCAAATCCGATTTCCTGCATTCAACACCTTCACTAACACAACTTACAGGCTTTTCCTTTTGACCGCTAAGGTGCGCATCCCAGCTGAATGCGTGGTGTTTTCTCAAATGGGTTGTTTAGCCTCCAGGTTCCATAGTTTGTACCAAGTTTACCCCGACTAACACTTCCTCGGCAAATGGAGCATCTGGCAATGTTTGCCTCCTTTTCACAAACAGTAAAGAAGTCCCAAACTAGGAAGGTCATCTTTCTAACACTGGTGCCACTGCCAATGTCTGAAGAAGTGGCAGTAGGTCGATGTTATTTAGATGACGCCTGTCAGGAGTTCAAGGACCTCCTCCACCGATGGGCTTCTGCCTGCGCGTCATCCCTGATGTCTAGTGGGAGAGCTCTGCTTTCCTACTAGGCTACCTCTCTCCTCCTTTTTCTCTGCTTCTTTCTAGGTGTGCTCTCTCAACCATGTCAGCCCCCCTGTGCCCCTTTTTGCTGTTCGCTTTTCTCTGTGCCCTTTTGACTTTTGCTTTACTTTTGCTTTACTCTTGTCTTACCTTTGTTTTACTTTTGCTTTACTTTTTCTCTACTGCTTTACTTCTGAGCTTTTCCCTCCACTCTCTCTCTCGCTCTCCTGCCTCTCTCTCTTCCCTGCGGCTGCTGCCCCTGCGGCCCCGCCCCCCTCTGCTCTCTCGCGCTGCACTCATGCCACTGCTGCCCCCGCAACCTCACCCCCTTTTTTCATGCCGTTTTTGCCTCCACTCCTGCCTCCCGACTGTCCTCTCCTCTCCCTTCCCTACTTAATGGCAGCCGCTGCATGGTAGGTAGAGCAATACCACTGACCTGGTCAGTGAACTGCTCTGCCTTCCGTGGCTCCACCTGCTAAGCAGTGCCCTCGTTCCTTGTTCCTCTCTACTCCTGAACGAGGCCCTCCTCCACCTGCAGGCTTCTGCCTGCACGTCATCCCTGGTGCCTAGTGGGAGAGCTCTGCTTTCCTACAAGGCTGCCTCTCCACTGCTTTTTCTCTGCTTCTCACTCCATGTGCTCTCTCTTCTGTGCTGCCCCCTGTGCCCCTTTTTGCCATTCGCTCTCCTCTGTGCCCTTTTGACTTTTACTTTACTTTTGCTTTACTTTTGCCTTAGTTTTGCTTTGCTTTTGCTTTACTTTTGCTTTACTTCTGCGCTTTTCCCTCCGAACTCTCTCTCTCACTCTTGCTCTCCTGCCTCTCTCTCTCCCCCGCCGAAGCTGCCCCTGCAGCCCGCCCTCCTCTGCTCTCTCGTGGTGCACTCCTGCCGCTGCTGACCCTGCAGCCCGCCCCCTTTTTTTCACGCCGTTTTCTCCTCCACTCCTGCCTCCCAGCTGGCCTCTCCTCCCCCCTCCCTATTTAATGGTGGGCACACCGCTGGCACGCCAAAACCACGCCAAAGGCAAGTCCGTCTGTGCCCGTCCGTGCCTGGACCATGCCCAGCACCGGAACCCCTGGCTCTCACCCCCCCACGGCCACCACAGCCAACTTCATTACGACACCACCACTCTCTGCGCCCTCAACACCAGCCGCTCATCCGCCTGCAATCAAGTCACCCCGCAGATCATCCACGGACCCTTCTCCTACCGGAACTGCACCTTCACCAGCCTCCACGCCAACAACCCACCCACCAAATCAGGACGCGACCATCTCAGATGCATCCTACTCAATACCGGTTCTGTCCCCAAACACGCCGTGGAACTTTGGAATCTAGTCGACTCAGCTTCCCCAGATGTCGCCTTCCTGACTGAGACCTGGATGAACCCCTCCTCAGCGCCAGACATCACCACAGCCATCCTGGAGGGCTACAAGATCACCTGCAGGGGCCGCTCTAACAAGCCAGGAGGAGGCATCGCCATCGTCTACAAGAACACCCTCAGGATCACGGCCAGCACCGAAGACACCCTCAGCACCGCCAAACACCTGCACTTCCAGATCCACACCGATCCCAACACCACCCTCCGAGGGATCCTCTTCTACACACCCTCCAGCCTCTGACAGCAGTTCAGTGACTCCATCATCGACGTCATCAGCACCCACTCTCTCACATCCACAGACTACATACTCCTTGGAGACCTAAACTTCCATCTCGAGAACAGCAACGATGACAACTCCGCCACCCTGCTCGACAACCTCTCCAACCTCGGCCTCAAACAGCTCATCAGGACACCCACCCACTCCACAGGACACACAATAGACCTCATCTTCTCCGCAAGCAAACACGTCTCCTTCAGCCACCCCAGCCAAACTACACTGGACAGACCACCGCTGCATCCACTTCTCCTTCGAGAAACCCAGAACACACCATCACCCGCATCAGATTCCACACCGCAGATGAAACAAGGTCACTGAACACCAACTAATCACTACCCTCTCCCGGAACCCACCAATCGACACCACCGACACTGACACAGCTGCCCGCAACCTCAGGCAGAAATCCTTCCAACAGACGCAGCGACAGAAAGGCCTTCTGGTTCACCGCCGACCTCAAAGAATCTAAGCAAACATGCCGAAGCCTCGAAAAGAAGAGGCGCCAAGAGCAGACACTGGACGACCACAGAGCCTTCAAAAACACCATCCGCAGAAACCACCAACTCATCCAAACAGCCAAGAGAACCACCTTCAAAGACCGCCTCAACAACAAAGCACACAGCCACAAGGAGCTCTTCAACATCGTGAAGGAACTCTCCAACTCCAGCTCCAACGCCAATGACATCCCGCCATCACAAGGTTGAGAAGATGGAGTAATGTTTGGCTCCACTGGGGCTTAGCTAACATCCATGATGACTGGCTCATCGTCAGACTCATCATCCTCCTCTTCTTCATACATAACTCTACGGCTTTCAGGAACCTTCCTTTTCACTCCGTGCCTATCCTGGTGTGTTTCAGACTGAGGTGGCATCTAAGTGGAGTCTTGATCATCAGAAAGGGGGCTTGAGGAAAAAGATGGCAGAGATATGAAAAACAGTGGATCTTGTGAAAGAGGCGCTTCTTCGGCTTCCCCTACATGAAGCTCAACATCCTGATGTGCTCCTACTTTGGGAGGAACTGCTATTGCTTGCTGTTGTTGTTCACTGGCCTGAGTTACCAGCCACGATTGGGTACTACTTTGAGAAAGAGATAAGTCCAATCCAGCGTCACTGCTCACCAGCATTCCTGTGATTAGAGAGGCTGCCTCTGTGCCAAGCACAGGCCTATTTTGGAATGGGGGCGCTGATGCGGGAGTGGTGCTCCCAGCTTGCTCCCCGGAGGTTGGTGCAGCAGGCACACATCTTTGCCCAAAAAAGGTCTGGGGCGACATACTAGTGGTGGGAAGCTCCTTCTTATCACTGGCCGCTTTCTTGGTAGTAGCTTTCTTTACGGCCATCTTGAAGCTGTCAGTTGGCAGTAGCACTTACCTTTACAAGCTGAAGAGATGTCCATGTTGTTGTGAGTGTGGTCACGCATCACTTTGACCTTCTGTCTGGCAGTACTGTGGGTGATGTCTCTTTCTCTTTGTGCACCTAAAAGCAAACATGCAAGAAGGATCAGTGAAACATGGCATTGTTGTTGCTCTTGCATTAGCAGTGAAAACAAACAATATCATAGAATGGTTACTTAAATAAATGTATAAATAATTCTAAAATACTGTGTATCCATTTGTAAAAACAACACACCAACATTAACTTTCATTGTCATCTACAGTCATGAAGGATAAGAAAGAGCAACAGCTACAACATACAGAATGTAACTGTTATCCTTATCTGTCTGGTTCAAGTTGGCATGTGGCACTCAGTGAGGTGGTGGTGAAAAGTGGAATAATAATAATCCTTGAATAATCTTATGTAATGTAATGCAACTGTACGACTATACCGGACATGGGGCTAATGGGGAACATACAAAAAATATTTTTTTTTAAACTAAAAGTTTAAAAAAATGGAAATGTTTTTAAAAAATCTAAAATCAAGAAAACAGTTTACAAATATATTTTAATATTATTATTAATATTAGACTGATATTATAAATAAAGGAAGATTGTGAAAAAAAATAGTAGAAAAGGATGTACATTTTTTAAATAGATTGCCATTGCTGGTGTACTAGGGGAAGGGGACTAGCTTGAAAAACCACAGGGATTTGGGAGGCAAGGAGTGGTGGAGGTGAAAAATGCAAAAAACGTATTTAATAAAATATAACAAACTGCTCATACAGTACATTTAGTAATAAGCATTGACCTACTAGGCCTGAATAAACACACAAAATGACTGCCATTCACATGGTCAAACAACACCCAGCAAGTTGGCATGGCCACCACAACAAAGAAGAGCACATGCAGGCCTAAAGCACACAGGCTGCATACACAAGAAAGCCACCAGCCACATGGTCAACCAACAACCAGAAAGGAGGCATGGCCACAACAACAAAGAAGAACACATGCAGGCCTAAAGCACGCTGGCTGCCTACACAAAATGGCCAACAGCCACATGGTCAAAAAACAACCAGCAAGAAGTCATGGCCACCACAACAAAGAAGCTTTGACCCACTATTTATACTTAGTGCTATCCCGTGTATTGAGAAAAACATCTGTGCTATCTCCATCTGGCTCTGGAAATGTCCTTCCTTCCTCTGCCCAGGCTTCGAGTTGTCTATGGTGAGAAAAGACTGTGTCAGATTCCTTTCTAAGGGTGCTAGAAGCAACCCTTTGAAATTTAACTGGGCAGGGAATGTCTGCTCCACACCCATCCTGGCAGGATGGTCCCTCCTACCAACACCTAGCCCCCCTTTGTCTCATTGTCTAGAAGGAATACACAAAGGAAAACTGCCATCTATTCACAGTCAGGTGACTCAGGCCATAGCTTGCAGCACCAAAGGTTTAGAAAAAGAAAATGTCAACTTTCTAAAAATAGCATCTTCAGAATTGTGACTTGAAGTCTGACTTTACCATTAGAGAGGATTTTATAGTGCAATTCTTTTGATATCAAGCATGACATTTCTACCTATTCCCAATCAAAAGGTAAAAAAATATTAAATGTACTAAGGTAACCCAACATTATCCTATGGGAGAGGTAGGACTTACGTAAGTGAAAAATGAATTTGGGAGGAAATGTAATATTTAAAAATACATACATTGCCTTTTAAATGCAATGCACCCTCTTCTACTGGCTATTTAGGGCCTACCATAAGGGCGACTTATAGTTGTAAAATATTTATTTTGCCAGGTCGAACAGGAAGTTTAAAACTGCACACAGGCTGCAATGGCAGGCCTGAGATCTGTTTTAATGGGCTTCTTAAGTGGATGGCCAAATATGTCCTGCAGGTTCACTAGTAGCATGTCATTTATGAGCCCTGGGTACAATGTACAATTTTACTAGGGGCTTATGAGAAAATTAAATGTGTCAGTGGGGTGAAAGCCAGCGTTTCCATGTTTAAAGGAGAGAGTTAAAACACTTCAGCACTGGTTAGCAGTGCTAAGGTGCACAGAGTTCTAATGTCAATAAAAAACAATTGTCAGAGGCATGAAAGCAAAAGGTTTGGGAGAACACCACACCAACTGCTTTCAGGTCTAACAACTGTTTAGATGTTCCCATTGTTATTTTGATTATCTTCATTTACCATCATTTTTGCTTTGTGTTTAGTTTGTGAAACTCCTTGGGTTGGTGAATTTATTTTGGACATTGTTGCTGAACTTCGTGGTGCATGCCTTGACCTGGATACTACCCCTCTTCTACTTATTGTATTTCCCCAATTCTTCTATTCAAATGCTGTACCTACTTACTTAAATGGCTAGGCCTAGCCTGTATTATAAACTACATGGCCTCATATGTTCAACGCAATCTATGTCATTTTTTTCCCTTCACTTTCAATTATCCTTCTTTCCAGCTAGGCACCTTATGTGTCAAATACCATCCCTCCTATGGGGTGCTACACTTACAACCAGTAAAGTCGCTTTTCAATAAGCCCTGAGCAGGATAAGCCACATCCAGTGAAATCTGATGCTGACAAGCACAGACTGTTCGCTGAGTATTCGCTTACCTTAACTTTCCCCAATCTCAGCTTCTCAAGGTGGCATTGTGAAACAGGGATTTCAGTTGTATGCCCTTTGTTTAAGAGTAAGTTTGCAGACCAGCCTCATTCCGCTTCCTCCTCCTCCTTTAACGACTAACTTGTGTTTCTTCAGGCTCTGCCATGATTAATTTTTCAGCTGCTTGAAATTTCCTTGGAGCAGCTACTTTCTTTCAATCATGTCACAGCTATGTTGTTCAAGTCACCTCACTTTACCTGACACTGTTTCTATTGAACACTTTATCTACCACTGCTCCTACTTTTGAATGAAAGTATGTATAGTATTCTCAATGTTATTCACCATCTGTTAAAGCGTGTGAGGGGTGTATGTGGGATCGCCCACAAAGACCAGCAGAGGAATCCCCATGGTTTATATTTTGTCTATACAGTGGTAGGTTTATCTATGTGAATTTATTAAATTAATGTAGATGCTGTGGGGCAAAAGCAAGAGGTATTGCAGATCAACCCAGAAAAGATAGTAAAGCTCTGCCAGCATCAAAAGAGCCTCTGGGAAAAAGATGGGCACAGACAGAAGCCAGAAGCAGTGGACAAGAAGATACAGCAAAACGTATTCCTAAATGTCAATTTACAACCGCCTGCTTACAAAAACCTAGTAGTCAAGTAGAGCGCGATCACAAGTCACCACATTTCAGGTCACTGACAATGGGAAGGAACAATGATCCTCACAACTTTCTTATAAGAGAGCTCAAGTTTTGGGGAATCTAATATCCTTATATGAAGTTTCCTTAGCTTTGAACGTCTAGAACGACTCTAGATGAAATAAGCTGCCCTGATGGTTTTAATGTGCACCATTGTTCAAATGAGCGCCGTATTAAATACTTTATTGTAAGTCTGATAGTCTTTTTTTACCAGCTATGGTAAGTTTCCAAAGTACATTAGTAGCTGCACCAATCCAAGGTTTTGCTTTGCATTCTGTGACGTGTTCTTGTTCATATTTTACAAAACCAGAGCAACAAGTCCTATTATGCAAAATAAAACCCAGCACAGGTGTAGCTGGTCGGAAAACTAGGCACTTATGTATGCTCGTTACACATTTATAGTGCTCAATCCTATGATTCGGCAAAAAAACATCAGCGTCCCTATTTTTGTCCACGCTAAAAAATCTGTTAGATTCCAATAGCAATAGAATTTCTTGCCTCAAAACAGCATTGATCTCTTCAAAAATAAATAGGACAAAACATCAAACTCTGTAATGTGTAATATGCCACTAAATAGGAAATTACTGTTAATATGCACCACACTGGCATTTTATGCAATCATTCTAACCTCTGAAAAACACATTGCAGGAGCTATCAGAGAGCGATTGAGCCTTGTGTATTTCTCTCTATTTTTGTCAATTTCCTGAGAAGTCACAAGTTAACAAAGTCAGTCATTCTAAATGACTGGGGCTCACACCACTTCGAAGATTAACAGGCGACAGAAGTGGAAGGAAAGCCCAAAGCTCACAATTTAATTCCTCATTTGTTCTGTCCTGAGTTTCAGGTGTGCGGATCTGCTCCTCAGACAGCTGAGAGGCTCTGCATCAAATTTGATAATTCCGCGCTGTGCATGTGCAGGCACGCTTTCGGAGCAGGGCAGCGAATCGCTGTAAATGAATGCCTTGATCAATTGCACAGTTCACCCGCAAACCAATTTAGAGTCAGATTTGTACCCTGTCAAGTCCAGCAGTTGTTGCTTGAGCTGTGATATAATTAAGAAAGTTGCTAAGAGTTCAAGAAAAAAATATGGGATTGTCGAGTGACAGTTAATAAAAAGAAAAGGCATTAGATGAATTCTAACTATTTTGCTTCCATGAGGCCTTGCAGATATCACCATGTAAGACTTTTCAAGAATCATTCAGCCGCGCTCTCAATAGTCATCTTGAAGTATGAGATGAAAATGGTCCTTTTCCACGGTCATTCAGTGCCTCTGCACTCTGCGCTTATGGCTTGATCCAATTAATACAATTTAATACAGTCCACCGTAAGTGCAAATTTCGGGTCTTATTCACAAACGCAAACTTACATTTTTGTGTAAATTTACGTTTGTTTTGCATTTCACCAACCTGCATTTTAATAGTAAGTTTACAAGTGCGGAGACGGAATCAGGATGAGAACTCCACACCTGAAAAGAAACGACATGCCTATCTTTTTATGTGTGAGGGTTTCCGCCACAACTGGGTAACGTCCATACGCATAAACTTACTATTAAAATGTAGTTTTATGAATTCCAAAACAATCACAAACTTATTCTCAAGTATAAGTTTATTTTGTATCTTTTCAGGTGTGGAGTTCTCTGCACCGACTGCTGAGTTTCCGCACTAGCAAACTCACTACTGACAAGCATTTGCAATGCAATAGGTCTCACATTTACTTGAGTTTGAAGCCATTGGCATTGTAAATGCATAACTGAACTTTTTTGCCATATTAATTGTCAACCCTGCCTCATATTTTGGTCCTTTCTGCCACATGATTCCAGTGGCCCTGTATATAACTAAAGATAACAGGGTACTTAAGCGTAGAACTAATATAAAAACTTAACGTGTAAAAAACAAACAAAAAACACAAACACTGAAATTCACATTCATTTCGAGTTACTGAGCAACTTTCTCTAACTTGCACCATGAGCATGCACCGTCCCAGAGTCCAGTCACCAAGAGTTCTGCTATACTCCTGTTTTAACCCCTTCAAGCACCTCTTTAACCCCTTCGCTGCCAGGCCTTTTCCCCCTCAGGTGCCAGGCCTTTTTTGGGCTATTTGGAGCAGTTCATGCTTAGGCCATCATAAAGTTTTGTCCACATAAGCTACCCAGGCCAGATTTGTGTCCTTTCTTTCCAACATCATAGGGATTCTAGAGGTACACAGAGTTTGTGGGTTCCCCTGGAAGAGACCAAGAAATTAGCCAAAATACAGCAAACATTTCGTTTTTTTTTTTAAATGGTAAAAATAGGGCTGCAGAATAAGGCTTGTGTTTTTTTTTCCCTGGAAATAGCATCAACAAAGCATTTGTGGTGCTAAAATCACCATCTTCCAAGCTTTCAGGAACAGGCAGACTTCAATCAGAAAACCACATTATTCAATGCAATTTTGGCATTTTACTGGGACATACCCCATTTTTACTATTTTTTGTGCTTTTAGCCTTCTTCTAGTTAGTGACAGAAATGGGTGTGAAACCAATGCTGTATCCCGGAAAGCTAAACCTTTCTGAGAAGGAGATACAATTTTGAATTCACCAAGGGGTCATTTGTGTAGATCCTACAAGGTTTTCTTACAGAAAATAACAGCTGAAATAAAAGAATATTGAAATTGAGGTAAAAAAAAGCTATTTTTCTCCACATTTTACTCTGTAACTTTGCCTGCGATGTCAGATTTTCAAAAGTAATATACCGTTAGGTCTGCTGGACTCTTCTGGTTGCGGGGATATATTGGGCTTGTGGGTTCATCAAGACCCCCAAGTTCCCACAGCCAATAAAGGAGCCGCACTTTGCAATGGGTTTTCCTTGCATACTTGTTATACAGCAATTCATTTGGTGAAATATAAAGAGTGAAAAATAGGTATCAATGAAACCTATGTATTTCCAAAATGGGCACAAGAGAAGGTGTTGATAAGCAGTGATTAATTGCACATGTCTGAATGCCGGGGTGTCCATACTAGTATGTGAATTACAGGGCATTTCTCAAATAGACGTCTTTTTTACACACTGTCTTTCATTTGGAAGGAAAACAGATAGAGAAAGACAAGGAAAAATAACACTTGTTCTACTATTCTGTGTTCCCCCAAGTCTCCTGATAAAAACTGTATCTCAGTTGTATGGGTAGGGCTAATGCCGCGACAGGAAGCACAACATGGCCACATCACATTTTGACATTGAAAACTGATGTGTTGATTGCAAAGTGTCTAGCTGTGGATTTTGGCCTCTAGCTCAGCCAGCACATAAGGAAACCTAGCAGACCTCTGCATTTTTCAAAACTAGACACCTAGGGGAATCCAAGATTGGGTGACTTGTGGGGCTCTCACCAGGTTCTGTTACCCAGAATCCTTTGCAAACCTCATAATTTGGCCAAAAAAACACTTTTTCCTCACATTTCGGTGACTGAAAGTTCTGGAACCTGAGAGGAGCTACAAATTTCATTTCACCCAGCATTCCCCCAAGTCTCCCGATAAAAATGGTACGTCGCTTGTGTGAGTAGGCCTAGCGCCCGCAAAGGGAAATGCCCCAAAACACAACGTGGACACATCACATTTTCCCAAAGAAAACAGAGCTGTTTTTTGCAAAGTGCCTAGCTGTGGATTTTGGCCTCTAGCTCAGCGGGCACCTAGGGAAACCTAACAAACCTGCACATTTTTGAAAACTAGACACCTTGGGGAATCCAAGATGGGGTGACTTGTGGGGCTCCCACCAGGTTCTGTTACCCAGAATCCTTTGCAAACCTCAAAATATGGCAAAGAAACACTTATTCCTCACTTTTCGGTGACAGAAAGTTCTGGAATCTGAGAGGAGCCACAAATTTCCTTCCTCCCAGTGTTCCCCCAAGTCTCCTGATAAAAATGGTACCTCACTTGTGTGGGTAGGCCTAGTGCCCGCGAAAGGAAATACCCCAAAAGACAATGTGGACACATCAAAATGATCAAATACAAAACAACCTGTTTTTGTGGGGGGGGTACCTGCGTTTTTGGTCCTGGGCTCAGCAGCCATAAAGGCAAACCTACTAAACCCAAACATTTCTGAAAGCTAGACACCCGAGGAAGTCCAGGGAGGTGTGACTTGCGTGGATCTTCCTGTATTTTCTTACTGAGAATCCTCAGCAAACCTCAAATTTAGCTAAAAAAATCAAATTTTTCCCACACTTCTGTGTGGGATCACCACAACGGGACAAATTTCCTACCACCCAACGTTCCCCTGAGTCTCACGGTAAAAATGATACCTCACTTGTGTAGGTAGGCCAAGAGCCTGTGACAGGGAAGAGCCAAAAACATGTCGAAATTGAGGGGGAACCAAAGCGGGCTCTAAAGGGCAGAATGTTTATCGGTATAGATGCGACAATGCTGGGTGGTAGAGATTTTGTGGAATCCTGCCGATTCCGGATGTTTCAGCACAAATATGTGGGAAAAATGTGTGATTTCCTGCAAAGTTGGAGGTTTTCAGGGCATTGTGGGTAAGAAAATGGTGGGGGTGCATGTGAAGCACACCACCCTGGGCTCACCCAGATGTTTAGGTTTTGGATGTGTCTAAGTCTTGTAGATTTTTCTACATGGCAGCATCCCAGAGTTCAAAAAGTGCAGCCCTCACCATTCCAAGTGGGACGATTTTGAGAGTTAGACAAGCTCTCATGGCCCAAATGTAAAACCAAAACCCAAAATAAACAAATGTCCTCTTGCTTGCCATGGGAGGAGATGTTTTAGTATGTGAGGGAGAGCTGAAAGACTGTTAACCCCTTCAGTTGGGGTGGGGGCATAACCATGCGCATACTGGTTGATAGTCATCACCCCAATATTGTTTTTTTTATTCCCTGGCATCTAGTAGGCTTTCCGCCCCCGAGGAGTGGATCCGGGGTAATTGCCCCATCTGCCTTCCAGTGGGCAGAACAACTTTGGCCTCATTTATTTGGGGTGGGTGTACCCCCACCCTCTTTTTTTGAAAAAAATCTTCCCTGTTCTCTGGTGGGCTTTCTGCCCCCCCTGGGGGGCAGATGGGCCTTCCAAAAATAGGCTGATCTGCCCCAGAGGGGGGCAGACATGGCTAGCAGTAATGTGCCCCCATGGGGAGCAACCCTTGCCAAAGGGGCTGCCCCCCAAACAAAAAAGACACATACAGACACACCAATCCCTGGTGCCTAAGTGGTTTCTGCCCCACAGGGGCAGATCAACCTAATAGAAATAGGCCGATCTGCCCCCAAGGGGAGCAGAGATGGATCTAAAATAAATTAGCCCCCCCTCCCCAGTGGGAGCCACTCTTGCCTAAGGGGTCGCTCCCCTTGCGTGAAATTGGCGCAAACAAAAATCCATGGTGCCTAGTGGTTTCTGCCTACCTTGGGGGCAGATAGGCCTAATAAAACTATGCTGATCAGCCCCCAAGGGGGGCAGAAATGGCCTAAAAAGATTTTTACCCCCAGGGGAGTGACCCTTGCCTAAGGGGTCGCTCCCCAAGTCTAAAAAAAATAAAAAATTATCCCTGGTGCCTATAGGTTTCTGTCCCCCTGGGGGGCAGATCGGCCTAATTACAATAGGCCGATCTGCCCCCAAGGGGGGCAGAAATAACCTAAAACAGATTTGTTCCCAAAGGAGAGTGACCCATGCCTAAGGGGTCGCTCCCCTTGCGTGAAATTGACAAAAAAAAATCCCTGGTGTCTAGTTGTTTCTGTCCCCATTGGGGGCAGATTGGCCTAAGAAAAATAAGCTGATCTGCCCCCAAGGGGGTAGAAATGGCCTAAACTAAAATTGCCCCATCAGGGGAGGGACCCTTGCCTAAAGGGTCACTCCCCATCTGAAGAAAATAAAAAAATAAAAATCCCTGGTGCCTAGTGGTTTTTGCCCACTCCCTGGGGCAGATCGGCCTAATTACAGTAGGCCGATCTGCCCCAAGGGTGGCAGAAAAGGCCTTAAAAAAATTGCTCCCCTAGGGAGAGACCCTTGCCCAAGTGGTCGCTCCCCTTATACATATATACGTGTGTATATATATATATATATATACATATATAAATCCCTGGTGTCTAGTGATTTCATAAAAATAGGCCGATCTGCCCCCAAAGGGGGCAGAAATGGCCTAAAAATAATTTGCCCCTCCCAGGGAGAGCGACCCTTGCGATCGGGCAGCAGAAATGCTGAGAGAGACATGAAAGGGAAGGAAAGGCCTTTCCTTTCCTTTCATGCCTCTCCCGCCTCACCTCCCGGTCGGAAGAGAAATGCTTTTGCACCCTGGGGGGTGGGTGGACCCGGTGCAGGATGGGCTGGTCTTGTCCCCGGCACACAGGAACAGTGTGCGAGGACGAGGCCTCCTCGCCCCAGACACCAAAGGGTTTAAATGAGAATTTCTTGAAAACAACTGAATAGATTTGCACCAAATCACAAAAGTCATGCTTTCATAGTAAAGGACTTACTTATGAAAAATTTGAGTAATTACCTTCAGCCGTCTTTTCTGTATCAAAGATCATTTTTTTAAAAATGGGAATTAACATGAGAAATCATTGTGTTGGCAGCAGCCCCCTTTTTCTTTGCCATTGTTTGGCGGATTGGCAAAAGGCTTGCACTTAGGAGCTGAGGTGTATTAACTTTGTTTTTAGGTTGAGCCTAGGCAGCACGCATGCGCTGTCTCTCGGACTGTTGTAATTGCTCTGTGGGCTCAATGCCCACCTACTGGCTTTTTATTGGCTGTGTGCTTTTTGTAATAGAATTCTGTTGTCGCTATTGGTTTCTGCATGCATTTGGCATGCCTTCTTTTGGTTTATCCCCCCCAAAGCGCAGCGACCAAGTACAATCTTCTTACACCAGTTCGTTTGTTATGTGTGTGGAACTTTTTTTTCTTACCTTTTGTCCTGGCATTGTAGCGATTAGTCTGTTTAAGCAGTGCTTGCGTTGTTTTATTAACGTGTGTAAAGATAGCAGTGCGGGAGTTTGATTCTTGTGGTTATTTTTAAACGTGCTTAATTTAACGTGTTTAAAGATAGCAGTGCGGGTGTTTGATTCTTTTGGTTATTTTTAAACGTGCCTAATTGTTAGGTACTGTTTTCACAGTTTACATATCTCATCCCATTGTGGCGACATATAGGCAAAGTTTACGTGCATAATTACTTTGCAGTGCGACATTAAGCAAAGTTTACGTGCATAATAACTTTGCGGCGACATTAAGCAAAATGTAAGTGCATTTTTATTTCACATCATAACATATTCATGCTTTGGGTCACATACACTTTGTTAGACAAATACACTACACATAGAAGTCCTCTCTTTTACCCACACGTACTCTGTGGCAGCACAGCACTCACAGACACATTGAGAACAAATGTATTTTGCAACATCACAGTGTGATTTTGGGTGCATATTTTGAGGATTTTGTTCGTTTGTTTGCTACAGTGAAAAACGTACTTCAATAGAGCAGGGCGCATATTAGCTTGCATGTGGTGTTTTGGTTAATTTATTTTGTTACTAAAATTAGAAACGCTATTAAATATAGACGAATGTTCACTTGATTTATTGCGTTTAACTTTAATATTTCGCCGGTATGTTAATCACTGTTAACATTCAGTTACATTGACTTTATTTGAGTTTATTATCTTCATACTGCTGCGCTTGCTTGTCTTTACGTTGAATATGTACCGGTTGTGTTAGTACTTACTTCGAAGCCATTTAAGGCAGATTTTTCGTTCTTAAAATTGACAAATTATTACAGTGTTAGCGTAGTTTTAATTATACACTGACACATTTTACAACCTGGCCAGTACAGGCTTAGTTGTGCCTTCTTAATATTTTGAGATGTTTTGGCATTTAAAAGCTTACAAGTGCTAATGTCCACTTCTATTTTACTTCGGCACAGCTAGAAATAAAAGCGGTTAACGTTTAGCTGTGCCTGTTTCTAAAATATTATTTACTAGCATCAAGTTAAAGGCCAGTAATGACAATTTTCTTTCGGATTCTTAAAGGCATCTGCCGCAACTTTGTTGCAAGGCAGAAAAGCTATTTAGCCACAAAACAAACAAAGCTTCTTTAGTGGGCAGACAGAGGTATGTAGTTTGTTTATGTGTTGCAGAAGAGTTCGCCAACTTTCCAAATGCAGAGATTTAGCATAGCTATAAAGATCGATATCAGGAATGTAACCAGCATGTGTGGGTCAGGATGTTAACATTACAAGTATGCTAATTCTCTTTGCTTCGAAGAGGAGTGGTATCTTATATGGGTACAGCTTTTTCACACATTCGCACCACTTCAGACTTTTGGCTCACTTTCGGGTAGTAATTTCAGACCCTTTCCTGAATAGAGAACTGTGAGCGTGGAATTCTCTTTGTGTTTGCACATTCCTAGATTTTACTTTAGAAATTAGGCTTTGTGTTTGCACCGGCAATTTGTCCTGGATGTAAGGCATGCACAACTTTACTTTTGGAAAATTGCTACATATGCTCTTTTACACATCTATTAACTCACAGAAGGACACTTTCTGCTTCTCCACATATACGATATTTATGTATTTCTTACTTAGACACTGTTTTTTATTTTTTTTCGCTCTGGCTACCTTAAACTCTCTCATTTAGACAACATTTTCTATCTTTCTCACACACCTTAATCACACAGAGCACTATTTCTGTCACACTTAACCAAACCCTTATACTTTCTCTTCTCTCTCTGTTTTACGCACAGACACTCTTTTTAACCCCTACAACCTCTCGCACACATACACACAGCCTGTTTCCGACACTGAAGCGCTCATTTTTAAACACCTGCACTCGAATGATATACATTAGCTTTCAGAGATTCACAAACTTAAATTTTGTGAAGTCTGTAGTATGTCACTACAATCCCGCTGTGTGTGCTTTCGTTTATCTCTAGGTTGCACAGTTATTTTTTAACTCATACAACCTTTCGCACACATACACACAGCTTGTTTCTGACATTGAAGCGCTCAGATACGTGCACTCAAATGATACACATTAATTAACACAGATTCACAAAATTAAATTTGGGGAAGTCTGTAGTATGTCACTTCAACCCGACAGCGTGCGCTTTGCTTTATCTCCAGGTTGCACAATTTTTTGGGAAATATTTCATTACAACGTATTTACAGATAGCAGACCGTACAATGGTTTACATTGTGGCCAATTTTAATGCATAATTACTATGCCCAGATATTAAGCATGCGTCGATACTGTTACCTTGCTACACACATGATCTACCATACATTTTTGTCGCACAAACATATACACTTTTGCTCGCTAACACAGAACTCTTTAACATTTTTTGTGAATCAAACGTGATTTCTGCTTGTTCGTCTCACTTAACTCTCTTACTCACATAGCACTCTTTCTTTGTATTTTTCTTTTGGCCTCCCTCCTTTACAAACAGCACTGTTTCTTTCACACTAACACTGTCTCTCTTTTAGACTTTTTCCTTTCTCAGGCTTCAAATGATACACACACACTGTCGCACACATATTAGAATTCACGCACATACACACATCGTTTCGCTCATACACACTCGCTTTCTTTTACACACACGTATTGGGTCTCACCAACATCAGACACACAAACCTTCACATACTTCAGTTAGAAGTTACACTGTCACCTTAACATCGCAGTGTGCGCTGTGCTTCTCATATCATGTTTTCAGTCTTTTTATTTAACAACTTTTCCGATTTATACAGCGTACTTCAAGCTAAAACTTGTCGCATTAACTTTCATTTTGTGATTTCAGTATGACGTCTGTTATTAAGTCTTAAAATGTACTTACATTTAGCAGTGCGGCCCTTAGTTGTAGTGTTTCCGCAGTGTTAATTATGTTTTAGTTCGCTGCTTCATTTACAATCCTTTTCCGTGCCGCTACGTTGGCTTCATAACACACACTCGCTCTCTCACATATACACGCTTTCACACACAAACACACATTCAGTCTTTTACACAAATACTTTTTAGCTCTGACTCACACACAAACGGTTTCTAAAAAATAAATTTTGCCTTTCTTATTCACATAGCGCTCTCTCTCTTTTTGTGTCTCTCTCTTTCCTTCATTTACACACTGCACGGACATTTTCACATATAGATTGTCTCTCTCTCTCACTGTATCTTCCCTTTTTCTTTTACACACACATACGCTATTTTACCTACACAAGCTTTTACGCACATACATACATCGTTTATTAAATACACACTGTTGTAAGTTACACACAGGTACCCTGTGTCACCCACATTACTCATACAGACAATCATAACAACTTTAGTCGTGGATTGGACCTGTTACCTTTATACTGCTGTGCCTGCTCGAACTTTTAAGTTGGATTAGTACAGTTTCTGTTACTATCTACCTCGCTGCCATTTTATGCTAGTTAATTAACAAATCTCTACAGTGTTTGCGTAGTTTTTATTAGCCACTAACACATTTTTTCAACCTGGCCAGTACAGGCTTAGTTGTGCCTTTTTCATAATTTGCTATGTATTGTCATTTGAACACCAAAAAGTGGTAATGTCCACTTGTATTTTACTTTTGCACAGCTTAAAATGAGAGCAGTTACTGTTTACATGTGGTTGTTTACGATTTATTCCTTATTTACATCAAGGTAAAGCCTATCACTGTCAATTTTGTTTTGGATTCTTAAAGGCATCTGCCGCTACTTTGTTGCAAGGCATAAAAGCTATTTAGCAACAAACAAAGCCTTTACAGTGGGCAGACAGGGGTCTGTAGGTTGTTTACGTGTTGCAAAACAGATCGACTACCTCCCAAAGGGAGCGAATTAGCATAGCTATAAAGATAGATATCAGGAACCTAAGCAGCATGTGTGGGTCAGGATGTTGACATTACATGTATGCTAATTTGCTTCCTACAGAAGACAAGTGGATTCTTTTATGGGTACAGCGATTTTTTAAAATATTCACACCACTCCAGACTTTTTGACCCTACCCTTTTTATTAGCAACAAGGTGTGCTTGCATTACACCTAAGTGCTTAAAGTAGGCTACACTTTTTTATAAACCTTTACAGCCAATTGCAACTACGTTTTCTTTTTAGCCAATAAGAATACACGTTTTGAACCTTCCTTAATTTTTATTTGCTACTTGATTTGGGTTTTGTTAACTTTTATTAGCCTAGAAGATATTTAAACACTGTGGCCCTCATTCCGACCCTGGCGGTTTCAAACCGCCAGGGTGGAGGACCGCGGGAGCACCGCCGACAGGCCGGCGGTGCTCCAATGGGCATTCCGACCGCGGCGGTAAAGCCGCGGTCGGACCGGCAACACTGGCGGTCTCCCGCCAGTGTACCGCCGCCCATAGGAATCCTCCAAGGCGGCGCAGCTAGCTGCGCCGCCGAGGGGATTCCGACCCCCCCTACCGCCATCCAGTTCCCGGCGGTTCTCCCGCCGGAAACCGGATGGCGGTAGGGGGGGTCGCGGGGCTCCTGGGGGCCCCTGCAGTGCCCATGCCACTGGCATGGGCACTGCAGGGGCCCCCGTAAGAGGGCCCCTAAATGTATTTCACTGTCTGCTTTGCAGACAGTGAAATACGCGACGGGTGCAACTGCACCCGTCGCACAGCTTCCACTCCGCCGGCTCGATTCCGAGCCGGCTTCATCGTGGAAGCCTCTTTCCCGCTGGGCTGGCGGGCGGCCTGAAGGCGGCCGCCCGCCAGCCCAGCGGGAAAGTCAGAATCACCGCCGCGGTCTTTCGACCGCGGAACGGTATTCTGGCGGCCCCCGACAGGCCGGCGTCGACCGCCGCCGGCCAATGTCGGAATGAGGGCCTGTATCTTGTCTAAACCTTGCAGACACGTTTTTTGGGGGTTCTGATTTTTGCAAAGCTAGAGATCACGCAAAGCATATTGGTTGACTCTTTTCAAATCCGGTAAGTGTTCTATATGTGTATTTTTTTAAAATAATGAATTACTACCAAGGGTAAATTTTTTATTGCTTATTTTAAGTAGTTGTACAACTGCATGGCAATTTAAGCAGATTCTTGTTTTTAAAACACTCGTTTTCTCTCTTTCAGACACACAGTTTTGTTTTCAACTTTTATGTGTCTCTGCTGCTCTTTTACTTACTCTCCCTCCTTTACACACAGCACTCTTTTTCTCACACAGATACTCTCTCATTCTCTTTATTCTCTCTCTTTTAAAACAGATACATACACGCTCTTTCACATTTATTACTTTATCATTATTCTTCATAATATTTAAAAATTGTATATAGCAAAAATAAACCAGTCTGTTTTTTTTTTACAGTCCTACAAATCTCACTATTAAGGCTACTACATTGGGTGTTACTTACAAACATAGGTAAGTCATTTATATCTGTCTTTTTTTACCTAATTAGTTACTACTACAAGTCATAATTATATTAATTTATTTGTGCAGTTTAGCTATTTACATTATTCTGCATGTTTTAATGCATTGCATTTTAACTCCTATTTGCAGAGCTTTGATTACTAATTTCATTAACATGCCTATTTCTATTAGTGTGTATGTTGCCTTTTAAATGTGTTGGTCGAACTTTAGTTACTAATTTTAGAAACCTGCCTAAATATCACTGAGGGTAAGTTGTGTGTGTTCAGCAATGTTTTATGTTTTATAACATTTAACGTTTCATGATTTTCTAAAGCTGCAAAACTACAAACAAGCTATATTTACTTTCCTTCAATAGAATAAAAACAGCCAATTCAAATCAATTTAAACACACTCCAATACAATACAACACACTCCAGGCCAATCCAGCACAATGTACTCCACTCTAATACACACTATAACAATTCAAGCAATTTCATTACAAACCACTTCATACTGAGCTTACTTTAAACCCTTCAATCCAATATATAACACTCAGTACAATCCACATCACCCAAAAATGTAACACACTCATTCTAATACACTACAACACTTTCCATTCTATAACAATACACACAATATCAATACAAAATATGAAATTACATACAATACAATCTAGATTAATCCATCCCAATACATCATAAACTAATGTACTCCATTCCAAACAAATACATCTCACTACAATCTACCATATACCAATACCTAATACTGCACTCTATTGCATTTCACTCTAATCCCAAAGACTGCAATCTAAGCCACCCTGCTCTAATGAAACACACCCCAGCCCACTCCAATACAACCCACTCCACTTAAATTATCTCACTTCCAATCAAATCATTTAAAACCACTCCAAACAAACCTAACCTACTGTAATCCATTGCATTACATTCAAATAAAATCTATCCAAATTTATTGCACCACGTTACAATACAATACTATTCAACTCATCCCACTTAAATCTATCCCATTTGAATACAATCTACTACAATCCTGCACACTACAAATCACAGCACTCCAAACAAATTCATACTTCCATTCCAGTTCACACATAACAACTAAAATACAAACCACACCCTAAGACATCCAACTACAATGCAAAACAATATCTTTAAATCTATTTATTTTAGCATAAATATATATTTATAATTCTTTTTATGTTTTACAGGAAAAAAGTCAACAAAGTAAGTAACAATTTTATTAATTTTTTTTACAATTTTAACAGCTGCAACAGTTTACAGGATAATAACAGTGGAGTGACTAACTTAAAACAATTTAACAAAAACATATAGCATACTAACACAATCATTATTTAAAATACATAGAACTGCTCCTTTTCAATCATTCTACAACCAACACAATGAAATCCAGTATATCTAAAATATATTACAAAACCAGTCATTTTTTAGAATTAACACATACACACAAAACAATACTATTTATATATTTAAGAAAAAAAAATATTTACAAATAGTTAATATGAATAAAATTCTAAAAGCTAGTTACCATCAAGGCCATGAAAAATTTGATATCAGTTCAAGGGGAAAACAATGCCTACCAAATATTACTTTTGCAATATTACATAACTACTATAAACCTGCACAAAACTGGGATCAAAATGATTTACACTATATTATGGATTTAGGAGATGATTTATACACTGAAATGCATTCTATTAATCATGAAATGCATATGCATCCAGATGATTTACCAAAATATATACAACATAATAATACAATATATTCACTTAAACTAGGAATACCTTATTATGGTGACATACTGCATTGTATTGATCCTTTATATCCTGATTTAAAAACTGCAATAAATATAACAATAAATCTGCATTCCGGAAAAATACTGTGCATGAACGCATATACAATTTCAATTTTTACAAGTGCCCATACTTATTTTATTTTTGATTCACATAGCCGAGATAGCAAAGGAATGCCTCATCCAAATGGAACATGTATTACTATTGAAATAATGAGCTTTGAAGGTCTACTTCAATATATTTATGAACTTGCAAACAGAATTAAAGTTCCAAATGAGAATTATGTTGCTTTTGATCTAACACCTATAAGTATAAATACAATTAAAAAAAATACACTTCAAGATGCACACAGAAGATACAAAAAAAGCCAAGAAAATATTACTACCCAAAATGTATTTGTACATCAGACACATACATATAAGTCAGGAAATGCTTTGTATACTGATATTGGCTTGAATAAGTTTACAGACTTAAATATAGCAACTACACCAACCTCTATATCACAAACAAATCTACATACAATTCCATTTAATAATTTAAATAAAAACACATTTGCACAGTCATTTAAAAGGAAACGTAACATTTTGCCATTGGATAAATTAAATCCCTCTAAAAAAATACATATGGACAAAAACAACATGGGGAACTTAACAAATAGTGAGTTAGACATTGAAAAAAACATGGAAACAACAAATAATATAGGCCCATATTTATACTTTTTGACGCAAAACTGCGCTAACGCAGTTTTGCGTCAAAAAATTTTGCGCCGTCTAACGCCATTTGGATGCGCCGTGCGGGCGTCAAATTTATACTTTGACGTACGGCGGCGCAACCAACAGGTGGGCGTCAGGATATTGTGACGCACACAGCGGCGTCAAGTCGTAAGGAAAAACCACGTAAAGGCGACGCACATGACCGTGGGCCGATTTACGACAGCGCAATCGTGAAAGCGCTGGTTTTTCTCACGCAATTGCGTCAAATTCTAGCGCGAAAACTGCAGTGTTACCAGAGAGCCAACATGGATCCCAGTGGACACAACAGAGCCCAGGATGATGACAGCAGACCAGGAACCAGCCAAGAGGTCCCACAAACAAACCAGGATAACCAAAAAAAGAAAAGAAAGTGTCGCTTCAGTGAAGAGGAGCAGGAAATCCTGGTGAGAGAGGTGACGGAACACCAGCACCAACTTTTCATTACATCCAAATTGCCACTCAGTAGGAGAGAGGCCATATGGAAGCAAATAGTGGACAAGATCAACAGTGTGGCTGAAGAATGCCGCACAGTCACTGAGTGTAAGAAACGCTGGCATGACTGTAAACGCAGGACCAAAGAGAAAATGGCCAGGAACAGGAAGGCAGCAATGCAGACTGGAGGTGGGAGTCCAGCACAACAGGAGGCCCTGGACCACATGGAGGAGATGGTTGCAGCCGCCATCCCCGAGGAGATCGTCACAGGGATTCAAGGGCAGGACAGTGCAGACTACCAAGACACAATGCACATGCAGGGTAAGTCGCATGGGGAATTATAATGCACTAATGTTAACTGCAACCAGGGGGGGAATACCTACTACACAATGCATGTAAGTCAGCATATACATAGAGTGGCATGGGTAAAGGAGCACAGTAGGGGGGCATGCCTAGCACACACTGAAGCTGGGGCACCACCAAACACAGCAACAAGTACAGCCCCATGGGGACATCCTGTAAGTACAACAATAGAGCCAAGGGAAAGCAGCGACAGGTAGGAAGGCCACTACAGCAAACTCACATCCAGGCACTTGTTTTGTAAAATCTATCCTACAGCAACTAGGTCCCTATCAGTAACCCAGTAGGCAAAGCAACAACTGCAATGTAACTGCCACAACACCTTACAATAACGCCTCTCATCTCTGTGCAGCTACAGTACTAAATGGCAGCAACCTCCCCATGGAATATACATACACAAATTAGGGGGTGACATTGACATCCGCAACAAGTCAGTGTAAAAATACAAACGCACCAGTACACTCAAATGCCCAATGTCCATACCTGACACATACATAAGCCAAAGTAAACAGCAATAGGACCCACACAGCACCAACCACACACACATGCTGCATACGTCAGGGTCCCTCACATGCCTGGATAACAAGGCTACATCACTAATGTCATACTGCTCAGACAACACCTGAGGAGGAGACATAGGCAACTGGTCACTCAAACACACCTGCAAAGTCTGACAAACAAATCGGACCTTCATACGATAAACAGGCTTATACAATCAAACACACATGACCCACCTTCATCTTCAAACATCAACAATGTTTACATCCACACCACATCCAAACATGAACATGCATAGGAAATGGCACGGAACATGTACACTGCATGCAATGTGAGTCAAAAGTGAATGGGGCAGGTCCTGAGAGGCAAGTGTGTTGGCAGGGCACTCACAACACCCACAGTCAGTCAATGTGTATTCTGGCAAGTGTAATGTATACTTTGCGCATTAGCCTCAGGCTGTAGGCCTTTCTGCACCTTACCCTGAATGTACTCTTACGCATATGCTCACATCTAAGAGCCTCTGAGCACTTTGCACTACATGCTTCTCATTGGCCTTCCTATCAGGAAATATACCAAATAGCCAGTCCTAGGGTGTTGTTAATAAGTCCAATCACACTGTTTTGCCTACATCTGCACTGGAGTGTGCCAGAACAGATACACTCTGTGCCCCAATCAAGGATACAGTCTGGTACTTTGCGGATAGATGGGGTAGGGGTTCTGATTTGCCATTCCTGCGTAGGGAAACTATCTCATCACCATGACTTATGACTTATAAAATCACTTCCTTGTCCCAAGACACACAAGAGGGAGTCTCCAAACAGAGAAACACCAGACGCTGCCTGCCTTGCTGCAGATGCAAAACCAGATCACAGGCCATTGCTCAGATATGACGGATGAAGTCTCCCCAGTGATTCAGACAGGCAGGCTAGAAGCTTAACATGCTGTGCTATAAATAGAACAAGCAGAGGGAGAGTACAAACTGTTAGGCACCATGATAGCTTTCGACCAATGTCTTACTCTCCTGCTGACTATTTCAAGTCTACCATGTTGAAGTATTTGGGTTATTGTGGCTCACACCTAAATATAGACAAGTCAGTTGTTCAAAGAGATCATCATATGAAACAAATACTGTCTTTGACTTTTGTGTATGAGTTCATACTGGAAAAGAGTGAAGATGTTGGGATCTGAGTGACCACAACTTCCCTGAAAAGTTCCAAAGATGTCATGCGCTCGGATGTATAATCATTCCTTTGCTGTGGGAGACATGAGCCAATGCTAGTTAGCTAGAGCAAAATGAAAGAATCAGGGTGACAGAGTCAATTAAAAGTGGGTCAGACTCAGTCCATCACACCATTAGCTATCCTGCTGCCTCGTAAGCAAGTCAGCTCAGGTCGGATAATGAGAACACACCCTCGAAAATGTCTCTACATAAGAATAGTTAATCACGGAGGGACTAGTAGGACACAAAGATGCCTATTCACAAAATGTTACAAAGCAACACCTAGCGGCAATTAGGCAGACAAGTCTGGTAGCTCCACATCACACATGTGACACACAGGTGGGCCATAGGCCTACAACAATGCCCATATGAAGGACAGCAGATACCCAGAAAAAAACAGACACCAAAGATAAGGCATCCAAACGCCTGTAACTGTTTGCAAACTTGTTACAACACAGACACACTAATTGTACCCTGTTTCATTGCAGAGGAACATGGATCTCCTGCCGATATGCCTGACCCTGATTTCCCTGATGACATCGATGACGACCCCATCAACCTCTCCCCACAAACCCTCAACATGGTCTTAGGAAGCCTCCAAACCCCACCTTCAGTCCCAAGGAGGAGCCCAGAAGAAGCAGCCACCCCAGTAGACCCACCTGCCACCCCAAATGTAATACCTGCCAGCTCCAACACAGCTGAGGACTCCGACGACACTGGAACCAGCTTTGAAAGAACCGTCGTTGGGGTCCAGCGGGAGCTGGCCAAGGAGGTGCGGGTGGGGATGCAAACTATGGCAGCCAGCCTTGAGAGGGTGCGTTCGTGCATGATCCCTCCTGCTGATCAGACAGCTGTGATGCAAGCACTAACATCGCACATGCAGGAACTTGTAGAAACACAAAAGCAAATCGCCACAGCTGTCATCCAGTTGACGGAACAACTAAGAATGCAAGCCAGTCAACGGGTGCACGAATGCAACATCGAACCCCTCAGGGCTGACCTGGCTGCCTACCATCGGGATGTGGCTGCCATTCTGAGAAACCAGCAGGCCCTCCTTGCTGCAGTATTGCCCTTCCTAAGTCCACAGGGACTAGCCCCCGGGATGTCTGCCTCCATGTCTTCTAACACTGAGGTGTGTGTTGCCCCTTCACAACCAACAACAACAAGGACAGAGGAGGCAACACACACATCAGAAGAAGAAGACGTGGAACAGATAACCTTCACACGGAGGAGTACCCGGAAGCCCTAGTCCCTGCACCATGGCCTACTCTGACCAAGGTCCTGCGTTTAGTCAAAGCCCAGTTTCTGAACACCTACACTCAATGACTGTTTGGCAATCCACTGTTTGACTTGTCCACATTGCCAGTGAATGTCTCTCTCCTACAATTTGGTAATCCTGTCCCTCTGCACTGACACCTTCTATAGGCTCACCAAGAAATGATGCCCCAGAACGGACTCAGCCAAAATGTTGAATGGACAATTTGCACTACAACACCTGTAAATAAATCGCACTTGCTCACCTATTGTGTCTCTGTGTCATTTCACACTTCAACTGTGCAGTACCTAACTCCAAAGTGGCTGTGTGGCAACCCTGTTGAATCTCTATACTACTGTCCTGATGTCATATATTCAGATCCATCTGTGCATTGGCCAGGATTGCATCATAGCCCTACCATACTGAGGGAAATAACTGAGGAAGGAACTAAGCACACACAATCATGCTGTGTTGGTCAGAATGATGCACCATCTATCGCTATTCCAGAGAGCAAATGGTGTCTGGGAAATGTAGGCTCCATGCAAGACTTAAATAAGAATGGATGCCGCTTAATGTAATGAATCGTGTACAAATCACACTGCATTAACTTCCCTTACAGAGTAGGCTTCCATGAAGGAAATTCATGCTGCTTCAGTACACACATGATGTAGCTCAGCAATGAAAGCAGCAATACATGAGTGTGAACAACTCCTCATCTACAAAGATCTCCCTGAGCTTCACACTGCTGTCCGACCTAACAATTAACCCACATTGACATGTAATGAAGCACTCTTTGTGAAGTTGGACACATATCATAACAAAAGCTTGGTGTACAATGCACACTACCAATGGGGAGTCTCCCAATTTGAGGATACTTAACAAGTGAGCACACGGGTAGATGGGATGTTAAACATCCATTCCCAGGGGATGCTGAGCATAGGACACAAATGTCACACTAAATCATTCTGCAACATGGATGTCAAGGCCATGATAAAGTAGCACCTAACGCATCAAGTAAAGGGTTAACAAAATATTTATTTATATCTAGTACTACAAGAGGCAACTAAGGGAAAGGTACACGTACACTAATCTAACCTGACTACTAATAACCCACAACTGTCCCTATCTAACCTAAGCTAAACTTAATCTACACATGTAACGAAACGATCTAAACATCAACCCCCCACCCACCATTATGAGACAGGACACATGCAGGACAAAACATACTAACCTACACACATACTACACTATCCTAAACAAGCAGATATTTTTTTTTTTTTTTTTTTTTTTTAATTTTTTGTTTTTTTTTTGTTTTATTAAACATGAATCCCAACATTGCCCCCCACCCACCCACCCACACACAAATATTTGAGAAAAATAACAAGGACCCCCCACCCTCTTCCCTAACACTAACTAAGCTACATACCTATCCTAATCCTAATACTAATCCCCAAAGCCCAACTAACAGGAGAAAAAAAGGAAAGAGGTGAGAGGGGAGGGATAAAAGTTTAAGAGGGCAAACGAACTAGACGTTTGCACTCCTTAGGGTGCGCCTGATGTCGCGGACCCGGGTCTTTACATAGTTCATGTCATCAGTCAGGTTGTCCACCTTCCTCAAAAGTTTGTCCACATTCTGGGACAATGCCTGGAAGGCTGCAGGGTCCACAGGAGGGTCTGTGGGGAGGGTTTGTGTGCCAGCAGAGGTCGAGCTAGTGGCAGCTGTTGGTGGGACATGTGACTGTCCTGCTGCCAGCACACGGCTGGGTCCAGGTCGTGCTGCATGCGGCGGGTCCATGGCAGCCGAAGTAGATGGGACCACTGGGCCAGACCTGGTGGCTGTGTCGTTGGTGGCTGTAGGTGGCACACTTGTTGGAGGCTGTGGTGTGGCCCACCACGCCCCGGAGGCCCTTTCGGAGTGATACCTGCGGCCCATCCGCCGATACCCAGACTGCACCTGCAGGATGTGCCTGTAACGGATGGCACGCCGCTCAAAATGGATGCGATCGGCCGCCCTCATGTTAGCAGCTGTGAAGAGAAAAGGCAGATATTTACCTTTGGCTTTGCATTGGGTGGGATAGCACAATGGGTTATTTGTACATTACTAGAAATGTATAGGTTGCAGCAATTGTCACAACATAGTTCACAGAAGGGCTCAGAGGAAGTACATGTGAAGCATGCATACATAAGGGCATATCACACCTAGAATATCCAGGTCTCTACATGATGGATGACATCACCCTACACTACTCATCCTAATCATCCCTACGGTTTTGTACATCATGGCTGCACCTCTTCCGCATACTTACTTCACTACATATGTCACTATATGTGATAACTATCACACTCCTCACTCTAAGCCATCTGGAATTGGTTGTGTGCTAAGATTGAACCAATGGGCTATAACCCAATGTCTACACTAGGGACCAGATGTAGGAAGATGGGAAATGGGACGAACAATCTGCAATGCAGAATGGGGTATCTGACACCGTCTGTGAGTTGCTATGGGGTTGCTAAGAGCCACCTCATTTACATCAATGATGTGGGTTGCAAGTTGCTCCACCTTTGCAACTATGGGCACTCACGGGGATGGAGGCCTGCTGGGAACAGCAGACCTCCATGTCCGTGACCGCTTGGAAATAACGCAGAACATGTTCCCCAAGTGTAGGCCGTTTACCTCAACGGGAAATGAGCAGCACTTAGAAATAAATTACGACAATTTCAATATTGAATAATTTAAGGCACTTAGGCCCGTATTTATATTTCTTGTTGCGCCGCATTTGCGTCACTTGTTGACGCAAAAGCCGCGCAAACTTGCAAATTCCAATTGTAATTTGTAAGTTTGCGCCGTTTTGGCGTCAAAAAGCTGGGCAAATGTGGTGCAAAAAAATTATAAATACGGGCCGCAGTGGTCCCAAGGACCACTGCCTGTTTTGTACAGGATTATTTTGGTACACTCGGAAAGGTGATGGGTTACAATGGGGACCCCTTACTGCTAGCAAGTGGGTTACCATCCACTTAAAGTGGATGATAACTGCGACTCACTTAGCAACCACAAACTCCATTGCAAATGGACTTGCATACCACTGTCAGTTGCAAATAGGACTGGAAAAAGCCTTCATATTTAGGATTAGGAATAAAATCTCCCATATATTTTCATGATCACCTAATACATTTCGGAATAGGAAACAGATGTTTGCAACTCACACACAATAATTATGAGTTTATCAACTTGTACACAGTTTGGCACATCTGGCCCTAGGTTCTGACTCACGACACAAAAGGTGTCAAGTAAGTGTGAGATACTGGTTGCTACAGTCCAAGGTAGCCTGTTTCACATTAACATCCCAGTCGTTGAGGGTGGTGTGGGAAGAACAACCACCAATCCCATGTGAAATGCACACCCAGGAGTGTATTGAACGTTCACCAAGTATGTGCCTTCACACACAAGACCTATGAATGGCTAGCAACACGTTGGACTTAGGCAAACATTGTGACATCCATGGACCACACATGTCACAATGATATGACTTTTGCCAACATGACATACTATCAGTGAGGCATGTTTTACTACACACACAGAGGAGGTGGAACACCCATTCCATGATTCAACAGAACACATAGGCCATTGCACTCAAGTCACACACACTCCTAGTTCAGCTTGTGTAAGTACATGCCCCCGGAAGATCCAACCTACAGTGTGCACAGTCCATCCTCAACTAGGAAGATGCACTTTTCATCACAGCCATGTGCCTAAGCTATATGGGAGAATGTCAGTCTGATATGCAGACTCAGTTCATGTCAAGTCCCCGACCAAGTCTTACTTTGACCAGTGTATTCTAAGTAACTCATCCCATTCCCCATTGCGGCCCAACTGTAATGTCCTACAGCCCCTCAATCTCAGAGATGGCTAGGTGTTGCTTAACAGAAACATAAGTCCAATTTGATATCACACTAACACGACAATGGCAATGAACGGCCAGCGCATCACATCATGATTTCTCTTGAACACACAGTAGTCCATTTTGCGTCATTGGCAAATAAATATATCAAATAGCACTCAGGCAACACTCACTGTAGGTATCGGGGTCGTCGAAGTGTGCCACCTCTCCCACGGTGTAAGGCTCTGGTCCACCTGTAAAGCATGACAGGAAGAATGTACTCAGACTGGGTGGACTGACAAAATAATTCTGTTACAATGACACTGTGAGAATATGACATGGTAATGATACACTTTCACACATGCTCATACTGCATGGATGAGTTTGTATTCAACATTAACATTGGATGATTCTCCTGCTACAGTTACACACCCTACTACACACATGCAGTGGCCAGGACAGTCAGGTGTCGTCCAAGTTTACTCACAATAATTATGCCCCGACAATATTGTTATCCAAACATCTCAGCATGTGCATTCCAGAGAGACATCCAGACACTTGTTCCATGAGGACTGCATGACCACTCACAGTCAAACAGCCTATGTGGACATGTTCAACACACAGCAACCACACACACATGTGACATATCTGTGGAAAACATATCTGACTTCATGTGACGTGTATAAAACACACATGTATATCATCATCATGGGATTCAAATCAGATTTCGAGCGATGGGGTCTACATATGTAGGTATGTTGTTTCGACATGACTTACTCATTGCCCATTATGACATGTAGAGTACAAATAGAGCCATTAACGTGTTGCTTGTCTGACACAAATGCTACACTACATTACATACAGCTACAGCCATCTGGTATGTGTAGAACAACTGAGCCATCTGACTGCTAGCATAGGTCTTCATACACATTGTGCAACACGTACACATTAGGGCACATATGTAAACATTAGTAAGGCAGCATTTGCATCATTGCATCACGCAGAGATGGGCCACACCTGCCAAATACAGATATATGTATTAAGTTTCTGCTGTTTGAGGGAGAAAAAGTGTAGCCAATTTGGGGATATCAATATATATTGACAAGGGCCTAGGTTTCCCTAGCATTACACATAGGCAGCTCCTTATCTAGCAGATTGGGTAACATTCATCACATGTTCACACACAGATGACTATCATGTCCATGTAATTGATTGCTACTCACCAACAGGGCCACCAATCCTGACTCCCAGGTGGTCCAGCAGGTCCTGTTCCCTCGTGATCAGATCGGCCCAGCGGTGTTTCAACTGATGGACATTCCGCATGGTCCCATGGACCCGGACCATGTGATGGCGCACCTTCTCCCAGCGAATTTTCCGGGCCTCCGTGTGATACCCCTGTATCACACGGCCCCCAGCCTCCAGCATCAGCGGGAGGAAATGGCACACTAGCCAGATAAATCCCCCCAATTCATCTTCGCCCATCCTGGACAGGCGAGGCCTCCCTGACATTATGACTGATGACTAACAGAAAAAATAAAGTAGGAAATGGGGAAAGGTAGAGGTGTGAAGTTAAGAAAAGGAGAAAATAGCCCAACTAACCCCAATAACTACCCTAGCCACAACAGACTCCCACAGACAATACAAACAAATACAGGAATGGACAAAACTAGACTTAGCAGACTGAGACAATGATACACAACAATATTAGACTGAACAAAGTACAAAAGACAAGCTACACAGGACAACAAAGCAGTAATTCACAGGACAACACTCTTCACTGAACCACACAGTCTAGAAAAATCTGAGACTGAAAAGTGAAAGTGAAAGTCAACTTCCAATACAGATTTGGCAAACAGGATATCCTATTACATCACTTCCTGCATAAAATGGCCGCCGTTTTTTAATCGCGGTTTGCGTCGTATTTTCACGCATACATAATTTCGCGTCATTTTTTATGACGCATAATATTGCACATGCTGCTGAGTGTAAAAATATGATATGAATATTAATATTTATTTACTGTACGAGATGTCCAAAAATATGTGCATGTTGCGTCATTTTTTCCGACGCATACATGATGGGCGTCATATTTTATCCACCTACAGGAGTGCTAATGCTGCTGAGTGAAAAAATATGATATGAATATTAATATTCATTTACTGTACGAGATGTCCGAAAATATGTGCATGTTGCGTCATTTTTTCCGACGCATACATGATGGGCGTCATATTTTATCCACCTACAGGAGTGCTAATGCTGCTGAGTGAAAAAATATGATATGAATATTAATATTCATTTACTGTACGAGATGTACGAAAATATGTGCATGTTGCGTCATTTTTTCCGACGCATACATGATGTGCGTCATATTTTTGAAACGTACAGGAATGCACATGCTGCTGAGTCAAATCTGAAATATGATGTAACTTATATTTTGCTGTCTAAATCTGTGAAATTTTTGTATACATTCAGATTTGACTCTGCATTCTGTGCACTCATGTACGTGACCAAAATATGACACCCATGCTGTATGCGTAGAATTATGATCAAATCTTTTTGTTACGTCTTCATGTTTTTAACTTGGGGAAGGTGATTTGTCAGGGTCAAACGGGGCAATGTGATACACATTTGTGTTTGGATATGCCACATGTCCATTGTTGTATGTATGGCAGGCATTCACACAGTAATGGTGTGGATACGTTACATAATGTCTTTTCCATATTTGTCAACATATTTGTGGCAATTGCTGATGGCTGTTTGGAAATGATGGATGGGATACCATGATGTATTCCTTCTCCAAATTTGGTCCACACTTATGATGGTGATGCTTTTATCTGGAGTCCTAACAGGGAGTGCAATGGTCACTTACAGTTATTATGGGGCTAACCATGTCCTAGCCTCATTTTGTGTTTGTGCTTTGTGTTCTACTCTTGACATGTAGGCCACACATGTACCTTATGCATGTGTTTGGCTCACAAGTACAGGATTTGTGTATGTTTGTGGGACCGTAGAAGTGGACTTAGGCCCCCAGCACCCTAGGATTTGACCATCCTGATTAGTTACAGTATCCATGGCTTGGCTTAATATTTTATGGGAAACCTGCAGCAGCAGGCTAATGTAAGGCCATATGGTATGTATGACTGTTGACCATTCATTCATCTCATTAGCCCATTAGAAGTTTGCAGTAATGATGATTTTGAGCTGACATGCCTACCATTTCCCAATGACTATGTTTGGAAGACTCTGAGCGTTCCTGATGTTCTGGGGAATATTCTTTAGTGGGTGTCTGTGTCCCTTTCTGCATTAACTGGTTAAGTGGCATGTCACATTCTTCCTGCTAGGTTCAAACTGGGACCCGACTGTGATGGTCTACTTTCAATAATTTGGTTGATTGTATGACATATGTGTACATGTGTGTTGGTATGTGGATCCACTATCACCTGTCTGGGTGTATGTTGTCACTGTGACATCCAGGTCTCCTCCTGAGTTAGTGGCAGCTAATGTTGTCCCAATTGTGTTTTGCTCATATCACCCACTGGAGAGAAGCCATTGATGACATGGTGACGTACACATGGATGGTCCCACCCTGTCTCTGACCACATGTGATGTGACTTTCACATGATCTACTTTTTTTGTCTGGGTGCAAGACTGTCTCAGGTGTTTTGATGTAGCATGTGGATTTGCCACATTTGTACTCATGTGGGCCTCTGTGTATGGCAATGTATCATGTCACATCCTACCCTCTGTGCATACAATTGAAATGTTCTTTTTTGTTGTGATGATTGTTATGGCATTGTTGGTCAAGGAGACCACATTCTTCGTCAGCATTTTATAAGTAAAGGTGCTCAGTAATGCATGGACCAAAGCATGATGTGGTGTTTGATATCTGTGTTTATTTACAATAGTGTAATACAGGTGATTATTATACATTAAGCAAAAAAATTATTTACAAGCTGCTGGCGCCTACGCTGTCCTGCTGCCGTGTTGGGTTGTCCCCCCTCCTGTTGCGGCCCAGCATCCTCCTCTTCGTCATCCTCAGGCATGCCTGGGTCCAGTTCAAGGAGGGGAATGTTCCTCTGGACACATATATTGTGCAATATGGCACAAGTGAGGATGATTTTGCACACCATCTCTGGGGAATAGAGTAGGCTCCCGCCAGTGATGTCAAGGCAGCGGAACCTAGACTTTAGGATCCCAAAGGTCCTCTCCACAATGCTGCGGGTCCTCTTGTGGGCGTCATTGTATGCCCGCTCTGCAGCAGTGATTGGGTTCCCGAATGGTGTCATCACCCAAGGCTGGATGCCATACCCCTGATCAGCTGAAAGAGAAAGAGAATGGATTGAATTAGATGTAGGAGGCAGTGTTGTACGGATCTTTGATGGCTGTAGTTGTCTTGTGTTGTCTGTGACTCTTTTGTGTACTAATGTTCCAACCTATGGTTGTTATTGAAAACTTTGCTTTGATATATTTTCCCTTGGCTGAGCAAGTGTTTGTTGGCTAACCGTTTGTCAGAAGGACTGTTTTTGTTGTTGCAGTAGAGTGTTCCCTCCCTAGCATTGTGACTAGTGATACAGTTGTCTGTGTGTCCTCACTGGGGGTGTGATGTTAGTTCCATGCCGAGTTAAAACGTGAAAGTGTATTTGACACCTTCATGTGTATGAGCCCAGGCCATCCCATACCTTTTGACTTATGCATTGTATTAGTGTACAGGTTATTTTGAGACTTCCAATCTGTAAAGTGACATTTGGCCAACCACACTCATTGATGTCTTCACATTAGGCTGTGGATTAAATTCCAATGTGTGACAGGTTAAATGTTGACTTCTGACACATGGCTAGTGATGTGAGTACCTCAGTGTGTTCCTGGCTAGGTGTTGCTATTGTGGTGTATGTGTTGTTTGTCCTAGAGGGTTTGTGTGCGGTGTGTGTATGGGTTTGTTTTTTGTCCTTACCAACAAGTAGTCCATTGCCATAGCGTCCATCCTGGAAGTGTTGGTTGATGGTGGAGTGACGGAAGATGAATGCGTCATGTACACTCCCAGGATATTTGGCCACGATGTTGGTGATCAGTCCTTGGTGATCGACTATGGCCTGCACGTTGATTGAATGTGTGTGCTTCCTGTTGCGGTAGAGGTGTTCTGAATCAGCAGGTGGCACAAGGCGTACGTGTGTGCAGTCGATTGCACCAAGGACGTGCGGGAAGCCACTGATGGCGTAGAACCCCTGTTTAATTTCCTGCTGCTTCTGCAGTGTGTTAGGGAAGCAGATGTGGCGGGGTGTCAGGCAAATGATGGCATCCAGGACTTTAGGCAGGAATGCAGAGAATGATGGTTGGGATATTCCACCAACCAGGGCACCAGTTGTCTGAAAGGAGCCACTTGCCAGCAGGTGTAGTACGGCAAGCAGCTTTGTTTCAGTTGGGATAGTGCGGGGTGTCACTAAAGTGGGGGCCAACTGTTGTTCGATATTTGCCAGCAGCTGCTGAATGGCCTGCCAGTTCAACCGGTACCTCTGGATGATGTCCCGTTCCCTGAGGCCATGCAGGGTTGTTCTTGGGCGGAATATCCTGTCCTGCCTTCTGCGCTGTCTTTGGGGTCCCTGCTGTTGTTGTTGTAGCTGCTGTTGTTGCTGCAGGGCTCTGCGTCTACGTGCACGTTGAAGAAAAAGCACCTCCATAGCTCCCTGTTGCTGCTCTGCTGCTCTGTTGTTTGTTCTGTGTGTTCTGCTTAAGTACAGGTGTGTTTGCCCCATTTTAAAGCCTGCCCTGACCCAGGCGTTAAAATTTAACGCTATTCGTGCTTTGCGTCATTTTTTTGCGCCGCCTACGGCCCGGGAGACATTTTTGCCCGGAAGCATAAATACGACGCACCGCTGTATGCGTGGGTTTTTTGGATGGGAACGCCTACCCTGCATGTCATTAACGCAGGGCGGGGTGCCGCTTCCAAAAACTCACGCTCATAGCGCCATTCCCCTTGTGCGCCGCATCGGGCGTCAGGGTATAAATATGGGGCATCGTTTGCGCTGAATGTGCGTCAAAATTTTTGACGCACATTCGGCGCAACCGGAGTATAAATATGGCCCATAATTAGCAATTTCCATAAGGAATTTTTTTATGGTCCAGAATACATTTGTACTATTTGTAATCAATTATGGCATAAACAATCATTAAAAAAAATAAACAACATTATTAGAAATCCCACATTCATACAATGTAATATAACACCAAATCAAACAAACAATATATGCAACACTTGTTATGCATACATTACCAGCAATAAAATACCACCCTGTTCATTTGTAAATGGGATGAAGTTTCCAAATATTCCAATACAATTATATTTGCATAATTTAGAAGAAAGATTAGTTTCACCAAGAATCCCCTTCCTCCAAATAAGAACTTTGCCTCGTGGATTTCAGAAATCATTATCAGGTGCTGTAGTTAATGTACCAGCAGATGTTATGACCACAGTTACAATATTACCTAGGCAAATTTATGATGACATGACAATTGCTATAAAATTAAAGAGAAAATTAGCTTATAAATCGTATACACATTTTGAAAATGTCAGACCAAATAGAGAAAAACAAGCAGCATTATGGTTAGCAATACATAGTAACATGTTCAAAGAATATGGAATCACTGTTAATCCAAACTGGAAGTATATACCAGAAGAAATAACTGATTATAGTGAAACATCAGAAACAAATGATTCATCAGATACTTCAGATAATGTAGCAGGTGGAAATCTAGATACTATGTTAACAAACGAAACTATTACAACTGATTGTATTAATGTATTAAGTTTAGCACCTGCAGAACATAACACACCTAGAGGTTTATATGAAGACAAAGATTCTGAATTTTTAGCTTTTCCAACAATATTTTGTGGAGAACGAAGACACAATAATAAAAATAGACTTGTACCTGTACATTACAGTACAATATGTCAATGGGAATTAAGAAGCTGTGATAGGAGAGTGGCGAAATCAATTACTAATATTTTCTTTAAACTCAAAAAATTACATATCACTAAAAAAACATTTTAACAATGGAAAATGTATAACTGCAAAATACATAAAATATAAATTAGGAAATACATTACAATACAATGAAGGATATAAAATACTAATAACTATTCGCAGTTCTCCCCCATATTGGGAACATTGCAAAAAAGATCTTTTTGCTATGATACGACAACTAGGAATACCAACATTTTTCCTCACTTTATCTGCAGCAGAAACAAAATGGCACCATTTAATAAATATATTACTAAGAGTTCAAAAATTAAATGAATACACAGAAGAAGAATTTGAAAACGTGCCTTGGGAAACAAAGTGTAAATTAATACAACAAGATCCAATTACATGTGCAAGACATTTTGACTTTCAAGTTCGAAAGTTTTTTAATTGCATTTTATTACATGAAACTAACCCTATTGGTAAAATAAAGGACTACTTTTACAGGGTAGAATTTCAACAACGAGGTTCGCCACATGTCCATGCTTTATTATGGATAGAAAATGCTCCACAGTATGGAGAAACAAACCTAAAACCTAAAAGAAGTAATTCAATTTATTGATAAATATGTCACATGTGGGAAATCACAAGATCCCCAACTTCAACGTTTAATACCACTACAAAAACATGCACACACCAAAAATTGCCGACAAAAAAACAAAAGAACATGCAAATATCAATATCTTAAATATCCAATGCCAGAAACTATGATCCTTGAACCTTTATCACTTGACCAAACAGATAAAAATTTGCAACAACAAATTAAAAACATTCATGAAATTATGAATACACCAGATTTCCAAACTTTAAGTTTTGAATTATTTTTAAAACAAATACATTTCAATATACAGCAATACATTATATCTATAAGATCGATGTTAGAAAAAAATACTATTTATTTAAAGCGAGCACCAGCAGAATGCTATATAAATAATTATAATTCCATTCTTTTACAATCTTGGAAAGCAAACTTAGACTTACAGTTTATATTATGTGCTTATGCTTGTGCTGTCTACATAATTTCATATATTAGTAAATCACAAAGAGGAATGAGCAAAATAATAGCACAAGCAGCCAAAGAAGTATCTTATAATACCAATATAAAAGAACAATTAAAGCACATAGGCAACAAATTTCTAAACTGTACAGAAATAAGTGCTCAAGAAGCTGCTTACCTTATTCCACAAATTCCATTGCGTAAAAGTTCTCGGTCATTTATATTTATAAATACTAACACTCCAGAAAAAAGAACATATTTAATGCGAGACATAGATACTATAAATTCTTTACCAGATACATCAACTAACGTACAATATGACAATATTATTGCACAATATAGCAAGCGACCCAAAGCATTAGAAAATTGTACATTAGCAGACTATGCTTCATTGTATAATCATAAAAGCACAAGCAAGCAAACAAAAACACAAAATGACAATGAACATTTACTCACAGAAACAAACTTTTACAGCTCAGATGAAGAGGAAATTGAAATAAACAACTTAAATCACACAAAAGATAATATAAATATGGAAATAACCAATAAATTAACAAGACGCAAATCTAAGAAAATTATACGATACTGCAGATTTCACAAGAACAATGACTCAGAAAATTATTATAGAGAGCTATTAATGCTATACTATCCATGGAGAGAAGAGAAAAAAATAATTATGAATAACAAAACATACTTTGAAAGATATCTTCAAGTTAAAGACATTGTAAATAAACATCGTGACAAGTATAACAAATACAATGAACTAATAACTCACTCAAATTTTAACATACCCAATGAAACAGCATTAACACCTCTATTACCACCAACAACTAATACCACTAACAACATAATACCATCTGATGCAATATCTACTGATCACCAATATCCTGAACATCAGAATTTATATGACTTATCATTAGATTTGGGTGTTAGAGACACTACTGATGAAGATACACTCTCTAATTCTCTCTTATCAAATAACAAATACTATAATATCATGCATAATTTAACAGATGAACAACTGACCTTTCTTTATCATCATCTACATTGGATCAAAAATAAAGAAACACCATGCTATACATTCTGTTCTGGTGGAGCAGGAGTTGGGAAAAACTATCTTATTACAGCACTTTATCAAACATTATTGCGTTATTACAATATTAAAGCTTGTGAAAATCCAGAAACATTCATATATTGCTTACAGCACCAACTGGAAAAGCAGCACATAATATCAATGGAAAAACCCTACATAGCACATTTAAAATACCTGTGGCACAAACGTATACATATAAGCCCTTAACTCATGAAAAGAGGACTAGTCTTCAAAGTCAATTAAAAATCTCAAAGTACTAATAATTGATGAAATATCAATGGTTGGGACAAATATGTTCAATTTTATACATAATAGATTACAAGATATTAAAGCATCAAATCAGCCATTTGGGAGTATCTCTATTATAGCTATTGGAGACTTTTACCAATTAAAACCAGTTTTTGACACATATATTTTTGAAAATGCAAAACATTCTTATGGCCCATTAAGTACTAATTTATGGGTAACACATTTTAAACTATTTGAACTTACAAAAATAATGAGACAACTAAATGATTTGCCATTTGCAGAATTGCTAAACCGATTAAGAGAAGGAAATCATACAGAAACAGATATTTTACACATCAAACAACGAGAAAAACTGCCAGTTAAAGTATTATCAAAAATATACCGTATATCATGTCAACAAACAAAGAAGTAAATAACATTAATAATAAAGTTTTGCAAGACCATATACTAAGATATCCAGTATTTACAATAATAGCAAATGATACAGTTAGTTCTGATTTAAAGGAAGCAGTAAAACAAACAATATTTAAAAAATTACCAACAGATCCAACAAAAACTATGGGACTTGCACACACCTTACACATTGCTTTAAAATTACGTTATGATCTAACTTGTAATGTTGCTATTTATGATGGGTTAACTAATGGAGCAAATGGAATTGTAGAATTTGTAGAAACTATCAATAATAAACCATTTGTAGTTTGGATAGCATTTGATAATAAAACAATTGCAAAAAAACAAGGGAAGAAGACAAAGACTTATATCACACTCAAATATCATCTAATTGGACACCAATATATCCAATAACAAGGCAATTTCAATACACTAAAAAATGTATAATTGTTATACGCAAACAATTTCCATTGCGGCAAGCATCAGCACAAACAATACATAGGACACAAGGAGAAACTATTGAGCCACTTTATATACACTTTAACAATAGCAAAATACATCACTTGCATTATGTAGCTTTAAGCAGAGCAAAATCAATCTCAAATATATATAATCAAAACTTTGAGGAAAAAAAATAATTGTACATTACAGAGTAAAAGAAGAAATGCATCGATTACGAACAGAAATGCCATTACATATATCTATACCACAATGAGCCACATATAGAAACAACTTAAATATTATAGCACAAAATATACGGTCACTTCAAATGCATTTCAAATCAATAATATCCGTTGCGAATATCATGAATTCAGATATTATTATTCTAACAGAAATAAACACTACTAGAAATGCACCAAATGAAGCATATTCAATACCACAGTATCATCATATGATCTTTGATAAATACCACAATCAACAAACAAAACATGGCATTGCAATATACTACAAAAAACACACTTCATACTACCAATATATGAAGTACAGCAAGGAATTGAGATTATATATTTTACGCTACATATAAATGGAAAAATGTACTTAATTATCATATTGTACAAACCACCACAGGTACCAATACAGACACTGCTACAATTAATAACAAACATGGTTAACTTCTATCCAAATCTAACATATAGTATCATGGGTGATTTTAACATAGATTTAACATTAAAAAACCAACAAAGTTCCTTACTACTAGAATTTATGCACACAAAATTTGAATGCAATTAAATTATTAAGACTTACACTACTAATTACCAAACAATATTAGATCACATATACACTAATGAAATTATAAACAACTATGGAACTTTAGAATCATATTATTCTGACCACAAAGCTCTATGGATAGCACTTTAATAAATAATGCACAACTTATTTAACAGTTTTTTTCTCATTTCAGATGATTTCAATTCAAGACACTAATGGAAAAACAACTGAAGAAAACAAACCTTATCAAAAAGGTTTGAAAGCAATTATTGTCAAATGTACAGGAAAAACATACTAGAAAACTGCAAAACAAGAAAATAAAGTTCTTTATCATATGGCTTTAGCAGACACAAATGGGTACATCAAAGCTACTTGCTACAATGAAGATTATCTACCATTAACAAAAGAAAATAATAGCATTTTAATACGTAATTTTATGGAAAGAAACAATTCAATTTTAATAACAAAACAAACACGAATAACTAGAATACCTCCATTTCAAATTCCACAAGATGTGGTACAAGAAGCTACATTTTTATTGCAACCGCCAGCTCCACCAGCATCACCAATAAAAGCAATAAGAGAAGCAAAACTTAAAACAATGATGACAGTTTGTGGAACAATCACAGAGGTAAAAATAGTACAACAACCTACCTTCAACTTTATTTATCAGTATTTAAATGAGAACAAACAACACATTTTCAAAAAACAACTTTTTCATTTCTAACATTATTTCACTTAACATTCTCAGTATTTGTATATATTTGCATCTCTTTTAACAAATATTTATTTCATAAATAAATTCATATTTTAACAATATTTTGCATTCTTTACTATAATGTGAGTTCAAATTTCTAAAAGTAATACTCTTTATATCTATCTTTCTTTCATTCTTTGTAGTGTTTTCATTCACATAGTTTAGTAGGCTTAAGTTTTAGTAAAATTTACAATCCAAAATTAATAACTCCTGCATCTTCATCAATGCACAATTTCATATTATCGATCACAAATGTCTTACAATACATTCTTTGTCACTCAAAAATTAAATCCTTTCATTGTCCCTTTTTTATAGCCTTTCTTTAGGCATTTATTTATCTTAATTCAATCATTCAATATTCTCAACATTCATCCAAAAATCTCTTATTTCTTATTCCCTCTCCTACATTCATTCACAATGCTTTTAATCACAATCTGACTTACAACTAATAAGCTAAAAAACATTAACACTTTTAAAACCTACAATATACAGCTATTGCTCGAAATGGTTATAGTTCATGAATATAAGCTAACACTGTTTCTATTTTTTTTTTACAGGAGGAACCTATAAAAAAGGGTTTTCATTGGAGGACAAGATACAGAACTAAAATCAATTACAATTAAAGACTCAACCGACTACATCAAAATAACTTTATGGAGGGAGGCAACAGAATTCCCAATAAAAATTGGAGAATGCATAAAAATTACACATGTAATGGTCCATGAGTTCAATGATGAAAAAATATTAAATATAACAAGGCACAGCAAACTTCAAGTAAGTTCAAAAGACACAGTATCATACAAAATTAAACACACTAACCATACCAAAATGCCAAAAAAAATTTGTTAATACCCTTCTAATAATTTGAAATACTTGAAAACAAAATATTACAAATATACATTAACAACTTTAAAAAATAAAAACAGTAATTATATATGTATGTAATACTAATATTTTCATGTGTTTTATTCACAGACTACAGAAGCACCACCATAAAAAATAACATTTCACATATATGGAATTGAAAAAACAACTCAAGAAATAACAACACTAACAACACAAGTTCAAGGGAATGAAAACTTGCAATCAATGGATATTAAAAATGAAACATTAATTGATTGGTTTATTATCAGTCCACAAGTAGAAAACTTGGCAGATGAACTTATAACACATTTACCAGTAACATGTGAAATAATTTACAACAATGGAGTCATCAAAGACATTCTTCAAGAAATGTTCTCAATATAAACAAATAAATGAACATGCTTTATATTTATACCATTGTTTTTACTGCTACTCAAATAAAAAAAAACATAAAGAGTAAAAAAATATATCTGTAGATACAAAACTTGAATTAAAATGTCAATAAAAAGTATCCCATTTTCTGAGATTACACTTCATTGTTGCAGAAAATATAATATTAAATGCTCACAACACTATTTGTATTCTAATACAATAACATCAACAACACCAATAGCTCTAATGCTCACAAATGCGAGACCTATTGCATTGCAAATGCTTGTTTACTGTTTCGTCCAGGTTTACCAAATTTCACTAAGGTTGGTTACTAGCAAAGCAAAAAGGGCTCATCCAATCGAAACTTCACCGCCGCTGTGTAAAATCAACATAAATATATAAAACGCGCACACACAAGTAGGGAATTTCAGTGAAACAAGCTGCTGTCTTCTATCTTAACAAGGCCTGCAGACGGAAGAGGACATGGGGGGGCTGGACCTGGAAGAGGAATGGGGGGCAAAAATGATCTTTTCTTAGTGTACGGGCAATTCTTGGTGAAATATGCATAAATCCTTCCTTGGCCTTTCTGCATAGGAAGCTTTTGTAGAAACGAGGACAAAATGCTGTTGCTGGAAATGTGAAAAGATGTGCATTTTCTGGTCAGCAAAAAAACGCGCACACACACTAGGTGATTTCAGTGAAACAAGCCACCATCATCTATTTTACCGAGCCCTGAAAGTGGAAGAGGACATGGGTGGGGGCTGGACCTGGAAGAGGGGTGGGGGGCAAAAACGATCTTTCCTTAGTGTACAGGCACTTCTTAGTAAAATCAGCATGAAACCTTACCTGGCCTTTCTGCATAGGCAGCTTTTGTGGAAATGAGGACAACACGCTGATGCTGGAAATGTGAAAAGGTCTACATTTTGTGCTCAGCAAGATGGCTCTATGCGTTGCACACTCGACCCTGTAATTTGCTTTAACAGGAAAGCTAGGACGTCTGGGAAGGCCAACCTAGCCTTCCATCTTCCTGAGGTCGGGATGTTGAATACTATCTGATTTACCATGCGAGCACTTAGAACGGCAGGCCGAGGGTGGTAAATACTACTTGAAAAGTTATTACGTTTGTTCAGGGAGACAGCGCACTATGCACCGTGAGCTGCATTCTTACAACCAAGGCGGGTAACAGAGGTACTTCTTCCTACACAGCACCTGGGGTACACATTCTCTTACACAGAGGCATGGCTCATAGTGTGCCCGCAGGAATGTGGCGGGCACCTCTGAGGCCAGCACGGTTTCACTTACCCACCCACTGGAAGTACGTTTACAAGTGACCTAACAGGGCCCTCCTTTCAAACACCCCAAGCTTCAAAGAACAGCACATTGTTTGGCCTCGAAACACCAAGAAAACAGGCCCCCCCACCAGCGGCTGAACTTAGGCGATAATGTGCAGCTTATCCGTTTACCTGCAGAAGTTTAGGGCACTCCAGTTTAGAACACAATGCCGCTCATTATTGGAAGCACAATGTGTTCCTGTCATATGAACACAAAGAGGGTGTGCTGGCTCTCCCTAGAGGTGTGTGGCAAGCCAACAAAACAACTGATGTAAACGTAGATAACAATCAACTGTGAAGTAAAAGAGACGGCCTCGTCATGACGTAAATGACGTCATTGCGCATGACTTGTGGTGGCCATCTTAAAGTGAGTGAATATATATTAAATATTGTAATGGTAGTGATTTTTCTGTATGCACCAGCAGTGTGGAAGAAAATCGATGTAAACATAGTGATGATTGTCTTTGCACCGTGGCAGCAGGGGTCGGAAACAGGCGCCCTCATAAACAGCCTCTAACATTTGACCTCTCTTTGAATGCTCAGCACATGTAACCAGAGAAGAACAAGATTTAGAGCCCTGTTAATAGAAACAGACTGGAGCCACTGAAAACATGCAGCGTCTGGTCAAATGCTATTAGCCTCAGAAAAAAGTAGTCCCTAAGCACAAGCTACATTGCCACAAGCGGAAGGGTACAAGTACTGGGGCCATGCTCCAGGGGAGTGTACAGCTGTGGGAAAGGTTGGACAAAGATGAAGCATTGACCACTAGCAAGCAAGGAATGGTTAAGGGTACTGAAACAAACCAGTGAAAAGGCGGAGAGCCCACAAAAAAGTATATACTAAAGTATATACAAGAGGTCTCAAATGCTCTACATAAAAAGGCTGTTTTATGAATTCCAAAACAAACATAAACGTACACAAAAGTGTAAGTTTACCTTTGTTAATCAAGCCCCATGGAGTATACAGGAGGGGGATCTACAAAAAATTTGTAACAAGATGTGGATAAAATGCTATTTTCTTTTGCATCATGAACTCACTATATATATGGGTCCTAATAATATGCTTATGCAAATCACACACAATTCTACCATTTAAAAATAAAATTATTTAGCACTTTCTAGCTGACTCAAACTTACTTAGTAATCAGCAACAAAACTCAGACATTCATCACCTACATTTGCTTATGTGGATCCTCAGATGACAGTATACAAAATTAAGTAGCTTGCAAATATCAACTTTGTGCTAAAACTCAGCACCGCAGTTGATTTTGCCTGGCCCAACAGATGCAGGAAGAAAAATGTCTCTACCCCCAAGTCCACAATAAATTTGTGCTCATTCGCAGATTTTGCACTTGATTTGCGAAGTCACAGTGAAGCATACATGCATATCCATCATATTTTATTTGTTTCTTTAAGACGTACATTAGTGCAAATCCAGAAAATTTTAGGATCTGAGTGATGGTCAGCATGGGTCTGAAGATTCAAATCTCTGCACTTCTGTGGGCTTAAAAGTTCATTAGCCTGTAACATGTTGTGTAAAATATATGGTGCTTACTTTACAGTGGTTGTAGGTGGGGCACACAGACTCTTTTGTTTGAGGGACATCATGTTTTCCCTGTTCCTACTATGTCCCAAAGCTAGAAAGAAAGAAGCAGAAAAGAGAAAAAAAAGACAGAAGAGAAAAAAGTAAAATAAAATGACAAATTAAGAAAATGTATGAAAATGAAACTTCAAGCATGAGATAAAGAGACAGGAAGTGTATGGTGAAAGTCACGTACAAGCCTTGGTATTCAGCAATCCTGGCATTCAGTATCACCTGCGACGGGCTCCTAAGAAAAACTCTTGGCCTGTGATGGGGGACCTGAGCCTGAGATCTTTTTAGCTTGGTCCTTGGATATATATCCTTATGGCCTTGTTCGATCTCTAGATCAAATTATGAGGACTCAATAGAACGTCTTTTCATTGCTTCTGCATACTCTGAAAAAGGAAAGTGTTGGCATAGAGTGGACAGAGAGAGGGGTAGTGTCAGAGAGTGGAGAGACCAGGTAGAATGAGAAGAGATAAGAGGAAGACCAGCGGAGAGTCAGAGAGAAGAGAGAGATGGAAGAAGCAATAGAGAGACGAGAGAAAGAACATAGGAGAATCAGAGTGGAAAGAAGAAACAGGTGATGGAGAGGATGAATGCACAGATACCTTCAGAAAAGTGGTGTTCTGTCCCCCGTTGCCATCATCCTGAGGCAGAACCGTGGTTACAGAAAAGTAATCAAAAATTGATGACCTTGGGTTCAGCACTTTATTCACTGGAATGAAGTATGTGAAATCACAGTGAATCAATTGAGCACCCCGAGATAGCACCATTAAGAGGAAGGACAGAATGGTGTTCTTCAATAGCAATACTTTTAGGAACCATTTTTCTGTTTTTTTTTTGAGGCTGAAGGCACAGCGACTCTTCAGGACTGAACTGGAAATCTCATTGACAAAACAGCTAATTCCAGAGGCACAGTAATTATTAGATTTTTTGTTCTTCGTTCTACCCTTGACAGCACCACAATAAAGACCTAGTGATTTTGGCATTTATTGCCCTGAATTTGTTCACCTGGTACAGGGCCTATGAACTTATTATTATTATTATTATTATTATCAGCAACATCATTATTACCAGTTATATTAATGTTATTATTTTATTATCGCTCATATTCCCAAGTACCCCGAATATCTTTGCTGCCTCTTATTTTAAAACTTTAAAAAGCATCCCTTGATCTCACAAAACCCTTAACACCGGCAGTACCACCAGCCTCTAATACGTACTTATAGGGACGAGCTAGTAGAATTTACTGCACAGTTTCTTTCCACCATTTATTGTACATTATCATGTACCAGTAAATACTCGTAAAACGGCAACCCTCTTTAGCCACCCTAAATGAAGCTTGTGTCCGTACTACCTATATGACATTAGGCTTCATCATAATTAGTTAGTAAGGTGGGTATATAAGTATAACACACACAGTGAGACACCTGACTTATTGCACTTGACGCTAAATAAATTACATTCCTTTAGTGGATTAGACTCCACCACAGAATACAATCTGAGATTGCGGCCTCCATTATAGTTCCGCCTCGGGCCTCTGCCTGCGGCATTGAAACTGAAATTAACCTCTAAAAGGCTTTAAAGATGGCATCTGCACCACATCGGTTATATTCTGGCGGACGCTCATCGCGGGTTCAACCCTGGACAAGGTAAGGGGACCATTTGTTCTGCTATTTTTATTTTTATCATAGGCCCACTACTGGCATTTTAACACAGAAATTAGGAACGAGTCTTTAAAAATGTACAGCATACGTGTTTCTTTCTCCCCCCTTCTTGGTATATAAGCCTGCCTAGTACATACTTAAAAGACGGCTGCCTCCTGTAGCGGTCCAAACTGGAGTTTGTGTCTGTATTACCTATATGACATTAGGCTTAACCACAATCAATTATTATGGGGGGAGGGGGTGTGTAAGCATAACATATACAGTTGACGCCAAACAAGTTATATTATTTTAGTGAGTTAGATTCTACCATAGTATACACCCCAAGATGGAGGCCTCCATGTTAGTTCTGCCTTGGGCCCCTGCCTGTGTCCTTGATACTAATAGAGGACCACATAATGGCTTTAAAGATGGCATCTCTGTACCATGCCTTTTAAACTCTGGCAGACGCTCTGAAGGGGATTAACCCTGGACAAGGGAATCATTTGATCTGCTATGCTTGCTATAGGCCAGTTATGGCGCTTTATGTATCCACCATATAATGGGCCCACTATGGGCATTTTAAGTACTCTTTCTATTCTGCAATATGGTTTTCAACTTGTTGGTCCTTGCCCAGTGATCTCACTAGCTATGTATATGTACGGACATTTGGCTCTGTGTCCTCACAGCAAGTTACCCCTATTGTTGTTGCACCTGTCTGACAGCGGCTGCTTACGTTATATAGTATTGCTTGTTGATATGACGTTTTGACTATCGCCGATGTCCTACGATGATCCAATCTATTTTGCTATACTTTTTCATGTGGTTTAACTGGTGATACTGCCTGCACAATATGACATCGGTACCTTAGGGAGCTGCTTATGGTCTCTTCTTCTGTTTGCTTACTTACTTACCCTCCGGTGTGCTACCCCCTTCTGACAAGGAACTTAGATAAGGGCATTTAGGATTTGCATATTGCAAGAATCTCATACTAATCATTTATGACAACACAAAAGAGCATCTCTCAGATGCGTTCTGATCAGGTGTAGCCAACCAGCATGATATCTGGTCGACTATAAACTACTTTTGTCAGGAACTAAATTAGCTGCTAATCTGTCTTCCAATTTAGGTCTTGGTAGCGCGTCAGACCTTAATGAGTAAACTTACAAGGGGACGCAAATAGGCCGATGAACATTTTGACTCGTATTAAGAAGTTCTTACCATAGCTCTGGCACATAAACAATAATCAATACACAATAATCATTAGTAATCAATTAAATCAATAATCAATGGAGTCAGTAAATGTCAACACCATGACCTTTCAGCCATGAATAACTACACCTTTAGTAAAGTTTAGTAAGTTTCTTTCCCTTATATTAACAATACTAAAGTCATGTAGATTAATTTCAAAACCGAATTAAACACATAGAACAGCAATACTGATTGCTCAGGGCAGCGAAAGAAACTCAGTCTAATCAAAGCATGAATCACAACACATTCTAGAGCTACAGTGCAAATCAATAGCAGAGTCAGTTGTGATAAAGTTATAACATACATAGAATTCAGCAAGATAACTCGTCAATCATTAGTTCCTGTAATTTGTCAGTCAATTTGAGTGGCTTAACTAATGTCAGATTAGCATCAGCATGTTGGGCTTCACGCAAAACAATTTAGCACACAAATTTAGAAAACTCATCTAGCTCTGGGTCTATCAAGACAGCGCAGTTGGTATCTAAAAATAATAGGCATAAAATGCATAACGGTAACATTTTGTCATATCTACCTATCCACGGTATGGGTCAGCAAGCAGAATCAGTCTTCATCCTCAGGTCATCAAAGATCAGCAAAGCTTCAGTCTGTCAGTTAGAGAGTATGAGCCCAATGACAAAATGAATCTCGAAGCTCACCTCAAGTCTCTTCTTCTCCAAAATCTGCTTAAGTCGGAAATCTTAAATCTGAAAAACTCTCCTTTGTCACATTGTTATATCAAAGTCACCTAAACTAATCCTTAATTACCTATTGGTCAGTTATCCGTACGTTTATACTCTACCCAATAATATTTCTATACCAAATCTATGAATTCTAATATTTCTCTATTCTCATGAAGTTGATTGGTTCACTTTACAATGTTCTCATCATCCGACTCGTCAGGTAACAATATTGTTGCATCTTCAGCTCCAGTCAGTGTCTTCATTGTTCTTGTCCTGGGAAAGTACATCTCACACACATCACACATAAATTGTTACTCTAGCAGGAACATAATTTCCTGTTAGTCGGTTCTCAAAAAAGCTTCTGTTAAGCACTTTTAACAAGACAATGGACATTTCACAGTTTAGTTCACTCTTTCAGCAATTTTATTAACCCGCTAAGAAATACAACTTCTGCATGAGGCCGCTAAGTTAAGGCCACCAATTAATAAAACTAAAGCACACTTCATAGCCTTAATATGACATACTACTTCATTAATCTAATACATTTTCAATATTTCATAAGTATCAATCATTAATTAGTCCATTTCGTGAACACTGGTGGTCATTCTTCAAGGTCACATTTTCAAACGTGCGCATTATTTTTCTCTACGTTATTCATTTTCTACATAATTCATTATTCAAAATACATAAACACTCATTAACATTTCTAGTTAAAACACCTGCTCTAGCAGTCTGAACTAGCATTTATCATTCATTTCTTTATGCTTATTTGCTCCATGCATTTATCTTTATTTTTGTCTAGATGACTTTCACTATGTTATGATTCAGTGCTTCAGCTGATAGCCTTTGGATACTAATATGTGCCATATGGACCAAATATGAACACAATTTATATTGTTTCTTGATAATGAGGTATTCAGTCTTGCCTTGCTCTGTTTTACTCACCTCCCTAATAAGAATATTCTGCTAACCTCTACTGTTGCCTGGGTTCTTTACTCATATTTTCTGACTTGATTCACCTTTCTGTCTTTAAAGTGGGTCAGAGGCACTAATGACCTTATTTCTCGCATGATACTATTAGCTCTACTCACCTGCCAACACCACCTATTATCACATAACTGTGACTTAAAACGCATGAATTGGACCTCGTAAGACCCTGATGATATTTTCTTCCCCATAAATGCTATATTAATAGCCTGGATATGGGTACCGACAAGGATTCAATAGGGTCAACAAAAGAAAGGAGGGACTGGGAGAATTATGGTCCAGTGTACGGTCTCCCAAAATCTAGATCTGTAAATAGAAATAGTACACTGTTCCAAAGTATTTGTAAGCAGGGAGAGGGAATGTCAGTATTATCAGGAGAGCCCTCAAGCATCAACTGTGACGCTAAGCATCATCATTGGGCAATCTCCTCGTCAGACGGGCACTGCAATGTCTGGTGGACCACCCCACACACGGTGGTGGTTCTTAACCGGAGACGGTATAGCAGATCTAATAAGGTCTGCAACAAGTACTGACGAATAAAGAAAAAGGAGAGAGAAAAGTGAATTAAAATTGACTCTGAGCCTTAGGCATCATAATTTAATAACTCAAGACAGGATCAGGTCAAGATTAAAAAGAAAGTCAAGGAGTTTGTGCGGGGAATAATGTCCCACTATTCTCCATAGAAAGGAAAGAAGGTGGTGTACCTAGTCTTAACACAGTGTGGTCAACATGTTTCGCGCCTCTCTGGTCAACAAGTGATCGTACGGCGCTTCATCAGGACCATGAATTACTACTTCTCCTATTAATATCCGAAATAAGGGCTGAAAAGTCACTTACTGAACGTAGACTAATTCTTCACCGTCATTTGGTCAGTAGGTCGCCCGTCCCATGTAGAGAAAAGGCATCATAGGAACACGCAAGCCACAAACCAGAGGGACCTTATTGTGTTCTCCTCCGGTCCACCAGCAGAAGCTACCCTGGGTCGCGTGCCTGAAGACAATGATTCAATAGGGGCCATCTATTATTTCTAGTAAATCACAGGTGTTTCTTCTTATTCCTATGTCACACACAGTGATGGCCACATCTAACTGTGGAATGTCCTCTCAATGCTCACCCCAATCTATACTTTTATCATTGCAGCATTGAGAAAGCCCCATGCTATCAAGCTACAAAGGGGCAAAAGATGTGTTGGCTGCCTTCTGTAATTGTACCTAGGGTAATATCTAAACTCTATGGTTCTTTATTCCAGTGAGTGGACTCACTTAAATCTTTCTACAAGCTATCAATATCGAGGCACAGAAGGTCCAAACCTCGACGAGTGGTCTACACACAAAAAAGTATGGGCACTGGTTAACAGAGAGAGAACTTTAGACCTTGTATCATATCACTACATACTAAAAAGTGATGGCTGGAATGCCTGAATCACAGTCACTGGTAGTTACTCAGGGCCTCATTTCAGTCCATTGTTATTTTTCACACCATGCCACCTCAGTTTGGACCCAGCCACGTGCAAATCAGTCTTGACCCTGCTCCAGTGGGAACAGTCCTGCCAGGCCAAGTCCTCCTTGAACAGAAGCAGCCTACTACCACATTCACCTGATTAAGGCTCACAGCCTGGTATAAACTGGTTCCAGTTACACAGTGTGAACAGGACCCACATCTGGTCATACCCCTGTCACATAGGACGTCACACTGAAAGTATAAAAAAAATGATGGATGGAACGCTTGAATGAATCACATCCACTGTAAATTATTCGGGCCACATTCTAGTCCATTTTTATTTTTCACACCATGACACCTCAGTTTGGACGTAGCCATATGCAAATAAGTCTTCACCCTGTTCCAGTGCAAACAGTCCAGCAAGAACTGCCAGGCTAGGTCCTCCTTGAACCAGAACACAAACACCCTAGTGCTAGTTTTGCCCTGAATATGGTTCATCAGCCAGATATAGCTTGACTTCAGTGTGCACTGGACCCTGGTCTAGGCGTACCCGTCCCACTTAGGGTGTCACACTGAAGTATTAAAAAATTGAGTGATGTAATGTTTGAATTAATCTCAGCCACTGATATTTACTCGGCCACATGCCAGTCCATTGTTGTTTTGCACACTATACCACCTCAGTCTGGACCCAGCTGTCTACTAATCAGTCTTTGTGGCTGAAGCAGAGCCACCCTTGGCAGAAAAGAAACTATTACTCGCTCATGAGATGAATCAAAAACAGCCAAATAGCTCTCAGAGTCCATCAGTAATGCTGGCAGTGAAAATCAATGGAGATAGGATGGTCCACATCTTTTAAGGATCTGGTGCCGAATTTAGTTGTGGGGGATAATATAGAAAAGAGAGGCATATAAGGTAGCTCTAAAATGCATAGGGTCCCTGAAGAGGATTGGGGAGTCAGTCTCTGGAGTTGTTATCCTTAGTGTGGTCTTCCCCCAAACCATTTTGCTGCTGAAATTATTTCTTTTTGTTGGCCTTAGGACTCTGTGAACTTTACCACTGCTAACCAGTGCTAAAATGCTTGTGCCCACTCCCCAAAACACAGTAAAATTGGCTTACACCGATCTGGCACAATTAATTTATTTGTAAGTTCTTAGTGGAGTGGTATTTTATATGTTAAGGGCCTGTAAATTAAATGTTACCGGTGGACATGCATCACTTATTGTGCCACCCACTTAAGTAGCCTTTTAAACATGACCCAGGCCTGTGATTGCAGACTTAGTGCAGTTTTAAACTGCCTTTTCAACTTGTTAATATAACCACTATTCCAAGCCTTAAACTCCCATTTTATTACATATGTCACCACTAAGGGAGGCCCAAGGTAGCCTACAGGGCAGGTTGTATTGTAAATAAAAGGTTGGACATGTAAGTTTAGATTTTACAAACTCTGGTAGTGAAAAACTCCTAAATTCATTTTTTACTACTGTGGGGTCTACTCGCCCCATAAAATAATATTGGAATACCTTTGTGCATGTAATAAGTGCAAATCTTTGATTGGGGGCAGATAAACCTTTCATATTTATTATCTATGAAATTGTAATAAAAAATCCTCTTTAATGATAAAAAAATTAAAATTTTGAAAATGCCACTATTAGAAAGTTGGTATTTTCCTGTCCTTTGCCATTTGGTGCCTGCCCCCTATCCTGTGGTACTGAAAATTCTGGACCCGTGTTATAAACGTCGTCGTATCACAACGATTTTGGTATCAGCAGACCGGGAATGATTAGAATAGTATGCACAAGCATTGTATTCATATTCGGGTAACGAAATCACCCGAATATCAGAGTTTCCGTCCTGAACCCTCGTGTTCCATTAATAACGACAGCCATTTTATGATTGCCCTCACATAGGCCAATGTCTAATGCTGAAAACGAGTCTGAAGGACACGTACATCTTTGCTGACTCCTCTGTGACCTGGGCAAGCTGACTCCACTGCCTGAAGCCAAACCTGTTCGGCCAGTTTCTTTCCCAGTGGCCGAATGAGATTAGTATCAAGGCACAACACATCATAAACCTTTCATCACACACACACCATGCCTAATCTTACACACACCTGTCCCTGTTTCTTTCTTTATGACTTGCTTTACAAGGAGGAGGTGCCCGTTTATATTGGGGTTCCGTCGATATCTGATGAAAGTACTAAGCCTTGCCGGGTAATTGATTGAGGGCTGGACAAACTAAAATATGGGCTTGTAATCATAACCCTGCTATTACTTTGTAGTGAAAATATGTGAATGGTCAACTGTAAAATAAGGAATGTTTGCCTAAAGCATAATATTTTGTATAAAAGAGAAGGTTAGCTTTGCAAGGGGAGTAGTCTCCTGAGAATATACACCGTGTTGTACTTCTAGGATACCTGTTACTGGCTGCAGCCAATAAACAAGATATTTGACTTCACCAAGAAGACTCTGTGTTTCTGAAGTCTGAAACAGGAAGGACTCGAAGTCTTAGGGTGTGTTCCCTGGCACCACTGGGTTCTGAAAAACCCAGTACTTCAATCCTGGTCACATGACTGGGTGTAATTGGCAGCTAGACTTTGTGAATTCCTCCCAAACAGTCACACAATAGAGGGATTAGGAATATCTGAATGGGCCATCTGCTGGCAGGGTAGGGGCGGAGCTGGGCACAGCCCCACTTACCATTGAATAGGCTGTGCTCAGTCTTCACACAAAGGGCTTGTAACCACTGCATTTTCTCTGCAGCCAACCTAGAGCCAGGACAGGGGAGTCAGGAAGTTCCAAGCACTTCGAAGAGAAGTCTTTTGAAACTTCCACCTCAAAGGCGGCACCGCGTATAAAAGGACCCTTAGACCTATTCTTTAGTTTACTTTCCGGATCTGTGGAAGGACCCACAGAGGACTGCCTGCTGCTATGTCTGCTGCTTACTCCACAAGACTGCTTTGTGGCACCTGAAATGACTGTTTTGCTGTCTGGAGCATGCCTTGAACCCTCAGAGGCCTGCCTTGTTGCATCAGCCCTGCTTCTCCACCTGAACCCAGAACTACCAAAGTGAAATCAAGGGCTAATTTGCTGACCTCCTGTTTAGAGCCACAGGGACATAACAGGTTCCCATCATCTCAAACTTACACCTGGACCCAGCTTGAGTGAGTGCTAACCCCCCAAATGGTGCCCTTCTAGTCCTGGATCCTTGGTGGTGCGGCTGAAGGAGCACAGAGAGCCAAAATCCAAAACTTGGGACTTAGAAAGTTTTTGGCAAAAAACTGCTGTATGAACCAAGAAAAGACTGGCACCAACCTGCTCGTCTATTCTGCCAAGGTGCATCACCAATTGGACTTGCCTATTGGTTCTTTCTGCTACATTCTTCTCAGCAGCAGCAAATGCTTTTCAGTGGTCCTTTACTTTGGAGGTATCCGGCCTACAGGAACTCTCATAGGCTACAGCTTCCTACCTCTTCCTGCTGGAGATTTTCGACTTCAAAAAAAGTGACTAAGTCCAAAGATGGAAATCTTCACTGTGACATCGTCCAGGGACTCCCTGGAGATGATGCTCCCTCCTCGAACACTGCCTGTAGCCCTGCCCACTGAACTTTACCTTCTCAAAACCTTTTCTTCAAAATGTATTCTAAGTCCAAAGGTAAGTGCCAAGAGGGCCCAATCCACTCTTTGTATCTGACCTGTGCTCCGTCACAGTCAGACATATTTTTCATTTTTGAGCCAGACTTGCCTGACTATATTTCTGTGGTTGGAGCTTTGATCTTTTAGGCACTAGTGTTTACTAAAAATGTTATAAAATCATAACTTTGGTTCTACTGACTGGGCTTCTGTCATTTTGGTGTCAAATAATGTATTAAAATGTACTCTGTCTTTCTAAGTTGGTGTGTTTTTTTTGTGTTGCATTTTCACTTTATTACTGTTTAGGCACTCCATAAATACATTGCCTCTAAGCTATGAACTCTTTTATGTCAAGCTGCCTGAGGATTAAGCACAGAGCAATTTGGTGACTTCTTTGGGTCACCTTGACAAGGATAGTGGCTGTTGCTTGATAGGATTTACTTCCCGTAAATCAACAACCCAATTTCTCACACACACCATCTGGAGAGAGATGGAGCTCTTGTACCATGTGAAAATGAAAGGTTTACCTGAGTGTGTGTGCCTGAGCAGTACCTGGAAGCATGAGGGGAGAGTCAAAAAAGGCCTGGAGCCTAGAAAAATGGCATAGCTACCTGCCAAAAGTAGAAAGGGCAGGAGTTGTGGAAAACTCGCTCCTGAAATCGAAAGGGCTGGGAAGAGACAGCCTGAGGGTGATGCCTTGGAATCTACTGAGGAAGACATTGCTGCCCTGCGTGACCTACATGAGTTGGCTGGATGGCAAACTGAGGGGGGCTGTCCTGGGCAGAATTCTTCAAGCTGCAGAGAGTGCCTGAGATGGCAGACTGAGGCCCAGCAGCTGGCGACACATCTGGTGATCACATGATCCATTGGGAGAATGAATTACTGTACAGTGAGCCTAAGGTTACTGGACCTCATGCAACTCATGTGTTGGTGGTCCCCCAGTGCTACCAAACCTTTCTACTGGGGTTTGGCCCATGGTGTTCTCCTGGCAAGACATCTGGGGCAAGCAAAGACCTTTGTAAATCTGGGTACCCACTTCCATTAGCCCCATATGAAAAGAACCTCAGATACATTCTGTAGGTCCTGTGCCACCTGCCCGGCCAGTAGGAAAACAGAGGGAAAGCAGGAGACTCCCTTGGTTTGTCTTTCTGTCACATGCACCCAGTCTTAGAGGGTGGGCTTCAGCATTTTTGGGCCCCTGGACCCCAAGAATATGCTGGGCAATGGGTTCATCCTGGTCTTGGTGGACCTCGCCATTCGGTATCCATGCCTTTGAGGAAGGTTATTGCAGCTCCAGAGGCCTGGGCACTGATCGAGATCTTTACCCGGGTGGATTTTCCCCAGAAGGTGGTGTCTGAATGGAGTACCAATTGCATGTCAGCCTACATGAAGTCAATGTGAAACAAGTGTGAGGTAACCTATAGGTTCTCCATACCCCACCACCCCGGAGAATAGGTTTTGTTGAGAGGTTCTACAAGACCCTCAAGGCATGGTTATGTGACTATCCGATCCCTTAAGGTGTAAATGGAAAACCATCTTGCTGTGACTCTTTTTTGAATGCTGGGAGGTACCAGAAAAGGGAGAAGGGAGAATGGTGCAGTCCCTTTGAACTTTTGTGCAACCACCTAGTTAGAGGAATTCTCAGCCTAGTGACGGAGAGGTGGGACCAAGCTCTCAACTCCCATGTTGCCTCTCAGTACTCAGACAAAACTCTTTTAGAAGAACGTCTCTGAGAACCTGAAAGTTAGCCAGGAAGTCATGAAACTCCTGCATTATCAAAAGGCCACTCTGGTTGACTTTCAGTGTGATCAGAAATTATGGACCCCGGGCCTTCCAGGACCAGATGGATTGAGCCCTGTGGGGTGAAGGAGTACAAAAGGGGAGGTCACCTACCTGGTAGTCCCTCAAGAACGCCTTAAAAATACTGAGTGTCAGCCACCCCGTGCATCACTTTGAGAGGTCTGAGGTAACCATGCTCCTGGTGATGGTGGTGGGGTGGAAGAGGTGAGTGAACCTACCCTTGACCTTCTATCTTCCCAGGGGCAGGATGAGTCAGTGGAAGAGTTTTCCTCACCTCTTCCCTTACTCCAGAGAAACAGAGGGACTGTCACCACTTGATAGGGCAGTTTGTCTTGCCCTTCTTACTTACCCCAGGGCTCACCAGTTGGTGCACTCACAAAATTTGCACCATGGACAACATGCCTGTCAAAAATAAAATTAACAGGTTGTGTGATAAAGTGAGAACCAGCATCAATAAAGTGGTGTCCGAGATGCTGGTGGTAAAGTTGAATGAGTACTTGAACATTCTTTGACCTTGATCCAGTCCAAGGCTGCCCCACTAGGACTCACCCTAGAATTTTGGTTCTACATGGACTACAGAGGGCTCAACTCTGTCACCAGGACTGTCACTGTCAGAACTATTTCCAAAAGGCCACAGGGCATACAGGCTACTGTGTCCAAATGTGGGGACTTGAGACCTTTTACTCCTTATGTCACTGGGCCCGACCTACTATGGATCCAGAGCAATCGTGCAAAGCACCCTTTCTGCACTTTAATCTCAGTGGTAGCAGTCAAGGGCTCCCTTGAGGAGGTGGAAGTGTGGATACAGGTTAGTGAACACAACTCATATCTGAAAGTGCACACAGTGCTGTCAATAAATCAGTATCCAGTCAAATACTTGCTTATATAAGGAAAAGGAGTATTTTATGTCGAACGATACACATTCAAAGGAATAACAGCATTTGTATGCAACAAGACTATCCCCTTGAGCTCAGGGCTTTAATGTTTATCAGAAAAATCCCTGTCCCACTCTCTTCGATGTGACATGGTTGGGGTTTCCATTCATTGGTGGCTGAATCCAAGGAGTGCTCACTACTAGGCCGTAGTCAAGATTTCTCTTTGGCTCTTTAGGAATTAGTCAAAGAGTCTAGGGTTGGTGCCGCACCGTTAGCAGCGAGTGCCATGGGGCCCAAAAGCCTCAATTCAAGTCGTACCTGCTCCTGCAGCACAGAAACGTTCAATGATTGCCCTGACCATGGACACTCGCAAGCTTTGATCCTATTTGGAGAAGTCAGGCTTTCAGTGGTACATGGAGGCTCCCTCCCAAGTGGCACTGCTGATTTTTCCCAGTGATTACAGGTGTTTCAACCCTGCAAAGACACTGTTAGACAATCTTCCCTACTGGGAGGATTTGATTCTCTAACTCCCAACTGGGGCCCAGCAAGGGTGCAACGTCTTTCATGGCACCCTTCACAGACCTCAGTAGTTACTTAGTGGCAGTTCTCTCTGTGCGTGCTTGACTAGCTGATGGGAGCATCAGTCTTTTCCCAGGCAACGGCCTGAACGTCTGGCAATGTTGCTACCAGCAGCCCCTCCTGGCATACAGGGTTACCAAAGTTCCAGCGGAGACTCCTTCTTTGCAAATGACCACACCATTGTGGCTCCTTCTGGCATTCAGGGTCACTGCTAAGACTGTCACAAGTCTTAGCATGCTTGTAGTAATAACTTCAATAGTAGCCCACTCCGACTTACAGGGTCACTGCCACAGGGCAGTATGGGTTTGGCACTTTCCGCATGGCACTCAATGCATGGCTCAGTCCACAGTGGCCCTCTCCTAGAGTACAGAGGTCCCCAAATCAATCCTGCATATGGGCAACAACCTAATCGATGCACAGCCCTTTCATTACACCTTACACAGGGTGTCTTCTTGGTAGGGCTAGCAACTGGACCTTGCTCCCTCCACCACTCTCCTCTTCCTCACAGAGAACACCGATCTTAGCAAGCAGGCAGGTGCTACAGGCTCCAAGGCAGGTGTTCTTGGTTTCCCTGGTCTCCTCACTCGGTAGGGAGACTAGCAGGCCTTGGGCCCCAGTCCGGGCCACAGGAAGAAGCCTTGCAGAGCTTCATTCTATCACACAGATCATCTGGCTGCTTAGCAGATGACACATTTTATCCCAAATGTGACTGATATCCCACTCACGGTATTATGAGTTCCATAGGATATAATGGACTCGTAATTCGGTGGGCGGGATACCCATCACATTTGGGACGGAGTAATCCCCTCCACCGAAGTCGTGATTAGGCCCTGAGTCTTTGAAGTTTTATATTGGGGTTCTGCTTCCTTTGAAATGTACATTTTTCTTTCTCTTCTTTCCTCTTGAAAGTTTGTCTGTTACAGAAGGAAAGAAAAGAAAGATGATTGTCCTAAAAAAACTGCATGGGAGTGACCAGAGATCACACCTGGATATCAATCACAGTGATATGTGCATAAAAAGGGTAACCACAGTTTCACAGCCCTACTCTGCAATTCCAATATCAGTCCCATCTCTTTCCTGAGATGTGTCCAGGCCCCTTCATTTTGATCCATTACTGAATCAGAGAGCAACCTTTTGAAGTGTAAAGAGGGACTTTCTTTCTCCCTCTTCCAATGTGTGTACCACTTAGCTCACAGGAATGCTGTAGTATACAAATCTGTCTTGGGGGGTTCTCTACTCCTCATGTTTTCTTGAAGCAGGCCTGGGATTTCCAAATGGAACCTAAGGCCACCTTTGCAGTTATACTTGCATTCAGTGTATATCCACAGCACATATATTGTCCAGCACTCTTACCTCCATGCATTGTGCCTCTACAGATCCACAAACATTTAGCACATGCATTCAGTCTGTGTGCACTGTTCAATATTATAGCCTTTCTGTATTGTACCGGGGGTGTGATTTACAAACACACTGCCAGCAACCAAACTCACTATGTGGGCTCTGCCCAACAACTCCCCCTTCATGTATTGTACTACTCACTGGCACACATACACCCAGCACATGCTTTTCATTGTGCACGCACTGCACAACACTATGACCCATATTTACAAAACAATGTTGCAGCGTGGTGCCGCAAGCCAGCTTGCTGCACTGCACTGCACCATTAGGAAAGTTCAGGGCTGGGTCATATTTACAGCAATATGTGACATATGCTTGTACTTTCCTCTGAGCTGGCACACAATTAGCTGCCTAGTGCCAATGCAGGCACCATGGAACCATGGTTCACCATGGTGCTAGAAGCCTACGTTGCTGGGCTGACTGTTTATATGCAGGAAGGGGCACATTCCTGCACATAAACAATAATTATTGGTGTTTCCTCCTTCTATGTGTGTTGTAGAATGTAGCATACTTGGAAAGAGCAAAAACAAAGAGAAATAAAGGTATTTGTCTTCTTTTGCACCACTTTCACGACACCCCTGGGTGGTGTAGAAATTTGATGCATTCCCAGATTTATGAAACTGGGAATGTGTTAGATTCTTTAGGTGTTGCGTGCGCACACCCACAGCAACACCCCTTTCATGTGGAGCTATGCCTGAAAGGGGGGCATATTTACAAGGCCATAAAAAGCCATGCAAGGTGGCTTTACATGGCCTTGTAAATATGTATACCCCACCCCCACACTGTGTCACTGGAGCATCACAAAAGTGATGCTCTGGCGGCACTATTGTGCTGCAGGAGCCTTGGAAATATGCCCCTCCATCTCTCATGTAATGTACTCCTTGTAGGCATACATAAACTTAGTCTATGTAGTAACCATCCATGTACTACACAGTAGTGCTATACCCTGTACTGTACCCTTCCCGTGCACAGATTTAACCAGCACAGAGTCACTACTCCTTTGCTGTGCAGTGCTCTACATCTACCTGATGTACGCCAAGGATAGGATAGGCACACAGCACACATTTAAAAATGTGACAAAGCCTGTTGACCTCACTCCAGTGACACAGTGTGAAAGGACCTGTTCACTCGTACTGATCACTCGAGAGTATGCTGCCACCACTGTGCTCATGCTGTTTAACTCTTGGTTCCATGCACACTGTGTCACTGGAACCAAGGTATACCTGGCTGATGAGCCCTAATTAGGGTGAAACCAGCCCTGAGTTGCTTGTGTTCTGTTTCAAGAAGGACCTGGTGTGGCAGGTTTGGGCTGGACTGTTCCCACAGGAGTATGGACAAAGCTGGTTTGCATATTGTTGGGTCCAAACTGAGGTGCAATTGAGGGAAAAATAAAGATGTATTGGGATGTGGCCCTGTGTAATTATCAGTGGCTCAGATTCATTTAAGCATTCCATTCATCACTTTTTTGTGTACTTTAGTGTATTGACTTAAGTGGAATTGGTATACGCAGACCTCGGTTCTCTGCATGATATGTCACTGGAATCAGCTATATCTGGTGGCAGGTAAGCCCCACTTAGGGTGACAATTGGTCCTTGGTTGCCAGTGTCCAGTTTAGGGAGGACCTAGCTTTGCAGTTCAGGCTAGACTGTTCCCATTGGAGGAGGGTCAAGGCTGATTTGAATATCAGCTGAATCCCAACTGAGGTGGCATGGTGTGCAAAATAACAATGGATTGGAATGTGGCCCTGAGTTATTACCAGTGGCTGAAATTAATTCAAGAATTCCATCCATCACTTTTTGCATACTTCAGTGTGTCGGCTTAAGTGGGATGGGTGTTCCCAAACATGGGCTGTACCTGTCTGATGAGCCCTTAGTAACATGAAACCGGTCCTGGGTGGCATGTGTTCCCATTCAGGTAGGACCTAGCTTGGCAGGTCGAGCTTGGCTGTTCCCATTGGAGCAGGGTTTCAGGCTGATTTTCATATAGCTAGGCCCAAACTGAGGTGTCATGGTGTGTAAAATAAAGATGTATTGGGATGTGGCCCCAAGATTAATTCAAACATTCCATCTTTCACTTTTTTGTATACTTTAGTAACTGTTGGTGAAGCCACTAGCCTTCCGCCACTATGAGGATAGTGCTGCGGGTGCCCCTTCTAATCCAACAATACAGCTATCTGTGAGACAGGCCTTTATCATGGGGTACAAACATGATCCATGTTTTCCTATGACAACTAAAATCAGCATTAGCAATCCAGACCGCAGTAGTTAGGCCCTCAGGGCAGGCGTAGAAGTCTTTTACCGTGCATAAGGACTTTTCTGAAATGATGCCCCACCCTATCCCCAGAGCTGATGAACTTTTTGACCAGTTTGGAACTGCCAAGTTCCTAAGTACATTTAATTTGACATCAGTGTACTGGCAGATTGCCTTAACCGTGGGAGCTAAGGAGAGGACTGTATTTTCAGTTTTCAGTGATGCCCTTTGGGATAAAGAATGCCCCACCACCTTCCAGTGGTTGGTCAGCTGTTTCCTGGGTGGGCTACAGGACTTAAGTGCCGCCTCCTTGGATTACAATGTGGTCTTCAGTTCTAGCTATGAAGACCACTTTTTCCACCTCCACAAAGTGTGTCAGGTCCTCTAATAGGCAGGCCTAACTACCAAGGACAGCAAGGGCCAGATAGGTCTGAGAACTATTTGAGTTACCAGGTTGGTGGGGGAAAGGTGCAGCCCTTCCAACCCAAAATAAAAAATCATGATGCTACGGAAACCATTGAAGACCCAGACTGCGAAGAGAGCCTTCTTGGGCCTCATCGGTTACTACAGGAGATTTGTCAAAATATACTCTACCATTGTTGCCTGCTTGACATAGCTGACTTCCAAGAAGCAACCCAAAAGGTGACCTGGACAGAGGAGTGCCAGAGTGCTTTTGTCACCTTGAAGGAGGCCACGTGCATCACAGCAGTGCTCAAGGCATCTGCCTTCTCCATAGAATTCATTGTCCAAACAGTCTTATCTGAGCATAGCATTCAGGCTGTGATCTCACAACAGAAGGATGACGGTTTGGACCAACCTGTAGTCTCCATCAGTAGGAAGCTATCTCCTAGGGAACAAAGATAGAGTGCCACTGAAAGTGAAGCCTTTGCAGTGGTCTGAGCACTAAATAAGTTGATATCATACTTGTTTGGGGCTCACGTACGGGTTCAGTAAGACCTCCTCAGATTTCCCCACACAAACCCTGGTACCAGGTATAAAAAGAGCACCTTCAGAATCACCCATGAGAACACTTCTGGACCTGTGGGAGATTCAGAAGGATAGCCATACTGCCACATGGCCTTGCTTCTTGAAGGACTGCCTTTCTTCCTGAAGAAGGAGGAGTGGACTTGCTTTCCTTGATCCCGGACTACCCAGAGTGACCTCAAGGGTCAGTTGGCTGACCTTCTGGGTGAACTACAGGGCCATAACAGGCTTCCAGAAGCCTCCCTGCAACTGACCATGTGACCAGCTGCAACTGGATCTGCCTGGACTTATCTGTGCCCTGCTGTTGCCACTTCTGGAGTCAGTCCTAAACTCCAAGAGGTACCCTCAGGTCCTGGACCCCTAGGTGGAATCAGAAAGATTTCATCTACAAGAAAAAGTTGAACATCGTGAAGTTTGGGTTCCTCATGACCACAAATAGACCAGATCGAGCCAAGACTCTGTCACCCATGGGAACCGGCAATGCAAAGTTCCACTGCGACCTGCTCTTCATGCTGATAGTGACCAACTGGAACAACCGGCAACGCAAGGTCTGACTTTGCAACGACAGTGGCCATTCTTGAGGCTCACTCACTGTTAAACTCCAGCGATGAATGGATCTTCAAGTTACAGTAGTGACTGTCTGCAAGGCTTGACATACTCTTTGCATCAAAAGCTCCACCCTGGCTGCCCCCTCCAATGTGAAGGAAATCTACGCACTGGACTTAGGTAGGTAGCTAACCTGGTACCCGCACTCCATCATGGTTTTCCCAAACTTGTGTCTTTCCCAAGTCCTGTTCAACCAGATTACCGCAATTGGGGCTTGCTGATTCGTAATTGATATTTTCACTAACATCTCTCTCAAATAATGTCTCTGGTTCTACTGATTGGATTTTTTTCATTTTGGTATTATTTTATTCATGACATTTACTCTATGTTTCTAAATTGGTTTGTCTTTTTTCTTGGGTTGTGTTTTCACTTTATTACTATTTGTGTGCTGCATAACTACTTTCCGTATTGCCTCTAAGTTAAGCTTGAATGCTTTGGGCCAAGCTACATGAGGGTTAAGCACAGGGTCATTTAGTGAATTTTGTGGTTCGCCCTGACAAGGGTTGTACTTGTTACCTGAGTGGGGCTTCCACCCCTCTCAGCTAACAATCCCATTTCTAACAATGATTATTGACTTTTTTATTTGTGGTAGTGTCCCACTTTTTCCACACCTACACTTTCACATAGTTTTCACTCATATTTGTTTCTCTTCGCTGATGCTAGATGGTTCCATTGAAGTATTTTGAAGGCAAGTACACACGTTACTTAGGTTTTTCTCATGAGTGTTCATAGACCTGGCATCCTTAGGAGGTCTTGCCTGTCTTTTACCCTCTGCTCCCCATGTTTTGACTGTGTGCTGGTTTTGGTACTCTGGGCACTTTACCACTGCTGACCAGTGCTAAAGTGCAAGTACTCCCTGTGTAAATTGTATGTGTAATTGACTTTTCCATGATTGGCATATTTGATTTACTAGTAAGTCCCTAGTAAAGTTCACTAGTGGTGCCCAGGGCCTGTAAACCAAATGCTACTAGTAGGCCTGAAGCACTGATTGTGCCACCCACGAGTATCCCTGTAAACATGGCTCAGACCTGCATCTGTAGTGTCTGTGTGTGCAGTTTTAAACTGTCAAATCGACCTGGTAAGTGTACCCACTTGCCAGGCCCAAACCGTCCCTTTTTATATATGTATGATATGCCCTAGGTAGCCCCATGTGCAGGGTACATAGTATTTTAAAGGTAGGATATGTACTGATGTGTTTTACATGTCCTGACAGTGAAATACTGCCAAATTCGTTTTTCACTGTTGCAAGGCCTTTCTCTCTCATAGGTTAACATGTGGGCTGCCTTTAAATATATTTTGACTTCTGTTTCCCTTTGGGAGCAGATAGAGATGTGGAGCTTGGGGTCTCTGAACTCACAATTTGAAAAATACATCTTTTGGTAAAGTTGCTTTTTAGAAAATGCCACTTTTAGAAAGTGGGCATTTTCTTGCTTAAACCATTCTGTGACTCTGCCTGCTTGTGTATCCCCTATCTGGGTTAGACTGACAGTTGGACTGTTTTTGAATCTCCACTAGACAGTGACACAAAGGGAGCTGGGGTGTAGCCTGCATATCCTGATGGGTCATCTGGGCTAGAGTGGAGGGAGGAGCTGACACTTACACCTGAATGAACTGTGTGTTTCTGGAGCCAGGCCTGGGCAAGGCAGGGTATTGTGAACAACAGAGACCTTTCTTTTGAAGTTTGCCTACTTCAAAGGTAGAAAAGGGTATAAGTAGTGGACCCAAAACCCCAGACTTTCAGATTACTTCTGGAACCAAAAGGAACCTCTCTCAAGGAGAAGAGTGGAAGAGCTGGAGAAGGAGTAGTGCCCTTTGCCTATGACTGTGGTTTGCTGGATTGGCCTGCAGTGGCTTCTTCTGCCTGAAAGAGGACGAAGACTGGACTTTGTTGTACATTCCTGCTTGTGAGGTGTCTCTAAGGGCTTGGACTGAGCTTGCCTCCTGTTTTGAAGTCTCAGGGCCATCAAATACATCCTCTGCTAGCACATGGACTCTCTGCTGAGACTCCTACCCTGCCAAGTGGTGCCCTATTCAGTCCCTGAGCCCTGGAAGGGTGAAGCTGGTGGAACCAAGGTGGAAATCCATACACAGGAGCCGTGCAGGGAAAATTTAGATGCACCACCTGCAACACGGCTGTAAAAACGATGCAACACCCACATCACTGCTGAAATCAACACACCACCTGCATTGAGGCTGAGCAATTGATGCATCACCTGCATCGCAGCTGGGAAAACGACACAACACCCACTTGCAGCAACTAAATTTGATGCAAACCCCATGCAGCACGGATTCTCTTCCTTGTGTGGCCGGATTTCGCATACAACTTTGCTGGGAGTCAAAATCAATGCAAACCTGCCCAGAGCTCAGGTGCCCGTCTGGAAATCGATGCATCGCTCTCTTGAGGGAGAGAAAAATTATGCATTGCCTGCCTGACCCGAGAAGAAACGACGCACTGCCTCACTTGCGAGTAAGGAATTAACGCATCACTGACTTTGCCGATGCACGCTCACCGGTGCAGCTTTATTTTCTACGCAAACCAGGTCCTTTGTGTAACAACAACATTTCCATTGTTTTCTATGGAGTAAGATTCTATTATTCTAAAAATTAATATCTTTAGTTATGTATGTTGGATTTTTGTCACTTTGGTCTTATTTGATTTAGATAAATATTGGTTATTTTCTAAATTGGTGTGGTATCCATTTTGTAGTGTTGTTACTGTATTACTGTATTAATGTGTGTTTTGGTACAAATACTTTACACATTGCCTATGAGATAAGCCTGACTACTTGTGCCAAGCTACCAAGGGGGTGAGCAGCGAATTTCTTAAGTAAGTATCTCCCTTGCCCTGATTAGAGTGAGGGTCCCTGCTTGGACGGAGTGCATACTGACTGCCAACCAGAGACCCCATTTCTAACAGACACCCTGTTTCACCAGAACCTCACAAACATTTTGCGAGCAAGTGCACACCTCATCTTGTTTTTCCTTGGAAGTGAATCAACACAAATTATACTTATCAAGAAAGTTCAAATTGTAACACAAAAATTCAACTTGTGTAAAACTTTGTAACCTTCGCATATTTTTCATAGTTCTTTCGATTAATCCTGTACTAAGCAGGAAAAAAACTTTGTAACATTGCCCACTCCTATTGTTCACCACAGAAGCCTCTCTACAATTCAAGTAACCATGGACACTTGCAGCCTAAGAATAGCCCACCCCTTGTTTTTGGCGGGTTTTTTAGAGATGAAAATCCTGCCTTGATCAAAACAATGTACTATGTAAATAATCACAATTTACAGACTCCATAGATAGGTAGTATTTGTTTTTTTTCATGATCGTATGTACTGGAGCATATCCTAAATAATGCAAGATTCCATTTTGTTTGAAACATTCTAAGAACACGCTATTCCTATGCTGTCTTTCTTAAATAGATGTAGAAGAATACAGCCAGGTACTGTGAAAGTATGTATTATCAACGATGGTGTAATGCAAAATGATGCGGCCCCTTGCAGAATATGATGAGGTGCCCCTTGGTGCCCCATGCAATTTAAAAATCCATTGGCTTCGGCCTGAAGTGTGGCCAAGTGAAAATGTGGTGAAGGGGGTGTCAGAGGCCCCCATTGCGCCTGACTTACACCCCTGATCTTAAATCGCTCATGGCATTGAGATTTAGAGAAATGAAAAAGAAGAAATTAGGTTTTGGTCTACCAGACACAAATACAGGTGCAGCTCATGCTAACTATCGGAAGGAAATGAGACAAAAAAATGGAGCAAATCATATTTGATGACGGAAATTAAGTATAAAATTGGAAGGAAACATAAACACACTATCAACGTATAGAAACAATATGCACCTTGTACTCAAAAAAGTTACAAGTAAGTAAATTTATTTACAAGTTAAAAATAACTGCATAAAAGCTCAAAAGTGCTAACAATTCGTGCAATAGTCTCGTACAACATTTAATAAAAACTCTTATAAAAAAAACATACAAATTACTACTTGTGAATAAAATATAGGTCAAATCATAGATGTTGCGTCACTTTTCTTTCACCCACTTCCAGCACCTAATGACACCATGGTTGTGCCGTATTTACAATACGGTGCACCATGGTAGTCATTAGCACAATAGCATCAACATTTTGACGCTATGGTGGCACTTTGCTACACCACAGTCAAAATTGTGACACTAGTGCAGCAAAGCACAGGGAGGCCCTTTGCATGTAATGGTGGATCATTTTAACGCCTGCTCTGAGCAGGCATTAAAAATGTTAGAAAAATGAAGCAGTGAAATGTAAATTTCACTGCACCACTTTTTCGGGCCTCCCTGCGCGGAACAACTCCATTGCATACATTATGCCTGGCGCAGGCATAATGTGTTACAAGGGCCTAAAAAGTGGCACAAAGCATGCATAGAGCCACCTTGTAAATATGATGCATCGGAAATGCCTACATAGTGGCACATTAGCATTAAAAAATGCTGCTAACGTGGCACAAGGAAGCGCAAGGGGCTTGTAAATATGCCCCATGTGGTGTAAATCATCCAATTGCACTGAGAGAGCATTATGTGTAAGTTCCTAAAACAGTGATTCCGTTTTCTTGCTGTTCACATACAGTGTCAATCCTAAAATGGTGCAAAGGGAGCGTTGTGTGTCAGTTTCTTAAACAGTGGTTCAAGTTTTATTGTTCACCGTGGACGTACTCTTAAAGTGCCTGAGCATTTTTCAAAAGGTCATCATGTATCTTTAAGGTGCTATTTTGGTCCCTGTCTATGACCTTTATAGTGCATAAGCATTATGCAAGAAGTCAGTTTTAAAGTCCTCTTAGTCACTAACAGACTTTTATAATTGAAGTGATACTGACCTGGTGCCTACTGCGTCCTTATTAATTTTGAGGAGACTTTGGAATGCAAGACCATTGAAGATTGACGTGGCCTAATCTAAATATAGCATGTGGAAATGCCCGAGGCCCCAGCACCACTACGATGATCCTTCACCAGATGTAAGAATCGTGTTCCTTGATAGGCTAAGTGAATTGAAACTCCACTCGGCTAGGTGATAACAGCTTGCCTGCAGGTACGGATATGGAGTTTTAGAAATGATGGATTGAGTAGCGTCTTTCTTCGATCCATGATTACTGGGCAAGTGCAAAAAAGGTAGGTTGTTGTCTCTAATTTGTATCTGAATAGTCAACAGCTTGGGTGTGACTGCCTACCCTTCCATGTTGGAGTAAGATCCTTTGGGGCCTATTTATGATGCCCCTAGCACCACCTTGAGCCACATTTGGGCCATTTTTTTCTGACGCAATTGTGGCATTAAGGTGGCATTTCCCAAGCGCCATATTTACAATGTGGTACAATGCAAGCTTTGCACCACTTTGTAAATTCCTGTGCCACATTATGCCTGCGTCTGGCATAATGTATGCAAGGGGGGCGTTCCCACGTAGTGAGGCCCAGTAAAATGGTGCAGTTAAATTTACTGGATTTCACTGTGCCATTTTTAGGGTCATTACTAACGTCTGCCTAAGACATGCGTTAAGATGATGTTCCCATTGAAAACAATGGAACTCCCTGTGCTTTGCTGCATTAGCGCCATAATTTAGGGCGCTAATCCTTATGGCGCTAATCCAGAAAAAGCACCATTAATTATGATGCTAATGTGTACATGGCTGCCATGGTGCATCGTATCGTAATTACAGCGCACATATCATGTCATTAGGGGGATGCAATGGGGCTCTAGAAATGGGGCTCATCATGAATGATGCACCACTTTTACATAAATACGCCCCTTAGTTTCTAGGTGCCCAAAGGGTATAACACAAGCAAACATTTTACAGCTGACGAAAAATGGGCTATCCAGTATGACCAAGACCTCAAACTATTGATTACAGTCCAAGCGTTTTGCCCCTTTGTGAATATATTCTTGTCATTTAGATAGGAAAGATGCTTTATTGAAGAATTGATTAGTCGCCAAAGGCTGCTCTTTCCATGCTTCTTGCCCATGCTTCTTGGATAGCTACTTCATCTTGTGTGCTTTTGCGAATAATACGGCCAGGTGTTTTTTAAAGGTCAGCTGGCTCTGCAATAGTATATCCAGTTATTTATCTGAGGATACAACCTCAACTTTTTTGCTCTTTATGGACCAGGTGAATGACTTGTACTTTGTGTCGACAAAGTGAACCACCTTTGTTTTACTTAGAGTCAGCTCTGAACCTTGTTGTTTTCGGTAAGTGGCTACTGCATTGATTGACCCTTGAAGCTGCTACCGCAGGTGTTTAATTAGAGTTATTAATGAGTGTTTATGTAATTTGAATAATGAGTTTACAAAGAAAAGGAATTAACGTAGAAAAATAATGCATGCATTTGAAAATGTGACCTCGAAGAATAGCCACCAATGTTCACAAAATGTACGAATTAAAGATTAATACATATGAAATGTTGAAAAGGTATTAGATTAATGCAGTAATATGTCATAGTAAGGGTTATGAAGTATGCCTTAGCTTATTAATTGTAGGCCTCATCATAGCGAGTGTCTTAGCCTATTTTACCAGGCCTTATGCAGAAGCTGTATTTCTTAGCGTTTAATAAAAATGCTGACCAAGTGAATTAAACTGTGAAATGTCCATTGTATTGTTAAATGTGCCTAACTGAAGCTTTTTGTGAGAATCGACTGCTAGGAGATGATGTTCTTGTTAATGCAACATTTTATGCGTAATGTGTGTGAGACTGACTTTCCCAAGACAAGAACAATGAAGACACCGACTAAAGTGGAAGCTGCAACAATATTGTTACCTCACAAGCCGGATGATTAGAACATCGTAAGATGGACCAATCAACTATATGAGAACGTAGAAATATTAGAATTCATAGATTTGATATAATAGTATCATTGGACAGAGTGTGAACATACGATTTACTGACCAATAGGGAATTAGAGGATAGTTTAGGTGACTTTGATATAACAACGCTGCAGAGGGAAAAGACTTCAGACTTATTCCGATTTTGAGAGACTCCAGAACTCTAGGAGAGAAAAATGTATTCCGACATTGGGCTCATATTCTTTGACCGAGAGCCTGATGCCTTGCTGATCGACTGATGTCCTGACAATGAAGAATGATTCTGCTTTGCTGATCCATACCGAGGATAGGTTTAATGCGATAAACTGTGATTTCTATGCATATTTGCTTTTCCTTTCTAGATACCAATTGCGCTGTTTGATAGAACCATACTAAGCCCAACATGCTGATGCTAATCTGATGTTAGTTTAGATTTCTGATTTATGAAGAAAAAACTAATGTTTGATGGATTTCTCTGGTTAACTACATGTATTATATCTCGTTAATGCAGCTGACTATGCTATTGATTTGTACTGTAACTCTAGTATGTGTTGTAGTTCGAGCCTTAATTAGATTGCGTTTCTTCCGCCTCTTTGGACAACCAGTGCTGTTTTTGTATGTGTTCCATTTGATTTTGAGGTTAATCTACATGACCTTAGCATTGTTAATAAAGGGAAATAAACATTCTAAACTTTACAAAAGGTGTGGTTATTCATGGCTGAAAGGTCATGGGGTGTAATAATTACTGACTCCATTGATTTATTGATTTTATTGATTACTAATGATTGTTGATTATTGTTTTGTTGATTATTGATCATGTACTTGAGCTACGGTAAGAACTTCTTAATTGTGAGGCAAAAGGTTCATTGACCTATTAGCGTCCCCTTGTAAGTTTACTCATTCAGGTCTGACGCCCTATTAAAGCCCAATGGGCATTTGGCTCAAGATGTCAGTGTTGTATTTCTACTGCAAGCACACTATTTTCTCTGTTGCCAGGTTAGGTGGATGACTATCCACTTGTGTCAAGTAGCTGTCTAAGTCAGCAAGGTATAAGTTGAATAAACATGGCAGTAGAGACACACCTGTTTCAAGCCATTCTTTGTGTTTATTTTTTACATGACTTTGCTGCCGTTTCTGACTTTAACCTGAGCTCCTGTATCGCTAAACAGTGCTAAATGGCATTTAACAGTTTTCCCGGGATTCCCCATTCTGCCAGATTTACCCAGAGACTGCCACTGGGGTCTCTATCAAAAGAGGATTTAGGATAAACGAAGCATTTAAACGGACAAGATTTATGCTGTATTGCATTTTCTCCTAGGATAGTGTGTACTGACAAGATTGTGATTGTTCCCAAGCCTGACCTGAACCGTATTTGCATTTTTGGTATGATGTTTGTTTTGTTAACACAGGCTTGGAGGACTTGAAGTATGAAAGATGAGTATAGTTTGGCTTCTACATCAATTTGCACTATTGGCCTGTAATGAAACTGAGATGAGTGACTGCTTTTCTTATGGATGGGGTGGGATATGTTTCCTTTCCATAAGTCTAGTATAATATTTGTGTGAAAAATTTGATTAAAGAGAGATCTTCTCTAATTGCTTAACATTAGTAAAAGGCTTTGTGTTGTATGATTAGAAAAAGTAACAAATATTCATCCACAGAGTTACCGACACACAAGGATGCAAATGTATGACCTTATTTGCAGTTCTCAATACTTTCCTGAAGTGCACCTGTAAAGCCACACCAGGTACAAGTTTCTAGTTGTACTTCAGTCCATTTTTGAGATTTCTTTTTCATGACCATTGTTAGAAATTGGGTTTTTGGTTGGCAGTCAGGTTACCCCCTGTCCAAGCAAAAGCCCTCACTCTAGTCAGGGTAAGTCACACACAATCCAAGATTATCCTGTGCCCACCCTCTGGTAGCTTGGCACGAGCAGTCAGGCTTAACTTAGAAGGCAATGTGTAAAGTATTTGTGCAATAAATCATACAATACCACCATGTAGCACCACAAAAATACACCACACAGTGTTTAGAAAAATATATAATGTTTATCTGGATAATTGTAGGTCAAAAAGAATAAAGTTTGCAGTGGGAAATTGTAGGGATATCACTGAAAAGTGATATACAGTGTCTTAAGTCTTTAGAATATAAACAAAGTCTCTTTCAAGCACAAGTACCTGGTTTGGAGTGAAAAAATCTCCTCAGAGGGCCACAAAGGAAGAGGTGCGTGGAAAAAGGGTGTGTGCGTCGATTTCTCCCAGCACACACGGACTTGCGTCGTTATTTTCCATGCGGCGAAGTCGTGCGTCGTTTTCCGGCGCGCGGACAGTCTCTTTTCGTGGATCGCGGGGATTACCAGATGTCCCGGGTCTGTGCGTGGATTTTCCTGCTTGTTTTCCGGCTGCGCGTCGTTCTGCGGGGCTGCGCGTCCAAATTACGATCTCACGGCAGGCGTCGCGTCGATTTCTCCTCTAGAGGTCGGGCGGCGTTGTCCTTGCGAAGCCGTGCGTCGGATTTTCAGTCGTCCCAAGAGCGTCGCGTCGATCAGCGTCGGTGTGCAGCGTTTTTCTCGCCGCGGAACAAGCTGTGCATCGAAATTTTCGGCGCACGGAGCGTCCAAGTGAAAGAGAGAAGTCTTTTTGGTCCTGAGACTTCAGGGAACAGGAGGCAAGCTCTATCCAAGCCCTCGGAGAGCACTTTCACAGCCAGACAAGAGTTCAGCAAGGCAGCAGGCCAACAGCAAGGCAGCAGTCCTTTGTAGAAAGCAGACAGGTGAGTCCTTTGAGCAGCCAGGCAGTTCTTCTTGGTAGGATGTAGTTTCTGGTTCAGGTTTCTTCTCCGTCAAGTGTCTGATGAGGTAGGGCAGAGGCCCTGTTTTATACCCAAATGTGCCTTTGAAGTGGGGGAGACTTCAAAGAGTGGCTAAGAAGTGCACCAGGTCCCCTTTCAGTTCAATCCTGTCTGCCAGGGTTCCAGTAGGGGGTGTGGCAGTCCTTTGTGTGAGAGCAGGCCCTCCACCCTCCCAGCCCAGGAAGACCCATTCAAAATGCAGATGTATGCAAGTGAGGCTGAGTACCCTGTGTTTGGGGTGTGTCTGAGTGAATGCACAAGGAGCTGTCAACCAAGCCCAGCCAGACGTGGATTGTAAGGCACAGAAGGATTTAAGTGCAAAGAAATGCTCACTTTCTAAAAGTGGCATTTCTAGAATAATAATATTAAATCCGACTTCACCAGTCAGCAGGATTTTGTATTACCATTCTGGCCATACTAAATATGACCTTCCTGCTCCTTTCAGATCAGCAGCTGCCACTTCAACAGTGTATGAGGGCAGCCCCAATGTTAGCCTATGAAGGGAGCAGGCCTCACAGTAGTGTAAAGACGAATTTAGGAGTTTTACACTACCAGGACATATAACTACACAGGTACATGTCCTGCCTTTTACCTACACAGCACCCTGCTCTAGGGGTTACCTAGGGCACACATTAAGGGTGACTTATATGTAGAAAAAGGGGAGTTCTAGGCTTGGCAAGTACTGTTAAATGCCAAGTCGAGGTGGCAGTGAAACTGCACACACAGGCCTTGCAATGGCAGGCCTGAGATAATGAAAAGGGGCTACTTAAGTGGGTGGCACAACCAGGGTTGCTGGCCCACTAGTAGCATTTAATTTACCAGCCCTATGCACATAAAGTACACCTTACTAGGGACTTATAAGTAAATTAATAGTCCAATCAGGTATGATTCAAGGTTACCATGTTTTAAGGGAGAGAGCATATGCACTTTAGCACTGGTTAGCAGTGGTAAAGTGCGCAGAGTCTAAAAACCAGCAAAAATGAGGTCAGAAAAAGAAAAGGAGAAAGGCAAAAAGTTTGGGGATGACCCTGTCAAAAAGCCAGGTCCAACAACCATGCATTCTCGTTTACACTTGCATAATTTATGTATTTATTTGAATGCATTAAAATAAACTTATAGTTTGTGTGACAAGTTAATGCCATGCAAATATACAAATATCATATCACAGATATATTTACACCCTAACAAACATCTTCATCAATCTATTTGCTTGTTTGTAGACAAACCATTGTGTGATCTCTCTAAAGCAATTTCACAGAAGGATATAATTTTCTAATTAATTCTTCATAGAATCTATGGGCCTGATTTAGAACTTAGCAGATGGGTTACTGCATCACAATGGTGACAGATATCTGGTCCACCGAATTCTAAATCCCATTATGTTCTATGGCATTTCGATTTTGGGGGACAGGTTCTCCGTCAACGTTGTGACGGACTAACCCGTCCGTTGAGTTGTAAATCAGGCCCTATTTCGTCACAAATACTTTTGAGAAATAAACTTTAAACCTTGGTGTTTTCTCAAATACCTTAATAAATTCATGCTTGTCCTTCCTTATTTAATTTAGTGCCAAGAGACCCTTGGGTGTACATTACAATTTACAGTATTCAAACCAAACTAAACTAAACTTAGGTGGGCCATCAGTAACAGAAAGTGCTTTCTCAAGAGGCATGATTATATCCTGCTTCTAACTACCATGAATGCAGCTCTGCTTTTTGGGTTCCATACGCCTAGCACTAACCAAATCTCAGCCCAGTCGTTGGTCTGCTTCAAGCTCAGCGCATGCCACAAAACCTTCCCTTCCAGTTTGTAATGTAATGTAAGGTAGATTTGTAGAGCACTTCTTTGCACCGTGATAGTATCCAGGCACTGGGTATGTGAGTGTAGACATGTGGTGAGGCTGGGTCTGAATACAGACATTTTCATTGATCCCATAAGAAGACAAATTGAACAGACAGATCTTCCGCTTCTCCCAGAAATCAAGAAGTGAGAAGGAGGATGGGTGTGGTCATGCCAGTGACCAAGAAGGCTACTTGAACGTGAAGCTTTGGCTTCATTGTCCCACACAAGGCAGGTTTCAGGCATTAACAGCATCTGACAACATCCTGCATACAAGATGGTGCTGCTACACACAAAGTGGAGATGAGCAATGCCAGTAATATTACGCAATGACCACTGAGAGTGGAGCTCTGGTAGCTGGCACGGTAGGACTAGCGTGACCTCAGAGGCCTTGTGGCAACAGGAACCACGAGTGAGTCTGAGGTCTGAGGTGCTCAAGCCTTGCTGTGCTCCCCACCTGTCTTCCCCACCAACTACCTGCCCCCTGCAATGTAACACTGCTGGTTGTGCTCCCTGCTGTGCCCACCAGAGATGCCTGTTGGGGAGGGGCAGGGAACGTGACCTATGAAGCTGGCACCAACTGCTGTGAGCAGCCACTGAACAAATCAGAGGCACCAGGGTCGATATTAATCCCTCTCCACAGGCCTGCACACCCTTTTGGTGAGCAGTGGGCAGTGCGGTGCTGGAGGGTTATGAGTGGGGCCCTGCATGCCTGCAGGGCCTCTCATGACCTACTGATCAGAGGCAAGAGATCGAGCCGTGAAACACCTGTCATTATTTGAATTCCCCAGGGCACTGCTGGGGTCAATTACTACAGCCTTTCCCCGTCTATTGTTCCCCTGCTGTCATTGCCCGTATTGCAGGTCAGTACTGAGCGACTGTGATATGAGTGCAGCATTATAGCACTTGCGTCCCAAACTGCGCATCTGCATCCCTGCTCAGGGTTTGCCCCTTGCCCATCACCCTGACTACTACAGTATGGACATAGGCCCACATATATCGCGAGGAAGATGATTGCTCCTTGCTCGCTCATACCCTGCCTATGCCTTTGGCCCCTCATTTGCATCTGCTTATGCTCTATGGGTGAGCAAACCTACTGGACCTACATACCACAATGGTGCCCTGATTATGATGACTGCTGCTAGGGGGTGACAATAGTATACACCCAAGGCCTTTTTTATACCTTAGTCCTCCCATATACTCCCCTATGCCACATCTCTTGTGCTCTCCACATCTACTCGGACACATCAACTCCTGCACGTAAATGGCAACATATGTAGAGTGGATTACAGGCAGCACAAGCTTAAATTTGAGCATGCCAAGGTGACTGCCAGAATCACTGTAAGATGAAGAGGCTGGAGTGATGGACCTCACCACTAAAGAGAAACTGAGTGGATCAACTGCCATCATGGCCGAGCTTCGGGCCAGAGTTTGCTCCACTGACATGTGTTTCGATGCCCTCGCTGGAAGACTGGACTGCCTGGGAGAACGCGTGGGTCACCACAACATCCGGTTAGACGGAGCAGAGGAATGAAAATCTGGGCTGGAGGATGGCAGAGTGTCCATTACTCAAAGGCTGGAGCAAAGAGAAGGACTCCTGAAGGCAGTGGCAATTAAAAATGAAGATTTGGAGGTAAGGTCATGCCAAAATAATATCTTCCTCATGGGGATTTAGGAATCCATGGACATGGGGTATCATGACACCTTTGTAGAACACCTCTTGAGGGAGCTCTTTGATCTCCAAAGCTTCACAACTGCCTTCATAGTGAAGCTAGGCCATAGAACAATTGCCCTCACCCAATACCCCAAGTGATCATGATGCCCTCAAAGTGGGACTGCCTAGCTCAGCTTACATTCATAACATGTTATATCAGAGGCCTCAATAACCCATGCAAAGGCAAGCAGGTACTACTGTGTCTGATCAGACATAAAGTGAAAATTGCTTTCCGACAAGACTCTCCCACATTTGCGGCTCCGTGGGACCAGCATAGATAATTCTCCTGTCACACACCTACTCATGTGGGGTTTGCACTTTCATCCATAAAAGTGTCCCTTTTACTCTGCACACCAGCCTCACTGATACTGAGGGTTTTTATGTCCTCATTGTGGGCACACTGGCTGGGCAGCGTTTATTTTTTTATTAACATTTATGCTCCCAATGTGGACACTCCCACCTTCTTTCAGGAAGTCTCATCCCACACAGGACGATTTGATGCTGATACTTGCGTACTGGAGGGATATTTCAATATGGTCCATAACCTGTCGATATGGCAAACTATATGCCTTGTGGGTACTCCGTTCCGTTCTGTAGCCGATCAGAAGACACATACATGGGGAAGTCCCCCTTTTTGGGAAAGATACCTCTTTCTGAAACCAATCCTGGTAGCTCCAGTCCCTCTGCTCTACTCCCTGCCAGGCCCTCAAGTAAGGAACCTAGGGCTAGTCTTTGACGCCAAGCTGTCATTTGTGGATCAGATCAACAATGTGACGTCATCTTGCTTTTTCATGTTAAGAATGTTGAGGAGGTACTGCCCTTCATTACTTTTGGTTTCCAAAAAGCAGTCATCATCGTTTTAGACTTATACAGTCTTGATTATTGTAATTACGTATATTTGGACATTAAACATCGATGCTGATGCTGTAGAATGAAGCTGTCCGCCTTCTGAAGAAAATACTTAAGGTGAAATCTGCATCAGGGGCCTTGGTAGAGCTTCATTGGCTCCCAGTAAGGAAGACAGTTTTGGCACATAAAACATTGTATGGAACTTGACCAGAGTTCCTCCAAAGGAATTTCAGGTGCTACTCTCCATAAAGACTGCTGCCATCTGCCTCTTCAAGTTCTGTAATCATTCCAAGGATTAACAAAGCTTCATGGGGAGGTTGCCATTTTGTGGACTCCACCTGCCACCTCTGGGACAGACTGCTCTTGCACCTCAAATGCCAGTCTAATTTCTTCTCAGCTTTTGGAAACACTTAAAATATTGGTTATTCTCACTTTTTAAAAAGAATACCAGTAGTTCCCTGACTTTTTTGGTTTTCATGTCAGCATGTAGGATAATGCTAGTTCCAAGACACCCAAGAACATTTTTTCCCTTTAAAAAACTCAGAATTCTCAAAATCAAATCTCAGAGGCCCGTCACTATGGGGAGGGGAAACAGCTGAGCTGGATGTTGACACAACTCTTGTGCCCAAACCGCAGCCTTGTATACATATCTGAGCTCCACTTGGATGGTAGGAGCCATAGCACATTCAATGCAGGCTTTATCCATGAACTCTTCCACTACCATCAGAATTTATACTCTTCCAGACTGGATGGGGACACTGACGCTAGGGCAGCATATCTGGCGGTGATCGCCATGGTGAGGATCACAGATGTGCAACGTCAATTCCTAAGTGAGCCTGTCTCCAGTAAAGAGATAATCCAAGCCATTGGCTGGACAGGCCTAAGGCATTGGGCTTCGATGGCCTCATTGGTGCCTTCAACAAAGCGTATAAACGTCAACATGCCCCACAGCTCTTAGACATGTATGCTGAGGCTCTTAAGTCATGTGCCCTCCCACCATCATTGAGGGAAGCAGTTGTCATGCTGCTGCTGCACCCTGGTAAGGACCCACAACACTATATATCCTTCTGGCCCCTTTCACTTCTCGATTTTGATAACAAAATCCTGCCTAAAGTAAACGCCTTCCGGCTATCACCCTTGAGGGACCAGATAATTTCACCTATGCAAACTGGGTTTGTCCCTCATAGATCTAAATCCTTCAATCTCTGTACTATGTTTGCAGTGGTAAATAGGGTGGTTGCCGATGTTCCAGAAGCCATAGCAATTATCAATGCAGAGAAGGCATTTGACTCCCTGGAGTAGCCCTTCCTGCATTCTACATTACAAAAAGTGTGCAAGTCCTGTAAAATCATTACTTTGATCATATAGCTTTATTTCCGCCCAGTGTTATTTCGGAGAAGAAGGAAGCTATCTATTTGAGCTCCAGTCCATGGATTCCTGCTGTGTGTAATCTGGCAATTGACAAGTGTGTGGTGGGAGACCATGTCGAAAGCAACGGGGACGTTGAAGAGGATGTGGGCGGTGGTCAGTCTATGGTCAAGAATGGTGTATAGGTTGTCTGTGACAGAAATGAGCTCTGTTTTAATGCCATGGTGGTTTCAGAATCCTGAAAGTTTGTGGTGTTCTAATTGGTCAGAGAGTTGTCTGATGTTGGTCTTCTTGAAGACTTTGGTTGGGAATGGGAGCAGCAAGATGGATTGGTAGTTACTGAGGACTTTGTGGTCAGCTGAGGGTTTTTTGAGGAGGGCAGTGACTTCAGTGTGTTTTCAGCTATCTTGGAAGGTGGCTGTCTTGAGGGAGATGTTGATGATGGAAGTGAGTGCAGAGCTGATTGCGGCCCTTCCCAAGTTGCAGATATGGTGGGAGCAGGGGTCTGTAGGAGCCCCTAAATGAACTTTCTTCATCAAAGCTGCTGTATCCTAAATGAATGAATGGAGGGTTCCATGCTGTCAGTTGGTAGTCTTTCCTTGATGAGGCTAGCAGGCTGGGGAGGTCGATGGGTGTGAGTGGTGTTTAAAGTTGCTGTAGATCCTGGTGATTTTTTCATACAAATCAGAGTAGTTGTTGTAGAGTTCTTGTGTAGGATGATGGTTTGAGTTGGGACTATTGAGTTGGTGAATTGCTTGATAAGGGTTCCTTGGAAAGTGTCTTGCAGATGTTGGAGCTAGACTTAATTCTCAGGACCTTTTTAGTCTCTTTCACTTGATGGTGATAGTGTCCAAGTGCATCCTTTTTAGGTGTTTCTTGTGGTGTTTCTTCGAGTGGGTCACCAACTCCTTTAGAGTTGTTTACAAACTCTCTTGGATTTGCTGATGTCAGTGTTGTACCAGGTAGCTTGTTTATTGGATTGTTTGGGTTTGGTATTTTTCTGGGGTACCAGGTTATTGGCTCAGATGCTGATCAAATTCTAGAAGTTGTTTTTGTCGTTGGTGAGGTCATTGGTGGTGGCTGGGTAGTTTAGTAGGAGGGTGTGGAGCCCTTCAATTTCTGTAACTTTCTTCCAGGGCTGATTTGGGGTGTTGCTGGACTCGGTAGAGTTTGCTTTGCTTCCCTTTTAGTTGGAAGTAAAGGATGGAGTGGTCCATCCATGTGAGTGGAGTAATTTGGCTGACTTTAACCTTGTTGCTTGAGGAGAAGATGGGAATCATGGTGTGTGTGCCAATGTCGATGGGGCCTTGTAGAAGCTCAGATTTATCAAGCCATGAAAGGCCATCTTGCTTGCTCTGAGTAGCTTGAGAAATCTGAAGTAACGTAAGGCAGTGCAATTACTGTGCCCCAAGAAGACACATTCACCCATGGGTTTTGTTGCATTCCAAGATAAACAACTCTGTCAAATCTGAGACTGTCAAAATGCTGCGCCTTTCCAGGGGAGGCGCAACTAGGAGCAAAATCTCTGTTTCTCTATGTTGTTTTCTCTTTCTAAATGTGCAGCATTATGCAGCACATGTAGAAGTCAGAAAATGCCTCAGAGGATTATTTTTGTGTTGGAAGGTGCCCTTTCCTGCACAAAAGCAATCCTGTCTGTAATGCTGGCACACATTTGACAATGGTACAAGGGTGTCTGCATTGGCACAAGGCAGCACATTGTGCACCAGAAAAAGAAAACGACAGGGATGTGCTTTATCGTGTTAAATATGGTGCATTCCTGCCCTTTCACAAGTGGAACACAGATATTTGGCTTGGTGTGCTGCACTGAGTAAAATAAGGACTAATCAGCCCCCAAATATCCAGGACCTGAATGACACCACTTGGGGGTCAAGAAGTCACTTCAGCTAGGTCCAAGGGGTGGTGCAGGATGTTCAGGAGCCTTTTATCTCCCTGAGGCTCAGATCAGGCTGCCGGCAGACTAGCTTTTTGAGTCACTCTTGGGTCCCGGGTTCAAGGATGAATTTACAGGTCCACAGCTCTTCTCACCCAGGCAAGAGGGCAGCACAGCAAGGCAGAGGTTCTTTCAGAGCAGCAGTCTAGCAGAGTGGCATTTCTTTCAATAGCAAAGCAGTTCTTCTTCCTGACCACAGCTCCAAAAGTGTACTGAAGAGTTGGTGTCTGAGGTCCCCTTTTTATACCTTGACTTCCTGGTTCTGAAAGGTGAGAGAAGCTTCCAAATAGGGGCTTTGAAGTGCATGGATTTACTTGGCTCCCCTGCCCTGGCGCCAAGCAGGCTGCATTGAAAATGCAGGGCTATTTTTTAAAAAAACATCTTTTTATTGGGTTTTCAAAACAGCATACACCATTAGGAGTGAAGAGAAAATAAAAATGCAGATGAAATGGCACAGCAACAGTGTAATTGAAGCAAAATATAAGCAGCCAACATTGCTGGGAGACATGTTTGTACAGCTGTGTAGCCATATATTGAGGGGAGGTGGATTAGTCATTTAGTTGAGAGAGGTTATGTGAGCTGCATTTGAGAGTAAGTAACCGGGGAAAGAACAGCACAACAGGGGATGGGCGATGATAATAGCAATGGGGTATTGACCGTGAATATGTCTCTGTTGTGGGCAAGGCACAAGGTATAGTGTAGTACTATGTAGGAGACAGCAACACAGCCAACGATTAGGTGCTGATTACTGGGACGAGTGGTGAGGCAGGATGGGAGTCAGGAGATGAGGGGAGAGTAAGGGCACAGGTGTAAATAGTGTGCAGATGTGTCTACTTGGGTTCAAGCTGTGGGGTTACAAGGAACAACAAGGCATGTGTGGGCAGTTTCATGGGGGTATGTTGTCACTACTTACTTTCTGTTGAAAGACAATGTGGGGTTGATAGGTCCTCTGTGTAAAGGCAGAGCACAGGCTATTTCAGTTACAAATGCGGTTGTGCTCAGCTACTTCCCCCTTATGCCAGCAGATGGAACATTGAGGCACACCTAATCCATCCATTGTGTGACTGTCTGGGAGAAATTCACAAAGTCTGTCAGGCCAGGCTAAAGAAACAAAAGGATTAAGAGCAGAAAATGCCAACTTTCTAAAAAGTGGCATTTTAAAATTGTGATAAAAAACATGACTTTACCATTAAATAGGTCTCTTCACCACAGTTCCAAAGACATCAAACATGAGATGCTTTGCTCCCAATCGGAAACTGTAATTTATTCGAAGGAATCCTCAATGTTACTATAAGGGTAGGCCTTATAGTACTGAAAATTAATATTGGAGGTTTTCACCACCAGGACATGTACAACTTTAAAGTACATGTCCAAACCTTTAGTTACATAGCACCCAGCCCTGCGGGCAACCTAGGGCCTAACTCACGGTTTAAATATTTAATAAAAGGGGTAATTAAGGCTTGGCAATGGGGCTTAAATGCCAAGTCGCTATGAGAGTTTAAAATTGCACTCAGACTGCAGTGGCAAGCCTGGGACATAGTTTAAGGCCAATAAAAGTGAATGTAAATGAAAAATAATGGAGGGTGAAGGCAAAATTTTTTATGGTGACCTTACAGAGAGGACTAGGTCCAACACTAGCCTACTGAGAAAGACTGCTTACACCTACTGTAGCAAATGCTCCATACGACAGGTTGCAGCTGACAACTTTTAGGGTTAAACACAATAGCTGCCTTTTTTATAACAGATACTTTAGAACAGAGGTCTTCAAACTTTTTTACTCTGAACCCCCCCCTCCCGAAGCAAAATAGTTTGAAGTCGGGCCCACCTCCAAAAATGTATGGCAAGAATAGGGAGAGTAGGTGCGGCAGGGGTGAGCTGTGTAACAGTGTTTAGGAGATTATTTCAGGGGTATTTTTCTGTAGCTCATAATCCATGTATGTGAGACATATAAAAGTACAAATATAGCAAACCAAAACAGAAATTGACCAAAAACACTAGACCACCAGGCCCCACAATTGGTGTGTTATGAGCTTGGGTCCCAACGCAACTGCAACTAAAAAACGAAAACTCCACATGTTCCTCAAGTTATCTCTCTAAAGAAGCTGTTTCGATCATTTGTAGTCTAAAAAATGAACCCCCTCCAAATATAGCAATACTTCCTCTTGGCTACATCTTTGATGCTATCCCAGGATCTCACTACTTTCCTCTTACACCTTGACCATCACTCTGAAGCTTAAGGGGTCCAGACGACCAGAGCGCTCTGTCTGAACATGACATGTCCTCCTGCCTTTCACACCCTCAACTCACTTTGAAGGACATGTGCATGTAAAAAGAGGTCGAAGTGGACGGGATCTAGGGGACCCACATGCCCCATGCTTTTTCAAGTTTACAAAACCAGTTGTCATACTTTTTTTTAAAAACACAACCAACACTGAACAGTCATTGTGGCCCTTCAAGTGCCTCTGCGTAAAAGTAAAGGGAGGGCAGGGTTAGAGTGAAGAGAAGTTTTCCTCTGCTGTGAAGCTCAGGAGGAACACAGAGCTAAGGAGCAAAAAGGCATTCTCACTAGTGTGTCTACTATGTGAAAGAATGTAAATGTGTGCAATTGGTTAATCACCAAGGGGTATATTTATACACCCCATGGCTCAGGGCACCACAGCGAGTGCCTTGCTGTAGCCCTGCAGCACCAAGAAAGGGCAGAAATGTGTTGGATCTACAAGATAAGGCACATTTCTGTCCTCTCCCACTGCGTTGACACACAAATGGCTGCCACGCACCAATGCTGGCACCTTTGCACAGTGGTGCAAGGGTGTCTGTGTTGTGGGAAGGATTATTTTGAGCAGGTAAGGATACCTTCCTGCACAAAAACAATCAATGGAGGCAATTTCCTCCTTCTACGTGTGCTGCAATTTGCGGGGAGAAATAATGTTATTTCTCCATGTTGTACCTCCCTTACACCACCCCTGGGGAGGCATAGGGTTTTGATTCATTCCCAGGTTTACAATTTCTCGTAAATCTGGGAATGTGTCAAATTCCATGGGTGTGACATGGGAACACCCGCTGTTATGTCCATGGCATGCATCACTAATGCAGTGTGAGGCAACGCAGCGACTTGCGCTGGTTTGTCTCACACCATATCTATAAGGCCATGTAAAGCCACACAGGGTGGCTTTGCGTGGCCTTGTAGATATGGCTCTGTAGTTTGTGCCACAGGAGCCTTACAAAAGTGACACTTCGGTGGTGGAGCAGGGCTTGTAAATATGCCCTCAAATGTGAAGGCTGCTTGGTTGCCAATTTAGGCTTTAATTGATGGAGTCATCTGAGACTTCATGGGGACAATGAGTTATTCTTTTTGATACATAATGTCGGGTGTTATAAACAGATTTCTAGAAAGTGTATTTTTGATAGACAAATGTTCGCACTACATATAGATTACCTATTACTAAAATATGTGGTGAAAGCACCTGTTTTATTTTAAAACACCAAGGCCATCATTATGACATTGGCGGAAAATCCCACATGCCGTCATCCTGACTGCCGCCAACATACCACCGCCACGGCGGACATCCGTTCACCATATTATGACACACACACACCAATCTATCACTATTCAGCCACAGACACAAGTCCGCCACACCAACGGTCAGTGATAAACTGGCGGTATCAAAACCCACACCGTTACACCAACAGAACTACGCCCACCACATTATGACCCACGAATCACCACAGCGGACATTCAACTAAAGTATACCATTGGCAGCACATACCGTTGCGCTCAAAATACACACACTCAAACAAAACTACACCACATTGGACAATTCAAACAACACACACCTGACACACATACACACACCACACCCACACCACTGTAAAGCACACACCCACACTGCCCACAAACCTTTACGAATACAAACCATTGCCAACAGACTGACATCACGACTACAGACAAGACGAGACCCACACACCTCCATTACCTATACACCACCCACGCACCTCACAACACACACCCCAACACTTCACCCTACACACCCTCACCCACAATACTCATACAACACCCATGGCACTACAACAACACCCCAGATTCTCTGAGGAGGAGCTAAGGTTCATGGTGAAGGAAATCACCCAGGTAAAGCCACAGCTATTTGGAGTACAGGTGCAGCAGATATCCATTGATAGGAAGATGAAGCTATGGCGGAGGATCGTGGACAGGGTCAACGCCATGGAACAGTACCCTAGAACAAGGGATGACACCAGGAAGAGGTGGAACGACCTACAGGGGAAGGTACGTTCCATAGCAGCAAGACACCAACTTGCTGTACAGAGGATTGGCGGTGGACCCCCACCTCCTCCCCCACAACTAACAACATGGGAGTAGCAGGTCTTGGCAATCATGCATCCTGAGGGCCTGGCCCGAGTAGCAGGTGGACTGGACTCTGGTAAGTCAACACTTTACTACTATCACCCTCCTACATGCATGCCATCACATACCCCCACCCTCACTCCCAACCCTCCACCACCTCCCACACACCCCACCATCACATCCCACCCATCCCAATGGCAAGCTCTACATGCACCACCAATGCATGGGCACCACTCACAGACCTGCATGAACACCTATCAGCAAAGCATGCACACTAGAAAGAATCAGCTAGCCCTCCACATACCAACTTACACAAGTGAAAGCTGCCAGGGCAAATACAAACAAAGAGGGCAACCCACTGATGCACAATATGTTAGACACAGAAACAATAGCACTGCATTTACATCCCCACAGGTACCCAAGCCAATGTCAGTGGGAAAGAGGTGCCAGCACTATCCAGTCCCCCCACAGAAGAGGCCCACAGTGATGACAGTGACTCTGCTTGCCTGCATCTGGATGTCCAATCTGGCTCATCAGGGACCTCAGGACAGTCGGTTACCCAGCCACAGTCACACACCATCACAGAGCCTTCCCCCCTCGGGAAACACCACCACAGCACCCACCCAGCGTGCCCATACCTCTATCCCCATGACATGTCAATCAGCAGTGTGTCCAACATTACAGGGACCCCAGGGCACACCTCAAATCTAAGACAATCAGGGACCTGGGGTTAGTGGCAGTGGGCACACGGTTCAGGGGACAGAGGCTCCGGACAACAGTGAAGTGGGGAGGACTGCTGTGCGCCAGTGGGAGGGCAGCCCCAGGGAACCAACTCTCCAGGAGGCACTCACAGAGATCCTGGGAGCATACCAACATTCCCAGGATGCGCTGGGCCAGATCCTGGACAACGTGCAGGAGAACAGGTGGCTGCAGGACCAGGGGATCAGGTAGGACTTGCAGGCCATTAACACCACCCTGGTCTCCACTTCAGGGGTGCTTGCAGACATGACCAACATTACGAGGGAGGCAGTGTCATACAAGCGAGCCCTTGCCACTAGCCAGACTACTGAACAGCCCTCCACCTCTGCTGCTGCTAGTGGACAGGAGGTCCTGCCACAGGACCAACAGGCCACCAGCACCCCTCCCCCTGCAGAAGGAGAACCACCCCACAAACGTTCCTTGTGATACAGGCAAAAGCCAGAGACTATTGCCAAGACCCCTGCCAGGAAATTAGACTCTCCTGATTGTCACCCTTGTGTCCCACTCCGTCACCCTGTCCACCTCGAACTGCCATTGCTCCCCTTCCTATGCCCACTTCGACAATGCACCTGTGCATCAAATAGACTGGAATTATACCCTGCACTTTCCTCCATTGTGCTTGCCCCTCTACTTCTTAGCACTTAAATAAACACACTTTAAAAAAATGTAAGTTTGGAATATGTCAAAGGACTGAAGTATGTATTCGTTTAACAAGGTTTAAACATTGCAATTCAACTCAGCAGTAATGTTAACATAGGAAAGACCTGTAATTGGCTGCAGTGACAACACCAGGAGTGATAGTGAGGCACCAACATCTGCAAAAAGAGTTGCCAAATGGTGCAGTGAGTGGCCATAGAAGTGGGAAATCAAAGCCTGCTAGGGACAATGTGAAACTAAAAACTGACAATGAAATGTGAAGCAACACTGTCTTACCTGTGTGTCATTGGAAGTATTGTCTAATCATTGCAGATCTGTTATCCTCATCCTCTGCCTCCTCATCTTCACTGTCCACAGGCTCTGCTGCTGCCACATAGCCATCTCCAGGCTCCTCCTCCTGCAGAAAAGGCACATGCCATCTCAAGGCAAGGTTATGCAGCATGCCACGATTATCTGGCGGACCTTCTTGGGTGAGTAGCACAGGGAGGCCAGATGTACGTTCAATGATCCTTCTTGTTTGCCCATGTGCCTCACTGTAACGTTCCTCAGCCCTTGTCCTGGGATTCCTCACAGGGGTCAGTAGCCATGATAGGTTAGGGTAACCTGAGTCACCTGCAAAATTCGTTGGATAACTGTTAGCCACACACTATCCCTTATGGCCCACACCATACCCATATACCAACATCCACTGGGTGGGAACCAGGGCTCACCTACTAGCCACACACGGTTCCTCTGTAGTTGGGCCATCACATTTGGGATGCTGCTATTCCTTAGTATAAAGGCATCATGCTAAGATCCAGGATACTTCGCATTGACATGGGAGGTGTACTGGTCTGCCAAACACACCATCTGCACATTCATCGAGTGATATTTGTTTTGATTTCTGAAGACCTGTTTATTTTGCAGGGGGGGGGACAAATGCAATATGTGTTCCATCAATCGCCCCAATTATGTTGGGGATATGTCCCATTGCATAGAAGTCAGCCTCCACTGTGGCCAAATCATCCACTTGGGGGAAAACAATGTAGCTGCACATGTGTTTAATCAGGGCACCCAACACTCTTGTCAGCACTATTGAGAACATTGGCTGTGACATTCCTGCTTCCAAGCCCACTGTCAGTTGGAAAGAACCAGTTGCCAAGAAATGGAGCACAGATAGGACTTGCACAAGAGGGGGGATCCCAGTAGGGTGACGCATAGCAGATATCAGGTCAGGCTCCGATTGGGCACACAGCTCTGTGATTGTTGCCCTGTCAAGTCTGTAGGTGAAGATAATGTGCCTGTCCTCCATTGTTGCCAAGTCCACCAGGGGTCTGTACATGGGGAATGTCTCCATCTCCTATTCATCCAAAGCGTTTGCAATCTATGGGGTAAAAGAGTGATGAGACGGTCATAAAATGTACATTGTGGCCACTACAGCTCAATACATGATGTGAATTTTAAATGTATTAGTGGCATATGTCCTGTATGTACAATTGTGATCTGTGACGCAGTTATGTTCCATGCACTGCGCCCACCCCCCCTGAAATGGCGTCCACCTGTCCTGTATGGAGGGACAGGTGGAAGTGAGGTAATTCCGCTGACGTTGTGCGCTGTTGCGAGAGGCGGTCGGGATCCGCTGTGCAATGCCTCATTGGATCAAATTGGGCCCTATGGGGTACAGTGGCCAATGGTGATGTACGCCGGCAGGGATGGTATGCACTGCAGCAGATGTCACTGCCATTTTCTATCTGTTCACTAACTTGCTACCTGGCCTTCAACAGGAGAGGACCTACATTGCATGTGCTGCTGTGACCTATGTCTGGAACCTACCATGGCCCGTGTGACTGGGGAAAGGGCCCCAGCCTTCACCTTGGCGGAGTTGCAGAGACTAGGGGATGGGGTCCTGGCCCTCCAGACCAACAGGTGAGTACACTGTGAGCACGATGCATGGGGCATGAATGCATGGAGTGCTGCATGAGAAGGCCTCATGTAGGAGGGGTTGGCGGATGGGCCCTGGCAGCATGCAGCATGTATGCTGGGCCATGTCTGTGCGAAAGGGGATGGGAAGGGCTATGGTGGGCAATGAGTGTAACAGGCAGGACAGTGTAACTTATATCTTTCCCTGTGTATATTTACTCTGCAGGTCAGCGCCCATCAAAAAAAGGTATATAGGGTGCCATCTCCAAGGACGTGCCGACCCTGGGCGTCTACGGCAGGTGGAGCACCCACTGTCTGAAACGGTGGGAGGACCTGAGACACTGGGAATGGAAGACGGCAGAGGCCCAGCTGGGTATGGCCTCCCAGCGAGCAAGGGGTGCCCGTCAAACCCTGACTCCCCTGATGGGCCTCATACTGGTGGTGGCCTATCCGGAGCTGGATGGGCACTTGAGGGCATCATAGCAGCTGCAAGGGGGTGAGTACAGTGCCCATCATTACAACTTACGCCTGGTGGGGTGGTATCTAGGTAGGGAATGTGTGTCTGTGGGTGCCCCAGGCCAGGCCTGACATTGCAGAGTAGTTCCCATGTTGGGCAGGGATCTGATGTGAAATTCCTCCAACCTAGCTAGTAAGCATCCACTGCTGGGCAGGGCTGTGTTGGTCCAAGGAATGCTGCAGTTGGTGGTATGTGTCCCTCCCCATGCCCTGGTGACTACTATTGTTACTGGTAGTGCATTGCATTGTGCGTAGGGCTGTTCCCTGTGTGTGAGGGTGGAATGTACACCAACGGTGGTGTTGGTGCAACCATTGACCAAGTGTATCCTTTGTCTCTTTGCCCCCCTTTTTGTTTTGTCATCCAGCCCTTATGTCCATTAGCATCATCTGGCAGAGTAGCAGAGGCACCGGCGACGGAGGGAGCTGCATCCCACAGGACCCAGGAGGCAGAGTCCACAGACACTAAGGGCACCAGTGGGACAGAGGGCGAGGGGAGCACCAAGGCAGAGACTGGAGGAGACAGTTCAAACACGGATACCTCCTCCGATGGAAGCTCCCTGGTGGTGGCGGACACCTCTGTGACCACCCCACCTACAGGTCCAGCTGCCACCCCCTGTACCAGCACCGCCCTCCCAGCAGCCCCTCAGCGAGTTGCCCGTGCCCTCTCACCCAGGTGGGTGGGCATCTCCTTTGCCCCAGGTACCTCAGACCGTGCCTGGTCGGCTCTGCTGCCCTGAATGAGGAGGCTATTGACCTCCTGCGATCCATCTCTGTTGGGCAGTCAACCACTGTGAATGCCATCCAGGGACTGGCATCCCAAATGCAACAGACAAATGCATTTCTGGAGGCCATTGATACTGGCTTGGTGGCCCAACAGAGATCAGTCAAGGCTTTGGCCTCCTCTCTGATGGCTGGCACTTTCCCTGTTTCCATCCTCCCCCCTCCAACTTCCTCTTCCGACTCCCATTCCCCTCAACCCAAACCTGTCCCAAGCACACAGGCAGACGAGCATGCACACAGGACAACACACAAGAGTGGACATGGCAAACACAAGAAACACATATCATCCCACAGGCACTCACACAAACCCCATCCAGATGCAGACATACCAACATCCACTGCCTCTACTGTGGCCCCCTCCTCCTCGTCCTCCACCTCCCTCCCAGTTGCATCTACACTCACACCTGCATGCACTACATCCTCATCCACTACCTCCATCACCAGCACACCTATCAGAACACACACCTCACTGGCAGTCACCACCCAAACATCCATGCACACGTCCCCTATGTCCTCTCCCACTGTGTCTGTCACCCCCCCTCCCAAACGCAAGCACTCAGACGCCCAACAGCGATCCACCTCACAACAGCATCCAGCCCATGCACCTTCACCCAAAATCAGCAGACACCTCCTACATCCACTCCCTCTTCCTCCACTCCTAGACCGTCTCCCTCTTCCTGCCCCAATGTCCCTAAGCAGCTTTTCTTCTCCCCCATTGACCTCTTCCCTACCCCTCCCCCCCATCCTTCACGTCTGGCCAGGGTGGCTATAACCCAGGCAAGCACCTCAGCTACCCAGTCCACGGGCCCAGTAGTGTCCACAGCAACTCATGGTGGAAAAGGATCCCAGGCACCAGGCAGCCACACCAGCCTGCCCCAAGTGCTGCCAGGAAGGGCAAGGAGCCATCCCCAGCTGCTGCCCAAAAGGGCAGGAAGCCACCCCTAACTGCTGCCAGGAAGCTCAAGGTGCCACCCCCAGCTGCTGCCAGGAAGGGCAAGGAGCAATCCCCAGCTGCTGCCAGGAAGGGCAAGGAGCAATCCCCAGCTGCTGCCAGGAAGGGCAAGAAGCAGTCCCCAGCTGCTGCCAGGAAGGGCAAGGAGGAATCCCCAGCTGCTGCCAGGAAGGGCAAGGGGCCTGTGCCAGCAGGCAGAAAGGACAAGGGGTCTGGTGCTGGGATCCAGCACCACCAGCAGCAGTGGGCAGCCGTCCAAGGCTGCAGGGGATAGGCAGGAGCCTCAACCCACCAGCAGAAGCACCACTACCACCACTGGGCAGCAGTCACCGCCGACGGACAGTCTGTAGTCCTGCATCCATGGGCTGTTGTGTGGCCTGCCCCCTGCCAATCCTGTGGGTATGACACCCACCTGAGATACTGTGACCTTACACTCCCCAAGATGTGTATCACAGGACTCGATGCCCCCTCCAGAACCAGTGGGTATGGCACCCACTCACCCCATCCTCTCCAGGATGCAGATCACACAGTACAATGCCTCCTCCAGAACCAGTGGTAAATAGACCCACTTGAGAGACTGGGGCCTTGCACTCCCCAGGACAAAGAGCAATGGGCATGTTCCCCCCTTCAGAGCATGTGGGCAAGTCACCCACTTGAGAGACTGTGGCCTTGCACTCCCCAGGACAAGTCAGTGGGCAAATCACCCACTTGAGAGACTGTGGCCTTGCACTCCCCAGGACCAAGCACAGGGCATGTTGCCCCCTCCAGAACCAGTGGATTTGTTCCATCTGCCGGCTGAGGTGCCCCCCCCCGGTCCCCCGTCCCCCTGAGGTGCCTGCCTATTTTCAAACTGATGCCCCTGCAGTGTTCTCTCTGTGTTCTTGCAGGAGTCAAGTGGGACCTTGGGCTTTGCAATGGGGCCCTGTGGCCCACGCAGATTGAGGACTGTGCAGTGTCCCTTGTTTGTACTTATGTGTATACTTTTAGATTGAATTTTCAAATTTGTACTATATTTCTATTATTACACTCACTTTCATCTATTCCTGTGGTCCTTGTATTATTCCTGAGGGGTACGGGGTAAATATGTTATGTTACTGCATCAGCTTGTGTGTATGGTGTTGGGATGGGGTTGTTGCGTGTTGCTTGTGTGAGTCACTCTGTTTTTCCTTCCCCCCTCCCTTGTGTGCTAGGCGGCTGTACTCACGGTGGTCGTTTTCACCGTCGTTGGTGTTCGTGGTGGAGCAGGGCATAGAAAAGCATTAGGAAGATCTGTAGTTCGGGCTCCATGGCGGCGTGGTTCTTTCTTGAGTCTCCAATGGTGAGTTGTTTCCCTTCTGTGCAGTGTTTCTGCCAAGATTTAATGTCGTAGGTACTGCCCCGGAAAAGGTGGGCGATTGGGCTGTCATAATTCAGTGGGCTGAACATTGGCTTCCGCATGGCTGTAGGCAGCTACCGCCGTGGTGCCTGTTGATTCTGCCCTGGCAGTTGGTGTGGTAAAGTGGCTGTCTGTCTGATCTCTTTCCGCCATGGTCATAATTTGGCAGTATTTACCACCAGCCTGTGGGCGATATTATCGCTGCTTTATCACCGACTGCCAGGGTTGTAATGAGGGCCCAAATCATTTAGCAGCAGTCTACCTTACACTGTGAATAATACAATTTTTAAAAAATGACTTGTATATTCATAGTGCTTTCTGTTCCAGGTTGAGACCTTGTAGCTCTATAAATACACAAGTGTCTATTCCTCACACCTGCAGTTGTCCCATTACGCAAAGAACGTTTTTTTATCAGATTAGTGTAACTTGCATTTATTTTTCTTTTAAGCTGTCTGCAATATTTTATATGCAGTTAACTGAAAGTGAAAAACACAACACTTGAGGGATATTTTTTTCTTTTAACCACGTTTGTGACCCTTGCTAAAATGAACAAAATATCCTGTGTCTTGCTTGAACTCTTTCAGTTACCAGCATATAAAACAATACAGAAATCTTAAACGAAATATAAATACAGGTTTAGCTAATCAGATAGCAGTACATTCTTTTACATTACATTCCGCATGTAAGTTTTTTTAACCACTTCAAGGACTGGATGTAAATGAAGACAGTCTGGAAACTTGCCAAGTCGCGCTTCCAGGCCGTCTTCATTTACAAGTACTTGACCATTTGCGCATCCCCCTTGTGAACGAATCCATGGCCCCCAAGGGGGGCGTGCCCCACAGTTTGAAGACCTCTGCTTTGGAGGAACCTAGCTCATTACACATTTTAAACATGGTCAATTTGTTATTTTGTGTGTGCATACACCCCCTCTATAGTTATACAAAAACAGCAAACAGATTTAAGGTGTTAGGATGTGTTACACATATGTTTATGCCACTCATGTTTCCATTGGAATAACCATGTTGCACCAGCCAGGTTTAGGACAAGATGTGTGTACCATATGGGAACTGTAAATCGGTTGCAAAAGGTTTTGCAACTCCAAAACTCCAACCTCCTGGTGCTGGTCCTTGAAAGGAGGCCTAATTAATGTTTATTCCTTGAACAAGCATGCACAAGAAGTAAATAAGTCAATTAGTGATAACCAACTCAATGTTTTATTTATCAGACACACTTGGTTAGAGTTTTGGGCCAATCCTGATATTGTGACTGCCCTGCCTCCAGGTTAAAAAATCATTAGACAGGAAAGGGAGGAAGGCCGAAGAGCAGAATAGCCATTATTTTACGTGGCACAGAAGTTATTAACTTGTTAGACACCCTCATAATATTAGGGCTCCCCGAAAGGGTAACTGACCCTACTCAACTGTTAGGGCATATTTTTGATGGGATGTGCTTGAATCACCCTGAGTTAACCATCAAAGACCCTATCCCTCAATCCTGATCAGTTCACATCGGAATTCTAATTAAACTGGTTGGCACCATACACCATTCATTCCACCATCGGAAATACATTAATAGTAAGCTCTGCAATTGGAGAGCAATGGAAACCAATCCTAATCTAATTAAGGGTCTTTCCAGCACTGCCCCTACTCTAACTGGAAAACTTGCAGAGGACCTTGACTCATTGAATCCTTGGATACTCAATTTTGCTTCAAAACTAGCCCCAGTTACTCACTCTGAGAATCGCTGTCCAAAAGTCTTAGCTCCCTGGTTCTCTACAGATTTAGCTGAGTCAAAGCATCACTGTGAATAATTAGAACATAGATGGCACCTAGCTTATAAATAGGATGATCTTGATCAATTTAGGGCTGCCGAAAAATCATATCAGAAATTGTTTAAGGAATCAAAATATTGAAGGGGACCGGTATGATTCAAAAGCCAACCTTTAATATTGCAAAAACGTTTCTCTAAATTAAAGCACTTGCAAGGGATATTACTCCCTCCCAAGCTCTTGGTGATCTAATTTTGACTTATAATTAATATCCAGCAGGGCTTCAGTTTAATCAGGGCACCGATTCATCAAAGAATCAACTCATAGAAGAGGTCAATATCTAACTGAATTTCAGGAAGTCCCTTTAGCCCACTCTCATTAAGCTATCTGGACATGCACATCTGGGTCGCTACTAGATCCCTTTCCACCATTTATACTGCAGCGAGTAATTGACACACTAAATCCTATAATTAATTGGAGTTTATATCTGCTGAACCTCAAGATATTGAGGAAATCTACAGTGTCATCAGCATTTCTGCAGGAGGTGCACTCTCACTATGATGCAGCAGCAGTCGTACTCCTGCTGCACAACATGTGCCCACAACACATTCAGGAATGCAACTGAAAGAAGAAGGGCACAGTAAAGTAAGTAACAATACTCATGTATCTCCTTGTTTTTTGTAATATAACCAACATTGGATGTGAACATTATGTACCATTTGCATGTTAATGTAATAATTTGACTGAACACTTAAAAGAAACCTGACAATTCAGGATAATTTACTTAGGAGCATCAAACAATCTTTGTATCTTTTGCTTCATTTGTGCTATCACATGTGGCTTACCTTGAACATTATTTGTTGGCAATGTGTTACCATTGCCATCTCCTCTCCACTACTCTTCTGTCATCTGTTGGCTGATGAAAAATGGCTCAGAATCTTCTTCCTCTGAGTCTAAGTCTAACACAGTGATGTGTAGCCCTCTCCTTGTTGCAATATTATGTGGAATAGCAGTTGTTGCACTGTCTTGCATGTGGTTTCCGGAGCATATTGTAAAGCACTCTCACTTTTTTGCAGGCACCGGAAATTAGTTTTCCGCAATCCCAATGTCCTCTCCTCTCAGTCACACCTCTGATGTGACTATGTGCTGTGTTGTATCACCTTTCATTTTGGGTTGTGGGGGGTAGGTATGGAGTCGTAATTCATGGACATAGTACATAAGCACTATCACCTAAACCACCATAAGTACTGTGAATTTTATATCATGTTGCATGTGATAAGCACAACATAGTGTCAAAATATTAGTTATCATTATCATTCAAATATCCATCATCAAACATCGCTCTTTCCAGCCCTCTGTAAATTCCAGTGTTTCTAAATATGAAGAAATCTTTGGTGCTCTCTGGGTACTGTAACACAATATCAGTTATTAAATAGTTTGCGTCACATACCACTTGAATATTTAAGGAATTTGTGTTTTTCCTGTTCCTAAGCAAATATTCAGGTTGAGATGGAGAACAAATATGAACATGTGTCCCACCTCAGCATATGAAACTTTTGCAACACTGTAAAATTTTAATTTTGGGGATTGCATTTCCTGTGCATTTCTGAGCAGGTATATGTTGCAGTTGATACAGATTGTGAAAGTGTACTTTGAGGAACTCCATCAGCAGTAACAATCATAACCTGGTACCTCCCTGAGGCAAAAAAGTGTAAAAGGCACAGTACCTGAACATGGATGGGGATAGAACATCTGTGCAGAGTACTGCTTTCTAGCTGTGGTTATAAAAGTGCAATTAGCTCTAACCTAACAGAGATACTTAGCCTGTATTTGTCAAAAAATCTCTTTCTCAGTTTGTTGGAAAATGGTCAGCCTGACTATGAAAATCCTCTCTTGTCTCCATCTCCTCCTCTGCTGAGCAGCCAGTATTCTCATCCTTCTCACAATCACATACATTGCAACCATTGTGGAAACCCCTGATGCATTCTGGGCCATCTTTTATAGTTTTCACACAGTTACCACCTGAAATGCGTTGATGGAAATTTGCATGTGCAAACTGACCTTTTTGCGACTAGCCTTTACTTGTGACGGCCCTCAATATACAGGTTTGCGAGTCAGAATTATTAATTCTATAATTGTGAGGTGCAAAGTTCGATCGCAAAAAAATGAGATTTGCAAAATGTCACATCATAAAAAAATTGACTGGCTTTCATACATCGCGGCACATCACATTTGAATGAATGAATGAAAGGTATTTGTAAAGCACAACTGTCACTGAAAAGAGAGCATTCTGGTGCTGTGCTAGAGACTACTACATATTCCTGTGAAGATGAATGATAGAATTATATTAATGAACTAGAAAATTAGTCAGAGACATGGAAAAGCCATGTTTTAAGTTCTTTTTAACCCGTTTGCTGCCAGGCCTTTCCCCCTCCTGTGCCGAGCCTTTTTTTGGCTATTTGGGGCAGTTCACGCTTAGGCCCTCAAAACTTTTTGTCCACATAAGCTACCCACGCCAAATTTGCTTCCATTTTTTCCAACACGCTTGGAATTCTTGAGGTACCCAGACTTTGTGTGTTCCCCTGAAGGAGACCAATATACAGCAAAAAGTTCATTTTTTTCAAAAAAATTGGACAAAAAGGGCTGCAGATGAAGGCATGTGTTTTTTTCCCTGAAAATGGCATCAACAAAGGATTTGCGGTTCTAAATTCACTATCTTCCCAGCTCTCAGGAACAGGCAGACTTGAATCAGAAAACCCAATTTTTCAACATAATTTTGGCATTTTACTGGGACAAACCCCATTTTTACCATTTTTTGTGCTTTCAGCCTCCTTCCAGTTAGTGACAGAAATGGGTGTGGAAACAATGCTGGATCCCAGAAAGCTAAGCATTTCTGAAAAGTATACGAAATTCTGAATTCAGCAAGGGGTAATTTGTGTATATCCTACAAGTGTTTCCTACAGAAAATAACAGCAGAATTAAAAACATATTGAAATTGAGGTGAAAAAAACCAGCCATTTTTCTCCACGTTTTACTCTGTAACGTTTTCCTGCGATGTCAGATATTTGAAAGCAATATACCGTTACGTCATCATGGACTCTTCTGGTTGCAGGGATATGTAGGGCTTGTAGGTTCATCAAGAACCCTAGGTTCCCAGAGCCAATAAATGAGCTGCACCTTGCAATGGGCTTTCATTCTATACCGGGTATACAGCAATTCATTTGCTGAAATATAAAGAATGAAAAATAGGTATCAAGAAAACCCTTGTATTTCCAAAATGGGCACAAGATAAGGTGTTGAAAAGCAGTGGTTATTTGCACATCTCTGAATTCCGGGGTACCCATACTAGCATGTGAATTACAGGGCATTTCTCAAATAGACATCTTTTTTGCACAGTGTCTCACATTTGGAAGGAAAACATTTAGAGAAAGACAAGGGGCAATAACACTTGTTTTGCTATTCTGTGGTCCCCCAATAAAAAAGGTACCTCACTTGCGTGGGTAGGCCTAATGCTCACAACAGGAAACTCAACATGGACACATCACATTTTTACATTGAAATATGCCATGTTTTTTGCAAAGTGCCTAGCTTTAGATTTTGGCCTCTTGCTCAGCCGGCACCTAGAGAAACCTAGCAATCCTGCACATTTTTTAAAACTAGACACTGAGGGGAATCCAATATGGGGTGACTTGTGGGGCTCTCACCAGGTTCTGTTACCCAGAATCCTTTGCAAACCTCAAAATGTGGCCAAAAAACACATTTTCCTCTCATTTCGGTGACAGAAAGTTCTGGAATCTGAGAGGAGCCACAAAATTTCTTCCACCAGCGTTCCCCCAAGTCTCCCGATAAAAATGGTACCTCACTTGTGTGGGTAGGCCTAGCACCCACAACAGGAAATGCCCCAAAACACAACATGGAGACATCACATTTTCCCAAAGAAAACAGAGATGTTTTTTGCACAGTGCCTAGCTGTGGATTTTGGCCTCTAGCTCAGCCGGCACCTAGGGAAACCTAGTAAACCTGTGCATGTTTGAAAACTAGACACCTATGGGAATCAAGATGGGGTGACTTGTGGGGTTCTCACCGGGTTCTGTTACCCAGAATCCTTTGCAAACCTCAAAATATGGCTGAAAAAACACTTTTTCTTCTCATTTCGGTGACAGAAAGTTCTGGAATCTGAGAGGAGCCACAAATTTCCTTTCACCCAGCATTCCCCCAAGTCTCCCGATAAAAATGGCACCTCACTTGCGTGGGTAGGCCTAGCGCCCGCAACAGGAAATGCCTCAAAACACAACGTGGACACATCACATATTCCCAAAGAAAACAGCAGTTTTTTGCAAAGTGCCTAGCTGTGGATTTTGGCCTCTAGCTCAGCCGGCACCTAGGGAAACCTAGCACACCTGTGCAATTTTTAAAACTAAACTCCTAGGGAAATCCAAGATGGGGTGACTTGTGGGGCTCTTACCAGGTTCTGTTACCCAGAATCTTTTGCAAAGCTCAAAATTTGTCCAAAAAAACACTTTTTCCTCACATTTCGGTGACAGAAAGTTCTGGAATCTGAGAGGAGCCACAAATTTTCGTCCACCCAGCGTTCCCCCAAGTCTCTGCATACAAATGGTACCTCACTTGTTTGGGTAGGCCTAGTGCTCGCGACAGGAAATGATCCCAAAACACTATCTTAACACATAAAAATTATCAAATACAAAACTACCTGTATTTGCGGGGAGGGACGGCACCTGCGTTTTTGATCCTGGGCTCAGCAACCATCCAGGGAAACCTACCAAACCCAGACATTTCTGAAAACTAGACACCTCAGGGAGTCCAGGGAGGTGTGACTTGCGTGGATCTCCCAATACTTTCTTACCCAGAATCCACAGCAAATCTCAAATTTATCTAAAAAAATCACATTTTCCCACATTTCTGTGTGGGATCACCCCACTGGAACAAATTTACCACCCAAAGTTCCCCTCAGTCTCCCGGTAAAAATGATACCTCACTTGTGTAGGTGGGCCAAGTGCCTGTGACTGGAAGAGCCAAAAACATGTCGAAATTGAGAGGGAACCAAAGCGGGTCCAAAAGGGCAGGTTGGAAAAAAACATTTTTATGCTGACAAGTGCAGCAGAATTTTTATTGGTATAGATGAGACAATGTTGGGTGGTAGGAATGTTGTGGATTCCTTCAGATTCCAGAAGGTTCCATTGCAAAAATGTGGGAAAAATATGTGATCTCCAGCACAGTTGGAGGTTTGCAGGGCATTGAGGGTAAGAAAATGGTGTGGGGTGCATGTGAAGCACACCACCCTGGAATCAACCAGATGTTTAGTTTTCAGATGTGTCTAGGTGTTGTGGAATTTTCTATATGGCAGCATCCCAAAGTCAAAAAAGTGCAGCCCTCACCATTCCAAGTGGGACAATTTTGAGAGTTCTTCCCTGGTAGGCTTTCTGCCGCCCTTGGGCATCAGCACGTGATTGTGTGCTGATGTCATCAGACGTCACTGGGAGGGTCGGGGGAGGTCGGGGTGGAAGGGGAAGCGATTACCCTTCCATCCCTGCAATGGGGGATGTGGAAGGGAAGCCCACGGAGGGAGCGCTTTTGTTCCCTCTGAGCTCTGGTGTCAGGACGTAATGGTTACGTCCCCAGCACAGGAGCACTGTGCTGCGGAACGTAACCATTATGTCCTCAGCACAGAACGGGTTAAAAGTTGCTTCCAATCCAATTGAATGTATAGTGCTAGATAGCAAATTCCATGCCTTGGAGACTAGTACTGCAAAAGACTTTCCATCTCGAGATTTCAGTTGTAAAGAAGGCGGAAGAAGATGTTAAAGTTTACTGGGGCAAATAGTGGCAGAACTGGTCATTAAGATATCTGGGGCCGGAAGACCTAAACACTCTATAAACAAGCAAGAGTATTTTAAAAAGGATCCTTTTATGAATAGGTAACCAATGCATTTTTTTAAATGCAGCTGATGCCCAGCTTCGCTTGGAAAGTTGTAAAACCAGTCTGACTTGCACCAGTACTAGCAATATTAGCAGTTTGTAGTGCCTTAGCTGCAGACGTAATGTGTCCTAAATCCCTTGAAACATCACCACTAAAGTTTATGCTTGGAGATTTACTGTACGCCTCAATAAGTCTGAAGTGGCATGTGCCAACCTACCAGTTACATTGTCTAACCCATCCATTGGTGCTGCAGTGTTCCTTTTTCTACGCCTTTTTATCCTCTGCCATTTGCAGGGATAACTTCTCAAAGGCATTGATGAAGCTGTCCATTTTATTATCCATATTTTCTTGATTTTCAGCCAATTGATTGACAACAGTATTAAATCCTCATGAAATAAATTGCTGCACATGTTGTACTTTTTTGTTAATGATTTTAACTGCTTATTTGCAGATTCTGAATTTCTAGCATGGAGCCCTCCAGCCCATCAAACAGTTTGTTATTTTCTGCTGTAACTCCAACAACGTTGTTTGGTTGCCATGAGATCACTCCTGGCACCGAGATCGAGCACATACTGGGACAGGCTGCTGTTGTGGCCTCACAACTGATGGCAGAATTTGACTGTTGGGCATCACCCAGGCAATGATAGAGCATGAAGCACTACTACAGTGGCCATGAGATGTGGAAGGCTGTCTGTCTATTTCAATGGGATCTTCCACCATCTGTGAGTCACCCAGTCCCTCCACATTTGAGCCATCAATATCTTCCTCAGGTTGATGGTGATTTTACAATTACTTACAAAAATCCCTGTATAGTGATACTTCATTTCCTGCACGTAGATGATATTTGTAGTTTAACAGATGTATAAATAATAATTCTTTTCACTTACTTTGTGATGTTGCAGGTGCAGACATAGCAATGCTTGCAAAACCAATGACAGTCTCTAGCTCCAAGGTAATCTCCACCACCGACTCCAGTGTATTGGGTGGGGGCACAGTAGATGTTCCGCCTCCTGTTGCCCAGGACTCACTCAGCTGAATCGCAACCTTCTTGTTTGTTTGCGATCTGAGGTCATACCACCTCTTCCTTATTTCTTCTACAGATCACTGCATTACTCCTACCATATTTATTTTCTGTGGCATCTCCTGTCATATTTTCTTTTTCTGTGACATTGGGACAGCCATTGAGGATTTTCCAAACTGGAAGAACAGGATACGCCCCAAAACACAACGTGGACACATCACAGAAAACAGACCTGTTTTTAGCAAAGTGCCTACCTGTAGATTTTGGCCTGTAGCTCAGCCGCCACCTAGGGAAACCTACCAAACCTGTGCATTTCTGAAAACTAGAGACCTAGGGGAATCCAAGATGGGGTGACTTGTGTGGCTGGGACCAGGTTCTGTTACCCAGAATCCTTTGCAAACCTCAAAATTTGGCTAAAAAAACACATGTTCCTCACATTTCTGTGGCAGAAAGTTCTGGAATCTGAGAGGAGCCACACATTTCCTTCCACCCAGCGTTCCCCCACGTCTCCCGATAAAAATGATACCTCACTTGTGTGGGTAGGCCTAGCGCCCGCGACAGGAAACGCCCCAAAGCGCAACGTGGACACAGCCAAATTTTTGAAGGAAAACAGAGGTGTTTTTTGCAAAGTGCCTACCTGTAGATTTTGGCCTGTAGCTCAGCCGCCACCTAGGGAAACCTACCAAACCTGTGCATTTCTGAAAACTAGAGACCTGGGGGAATCCAAGATGGGGTGACTTGTGTGGCTGGGACCAGGTTCTGTTACCCAGAATCCTTTGCAAACCTCAAAATTTGGCTAAAAAAACACATGTTCCTCACATTTCTGTGGCAGAAAGTTCTGGAATCTGAGAGGAGCCACAAATTTCCTTCCACCCAGTGTTCCCCCACGTCTCCTGATAAAAATGATACCTCACTTGTGTTGTGAGGCCTAGCGCCCGCGACAGGAAACGCCCCAAAGCGCAACGTGGACACAGCCAAATTTTTGAAGGAAAACAGAGGTGGTTTTTGCAAAGTGCCTACCTGTAGATTTTGGCCTGTAGCTCAGCCGCCACCTAGGGAAACCTACCAAACCTGTGCATTTCTGAAAACTAGAGACCTAGGGGAATCCAAGATGGGGTGACTTGTGTGGCTGGGACCAGGTTCTGTTACCCAGAATCCTTTGCAAACCTCAAAATTTGGCTAAAAAAACACATGTTCCTCACATTTCTGTGGCAGAAAGTTCTGGAATCTGAGAGGAGCCACAAATTTCCTTACACCCAGCGTTCCCCCACGTCTCCCGATAAAAATGATACCTCACTTGTGTGGGTCGGCCTAGCGCCCGCGACAGGAAACGCCCCAAAGCGCAACGTGGACACATCACAGAAAACAGACCTGTTTTTAGCAAAGTGCCTACCTATGGATTTTGGCCTGTAGCTCAGCCGCCACCTAGAGAAACCTACCAAACCTGTGCATTTCTGAAAACTAGAGACCTAGGGGAATCCAAGATGGGGTGACTTGTGTGGCTGGGACCAGGTTCTGTTACCCAGAATCCTTTGCAAACCTCAAAATATGGCTAAAAAAACACATGTTCCTCACATTTCTGTGGCAGAAAGTTCTGGAATCTGAGAGGAGCCACAAAGTTCCTTCCACCCAGCGTTCCCCCACGTCTCCCGATAAAAATGATACCTCACTTGTGTGGGTAGGCCTAGCGCCCACGACAGGAAACGCCCCAAAGCGCAACGTGGACACAACCAAATTTTTGAAGGAAAACAGAGGTGTTTTTTGCAAGGTGCCTACCTGTAGATTTTGGCCTGTAGCTCAGCCGCCACCTAGGGAAACCTACCAAACCTGTGCATTTCTGAAAAGTAGAGACCTGGGGGAATCCAAGATGGGGTGACTTGTGTGTCTGGGACCAGGTTCTGTTACCCAGAATCCTTTGCAAACCTCAAAATGTGGCTAAAAAAACACATGTTCCTCACTTTTCTGTGGCAGAAAGTTCTGGAATCTGAGAGGAGCCACAAATTTCCTTCCACCCAGCGTTCCCCCACGTCTCCCGATAAAAATGATACCTCACTTGTGTGGGTAGGCCTAGCGCCCGCGACAGGAATCGCCCCAAAGCGCAACATGGACACATCACAGAAAACAGACCTGTTTTTAGCAAAGTGCCTACCTGTGGATTTTGGCCTGTAGCTCAGCCGCCACCTAGGGAAACCTACCAAACCTGTGCATTTCTGAAAACTAGAGACCTAGGGGAATCCAAGATGGGGTGACTTGTGTGGCTGGGACCAGGTTCTGTTACCCAGAATCCTTTGCAAACCTCAAAATTTGGCTAAAAAAACACATGTTCCTCACATTTGTGTGGCAGAAAGTTCTGGAATCTGAGAGGAGCCACAAATTTCCTTCCACCCAGCGTTGCCCCACGTCTCCCGATAAAAATGATACCTCACTTGTGTGGGTAGGCCTAGCGCCCACGACAGGAAACGCCCCAAAGCGCAACGTGGACACAACCAAATTTTTGAAGGTAAACAGAGGTGTTTTTTGCAAAGTGCCTACCTGTAGATTTTGGCCTGTAGCTCAGCCGCCACCTAGGGAAACCTACCAAACCTGTGCATTTCTGAAAACTAGAGACCTGGGGGAATCCAAGATGGGGTGACTTGTGTGTCTGGGACCAGGTTCTGTTACCCAGAATCCTTTACAAACCTCAAAATGTGGCTAAAAAAACACATGTTCCTCACATTTCTGTGGCAGAAAGTTCTGGAATCTGAGAGGAGCCACAAATTTCCATCCACCCAGCGTTCCCCCACGTCTCCCGATAAAAATGATACCTCACTTGTGTGGGTAGGCCTAGCGCCCGCGACAGGAAACGCCCCAAAGCGCAACGTGGACACATCACAGAAAATAGACCTGTTTTTAGCAAAGTGCCTACCTGTGGATTTTGGCCTGTAGCTCAGCCGCCACCTAGGGAAACCTACCAAACCTGTGCATTTCTGAAAACTAGAGACCTACGGGAATCCAAGATGGGGTGACTTGTGTGGCTGGGACCGGGTTCTGTTACCCAGAATCCTTTGCAAACCTCAAAATTTGGCTAAAAAAACACATGTTCCTCACATTTCTGTGGCAGAAAGTTCTGGAATCTGAGAGGAGCCACAAATTTCCTTCCACCCAGCGTTCCCCCACGTCTCCCGATAAAAATGATACCTCACTTGTGTTGGTAGGCGTAGCGCCCGCGACAGGAAACGCCCCAAAGCGCAACGTGGACACATCAGAGAAAACAGACCTGTTTTTAGCAAAGTGCCTACCTGTGGATTTTGGCCTGTAGCTCAGCCGCCACCTAGGGAAACCTACCAAACCTGTGCATTTCTGAAAACTAGAGACCTAGGGGAATCCAAGATGGGGTGACTTGTGTGGCTGGGACCAGGTTCTGTTACCCAGAATCCTTTGCAAACCTCAAAATTTGGCTAAAAAAACACATGTTCCTCACATTTCTGTGGCAGAAAGTTCTGGAATCTGAGAGGAGCCACAAATTTCCTTACACCCAGCGTTCCCCCACGTCTTCCGATAAAAATGATACCTCACTTGTGTGGGTAGGCCTAGCGCCCGCGACAGGAAACGCCCCAAAGCGCAACGTGGACACATCACAGAAAACAGACCTGTTTTTAGCAAAGTGCCTACCTGTGGATTTTGGCCTGAAGCTCAGCCGCCACCTAGAGAAACCTACCAAACCTGTGCATTTCTGAAAACTAGAGACCTAGGGGAATCCAATATGGGGTGACTTGTGTGGCTGGGACCAGGTTCTGTTACCCAGAATCCTTTGCAAACCTCAAAATATGGCCAAAAAAACACATGTTCCTCACATTTCTGTGGCAGAAAGTTCTGGAATCTGAGAGGAGCCACAAAGTTCCTTCCACCCAGCGTTCCCCCACGTCTCCCGATAAAAATGATACCTCACTTGTGTGGGTAGGCCTAGCGCCCACGACAGGAAACGCCCCAAAGCGCAACGTGGACACAACCAAATTTTTGAAGGAAAACAGAGGTGTTTTTTGCAAAGTGCCTACCTGTAGATTTTGGCCTGTAGCTCAGCCGCCACCTAGGGAAACCTACCAAACCTGTGCATTTCTGAAAACTAGAGACCTGGGGGAATCCAAGATGGGGTGACTTGTGTGGCTGGGACCAGGTTCTGTTACCCAGAATCCTTTGCAAACCTCAAAATGTGGCTAAAAAAACACATGTTCCTCACTTTTCTGTGGCAGAAAGTTCTGGAATCTGAGAGGAGCCACAAATTTCCTTCCACCCAGCGTTCCCCCACGTCTCCCGATAAAAATGATACCTCGCTTGTGTGGGTAGGCCTAGCGCCCGCGACAGGAAACGCCCCAAAGCGCAACATGGACACATCACAGAAAACAGACCTGTTTTTAGCAAAGTGCCTACCTGTGGATTTTGGCCTGTAGCTCAGCCGCCACCTAGGGAAACCTACCAAACCTGTGCATTTCTGAAAACTAGAGACCTAGGGGAATCCAAGATGGGGTGACTTGTGTGGCTGGGACCAGGTTCTGTTACCCAGAATCCTTTGCAAACCTCAAAATTTGGCTAAAAAAACACATGTTCCTCACATTTCTGTGGCAGAAAGTTCTGGAATCTGAGAGGAGCCACAAATTTCCTTACACCCAGCGTTCCCCCATGTCTTCCGATAAAAATGATACCTCACTTGTGTGGGTAGGCCTAGCGCCCGCGACAGGAAACGCCCCAAAGCGCAACGTGGACACATCACAGAAAACAGACCTGTTTTTAGCAAAGTGCCTACCTGTGGATTTTGGCCTGTAGCTCAGCCGCCACCTAGAGAAACCTACCAAACCTGTGCATTTCTGAAAACTAGAGACCTAGGGGAATCCAAGATGGGGTGAGTTGTGTGGCTGGGACCAGGTTCTGTTACCCAGAATCCTTTGCAAACCTCAAAATATGGCTAAAAAAACACATGTTCCTCACATTTCTGTGGCAGAAAGTTCTGGAATCTGAGAGGAGCCACAAAGTTCCTTCCACCCAGCGTTCCCCCACGTCTCCCGATAAAAATGATACCTCACTTGTGTGGGTAGGCCTAGCGCCCACGACAGGAAACGCCCCAAAGCGCAACGTGGACACAACCAAATTTTTGAAGGAAAACAGAGGTGTTTTTTGCAAAGTGCCTACCTGTAGATTTTGGCCTGTAGCTCAGCCGCCACCTAGGGAAACCTACCAAACCTGTGCATTTCTGAAAACTAGAGACCTGGGGGAATCCAAGATGGGGTGACTTGTGTGTCTGGGACCAGGTTCTGTTACCCAGAATCCTTTGCAAACCTCAAAATGTGGCTAAAAAAACACATGTTCCTCACTTTTCTGTGGCAGAAAGTTCTGGAATCTGAGAGGAGCCACAAATTTCCTTCCACCCAGCGTTCCCCCACGTCTCCCGATAAAAATGATACCTCGCTTGTGTGGGTAGGCCTAGCACCCGCGACAGGAAACGCCCCAAAGCGCAACATGGACACATCACAGAAAACAGACCTGTTTTTAGCAAAGTGCCTACCTGTGGATTTTGGCCTGTAGCTCAGCCGCCACCTAGGGAAACCTACCAAACTTGTGCATTTCTGAAAACTAGAGACCTAGGGGAATCCAAGATGGGGTGACTTGTGTGTCTGGGACCAGGTTCTGTTACCCAGAATCCTTTGCAAACCTCAAAATTTGGCTAAAAAAACACATGTTCCTCACATTTCTGTGGCAGAAAGTTCTGGAATCTGAGAGGAGCCACAAATTTACTTACACCCAGCGTTCCCCCACGTCTCCCGATAAAAATGATACCTCACTTGAGTGGGTAGGCCTAGCGCCCACGACAGGAAACGCCCCAAAGCGCAACGTGGACACAACCAAATGTTTGAAGGTAAACAGAGGTGTTTTTTGCAAAGTGCCTACCTGTAGATTTTGGCCTGTAGCTCAGCCGCCACCTATGGAAACCTACCAAACCTGTGCATTTCTGAAAACTAGAGACCTGGGGGAATCCAAGATGGGGTGACTTGTGTGGCTGGGACCAGGTTCGGTTACCCAGAATCCTTTGCAAACCTCAAAATTTGGCTAAAAAAACACATGTTCCTCACATTTCTGTGGCAGAAAGTTCTGGAATCTGAGAGGAGCCACAAATTTCCTTCCACCCAGTGTTCCCCCACGTCTCCTGATAAAAATGATACCTCACTTGTGTGGGTAGGCCTAGCGCCCGCGACAGGAAACGCCCCAAAGCGCAACGTGGACACAGACACATTTTTGAAGGAAAACAGAGGTGGTTTTTGCAAAGTGCCTACCTGTAGATTTTGGCCTGTAGCTCAGCCGCCACCTAGGGAAACCTACCAAACCTGTGCATTTCTGAAAACTAGAGACCTAGGGGAATCCAAGATGGGGTGACTTGTGTGGCTGGGACCAGGTTCTGTTACCCAGAATCCTTTGCAAACCTCAAAATTTGGCTAAAAAAACACATGTTCCTCACATTTCTGTGGCAGAAAGTTCTGGAATCTGAGAGGAGTCACAAATTTCCTTACACCCAGCGTTCCCCCACGTCTCCCGATAAAAATGATACCTCACTTATGTGGGTAGGCCTAGCGCCCGCGACAGGAAACGCCCCAAAGCGCAACGTGGACACATCACAGAAAACAGACCTGTTTTTAGCAAAGTGCCTACCTGTGGATTTTGGCCTGTAGCTCAGCCGCCACCTAGAGAAACCTACCAAACCTGTGCATTTCTGAAAACTAGAGACCTAGGGGAATCCAAGATGGGGTGACTTGTGTGGCTGGGACCAGGTTCTGTTACCCAGAATCCTTTGCAAACCTCAAAATATGGCTAAAAAAACACATGTTCCTCACATTTCTGTGGCAGAAAGTTCTGGAATCTGAGAGGAGCCACAAAGTTCCTTCCACCCAGCGTTCCCCCACGTCTCCCGATAAAAATGATACCTCACTTGTGTGGGTAGGCCTAGCGCCCACGACAGGAAACGCCCCAAAGCGCAACGTGGACACAACCACATTTTTGAAGGAAAACAGAGGTGTTTTTTGCAAGGTGCCTACCTGTAGATTTTGGCCTGTAGCTCAGCCGCCACCTAGGGAAACCTACCAAACCTGTGCATTTCTGAAAACTAGAGACCTGGGGGAATCCAAGATGGGGTGACTTGTACCAGGTTCTGTTACCCAGAATCCTTTGCAAACCTCAAAATGTGGCTAAAAAAACACATGTTCCTCACATTTCTGTGGCAGAAAGTTCTGGAATCTGAGAGGAGCCACAAATTTCCTTCCACCCAGTGTTCCCCCACGTCTCCTGATAAAAATGATACCTCACTTGTGTGGGTAGGCCTAGCGCCCGCGACAGGAAACGCCCCAAAGCGCAACGTGGACACAGCCAAATTTTTGAAGGAAAACAGAGGTGGTTTTTGCAAAGTGCCTACCTGTAGATTTTGGCCTGTAGCTCAGCCGCCACCTAGGGAAACCTACCAAACCTGTGCATTTCTGAAAACTAGAGACCTAGGGGAATCCAAGATGGGGTGACTTGTGTGGCTGGGACCAGGTTCTGTTACCCAGAATCCTTTGCAAACCTCTAAATGTGGCTAAAAAAACACATGTTCCTCACATTTCTGTGGCAGAAAGTTCTGGAATCTGAGAGGAGCCACAAATTTCCTTACACCCAGCGTTCCCCCACGTCTCCCGATAAAAATGACACCTCACTTGTGTGGGTAGGCCTAGCGCCCGCGACAGGAAACGCCCCAAAGCGCAACGTGGACACATCACTGAAAACAGACCTGTTTTTAGCAAAGTGCCTACCTGTGGATTTTGGCCTGTAGCTCAGCCGCCACCTAGAGAAACCTACCAAACCTGTGCATTTCTGAAAACTAGAGACCTAGGGGAATTCAAGATGGGGTGACTTGTGTAGCTGGGACCAGGTTCTGTTACCCAGAATCCTTTGCAAACCTCAAAATATGGCTAAAAAAACACATGTTCCTCACATTTCTGTGGCAGAAAGTTCTGGAATCTGAGAGGAGCCACAAATTTCCTTCCACCCAGCGTTCCCCCACGTCTCCCGATAAAAATGATACCTCACTTGTGTGGGTAGGCCTAGCGCCCACGACAGGAAGCGCCCCAAAGCGCAACGTGGACACAACCAAATTTTTGAAGGAAAACAGAGGTGTTTTTTGCAAAGTGCCTACCTGTAGATTTTGGCCTGTAGCTCAGCCGCCACCTAGGGAAACCTACCAAACCTGTGCATTTCTGAAAACTAGAGACCTGGGGGAATCCAAGATGGGGTGACCTGTGTGTCTGGGACCAGGTTCTGTTACCCAGAATCCTTTGCAAACCTCAAAATGTGGCTAAAAAAACACATGTTCCTCACTTTTCTGTGGCAGAAAGTTCTGGAATCTGAGAGGAGCCACAAATTTCCTTCCACCCAGCGTTCCCACACGTCTCCCGATAAAAATGATACCTCACTTGTGTGGGTAGGCCTATCGCCCGCGACAGGAAACGCCCCAAAGCGCAACGTGGACACATCACAGAAAACAGACCTGTTTTTAGCAAAGTGCCTACCTGTGGATTTTGGCCTGTAGCTCAGCCGCCACCTAGGGAAACCTACCAAACCTGTGCATTTCTGAAAACTAGAGACCTAGGGGAATCCAAGATGGGATGACTTGTGTGTCTGGGACAAGGTTCTGTTACCCAGAATCCTTTGCAAACCTCAAAATTTGGCTAAAAAAACACATGTTCCTCACATTTCTGTGGCAGAAAGTTTTGGAATCTGAGAGGAGCCACAAATTTCCTTCCACCCAGCGTTCCCCCACGTCTCCCGATAAAAATGATACCTCACTTGTGTGGGTAGGCCTAGCGCCCACGACAGGAAACGCCCCAAAGCGCAACGTGGACACAACCAAATTTTTGAAGGAAAACAGAGGTGTTTTTTGCAAAGTGCCTACCTGTAGATTTTGGCCTGTAGCTCAGCCGCCACCTAGGGAAACCTACCAAACCTGTGCATTTCTGAAAACTAGAGACCTGGGGGAATCCAAGATGGGGTGACTTGTGTGTCTGGGACCAGGTTCTGTTACCCAGAATCCTTTGCAAACCTCAAAATGTGGCAAAAAAAACACATGTCCCTCACATTTCTGTGGCAGAAAGTTCTGGAATCTGAGAGGAGCCACGAATTTCCATCCACCCAGCGTTCCCCCACGTCTCCCGATAAAAATGATACCTCACTTGTGTGGGTAGGCCTAGCGCCCGCGACAGGAAACGCCCCAGAGCGCAACGTGGACACATCACAGAAAATAGACCTGTTTTTAGCAAAGTGCCTACCTGTGGATTTTGGCCTGTAGCTCAGCCGCCACCTAGGGAAACCTACCAAACCTGTGCATTTCTGAAAACTAGAGACCTAGGGGAATCCATGATGGGGTGACTTGTGTGGCTGGGACCGGGTTCTGTTACCCAGAATCCTTTGCAAACCTCAAAATTTGGCTAAAAAAACACATGTTCCTCACATTTCTGTGGCAGAAAGTTCTGGAATCTGAGAGGAGCCACAAATTTCCTTCCACCCAGCGTTCCCCCACGTCTCCCGATAAAAATTATACCTCACTTGTGTGGGTAGGCCTAGCGCCCACGACAGGAAACGCCCCAAAGCGCAACGTGGACACAACCAAATTTTTGAGGGAAAACAGAGGTGTTTTTTGCAAAGTGCCTACCTGTAGATTTTGGCCCGTAGCTCAGCCGCCACCTAGGGAAACCTACCAAACCTGTGCATTTCTGAAAATTAGAGACCTAGGGGAATCCAAGATGGGGTGACTTGTGTGGCTGGGACCAGGTTCTGTTACCCAGAATCCTTTGCAAACCTCAAAATGTGGCTAAAAAAACACATGTTCCTCACATTTCTGTGGCAGAAAGTTCTGGAATCTGAGAGGAGCCACAAATTTCCTTCCACCCAGCGTTCCCCCACGTCTCCCGATAAAAATGATACCTCACTTGTGTGGGTAGGCCTAGCGCCCGCGACAGAAAATGCCCCAAAGCGCAACGTGGACACAGCCAAATTGGTGAAGGAAAACAGAGGTGTTTTTTGCAAAGTGCCTACCTGTAGATTTTGGCCTGTAGCTCAGCCGCCACCTAGGGAAACCTACCAAACCTGTGCATTTCTGAAAACTAGAGACCTAGGGGAATCCAAGATGGGGTGACCTGTGTGGCTCGGACCAGGTTCTGTTACCCAGAATCCTTTGCAAACCTCAAAATGTGGCCAAAAAACACATTTTCCTCTCATTTCGGTGACAGAAAGTTCTGGAATCTGAGAGGAGCCACAAAATTTCTTCCACCAGCGTTCCCCCAAGTCTCCCGATAAAAATGGTACCTCACTTGTGTGGGTAGGCCTAGCACCCACAACAGGAAATGCCCCAAAACACAACGTGGAGACATCACATTTTCCCAAAGAAAACAGAGATGTTTTTTGCACAGTGCCTAGCTGTGGATTTTGGCCTCTAGCTCAGCCGGCACCTAGGGAAACCTACCAAACCTGTGCATTTCTGAAAACTAGAGACCTGGGGGAATCCAAGATGGGGTGACTTGTGTGGCTGGGACCAGGTTCTGTTACCCAGAATCCTTTGCAAACCTCAAAATGTGGCTAAAAAAACACATGTTCCTCACATTTCTGTGGCAGAAAGTTCTGGAATCTGAGAGGAGCCACAAATTTCCTTCCACCCAGCGTTCCCCCACGTCTCCCGATAAAAATGATACCTCACTTGTGTGGGTAGGCCTAGCGCCCGCGACACAAAATGCCCCAAAGCGCAACGTGGACACAGCCAAATTGGTGAAGGAAAACAGAGGTGTTTTTTGCAAAGTGCCTACCTGTAGATTTTGGCCTGTAGCTCAGCCGCCACCTAGGGAAACCTACCAAACCTGTGCATTTCTGAAAACTAGAGACCTAGGGGAATCCAAGATGGGGTGACTTGTGTGGCTCGGACCAGGTTCTGTTACCCAGAATCCTTTGCAAACCTCAAAATGTGGCCAAAAAACACATTTTCCTCTCATTTCGGTGACAGAAAGTTCTGGAATCTGAGAGGAGCCACAAAATTTCTTCCACCAGCGTTCCCCCAAGTCTCCCGATAAAAATGGTACCTCACTTGTGTGGGTAGGCCTAGCACCCACAACAGGAAATGCCCCAAAACACAACGTGGAGACATCACATTTTCCCAAAGAAAACAGAGATGTTTTTTGCACAGTGCCTAGCTGTGGATTTTGGCCTCTAGCTCAGCCGGCACCTAGGGAAACCTAGTAAACCTGTGCATGTTTGAAAACTAGACATCTATGGGAATCAAGATGGGGTGACTTGTGGGGTTCTCACCGGGTTCTGTTACCCAGAATCCTTTGCAAACCTCAAAATATGGCTGAAAAAACACTTTTTCTTCTCATTTCGGTGACAGAAAGTTCTGGAATCTGAGAGGAGCCACAAATTTCCTTTCACCCAGCATTCCCCCAAGTCTCCCGATAAAAATGGCACCTCACTTGCGTGGGTAGGCATAGCGCCCGCAACAGGAAATGCCTCAAAACACAACGTGGACACATCACATATTCCCAAAGAAAACAGCAGTTTTTTGCAAAGTGCCTAGCTGTGGATTTTGGCCTCTAGCTCAGCCGGCACCTAGGGAAACCTAGCACACCTGTGCAATTTTTAAAACTAAACTCCTAGGGAAATCCAAGATGGGGTGACTTGTGGGTCTCTTACCAGGTTCTGTTACCCAGAATCTTTTGCAAAGCTCAAAATTTGTCCAAAAAAAAACTTTTTCCTCACATTTCGGTGACAGAAAGTTCTGGAATCTGAGAGGAGCCACAAATTTTCGTCCACCCAGCGTTCCCCCAAGTCTCTGCATACAAATGGTACCTCACTTGTTTGGGTAGGCCTAGTGCTCGCGACAGGAAATGATCCCAAAACACTATCTTAACACATAAAAATTATCAAATACAAAACTACCTGTATTTGCGGGGAGGGACGGCACCTGCGTTTTTGATCCTGGGCTCAGCAACCATCCAGGGAAACCTACCAAACCCAGACATTTCTGAAAACTAGACACCTCAGGGAGTCCAGGGAGGTGTGACTTGCATGGATCTCCCAATACTTTCTTACCCAGAATCCACAGCAAATCTCAAATTTATCTAAAAAAAATCAAATTTTCCCACATTTCTGTGTGGGATCACCGCACTGGAACAAATTTACCACCCAAAGTTCCCCTCAGTCTCCCGGTAAAAATGATACCTCACTTGTGTAGGTGGGCCAAGTGCCTGTGACTGGAAGAGCCAAAAACATGTCGAAATTGAGGGGGAATCAAAGCGGGTCCAAAAGGGCAGGTTGGAAAAAAACATTTTTATGCTTACAAGGGCAGCAGAATTTTTATTGGTATAGATGAGACAATGTTGGGTGGTAGGAATTTTGTGGATTCCTTCAGATTCCAGAAGGTTCCATTGCAAAAATGTGGGAAAAATATGTGATCTCCAGCACAGTTGGAGGTTTGCAGGGCATTGAGGGTAAGAAAATGGTGTGGGGTGCATGTGAAGCACACCACCCTGGAATCAACCAGATGTTTAGTTTTCAGATGTGTCTAGGTGTTGTGGAATTTTCTATATGGCAGCATCCCAAAGTCAAAAAAGTGCAGCCCTCACCATTTAAAGTGGGACAATTTTGAGAGTTCTTCCCTGGTGGGCTTTCTGCCGCCCTTGGGCATCAGCACGTGATTGTGTGCTGATGTCATCAGACGTCACTGGGAGGGTCGGGGGAGGTCGGGGTGGAAGGGGAAGCGATTACCCTTCCATCCCTGCAATGGGGAATGTGGTGGGGAAGCCCACGGAGGGAGCGCTTTTGTTCCCTCTGAGCTCTGGTGTCAGGACGTAATGGTTACGTCCCCAGCACAGGAGCACTGTGCTGCGGAACGTAACCATTATGTCCTCAGCACAGAACGGGTTAAAAGTTGCTTCCAATCCAATTGAATGTATAGTGCTAGATAGCAAATTCCATGCCTCGGAGACTAGTACTGCAAAAGACTTTCCATCTCGAGATTTGAGTTGTAAAGAAGGCGGAAGAAGATGTTAAAGTTTACTGGGGCAAATAGTGGCAGAACTGGTCACTAAGATATCTGGGGCCGGAAGACCTAAACACTCTATAAACAAGCAAGAGTATTTTAAAAAGGATCCTTTTATGAATAGGTAACCAATGCATTTTTTTAAATGCAGCTGATGCCCAGCTTCGCTTGGAAAGTTGTAAAACCAGTCTGACTTGCACCAGTACTAGCAATATTAGCAGTTTGTAGTGCCTTAGCTGCAGACGTAATGTGTCCTAAATCCCTTGAAACATCACCACTAAAGTTTATGCTTGGAGATTTACTGTACGCCTCAATAAGTCTGAAGTGGCATGTGCCAACCTACCAGTTACATTGTCTAACCCATCCATTGGTGCTGCAGTGTTCCTTTTTCTACGCCTTTTTATCCTCTGCCATTTGCAGGGATAACTTCTCAAAGGCATTGATGAAGCTGTCCATTTTATTATCCATATTTTCTTGATTTTCAGCCAATTGATTGACAACACTATTAAATCCTCATGAAATAAATTGCTGCACATGTTGTACTTTTTTGTTAATGATTTTAACTGCTTATTTGCAGATTCTGAATTTCTAGCATGGAACCCTCCAGCCCATCAAACAGTTTGTTATTTTCTGCTGTAACTCCAACAACGTTGTTTGGTTGCCATGAGATCACTCCTGGCACCGAGATCGAGCACATACTGGGACAGGCTGCTGTTGTGGCCTCACAACTGATGGCAGAATTTGACTGTTGGGCATCACCCAGGCAATGATAGAGCATGAAGCACTACTACAGTGGCCATGAGATGTGGAAGGCTGTCTGTCTATTTCAATGGGATCTTCCACCATCTGTGAGTCACCCAGTCCCTCCACATTTGAGCCATCAATATCTTCCTCAGGTTGATGGTGATTTTACAATTACTTACAAAAATCCCTGTATAGTGATACTTCATTTCCTGCACGTAGATGATATTTGTAGTTTAACAGATGTATAAATAATAATTATTTTCACTTACTTTGTGATGTTGCAGGTGCAGACATAGCAATGCTTGCAAAACCAATGACAGTCTCTAGCTCCAAGGTAATCTCCACCACCGACTCCAGTGTATTGGGTGGGGGCACAGTAGATGTTCCGCCTCCTGTTGCCCAGGACTCACTCAGCTGAATCGCAACCTTCTTGTTTGTTTGCGATCTGAGGTCATACCACCTCTTCCTTATTTCTTCTACAGATCACTGCATTACTCCTACCATATTTATTTTCTGTGGCATCTCCTGTCATATTTTCTTTTTCTGTGACATTGGGACAGCCATTGAGGATTTTCCAAACTGGAAATACAGGATACGCCCCAAAACACAACGTGGACACATCACAGAAAACAGACCTGTTTTTAGCAAAGTGCCTACCTGTAGATTTTGGCCTGTAGCTCAGCCGCCACCTAGGGAAACCTACCAAACCTGTGCATTTCTGAAAACTAGAGACCTAGGGGAATCCAAGATGGGGTGACTTGTGTGGCTGGGACCAGGTTCTGTTACCCAGAATCCTTTGCAAACCTCAAAATTTGGCTAAAAAAACACATGTTCCTCACATTTCTGTGGCAGAAAGTTCTGGAATCTGAGAGGAGCCACACATTTCCTTCGCCCCAGCGTTCCCCCACGTCTCCCGATAAAAATGATACCTCACTTGTGTGGGTAGGCCTAGCGCCCGCGACAGGAAACGCCCCAAAGCGCAACGTGGACACATCACAGAAAACAGACCTGTTTTTAGCAAAGTGCCTACCTGTAGATTTTGGCCTGTAGCTCAGCCGCCACCTAGGGAAACCTACCAAACCGGTGCATTTCTGAAAACTAGAGACCTAGGGGAATCCAAGATGGGGTGACTTGTGTGGCTCGGACCAGGTTCTGTTACCCAGAATCCTTTGCAAACCTCAAAATTTGGCTAAAAAAACACATGTTCCTCACATTTCTGTGGCAGAAAGTTCTACAATCTGAGAGGAGCCACAAATTTCCTTCCACCCAGCGTTCCCCCATGTCTCCCGATAAAAATGATACCTCACTTGTGTGGGTAGGCCTAGCGCCCGCGACAGGACACGCCCCAAAGCGCAACGTGGACACATCACAGAAAATAGACCTGTTTTTAGCAAAGTGCCTACCTGTAGATTTTGGCCTCTAGCTCAGCCGCCACCTAGGGAAACCTACCAAACCTGTGCATTTCTGAAAACTAGAGACCTAGGGGAATCCAAGATGGGGTGATTTGTGTGGCTCGGACCAGGTTCTGTTACCCAGAATCCTTTGCAAACCTCAAAATTTGGCTAAAAAAACACATGTTCCTCACATTTCTGTGGCAGAAAGTTCTGGAATCTGAGAGGAGCCACAAATTTCCTTCCACCCAGCGTTCCCCCATATCTCCCGATAAAAATGATACCTCACTTGTGTGGGTAGGCCTAGCGCTCGCGACAGGAAATGGCCCAAAACACAACGTGGACACATCACATTTTTTCATAGAAAACAGTGCCTACGTGTGGATTTTGGCCTCTAGCTCAGCCGGCACCTGGGGAAACCTAGCAAACCAGCGCATTTTTGAAAACTAGAGACCTAGGGGAATCCAAGATGGGGTGATTTGCGGGGCTCTGACCAGGTTCTGTTACCCAGAATCCTTTGCAAACATCAAAATCTGGCCAAAAAACACTTTTTCCTCTCATTTCGGTGACAGAAAGTTCTGGAATCTGAGAGGAGCCACAAATTTCCTTCCACCCAGCGTTCCCCTAAGTCTCTCTATAAAAATGGTACCTCACTTGTGTGGGTAGGCCTAGCGTCCACGAAAGGAAATGGCCCAAAACACAACGTGGACACAACATATTTTTTCACAGAAAACAGAGGTGCTTTTTGCAAAGTGCCTACATGTGGATTTTGGCCTCTAGCTCAGCCGGCCCCGGGGGGGGGGGGGAAATGCCCTAAAATAAATTTGACCCCCCACCCCACCAAACCCCCCCTGCCCAGGTGCGACCCTTGCCTACGGGGTCGCTACCCCTGCGTGACATTGGCGCCAAAAAACAAATTCCCAGTGCCTAGTGGTTTCTGCCCCCTTGGGGGCAGATTGACCTAAAATCGACCAATCTGCCCCCAAAGGGGGCAGAAATGCTCTAAATACAGTTTGCCCCCCAGGGAAGCGACCCTTGTCTGATGGGTCGCTCCCCATCTCTAAAAAAACAAACAAACAAAAAACAAACAAAAAAAAAAAAACATTTGCCCTGGCGCCTAGAGGTTTCTGCCCCCCCTGGGGGCAGAAATGGCCTAAAATAAATTTGCCCCCCCAAACCCCCCCCACCCTCCGACCTCGGAGCGACCCTTGCCTACTGGGTCGCTCCCCCTGCGTGACATTGGCGCCAAAAAACGAATCCCCGGTGCCTAGTGGTTGCAGATTGACCTAAAATCAACTAATCTGCCCCCAAGGGGGGCAGAAATGGTCTAAACACAGTTTGCCCCCCAGGGGAGCGACTCTTGTCTGATGGGTCGCTCCCCATCTCTAAAAAAACAAACAAGCTAAAAAAAAAACACTAAAAAAAAATTTGCCCTGGCAACAAGAGGTTTCTGCCCCCCCTGGGGGCAGATCGTCCTAATAATAGGCCGATCTGCCCCCAGGGGGGGCAGAAATGGCCTAAAATAAATTTTCCCCCCGAACACCCCCCCCCCGAGCGACCCTTGCCTACGGGGTCGCTCCCCCTGCGTGACATTGGCGCCAAAAAACAAATCCCCGGTGCCTAGTGGTTTCTGCCCCCTTGGGGCAGATTGACCTAAAATCGACCAATCTGCCCCCAATGGGGGCAGAAATGGTCTAAACACAGTTTGCCCCCCAGGGGAGCGACCCTTGTCTGATGGGTCGCTCCCCATCTCTAAAAAAACAAACAAACTAAAAAAAAAACACAAATCTTTTTTTGCCCTGTCAACAAGAGGTTTCTGCCCCCCCTGGGGGCAGATCGGCCTAATAATAGGCCGATCTGCCCCCAGGGGGGGCAGAAATGGCCTAAAATAAATTTGCCGCCCGAACACCCCCCACCCCCCGGAGCGACCCTTGCCTACGGGGTCGCTCCCCCTGCGTGACATTGGCGCCAAAAAACAAATCCCCGGTGCCTAGTGGTTTCTGCCCCCTTGGGGCAGATTGACCTAAAATCGACCAATCTGCCCCCAAGGGGGGCAGAAATGGTCTAAACACAATTTGCCCCCCGGGGGAGCGACCCTTGCCTGATGGGTCGCTCCCCATCTCTAAAAAAAAAACAAACAAACAAAAAAAAAATTTGCCCTGGCAACAAGAGGTTTCTGCCCCCCCTGGGGGCAGATCGGCCTAAAATAAATTTGCCCCCTGAACCCCCCCCCCCCCCGGAGCGACCATTGCCTACGGGGTCGCTCCCCCTGCGTGACATTGGCGCCAAAAAACAAATCCCCGGTGCCTAGTGGTTTCTGCCCCCTTGGGGCAGATTGACCTAAAATCGACCAATCTGCCCCCAAAGGGGGCAGAAATGGTCTAAACACAGTTTGCCCCCCAGGGGAGCGACCCTTGTCTGATGGGTCGCTCCCCATCTCTAAAAAAACAAACAAACTAAAAAAAAAAACACTAAAAAAAATTTGCCCTGGCAACAAGAGGTTTCTGCCCCCCCTGGGGGCAGAAATGGCCTAAAATAAATTTCCCCCCGAACACCCCCCTGTTCCCTCCCCCCGAGCGACCCTTGCCTACGGGGTCGCTCCCCCTGCGTGACATTGGCGCCAAAAAACAAATCCCCGGTGCCTAGTGGTTTCTGCCCCCTTGGGGCAGATTGACCTAAAATCGACCAATCTGCCCCCAAGGGGGGCAGAAATGGTCTAAACACAATTTGCCCCCCAGGGGAGCGACCCTTGTCTGATGGGTCGCTCCCCATCTCTAAAAAAACAAACAAACAAAAAAAATTGCCCTGGCGCCTACAGGTTTCTGCCCCCCCCTGGGGGGCAGAAATGGCCTAAAATAAATTTGCCCCCGAAAACCCACCCCCCCCACCCCCCGGAGCGACCCTTGCCTACGGGGTCGCTCCCCTTGCGTGACATTGGCGCCAAAAAACAAATCCCCGGTGCCTAGTGGTTTCTGCACCCTTGGGGCAGATTGACCTAAAATCGACCAATCTGCCCCCAAGGGGGGCAGAAATGGCCTAAATACAATTTGCCCCCCAGGGGAGCGACCCTTGCCTGATGGGTCGCTGCCCATCTCTAAAAAAAAAACAAACCAAAAAAAAAACACAAAAAAAAAATTTGCCCTGGCGCCTAGAGGTTTCTGCCCCCCCTGGGGGTAGATCGGCCTAATACCAATAGGGCGATCTGCCCCCAGGGGGGGCAGAGATGGCCTAAAATAATTTGGCCCCCCCACCCCCCCGGGGAGCGACCCTTGACTACAAGGTCGCTCCCCTTGTGTGACGGCGCAAAAAAAAGATCCCTGGTGCCTAGTGGTTTCTGCCCCCCTTGGGGGCAGATTGACCTAAAATCGGCCGATCTGCCCCCAAAGCGGACAGAAATGGCCTAAATACATTTTGCCCCTCCAGGGGAGCGACCCTTGTCCAAGGGGGTCGCTCCCCATCTGTAAAACAGAAAAACAAAAAAATCCCTGGTGCCTAGTGGTTTCTGCCCCCCTTGGGCTGATCTACCCCCCCCAGGGGGGCAGAAATGGCCAAAAATAATCCACCCCCCCCAGGGAGCGACCCTTGCCTAAGGGGTCGCTCCCCTTGCGTGAAATTCACGCAAAAAAAAACTCCCTGGTGTCTAATGGTTTCTGCCCCCCTTGGGGGCAGATTGGCCTCATCAAAATAGGCCAATCTGCCCCCAAGGGGGGCAGAAATGGCCTAAATATAATTTGCCCCCTAGGGGAGCGACCCTTGCCTAAGGGGTCGCTCCCCACCTAAAAAAAAAAGAAAACATAACAAAAAGAAAAAAAGAAAAAAAGATCCCTGGTGCCTAGAGGTTTCTGCCCCCCCTGGGGGCAGATCGGCCTAATAATAGGCCGATCTGTCCCCAGGGGGGGCAGAAAAGGCCTTCCCAAAAAAATGCCCTCCCTGGGAGCGACCCTTGCCAAAGGGGTCGCTCCTGTTGCGTGAAATTCGCGCGCAAAAACAAACTCCCTGGTGTCTAGTGGTTTCTGCCCCCCTTGGGGGCAGATTGGTCTCATCAAAATAGGCCAATCTGCCCCCAAGGGGGGCAGAAATGGCCTAAATATATATTGCCCCGTAGGGGAGCGACCCTTGCCTAAGGGATCGCTCCCCACCTAAAAAAAAAAAGAAATCATCACAAAAAAAAAAAAAAGGTCCCTGGTGCCTAGAGGTTTCTGCCCCCCCGGGGGCAGATTGGCCTAATAATAGGCCAATCTGACCCCAGGGGGGGCAGAAAAGGCCTTCCTAAAAAAATGCCCCCCCCTGGAGCGACCCTTGCCCAAGGGGTCGCTCCCTTTTGCCAATTTCACTGAAAAAAAAAAAATCCCTGGTGTCTAGTGGGGTTTCAAAAGCCGGATTGCAAGCAATCCGGCTTTTGAAACCTGTGAGAGACTTCAAAGGGAAGGAAATACATTTCCTTCCCTTTGAAGCCTCTCGGGGCCTCCCCCATGGGATTGAAAAAGAAATGCAAAAGCATTTCTTTTTCAATCGCGCTGGAAGCTCTGCTTCCAGCGCGATGGGGGAGACCCTGTGACTAATCAGCGCGCGCTCGCGCGCTGACGTCACAGGGGGGGTTGGGGGGGTCGGGGGTGGGAGGGGAAGGGCTTCCCCTTCCATCCCTGACTTGGGGGGGTAGGGGGGAACCCCACAGAGGGAGCGAGAGCGCTCCCTCTGGGCTCTGTGCACAGGACGTAATGGTTACGTCCTGGGCACAGCAGCACTGTGCCTCAGGACGTAACCATTACGTCCTGGGCACAGAAGGGGTTAAAGTAATGTGCTTCTTCTGACTGAAAATGTAGCAGTATTTGTTGACAGATCTAAAGTAAAAACAAAACATAACACAGCAACATACACAAAGCAACAGCACATTTAAAAGATAACAGGACACCCACAAGAAGAAAGTATAAATAGAATGCAGCACAATTACTGCAGAATATAACAAAATCACATTGTAATAATGCAGCAAAAAACACACAGCTGTATACCAATAACAGAACATATCACCACTAGAACAAAATGCCACACAATAAATATGCACAAACGTTTGCACTCTTTTTTTTCATAAGAGGGTGGCAAAAGGTGTTTGGAGTAGGCACTCTCTTAACTTACCTACAAGGTCATTGGAAGTATGTGATTTGGCTATCAGGGAATTGTTTTCCTAATTATGGATTCACTGCATAATCCATCATCTGCTGCATAATCTGCAGGTTTTAACAAAATGAATATTGTTTCCAGCTCAGACGGACCAGAAGTTACTAAAAACGCAGCAACATGAAGTTACCACACCATAGAAGGTCTTATACGATAGCTGACTAGTCACTTTTCAGGAGCTTATTGCTGCATTTGAATGGTAAAGTGATACTAATAATGTAAACCATTTGTTATAACAGCATTAACATGGGTAAAATGACAAAATAACGAAGTAATGCAGTCACAAAATGTATTGCATTTTGCCACATAATGTGCCTTTTTTTGCTACATAAAACTCTGTCAAATAATTTGGCCTCTTCTGCTACATAATTCTAGTGGACCTTCTTACCACCAAGGCCTTGAAATAGTACCAGTAAAAATTGTTTTGTGATCCAGCCTGATGTTCAGCTTTGTGAATCACCCCCAGTCTTAACTTTGCACTCCCAGCGTTCATGTTTTGTGATACACCTCAGTCTCTGCCACAGTAGTGAGCTACAGTGGTGTCTTAAATATTTGAAGAGCTGCAGCAGTACCGTTTTACCACCTTAGACAGTGTTAAGTGGTTGCTTGTCACTGGACGTTTCAAATCATGTGCTGCTTTTGTTTGGATATATAGTTGCAATTGTTGAGATATCTAAAGTAAACAATGGAACATAATGAAAAAATTTACACAAAGCAATATAACAATACAATTTAAGCATAACATATCACAGCAAAACAGTCAAAACAAAATGCAACATAGCAGCTGCACTACAACACAACAAAATCACATTAAAATATTGCAGCACAAAAACACACCAGCACGAAAAATAACAGAATATATCAATACTGCAACAAAAGTCCACAGAGCAAATTTGCACAAGCATTCTTGCCACACATCACCATCTTCAGAATCCTGGGGCATATTTAAAGTTCACACAAGGCAGGGCAGCACATAAAGATGCTACTCTGTGTTGGTGAATGCGATACTGCTGAACAGTACCATATCCACTCTTGAGGCTGCCTAGGGTCAATGCAGGCCCCATTGTACCATGTTTCAATTATGTTTGTATTAGCAGCAAGATTGTTTTTATGTTTATGCAGAAAGAAATACCTTCCTGCTCAAAAACAATCCTAAGAGGCAATTTCCTCTTTCACAGAAGGAGAAAGTAACAAGGAGAAATAAATATATACTGTCTCTTCATGCCACAGTCAGAGTGGTGCACCATCGTGGTGCAATCCCTGGTATATTGATTTCAGCAGATCTGGGATTGCATCAGATTTCATGGGTAGATGCACTAGAACATCCATGCTCCACCCATGGAACACACATCACTATCAAATATAAAGCAACGCAGAACAAGCAAGTGTTGTGTTACATTTCATTAGTCACACAAGGTGGCCCCAAGTACCTCTTGTGTGACTTTGTAAACCTTACTTTAGCCTTTGTGTTGCCATGTGCACTGCAAGGATAACACAAGTGCTTAGTAAATCTGGGCCTCAGCCTTTTCTGTGGTGTTTGGAGCAAACATTGCTTTAACCTACCACCAAGGGCATGAAATAGTGTCAGTCAAAAATGCATTGTGATCTGGTCCACTGCGTTCTAATCTACCACTGCAAGTCCTCATTTCAACCGATACGCACCCTTGTTTATACCGTTGCAATGTGATTGACTTGTTCATAAACATACACATTATTAAGGGTGATTTGGTAAGCTCTGTTTTGCAGCTTCTTAAAGTTCAGCCTCTCCAAAAGGAAACGTGCTGTTTTTGTTGCTGATCCCCTTCCAACAACTAGGTGTGAACATTTTTAGTTGGCAGATGGGCTCCATGGCAAAACAATTTAACTGGGAATTTTGCAGATTATTTTATATGGATAAACTCTACATTTCTGCTTTCAGTGTCTAATGTTTAGCTGAGTCTGAAAGAAAGTATGCACAGTCATGTGCAAAATGTCAAATCTGTGATTAGTGTATTGATTTAAATGCTATCTTTGATGTTGCAGTGCCTCTGGCTCATAAGTGAAAGTGAATATGTTTTATTTATTAGTGATACAAAAAGGAAAACGTGGATTGGGAGATTAAGTGGTCCAGTGCACACGCTCCCAATGTATAATATAAAAATGATAAGTGCACAGTTCCAGAAAGGTGGAGGGTATTCTAACCTCTCAACACTGGCACACACTCCTACAAAAGCAATAGCCCTCATTCCTCATCATAGGGCTCTGCTCCACGTCAGACTGATATTGCAATGTCTGACAGGATCCTACCTTAGGTTACTAAGATCAGCTGGAGCGATGAAAAATGAAAATTACATTTGGCTTGGGTTCCTCCTCAGTATGAACATTTTTTAATAAATGAGCATGGACCCGGTCAAGATTAAAAACATTGAAAAAGAAAGTGAAGGGGGATTGATGATCCCACACTTTACATCCTCTAAAAGTCAAGCACAATAACTTTGACCCCTAAGAAAAGTCAACATGTTTCGCACCTCAATAATTGTCCGAAACGGATCCCCTGGCGCTTCATCAGGACTACAACAATCGTTCTCCAGAACATCAAAAATACAAACTGTTAGACCTGGCATCCTTGGTGTGGTCTTCCCTATGTTTTTGCCTCTACTTCCCAGGTTGTTGCTGTGTGCGGAACTCTGTTTTTTGCTGTTTTTGTTACTCTGGGCACTTCACCACTGCTGACCAGTGATAAAGTGCAAGTGCTCCCTATGTGAAATTGCATGTGTAAACTGCCAATTCGACTTGGCAAGTGTACCCACTTGCAAAGCTCAAATCTTCCCTTTTTATAAATCTAAGACACCCCTAATGGGGGCGCTAAGTAGCCCCATGGGCAGGGTGCAGTGTATCTTAAAGGTAGGACATGTACTTGTGTATTTTTACATGTCCTAGCAGTGAAATACTGCCAAATTCAGTTTTCACTGTTACAAGGCCTATCTCTCTCATAGGTTACCATGGGGGCTGCCTTTAAATATCCTTCAAGTGCAGTTTCCCTTTGAGAACATATAGAATTTTGAGTTTTCTGGTCTCTTTAAAAATACATCTGTTAGTCAAGTTAGTTTTTAGATTGTTAGTTTGAAAATGCCACTTTTAATAAGTAGGCATTTTCTTGCCTAAACAATTCTGTGACTCTACCTGTTTGTGGATTCTCTGTCTAGGTCAAACTGACAGTTGGGCTGTTTGTGAATCTCCTCTTGACAGTGACACAAAGGGGAGCTGGGTTGCAGCCTGCATATCCCGATGAGCCATCTGGGCTAGAGTAGAGGGAGGAGTGGTCACTTACACCTGAATGGGATTCAAAAGGAACCTCTGCCGGGAGAAGAGCTGAAGAACTGAGGAGAAGCGCTGCCCTGGCCTGTGACTGTACATTGCTGGGCTATCCTGCAGTTGCTGCTGCTGCCTGTGAAAGGGGACAAATATTGGACTTTGTTGTGCATTCCTACTTGAGAGGTATCTCCAAGGGCTTGCACTGAGTTTGCCTCCTGTTTTGAAGCCTCTGGGACAGCAAAGGCTTCACGAACCAGTCTCTGAGTCTGCCTGTTGTGGATTCTAGCTTCTCAGAGGGTGCCATTCCCCTTCCTGAGAGTGAATTTCTGGTAAAATACCAGTGAAATGACAGCAGACGATGCTGTGCATCTTCGTAAGGACGCCTCTTAACGGAACCAGTGACTTTGCCTGCACCTGAAGCCGTGGACCTCGCCGAAGCATGATGACCCCACTGATATCATAGGCCCACGTCACTGGCACCCCTGATATCCCAAGAACTCACAAGACCGGAGTGTCGTAGCACTGACATTCGTGACACCCGACTCCGTCGCAGCACCTGTGGCGTGACCACAACCCCGTGAGTTTGCCCTGCAGCATCATAACTTCGCCGAACTTTGACTTTGCCGGAGGTGCCCAGGGACCGACTCCTTGTAACCGACGCCACCTCACCTCCACAGCTCCGCAGCAAGAACCCAACACCTCTTCTTGACACCTCTGCTCCTTTGCCTTGCAGCACTGGAACCGATGCCACATTGGATCCAGCGACGCCTCGCTCCCCGACTCCATACACCAGCCTGTTTTCCACACTTTCGCTAAGGTACTGTACCGGGGGGTCCATGTAACTCTGTAATCGGTGCCAGTGGCGTCGCATTATGGGAAACAATAGCGTTACAACGCCGATTAACATCAAGTTGCAGCACTGGTGCTTCTAGGGACCATTTTTGTGTTTTTGATTGCTAAAGTCATTTTTAATTGTGTGCTGGGGATTTTTATTGTATTTGGTCTTGTTTACCTAGATAAATATTTACTATTTTTCTAAACCTGTGTGGTGTCAATTTTGTAGTGTTTCACTGTATTACTGTGTGTGTTGGTACAAATACTTTACTCATTGCTTCTGGGTTAAGCCTTTCTGCTCGTGCCAAGCTATCATGGCGGTGAGCAGGGGTAAACCGGGTGTGTTACTCCTTTGCCCTGACTAGGGTTGGGGTCCTTGCTTGGACAGGGGGCAACCTGACTGCCAACCAAAGGCTCCATTTCTGACACAAACTCGCCAATTAATAAAAAGGCACATTCGATTATAAGAAAGACCTTTTGGCGCTGCCAATATTTTTTTGAGTCAGTGTGATTTAGGACCTGATTTAGAGTTTGGCAGAGCTATCACTGAATCACAACATGGCAGATATGCCATCCGCCGTATTATGATCTCCATAGGCCATGATGGGAGCTTATTGCGGTGGATGGGATATCCATCCCATTTGTGACGGAGTAACCTCATCTGGCAAACTCTAAATTAGGCCCTTACTTCAAACTGTTTCGGCTTACTGCCGTATTTCAATGAATAAGATCCCGGTATTTTTCAATGTTACAAATTGTAAGGAAATGACAGGCTAGCTGACATTGAGTCCTGTGTTTTTGAAGCCACTCCAAAAAAAGCTGATAATTGTGTTCTACCTGTCGCTTACAAAATTATATATATATATATATATATATGTGTATATATTTTAAGCAAAAGGTCAGAGCCACAGTCTCAGAGGCGCACTCGGCTGCCGGTGCTGGTAACGGAGGAGCCCACCCTCGAATTAATAATATATCCCAAAAAATGTTGACTGCACTGCAAAGAATCCTTTATGGTATGTTTATTCAACAAAACAGCAACCACCCAATATATATATGTATATATATTGTGGATAATGGCCTGATTATGAAGTTGGTGGTCCAAGGATGTGGTCTGACTGCACAATACAAGATAGGCAGGCGGACCAGGACCAAAGATCCCGATGGGCTGACGGCGGTCTTGGTTGTAGTCAGCCAGGGCGGCACTGAACTCGGCTCAAGTGCTGATTACAACCTTGTTCCTTACCAGCCTTTTCATGGTGGTTTCCCCACTGTGAAATGGCTGGTGAAGAACAAGTGCAGGGGGGCACAAGGGGGTCCTAGCACTGCCCATGGCAGGGAGTCTCTTTCCCAGCACCCTTGAAATGCGCACTGTTTGCTGTGCAGACAGTGCACCTTTCAAGGGTGCTAGTGCACCCTACGTGCACAGCATTGTCACTGACTCTTAATGAGCCAGCAACAGTGCTGCTGCACCTTTCCCACTGGGCTGATGGGCCAAAACCTTGGTTCCCACCCGTCAGCCCAGTGCGGAAGTTGTAATAGGCCCGGTGGGATGACCTCCATGTCCGCGACTGTCTTCTGAAGACAGGACTGGCGGGCCAACGGTCGGCCCACCAGCCTCATAATGAGGCCCTAAGGCTAACATTCCATCTCTTCTGTGAAGTATAGCTGTACAATCATGTATATCTTTTCTACAGATTTGGGTTTTGATCAGTGATAATTATAGAAATGATCATATGCATTTTTTGTCTGATTTTGCATTGGCAAGGGATTCTTTGGGTGGTTAAAAGGTCTCCTAATTCCAATTTTCTGCCTAGGAGAGCCTCCTGTATTTTTACATTGTATTTGAGAAAATTTGCTATTCTATAAATGCAAAAGTGGGCTATGAACGTTTTTTCCAGGGCAACCTGACTGTAGGAAATTCAATATAAGTGACCTTTAAATGGGGTTTAGCATCCCAATGTGCATAATTTATATACAGTGAAGCGATTGGAGTATTTGCGTAGTACAGATTTATAGTCCAAATAGCTCTATTGTGCAGACAATGCCATACACGAGAAGACCGAATATTAAAAGATGAGGATGCTTTTAAGGGAGTTACACAATTGTTAACAGACTCATTCCAATGTGGACAATGGTGCATGGATCACATTAATCTAACTGATTTGATTTTGCTTTTTGAGGCCCTAAAGTCTGAGCCACTACAGGGCTTTATGGGTGAGAAAGGACATTTTTGAATGTCAAACATACTTTTAGCATCAGAAAAGGACTGGATTTTCCAGTCCTTCTATTGAATCTGACAGTGGAGATCGGAGTAATCTGCAGTTTATGCATTCTTTTATATGCATTTTCATAACAAATTACAAATTTAATATTGGTACTCCTACAACAATAGCTTAGTTTTTTTATCAGATTAATGCAAGACTTTACTTATGTGGTATCATTAAAAAAGTAGAAAGAGAACTCCAAGCCAACAACATGGCTAGGGCCCAGTGTACACCACAAAGGTTTTGTTGTATTTCCTGTTTTATCAAGTTTAAAAAGAAGTCATCAGGATGTAATACCAAATATATTCATATGATCACAATGTATGCTTATATACAAACATCTCATGGTTGACGATGTTGTGTGGGCGTGGGTCTGTGTGGGATCTCTAGTGGATGGATTTCATGGTGGAGGTGATATCCTGGGTGGGAAGGATGTTCCAGATGCTCAGTGTGTAGCTCATGTCAGTTACAGTGGTGGCATATATGTCGAAGTCCGTAGGTGCGGGTTGGGGTTCAACATTTCTGTATATGGTTGCAAACTTGTTGTGGAAGAAGTGGGCAAGGACGTCACACTGTTCCTTTGAGGATGTGGTGTTGTTTTCACTGGCACCAGGGCTGGAGAAATCCTTAACGATGTTCAAAAGTTCCTTGGTGTTGTTGGAGCTGGTTTTGATGCATGTGGCAATGGCTGTCTTCTTTGTTGCCCTCAGCAGGCAGTGGTAAAGGTTGAGGGAGGTCTTGAACACTGCTCTATCAGAGGTGTCCTTGCTGGCACACCATCTCTTCTCCCGCTGTTTGCTGTCTCATTTGGCTGTTCTGAATTCTTGGGTGTATCAGCTGGCCTTTTTGGAGGGTTTTCTTTGGATGTTGCTCTTGATGGGGACGATACTGTTGCCACAACTAGTGATCCAGGCATTGAAGTTTTTCACTCCCTGTTTGAAGTTGGTGACAGTAGCAGGGTTGGAGGTGTTGACAGCCACCACCCATCTGGTCTCTGAACTCTTGCTCCACCTCCGGTGTGGGACACTGGTCATCTTGGAGGTGGAGGTGCTGGGGCTGGAGATGCTGAAGTGGACAATGGTGTGACCCGTTCATGTGACTTCTGTTACAAGGCTGTATTTAATGCAGCTGCTGAAGATGTAAATGGGGTTCAGTGTGTGTCCTGTGGTGTGTGTAGGGTTGTGGACAATCTGGGTCAATCTGAGGCTGCTCATTCTGTAAAGGAGGTGTGCAGTGTTGTTGTTGTTGGGGTTTTCCATGTGGAAATTTAGGTCACCAAGGAAGATGTAGTCCTTGGAGTCTAAGGCTAGGGGTTCAATGAAGTCTGCAATGGTGTTGCAGGTGCTGGAGCGCAGGACTGGGGGTCGGTATGAGAGGGTGCCTCTGATGGTTGTTTTGTCATTGGCGTGAAGCTTGAAGTTGAGATGTTCCATCGGGGTGGAGGTGTTGATGTTAGTGGTGGTGCTCTGTATGGTCTCTTTGTGGATGATGGCTGTTCCTCCTCGCGGCTTGTTGGTGTGGTACTGGTAATTGGTTTTAAATCTGTTGGGGATCACTTTGGCAATGTCTGAAGCAGATATGGGGTTGAACCAGGACCTGGTGAGGAAGACGATGTAAGGTGGCGATTCAGTCCCATATTTCCGTGGAACGCTTGCATAGTGAGCGTGTGTTGAGAAAGGTGCATGTGACTTGGTGTTTTTGTTTAGATGGGGTCTGTGGTGTGTTTGGGGTGGGGCTGATCTGAGGCTGGTGTGTGTGCTGTGGCATGTGAAGTGGCAATGGATGCAGGCGAAAGGTCCTAACGTGGAGCGTGGGTTGGCACAGTGGCAGTATTTGTTGCGGCATCCAGGTTCGAGGGTGTAGAGCTCGGTGATGGTGTATCTTCGGGGGAAGAGAGGGCCAGGGGTTGTGGTTCGGGGTGCAGTCCAGGTGCGGACGGGTTCAAATGGGTTTGCCTTTTACTTGCCTGTTGCACGCTCATTGTTCACATCCATGCATCTCTGATGCAAGGTCGTGCTGTGGCCTGCATTAAGTAGGTCCTGGGGTGGGCGAGGCTTGTGTTGGAGGAAAGAACAGTGAGTGGAAAAACCCTGGCGGGAAAACCCAGGCAGCTGCAGTGTACCTGGATCAGTCAGGAACAAGCTGGAACTGGAAGCCACAAGCAAGTGACAGGCTAGGTGTCCAGGTACCTAGGGCCAGGTGTAGGAACATTCCGAATTGCGACCCGCACATTGCGAGTTAGAGCGACTCGCAATTAGCGAGTCGCAATTCGGAATGTTGGATGGTGTCCCTGACACCATCTGCGACTCGCAAGGGGGTCGCAAAGGCCCACCTCATGAATAATCATGAGGTGGGTTGCAATTTGCGACCCCCTTGCGAATGGTGGCCCTCACAGGGATGGTGGCCTGCTGCAGACAGCAGACCACCATGTCTGTGACTGCTTGTTAATAAAGCAGTTTTTTTTTGTAATGCAGCCCGTATTCCTTAAAGGAAAACAAGATGCATTACAAAAACGAAAAATTAAACGTTTTAGTTTCATTTTTTCAGAGCAGTCCATAGGACCACTGCCTGCTCTGAAAAAATGTTTGCAGTGCCATTCACAACTGGGAAGGGGTCCCATGGGGACCCCTTCCCTTTTGCGACTGGGTTCCCACCCATTTCAAAAGGATGAAAACTGCGATTGGTTTGCGACCGCGTTTGCGGTCACAAAGCAATCCTACATTGCACTGCGACTAGCAATTAGGAGGGAACACCCCTTCCTAATTGCGACTCGCAAACCCGTTTTGCGATTCGGTAACCAGGTTACCAAATTGCAAAACTGGGTTTGTGTAGTGCAAAGTGCTTTTTGCACGTCGCAAACAGCGAAATTCGCTGTTTGCGACGTGCAAAAAGCTTTGTACTTCTGGCCCCTACTGATTTGGTGGCTCTGTGGCCTGCCTTAAGTAGGTCCTGGGATGGGTGAGGCTTCTTTTGGCAGGAAGAACAGTGTGCAGGAAAGCCCAGGCAGCTGCGGCAGCTGCGGTGTCACTAGATCAGTCTGGTGCAAGCAGGAACTGGAATCCACAGGCAGTGGCAGGCGAGGAGTCCAGGTGCACAGACTAGGTGCTCAGGTGCCTAGTAATGTCATCACCTACAGCAATAGTAAACATTCTCAATGCTCAGAGATAAAGAAAAGCCAATGTCTGTTAATATATCTCTGTATTGTCTGTAGCCCTTCCAAATTCACATATTTAAAAAACAGGGAGCAAAGTAAAACATAGAACTTGATCCTAGGCAGGTGGGATGATAATAACACTCTTGATGCCTCTGGGGCTTGATGCTTAGAAGCTAGTGCATGTTGTCTCTATTTTAATGACGCTCAGATTAAGCAATCGCGCCCATTGCTCAGACAATTGATTTTGTTCAGTTATACTAAACTCTTTGTTTTGAAACTTTGTGTTCTTCTTATGAGATTATGAAAGATTTGTAAAATACTAGATCCATTCCAATAATTCAGTCTGCGATGTATGCTTGAGCAGGTTTATCATCTAGATACATTTCTTATGTCGTGACTCATACCATGGTCGTTTTGACTAGTTAAAAAAGTAATTGTTTCCTTCATTTTTACATATATTACCGGTATGTTTATTTATGTGTCTGAGTGAGCAAATCCTCCTTCGGAAATGTTTCTCGCTAGGCATTAATTAGAATTATCTTTCAGTAACCTTAGTAAAATCAAGATAAATCAGTGTATAAGGGGTTATGATCAAAGATCGCTCACACTCTTTGGTGCATAAGAAAATCCCAGAAATATAGGAATTCTGTGCCTGTTGAAGTTGAGAACACAGAAACGCTAATAGAAAGGGCTAAAGTTCATATTCACATAGACCCGCCCCTCTGCCAAGAAGGAGATGCAAGGAATAGAATCTTCTGAAAGCCACTAACCTTAAGAGGACTCAACCGGTCTAAACCTTGCACTCGTATGCAGATGAATGGAGAGGAATTAGGCATAGACTGTACTACCCAGAGATGGACAAAGAGGAGCAGGAGGTATGTAACAAAGATGTAGTAAAAGACAAACATTTCCTAGTGACCCTGATGATTCTGCTCACACACTTTCCATCATCCCAAAACCTACCAAAGCAGACACGTCATTCTTGAATACTAAAGACAACATCATAATGCAAGACAATCATATGTGTGTTGTTATATACATATTGACTAAAAAAAGACAAAATGATGTAAGACAAGCTCAAGGAAGACCATTAAAACTAATAACCCTGAGGAAAGCAATGAAGCAGCTACTCTTCAGAGTATGAACTCAAAGAAACTTTACCAGGGAGGCATAACTCTAATCAAAATGATATAGTAGATGTGATGCAACTAGTATTGGTTAAACATTCAGTTCCCCTTGTAGCTCTGGGAAGCTATTTCAGAGGTAATATCTGTAGAAGGTATTGTTGAAATTTTCGAGTTAAAAGCTAAAAGAAGCAACACAGCTTGTTACCTAAAATATTTTGGCATGTGCTCTGAATTGTATCACAAATAGGAAAGAAAAAGGAGCAGAGCAGAGAACCTTGAACGACCATCAGTTAAAGAATACAAATATGTGGCTTAATTGTTGAAATTAGAATTTCTTTGCAGGCATTTGTTAATAATTTGCTACTCAACTACTCCTAGATTAGTGCTAGGCCAACACCTGATAGTCTCTTAGGCCCATATTTATGGGATGTTGGTGCAGAGCAGCTCATCAAGTCACCTTGCTGCTCTGCCCTGCATCAAAGGGGGAAGGGTTAGGAATGCACAGTATCTATAGCAGTGATACTCAAAGTACGGCCCGGGGGCCCCATGCGGCCCTTCTGACATTTACATGTGGCCCCCAGGTCAACAGCTGTACTGTGCTGCTGTTTATTCGACTCAGCACTAGCACTAAAAAGTTAAAGAAACAGGAAAGTATGTATTTGGAGGGTATTTGAAGTTCAAGAAAGGGAGTAACTAGGGTGTCCAGGACCTCTTAACTTCAGAAACACCTTTATTATTAAAGACATTTTGCAGCAAATGTATAAAAGTATGATCTGACTGACATTTAAAAAGTGGATTTCATTAACCTGCAGAACCGCTTCACCTCAGTACACAAGATGATATCACTGCATTGAGAAGTATTTTTTTTTTTTAAAGTAATAGTTTTCAAACAAGAATATAGAAACTATCATTCCCCCCTCCGCTCAAGACCCTGACAACAATGTGAATTGTGAACTGAGAGGCAAGTGAGTTGTTATGTGAATTCTTTGGGAGGCCTGGGTTTCTATTATACATGAACAACATTATAGTTTCTTAAATCAGACACAAAGTTTTATACAGCATACATTCTGATGAGGTATTTCAAGGTCTTTATATGTGATGATGAAGAAAAAGGAATAAAGGAGGTAAAGTGAAATAAAACATTTGCCTAGGATCAAACAATTTGGTTAAGTGGAGAAGCCGGAATTTATACCTGTTTCTGGTTTCATGTTGTGCAATTCAGACACTAGATGTATACGCTTCTCTACAACCCCTTTACCACTACCTCTCCCCACCCCAAGCCCTCCGACCGCTATCCTGCTGGCATCAATGTGGCCCTCGGTCACATCACAGACCAAACAGTGCCGCCCCTGAGAAAATGTTTGTGAGTACCCATGATCTATAGCATACAGTGCATTCCTGTCATTTCCCCCTGCACTGATGCTGTTTCGGCAACCAAGCTCCAGCACAGGCACTGCGTTGCATGCAGGATTGTTTTTGTGCAGGAAGAGACACCTTCCAGCCCAAAAACAATCCTGGGCGGCTTTTTCCTCTTTTTATATGTGCTGAAAAACATAAATGCAGCACACATAGAAAGAGAAAAACAAGGAGTATTAAAGATTTTTCTCCTCATTACTCCTTCCCTAGGAGGTGTGAGGTTTTGGTGCATCTCCTGGTCTACAAGGTCTTGTAAATCTGGGGATGCGTCAAAATCCATCAGTGTTACGTAGGAATTACCAATGCAACACCCATGGAAAGCCTCTATTGCGCAGAGTAAGACAATGCAGTGACTTGAGCTGCCTTCCTTACTCCATCTTCATGAGGCCATTCAAAGCCATGCAAAGTGGCTTTGCATGCCCTCATAAATTTGACTAAAAGGTTTCTGCTGCTTTGCATCACAAAAAGTGATGCAACTGAGGTGCAAGGGCTCGTAAATATGCCCTTTAGATTTTTTAGAACAAGCTAAAGTGGTTGATCCAAATAGGAGAACAAACGGCCAAGAGAAATTCAAAAAGGCAAATGAACAACAAAACTGATTTTCTGATTGACAGAATTAAGGAGGTATTTTGGAACTGAGCACCCTCTGCTCAGTTTAATTAAGGATGAACAGTGTATGGTTTAAATGAGAAGCTCTCTGCACTAATTTGTAGACTGATTGAAATCCTTATGCATACCACAACAATCCAAAGACTACTTTGAGGAAACAGTGAACTTGTGCAGGTGTGGGTAGGGTAACCAATACCTTTGGGTTGAACGTTTTGGCAAATACATTTGTCCATTATTACCAAATACAGTAACAATCACCAGTGCATGAATACACACTACTAGTATATAAGATAGGCTGTCTACATATATCTTTTGGGGGATAGTAATGATAATAGTGACATTACAAAAACAATTGTTAAGAGTCTATACAACTGTCCTCAAATCATTACTTTAATGACTGTATTAAGACACTCTCAATGGGGGAAAGAACTTAATAAGAAGAGCAGTAATAAATTAAATTAGGCACGTAAGGGATAGTGTTGATTCTAAATTTCAAATTTTCTTTTTCATACTTCATCAGAGCAAAGCCAATTGCCTTTGTTTTGCATTAGAGCTGCCTAAAGGTCATATATATAACTCATATTTTCTATGAGTTAATGCATCAAATACATCAGCACAAGTTGGAAACAGTGAGCAGGGATTGGATCACTCTGGTTCTGACTTGTACTGTCTATTCATGCATTAACTCAGAGGATTTCTGAGTTACTGCATGAACTTGGGAGAGCAGAGAGCCCTAAAATGTATACAGTCTCTGAAGCTCTTAGGACATTTAATTTGGGACCCTGAAATGAGCGGGTGAATTAGGAAACTGCATTCCAAACTTCAATATACTTCGCATTTATTCTCAGGTGACAATAATGAGAGTTGTAGCTAAAGTTTGAAAGCTTTATTAGTCATTAGTTCTCAAATTGTTTTCTTTATTATGTTAAACAAGCATAAGTTACAGAACATAGCATAAAGCGTGTCCCATAAATCTGATCCCTATTCTATATTTCTAAGGCAGGAAAATCATTTAAATCAAGCAACTCATAAGGCGTTTTCTTGTAAAGAGCTGTCAAGGCCCAGCCACAGAGATTCATCTGAGTCAGAGAGTATCAAGTATAAAATAGCAAAAAGGAACAAGCATCGGAGAGCCTGTCTAGCCACTAAAGCTATCAGAACTCATAAAGAGGAAAAGTGTCGGCTACGGAAGCGAGAGATAGACTAGTCGGAGGCTTCACGGAGCTGTGAAAAGCATACTCTCTTCTAAATCCTTTAATCTGTAGAGAGACCATCTTCATCTGTTCTTTCACTGGAACTTTTTTTACACAAGGCATAATGATATACAATTTTCACAGTTCTTCCATTAAAATGTACAAATATCCAATAGGAAAGTGAGAATATCATGAGACAGGTACAGTTGGTTTCTATTGAGATGGTAAGTTCTAACAAAGAGTGTTCTAAATACACAATTCATTTTGTAGAAATGTATACTACAGCGATACATTGCACTGTTTTCCCAGCCACTTTGGTTTCTGAAAGAAAGAACAACCATGTAAGGTTTAGGTATGATCGGTTTAATTCATCTCCTTTCTCACATATCTTTACACTTGAAGCCTCCTCATAAAGAGGCAAATTATAAGATTAGTTTTGAATAGAAAAATATAACTGTCTTTGTTAGTAGAGGAAGTTTGTGCCATGAGAACTCACGCAAAAGTCATAAAAGAAGCATTTCTGCTGAGCAAAAGCAGTTTGGAATTTGTTAATGTTAGCAAGACAAGTAAGTCAAGCAAGTGCGGATGCAAGTGTGAATCATGCAGAGTTTGGAAAGTAAAATGCACATTTAAAATGCAGCATATAGTTAGGCCTACAATTCACTCATATGGGTTATTATTTACACAAATTTTATTTTTTATTAAAATATCTAACAAACCTTAGACACTACAAGTACAGAAACAAGCCTGCAGCTCTGGTCTGAGGCAGTGCAGCTCTTTATTAAATGACCCCCGGTGTTGTCTTTCTCCCGCTCATCATTCTGCTGTGACTCCTCTTTCGATCTATGCAGAGATGACTGATGGGTTGAATGGGATGACGTACAAAATATTCGGCAACTGCAGTGGAGGTTTTGGTACCCATTCTTATTTCACTGACAGACTGGGAAGTACAAATAAACAGACCAACTGGGCATTATGAATGTTGGAGCATTTTCCTTAAAGATTAAGAGATTTTTGTAAATGCTCTCAGGTGTACTAAATGCTTACAGCAACAGTTAATGACTTGTAAGCCATATGGATTGATTACATACCTCGTAGAATCAATTTCCTGGATGTAGGTGTTACATCACTAATTTATTCAGCTGTTGAGACCAGTACTCTGGGGTGTGGATCAACAGGAGCTGCTTACACAGTGACACCATTAGTAGTTCAGCCATGCTTTCTGAAGAGATATACTTGTGACCCACAAAATTAAACACATTTCTCACACTGTGTTGTCTTCACTTTTTTGTGCGGGTGCCCTCCTTTCCCCACACTAAAGTCTTAGGTGCTTTTTTGTATTATCTTATTTAACAGGAGACGCTCCTTCATGATATATCCCTTTGGTATCTCAGGATCGTCCTCAGTTGTGTAACTTTGATTCTTTTAAGACTGGGATGTTGGGTATAATTAACACACACACCTTGACTCAGTCTGTAGATAGTGAATTATTAAATATGAAGCAAGTGAAGAATTTCTTAGAGTTACCTAACTCAGTTCAGTTTGTAAGTCATGATTGTCTAACCTGAGAATAAAAAAGAGGTACTTTTTTTACAGAGGTCGGAGGCCCTCATTAGAAGTGAACCAGGAAATGGGTCAGATTTTACCCAATCTTGGAGCTACCTGTACCAGGAGTACCATCAATTTGAGGGAGGGGCCAATCCAGTCCACTATGAAAGGCGCTCAGATGGTCATCTATGAAAGGAGAAATTACCAAGGAAACCAGTTCCCCCAGATTTCTGCAGGGAGATTTCAGCTGTTTTCAGCAGCCAAAATCTCAATCTGAAAGAATAACTTTTATAATTTCATTGGTGACAATAACTGTTATTACCGGCCCACTGGGAATTAAGAGGCAACTCCTTATCAGGTTCTTACTGAAGATCTAAAAGACATTATCACAGATACCCATGTAACCCACTAAATTTCACTACTGACTAGACTTGGTCATAAAACATCATCACAGAAAAATTAAATGCTAATTCGAAAAACAAAAAATAGTTTTTCACTACTGAGCAGGTGAAAATCAGGATGAACCCAAGTGAATTACAGCTGTGAAGCCGCCTTTGACCAACGATGACAAAAAAAACACTGAAAGAAGGTTTGTTTTATGGTGCATCCAAAAGTAAAAAAGAACAGATGATGGACAGAATGCTGAACAATGCAAACATTCATCCACAGTCACAGAGATCTGGGTTTAATCCATTGTATTTTTAGCCTACCATCCCAGTTGGAAACCAGCCATATGCAAATCAGTCTTGACCCTGCTTCCCTTGGGAACAGTCCAGCTAGCACTGCTGAGCCAGATCCTCTCTGGACTAGAAACTAACACCATGAGACCGGGTTGTGGCAATCTGTCTTGTACCACTTGTGGTCTGTACTCCTTGTCCAAGGCTAGCACACAGAGTACATGATACGCTAGTTTGTGTTGCCAGCCCAGGAGCCAGTTTCTACCTCTGAGACACAGCATTACCTCAGAACTGTTGTCCAAACAATATATATAAACTACACCTAGGCCCAAGGAGGGTAAAAGGGATTCCGGTCATGATCATCCTGAGACAAAAACTACACGACAGACAGCTTTGCTGACACTGGTGCTGGCGTCTCAGCCTCCAAAGAAGATCAACAGGTAGACCCTGCTAATCTGTATGGGGCTGGGGCTAAACCCTTAGCTCAGGCAAGGCAGAGGGTTACAACCACTATGCTACCAGATCTAGACATAGGGTTTTGGTAGTAAACTTTTACACTATCTAGAAAACACACAACACAGTGGGGTTGTTCACTCTCTTCACTTTCACTGTATTGTTGGTTACCTTGCTCTGTTTCCTCTGCCTAATTATTGCAGCATATGCTTTTTATACCAAAATGCGATTGCTCCAAAAAATGCATAGAAATCCACTTCGCATCTTGTGTTTCACCTTAGCATGTGTGGGTAACCAAGCAAAAGGGGCATGAATAAAACCATGTATAAAAGTAAACTAAGGCACAAGCTGTTTAATTAAGCTAAGACAGGTGTTCCCAACCTTGGTACATATTCTAATATCCCTAAAGAAATAAAAGATAAAAATTTGCTTAAAAACTAGAAGAATTTCCATGTCAACAAGCAAATAAAAACAGTAACAAATCCAATCCATAGGAAAGAAGTTAAGCAATGCCATTACAGTCCACATGTAATACCATGGACCAATCAAGTGAGTGGGTTTCAGTCAGTTCAAAAACTTACATATACTATGAACAGAAGAGGTAGATGAAGTTGAAGAAAAGTTGTCTATGTTGCCAAAATACCCAGAAGCAGTCTGTGCAAAACCTGGAGCTGGTGGAGGCAAAAGAGAACTGCCAGATGTAGCCAACAGTGGTTCATCATAAACCATCTGTAGATTTGTGTTGTTATGGAGGATTACAGATAAAAATTTTGGACATTTCTTATATATGTAGTGGTAACTGGAAACAACTAAAGTTAATTCTCTGCCCTCCCCTACCTAGGAGGTACAATGTCAGCATGCTTGAGGAGGTATCTCCTGCATGGTAATGATAGGGAAAGGGCACCTACCCAGGAATTCTCATGGTTTACAGTGTAGGATCAGTCAAATTATGCAATTTTATGTGATCAATGGAGACAAAACGATTGTCCTTTGAGCCAAGCAGTGGTTGTAGAATCACTGTTCTGCTACTCTGTATCCTTAGAACAGGAAAATGTGCTCTGTAAGATGGGCCATACTCCTTCTTCACAGGACTATTCTTGCGAACCAAATCCCCAAATTGTAGAATCAAGTCTGTTGAGTTGAGTAGTTGAATCCCTCATTCCCAAAGTGGCAGCATGCGTGGTGGAGCATTCATCTCGGAACTGTTGTAATTTCTGTAGGACAGTGACATGCTCATTTATGGCAACAGGTGTGTCTGCTGCCACTGCACCAGGACCATCAAAATCTGTGACATATATAGGGATGCCAAACAGGACTTCATATGGGGTGCAATATGCAATATTTAATGTTCTCTGGACCCCATATAGGTGATGGATAAAACTACGACCTGAACCTAATACGCTAGTTGGTAAGGATTGCTATAAGACCTGTTTTTTTTTTTCTCTCCACTATCAAATTTCTCTTGGAATGATGTGGAGAATCATAATGCAATGCTACACTCAACGTTCCAATGGTGTCCCTATTATCCTTTGAGACAAAATCAGAGCCCTGGTCTAAATGGAATGCAGCTACTGCAAATGTCAAAATGAAGACTTGCAAATCATTAATAAAAGTCAACAGCCAATCATTGTGACAACATTGAAAGGAATCTGGAGAAAGAATCTTTAGCCAGGAGAATGTATTTGTATGCTCATCTGAATTTAAAAGACCACAAATGTCCAGGTACACACACTGTATAGGCTTGTTACACACAAAGAGGGGTGTCTGCGGTTGGTGCTTGATGGTGGAACCTTTCATTTGTTGACATGTCACAACTCAGGACATATAGTGCAGTCTGTTTGCATAGATCATACCACAAATAGCATTTTTGTAATAGAGAAATGGTACATGCCACACCAGCATGGACAGAAGCAAAAACTTCATGAGCTGCTTTAATCAGGCCTAGCCTATGCCACACTAACATGGGCAGAAGCAACAACCTCATGAGTTGCTTTAATCGGTTCTAGCCTATTATCTTGGTTGGGCATCAAATGATCATCCACCCCTGGTATTGTTCCATAAGGAATTTCTTGGGTACTTGAAAGGTAGGCATTTTTTGTTGGGTATGCTTTTGGTAGGTTCTTGCCTTTAGGCAGAGAGTTTACAGCAGCCAAAATGTTATCATCCACTTGTATGAAAACAGATTATCACAGCAACAGCTGCCCTAACAACTACAGACTTGGCTGCTTCATCAGCAATTAATTCCCTACAACGTGCATTTCAAAACATTGATGGCCCAATTTATGTATTACACAAGGCTGTGGCAGTTTGTCTTTAAGCTTTTCCACCTTCTCTCAGAGCATTTTATGCTTGATGGTGTTTTCTATGGAATCTCTGAATCCATTAAGGCACCAGGAGTGCATTTTTTCATTGAACAACTGAAAACAATAATACAAATTGCACCATATGAGTGTGGGGAATTCAGGATTTGTATGTTCCAGTGCCAAAAGCAGTGCAAATTTAGATTGTCACAGGGGTTATAGGGTGCTCTATATTGGAGCAGTTCTCTACCTAAACTTTGTAACTACCCAGAGTTCTCTCTTCTATTCTGCATAACATATGCATCACTCTAAGCCTTAAAGTGTATTGCTTTGAGTTATACTGGGTGCTCTCTTGTGTCTGGTCAAAGCTAAACCTCTCTAAACAGCTATACTGATAGCTAAACATGTGTCAGAGGTTGCTTTTGCGGTTGGTTTTGTTGGTTTTGTCTAAAGCTGTAATACTGTGCCTGGAGTGGTGAACGGCTGGTGTTATTTCACATCTCGGCGTCAATGGGACTGTGCTAATCCTATGCTTAAAGATCGTGCTGTATAAATGGTAAAGACTTTGCTGGTCACTATGACCCTGGTGGTCTTCTGAACTCCAGGGTTAATGTGGCGGTATCACCGCCAACAGGCTGGTGGTGAAGACCGCCACATTATGAGTGTGGTGGGTTGGCCGCTGCCAACCCACCACATCTCCACCCATACCTCCATGGTGGTATGAACTGCCGGGCCAGAGATGTTCATCTCTGACTTGGTGGTCCACAGAGAACCGCAGGCAGTATTAGGAGCCGGCCTACCGGTGACAGGGAATTCCTTACCTGTCACTAGTAGACGGCTCACCCACCCTCCCCCTGGAAGCACCTGACCCCCCTACAGTCACAGCACCCATTACTCACACAGCGCCCCCACCTCCTACTCACATTGCGCCTCCCCACCCCCTCTACTCACATAGCGCCCCTCATACTTACATAGCATCCCCCGCCCTAACCCTCCTCCCTGCATACATGCACACAGACATTCACCACATATACACCCATTCACCTACAGTTCCAGACACGCTTCCACTCACACTCATCAATACAGGCATTCACTCACACATACTCACACGCATTCAGGCATGCATTCACTCACACATACTCACACGCATTCAGACATGCATACACACAAACATCAAAACATGCACACTCTCACGCATGCAGAATGACAGGCAGACACCCATTCACTTTAACATTCATACACTCACACGCATACAACCACACATACACCACAACACTTACAGTCGCATTCACACACGCACATATACATTCATACACACACACAGACACCACACACTTGCATTAATTTCATCTTTTGCCCTGGGGAGATGAAGGTCCCAAGGGCTGCAGGGAGGTCGTGCAGCCTTCACCACATTAATTTCATGATTTGCCCTGGGGAGTTGGCAGTCCCTGGAGCAGGGACGGGCCCATACGCATACTTATATTTAGGTGCCCGGGGGAACTGGTGGCCTCCGGGGCTTTGAAAAACCCTTTTTTCACCACCCATTGCCATTGGGACCTGGCCCACCCAGGAGCGAAGAAAAGGAAAAGCAAAGGAGACTGCACTTTTTTTTTAAATTCTCAGAAAAATTATCAGGACCTGTGGATCAAGGCCAAGGTAGATACTTACCCTGGCTCATTTTCCTTTACATACATATATACGTGTGTGTGTGTGCGTGTACATATACTTCTGCACTAAAACCAGTTCCAAACGTATATGTTTGAGCATCATATGTGTACAACCACTTAAATTTACCAGTTTGTTAAAAATTGTGCACAACACAAAACATAAGTTACTGTTGATTGTCACCTGCCATGAAAAAAACAACATGGCGGAAGACAGTGAAATATATTGTGTTAGTTTTTTTTTTACAATTGTTGCTTTCAGTGAATTTAGTTTGTTTATGATCAATTTTCATCCTTCTCACAGCAGCCCAACCCACAATGCACACAGTCAGGTTTGGCTGCAGGACCAGGCACTGTGCCCAAACTGCAGTAGCCAACAAAGCCCCACTGGACATGGCTTGCCCTGTACCCATTCTGTTCTGGGCACAGATATCACCAGGTTATGCCCAGCCAGAGTTGACTAGGGGTTGGCTACAGGACTTGCCTGCCCTTACATCAGACTTCAATTGCTAGCTGCCAAAATTCATACAGATGAACTGAATAATACTAAAGTTGTTAGTGAGTTTAATTAACTTTCTCTCCTGTTTATCTTAACACACCAATGGATCTGCTAAAATCTTGATATAACAGACAGTAAGGTAAACCAGCTAAAAGTCTACCAAAGTTTATGTGGATTCGTCATACAGTGCCAAATGTATTGGCAGATGAGTACTTGTTTCATTCCCCCAACCAGGTTTTGTGCATCTTAATCAGACTGTGCCAAAGTGATCAGTAAATCAAAAATATTTGGAACCTGCCCACCCTTTTTAACTTTTCTTCATAATTGGATATGCACAAAACCTGAAATACATATGTTAGGTGTAAATTGCTCACAGCCTTCCACATGGGATGCAGATTCATTAAACAATGCTAAAGTTATAAGCAACAGAATATTGTGTTGCCTCTCCCTTTAAGTGTGCCCCCATTGGTGGATTAGCACAAATCTTGAAATACCTATTAGAGAACAAACTTTATGAGCTTCTGCAAATTTTGTGCAGATTTCTCACACGGTGCCAATTTGATTAGTAAATTAACACTTTTTTGCCCCCTCCCCTTTTTTAACCCAACACTTCAGTGGATCTGTACTAATGTAAAAATACTTGATGAAAGTTATGTATGCCAAACTACTTCCCACCCTAGTCCATAGGTCAGAAGCTATGCCTGGACGTGTTTCCAATCTTCTGAGCAAACTTCTAACTAACACGTGTAGATGAGTGTTTGATCTATCAAAGCATTGCTCCCCAGCTCCAATCTGCTGGAATTGAGCTTAACTAACCAAGCACTGGAAAAGTAAAGGGCATTTTAAAAAAAGGCTTTAAGCTAAGATCTGTAAGGGAAGATTAACCAGGAAAATCAACTATTGCTTGTGATCTCAAAGGCAAGAAACAACTCAACAACTCATGGATTTTTGGACCTGTCTGTACAGAATTTGTAGATAACATGCCCATGGTGAGCCCCAGTTCCTGCATAACCTTTAAAAGACTAGTCTCAAAACTCATGCAGCAGAAATTGTGGTTGACTGACAAACACAAACATGCAAATCATGCACATGCAACTTTGAGAAGAAATGCCTGCAACCAATCCTGAGTCTTTACATATCGGATAAGATCAAATTGAAACTGGTTTGTATACTGAAAGAGGTAAGGAAAACAGTCAATAATCTTTCCAGGCTATGCAACTCACAGTAGGGATCACTTTTACACACAGGGCCTGATTTATAGTTTGGCGGAGTGGGGTTACTCGGTCACAAATGTGATGGATATTCCGTCCTCTGTAATATGATTCCATTATATCCTATGGAAATCAGAGTACAGCGAACGGGATATCCGTCACGTTTGTGACAGAGTAGTCCGTCCACCAACCTCTAAATCAGGGCCATAATTTGTATATGTCAGACCCTGTTGACTGAGAAGCATGTACTATTAAATCCTCAATTAAAGCGTTGAATTTTATTTTTATTCTATTACTTGATAAATTATTGATGATATTTGCTAACCAGTTTTTGAGATACAGTTATGATTGCAAAGAGAAGCCCTTTATGAGGAATTTTATAATATGATGGCTTTCGTGATGCCTGATTTATTTCATATTCACAGTGTCAATTGTCTTAGATAAAATATATTTAGTGACTACAATGAGGACAATCACAAAGTGTCTGTCAGGACATGAGAAACTGATCTGGGTGTCAATATGATGTATGCCCAATACAGATTATGAGGTTTATGTTGGGGAATATAATGTGCCACAGTCATGTGGGATCATATTAAAAACAGATGAATAAGAAACTTATATATGAAAAATGGAGGTACTTCACACAGACAGACAGAACTGCACTAAAGTTAAAAGCATATTATTATGTTATTGACCTATGCACTCCCTTCATAGATTGGCACAAAACTTGATATTCCAATAGAAAAATAATCTATACTAGTTTCTCCTATATTTTGTGCAGGCTAATCACACACTGCCAAATGTATTGGAAAATAAACACTTTCCCCACCCTTGCCACCTCCTTTATGGAAATTTTTTAAAACACCAATAAAGATTTAAGGGCCAATTGTACAAAAATTGGTTTACGATTTCCTAATTGCAAATGTTTGTGATTTGCTAGTAGGCAATCCGAAACTGTGCTGTACTACAATGTCTCAGACACTGTTTGTGATTAATATATCACTGCCTGCTCTTAAAAAATGTTTGCACTTTGTGAATGGGTTACCACCTTCTCTCTGGAGTCAGTAAAATATGAATGTTTTGCGGCCGCATTCCATTTGCAAAACATTCATACATTCAAGTGGTATTCGGTATTAGAAAGGGACTCTCTAAACACTCCCCTTCCTAAAATTGAATCGCAAAATCCAATTCTGTAACAAGTTACTGAGTCTCATTGTGCCTTTTGGTAACATAGGAAAAAGCATTTTTCTGGTTGCAAACAGCCCAATGGGCCATATGCGACTGGCCAGTGCTTCGTACAATGTGCCCCAAATGTACTGAGGACCATCAGACTCACAAAGGTTTCGCATCAGGTTTGCATTAATTTTTAATGCAAACCTGACACAATATCCTTGTTGGTATTTACAGAGCAATGCAAATGGCTATTTGTGTTGCTTTGTTTTTAAAACACTTGCTGTGCTATGTTGTATGAGCTCTTTGTAAAAAGCAGATCTATTACCCCATGCCAAAGCAGTAAGTAAATGAGAAATTGCTTTTCAACTGAAAAGGCACACACAATTATTTACCCTTTCAAGCCCACATGACACCTTTTTTTTTTCAAATGCTTATATTTCAAAAACCTTTGAAACCATTTATACCAAATCAACAAAATTTCACTTCCTTAGAAAAGTTGTACATTCATACCATTTCAGGGACGTTGTCAACCATCCACTTTACAAGCTGCAGCGCAGGGGGGTTATTCAGTTCAGCAGACAAAGGCTCACAATTCATGCAAGAGGGTGGTAAGGTGAGTGAGTTAAAGGATGGAGGGGTGGATGTGTGAGTGAAATGCTGGGTGAGTGAAGGGATGGATGTATGAGTGAAATCCTAAATGAGTGAAGGGGTGGATGGATAGATGCATGGATGAATGAGGGAAAAGATAGTTGTAAGGATGGATGAGTGAAATGAAAGAAGGGTGGATGCATATATGGGTGGATGTGTGAAAGGGTGGATGGATGATGAGGAAAAGGATACATGGATGAGTGAGTGAAAGGATGGATGGAAGGATGAATGGATGGATGGATGGAGTGAACAGCCAGATGGATGGACAGTTTGGAAGGGTGGATGGATGAATAATTGAAAGGATTGATGAGTGAAAGGATGAGTGAAGGGACACATGAGTGAAAGAATGGCTGAGTAAGCGAAAGGTAGGATAGATGGATGTCTGGATAAAAGGGTTGATGGATGGATGAGCAAAATGGTAAATGGATGTATGGATGAGCAAACAGTGGATTGATGGGTGAGTGAAAGGGTGGATTGATAGACACATGGATGAATGAGTGAAAAGACGGATGAATGAAAGGGAGGAAGGATGTATGTATGAGTGAAAGGGTAAATGGATGGATGGATGGTTTAATGGATGATGGATAGATGGAGGGGTGAAAGATAGATGAGTGTATGGATGATAGGAGAAAGAATGGGTGGATGAGTGAATGAAAGGATGGATTGATGAGTGAAAGTGTAAACGGATGGGTCAATGAGTGGATAGATGGACTGAGTGAAAAGGTAGATTGATGGATGAGGGAGCAGATAAAGAATAAATGAGTGAACTGATGGCTGTGAGGGTGGATGAGTGAAAGAATGTATGGCTGAGTGAAATGAGGCTAGATGAATGCCTGGATGAAAGAGTGGATGGATGGATTGATGAGTAAAGGGGTGGACGGATGGGCAAATGTGATAAAGGGCGTGATAGAGCTTACAATTTAGTGATGTCCCTCATGTCACGAAATTCATCAGGATGTGACAGCTTTAGTTTATGAAAGTAAAAGAGTGAACAACTAACATAGAAAGCTGCACTGACACACAATTTAAATGTGCAATTGCTTTTGTATTTCAGAGTTCGACTGAGGTGCCTTTTAAATTAAATCACATGTCAGAAGGATGAAACTCATGTTAGTATAAAATTTAGGCTCTAGACTAACAGCTCATATACAAATGATATTGAATTTCTTGAGATTAGTAAATGATTAATGAGTTTAAAAATATGTGCAGAGTGAGATAAATGTAGCTCCCTGATGTACCTAATGAAATGTAGTAACAAACTGTTTCCATGTATATGAAATGTATTATTCATATCAATGAAATAATATTAATGGTTAATTTATAAGTTGCATATAACATGTGTTTTACTATAATGTATTAATTAAAAGCATTTTACATTTTCTCTTGCTTTAGAATGAGTTAGGCCTGTTCAGCTTGTAATTTGCGACTGTGCTAAGAAATACCGATTCTTTTCTTAACATGATCTTTCTTCTAAGTTATGTTCTCATGTGAAGCTTAGCTATAGGATAATAGATGGCATTGTTCAAGTGTAAAGATAGTGTAGTTTAGTGTCCTTGATGAAAGAGCAGTGCAAAAAAACATGGCCTTTTTTGTATATAGTTTCAAACATGCATGGAGACACACTGATGGAAGATGTTCCCTTGATAGAACTGGGAAGAAATTGGAATGTTTCAATTTGGAGTCATATGACTAATTCCCATTGGATGATGCTTATTCAACATGACATGAATTGATACCTTTGACGGATCAGAATGGTTTGTGCATTGTAAAATAATGATGGACATTTGAACTTTGAGCAGTCTTGAGCCCTGATGCTTGCATATGCCTTGCTGATCCTGATGGTTTGCTGTGGAAGATTCCCTGAATGCTGTATCCCTTGGAGAGGTATCTTCCTCTCTTTCATTTGCCCTTTGAAATGCCCTTTTAGATTCAAAAATCCTAATTCCCTTTCAGAAGACTCTTGACCAAGCTTCTGAAATGCTGACGCTTTCCTTTTTTACTTATCCTTTCCAAACTTAGTTAGTGACTTGCAGCCCAAGATTATCTTTTTCCATATTATTTTTGTCCTTTTTATGCTTTTGTATTTTGCCCGCATGTGTTTCTACACACACATGTATTTCCCTGATTTGATTAGCTGTAAGGTTGGCCTGTGCCCAGCCCATGATTAATGACTCTGCTAAATTTGAATTGAACAATGATTTTAATTAAGCAACACATTATTTCAGTGCCTCAGATATTCTTATTGATGTTATGCCTTATTCTTGAATGCTTAGTTTTAATAATGTTAGTTTGTCTAATCTATTTCGACTCCTTGGGCAACCATTGGTGATTATGTATTTTAAAACTAGGTTTTGTGCATTGTCTACATGACTTTGAGCTTGTGTTTACAATAAGCTGTTTAACTTTATTTCCTGATTAGTGTTTTCCTTCTGTAGCCAAATTGGTCATGGTGTTTAAATTGTTTGGGGTGACAATGCAACTTTGTTGATGGTTCTACCACACTACGTACTGGGTCCAAAGATTCAACTACCTCTATGAGCATATGATGCCTGTGAAGGATGAACAATGCTACAGCAGGAGAATGGATGGATGTGTGAATGAAAGGATGGATGGATGAAAGATGAAGGGGGATGGATAAGTGAAAGGATCGATGTCTGGGTGAAAGGATGGATATGTTTGATGTATAGGTTTAATTTGGATATGGCTGTGGATGGGTGGACAGATAGTTAGGATGGTGGCAGACTGAATGTTGAATGAAAGACTGTATGAATGGCAAAATGTAAAAGTGAAATGGTGAATATCAGCGGTTTTGATGGAGGATGAAAAGATGAATGGATAGATGCTTAGATGGAAGAAACAATAGAGATCTTCTAGGAAGGGGTTTGATGACGTGCTTTTCTTGCTTGGTGCCATAAGAGCTTTGGTTCAAAGTGGGACTCATTTTAATTGTATGACTACTCTCTTGTACCATCTTTGGTGTAAATCTGGTCAGCAGTTTTTGTTTGTCTCTTGGCACAATTCCCCTGGAATGGAAAAAAATTGATTGTTTCCAGTCCAGGGAGGACCTGGCTGGGCAGTTCAGGCTGGACTGTTCTCATGGAGATCAGGGTCAAGATTGATTTGCATATGGCTGGGTCAAAACTAGGGTGATGTGCCGAGCAAAATAACAATGGATGAAACTCAGATCTGTGACTGGGGGTGAGTGTTTGAAAAGTTTTAACACTCCACCCGTCATTTTATTTTGTGGTGTTTCTTATTACTTTCGATCCCAGAGATGGATTTGCCCCTAACCATTTGATTTCTGCAACTAGAAATCCCTCAACCTGGACAATTCAATCTCAATCCCTGCCTCACACAACAACATTTGAACACATACCTATTTCTCCATATATAAATGGGGTAACCTATTTCTTGTGACTTATCTCTGACATCGAACAGGACATTCACTCTTGTTTAAAATAGCCTATTATCAACAACTCTTCCTTTCTTCAAGCTGATTCCTGTTCTTCCTTCCTCCCATTCTCAACCATCAATACAATATGCGTATACCTTTTTTCTTATGTACAACTACTAACCTTTTTGTAATACAAATATGTTACTCCTTACTCAAATCTTTCAAGCACAGTACTCCTAATAATGCATAGTACTTGTACCCCCCACCTATTTCATGACCATGCATCATATACTGTTGTACGTGGCACAATAATTAATGTTTGCTATTGTTGGAGTGTAGTTACTATAATCAAAAATTAACATGAAATGTTTGCAAATTGATGTATAATGATGTCGCATAGAAAATGTATTAATGTGCTTTTAACATACGCGATTGAAATGTGCCCACGGGGAGTGTCCACCAATGTATACGATGATGCATGACATTGACTAATAATGAATTATTGATGTACTAATGTGTGCTTTTGTATTCGCATTAAGAGTTATATCTTGAGATTTTGCTAAAATTAATTACTAGGCCTTAGCATGAGTCGGGGCCTAGCCGCCGGTCTCATATTAAGTGTGTTTTTCTAACGTGCAATGTGCTGACTTGCTGAAGGACATGTAGCTGTACTTTTCCAGAAACTAGAAGATGTGTGTAACCATAGTAAATTCTTTCTCATGAGACTCAACTTGCTCAAGGAGACATTCTAGCTGAATGCAACAGTATAAACTTGCAACAGGTGCAAGGTCGCCTGAACTGGTAAAGACAATGGGACTACTGACTGAGCCCGCAAGAATAAAAGTTTGTACCTGACATTCTACCCGTTGGGGATGTCAATTACAGGAGCCAATGAACTACGTGAGAACTGTCCTAAAGTGAAAATCCGAGTGAGGTGACAAGTCAATTATTGGTTGGAGATAATGATGCACCAAAATTTACCCAATTGGAAATTAAGAGACTCTACAGCAAGAGTAATATAACCCCGTGTCACAAGGAGAAATCAGCCATTACGTGCCATTCTTTGCTAGCACCTAGCCACTTTGTCACTCTGTCTTAAAGACTTTGCTGTTTGAATCTTCCAACCATCCTTACCCTTGCCTTGCCCGTTTTATACTTTTCCTCCTTATGAGGGAAGTGTTCCTTATTACCTGTCTTGCTGAACTTTGCTGTGTTTCCTGGCTGATGGTGAATCAACTGATGTCCTGAGGATGAAGACTTACTCTGTATGCCGACCCACAAAGGAGGGTAACTATATGATAATGAAATTGTAATTGTGTGTTTGCCTTTTGTTACCAACTGCTTCTTTTGATAGAGACCATAGTCAGATGTTTTCTAAATTTGTGTTGCTAAATTGTTTTGCATGAAGCCCAACATGGTAATGTTAATTTGAGTATAGTTAAGGGGTTCACTAAGACGGAAGCAAATAGACAAATGACTGAATCAATGTTTTGTTGAATAATGCGCTAATGATACTCTGCTAAGATTAGTCCATGTTGACGTCGTGCTTTGTTCTAATGTTTATGATCTTTACTTTGATGAAATCTTATTCGAGTTGCCATATTGTGGCATTGTTGATGTGTTTTCTGGTATTGAGACTAATAAACTTGCTGGTAGAGTGTAATCAATAGGGAATAAATATCATAAATCTTACTAAATTTTGTGTGGTTATTCATGACTGAAAGGTCATGGGGTGTTTCGTTTTTCATTAGTGTCTCTAACCAATTTGATTGATGTGTTATTGTGAATATTGATGAGGTTATTGATCCATTGATTGACATGCTGATTAGTTATCTCGTCTTAAGGTGTCTCCAATCAGAGTCAAAAGATTCATTGGCCTAAAACGAGTCCCAGATTAAGAAAATTTCCTAAAACGGGATGCGTTATCACCATTGTAGTTACGTTTACGACTTTTCCATAACTCCGATTCAAAAACTACTTTTTAACCATCGTCAGCATCCCTGCTTTTAGATACCAGTTCTAAATTTGGAAAATTAAGCATTTGCACTTTCATCAAGAGGATTACATTGTGCCCGTTGCATTTAAGGAACTCCTTCCCCGTACGCAGGGGGGTGGAATGACATCATGATTCTATGACACAGCCGCTCTTGGAACCATATGCAGTCGACATGCTCCTTATTCTGACCACCACCGGTGGAGTTCACAGGACTGCAAAATTTCTGATGCTCTTTAGAATGGCAAAGATGACTCTCCGTTGAGTTAAGGTTAAAAACAGCCACTCAAAATGTTTATCTTGGGGTCTCTTAATCCCATTTTATGTCAACTCTATTTTAAATCCCTTACACGTACGTAATAGCATAGACCTTCACATCAGATTGATTGTATTGTAACAAGCGGCCTTGACTTGCATTCTGAATCCAGGACGTAAGGACCTCTTCATTTCCAGAAATGCAGAAAATGTTATGGCCAGTTACTATGGTGACCAAATCTCCTGAATACTTTCCTGAGACAACAGAAAACAAGCAGGTTTGTGAAGCCAGCATCATCAGGAGTAAAGCTACAAACACGAGATATAAAATAGATACTCCGCTACCCTAACCCCTGCATGCTATATTATTGATGGAGTACTTCCAATGCCCTATATATCTAAAGTGTGTGCTGGTGCTGGCATATTGGAGATAATTTGTGGCACGGGGGCACCCATGAATAAAATGTTGGTACTGGCATATTTTAGGAAATTCTTGGTATGGGATACCTGTTGTCATAAACTGGTGCCATGACTTAATTTGTGGCATAATGAGAGGACAACTGTAGCATATGGGGTGGGGTGCAGTTATGATAATGTTAGCATTGATATACTAGAGGTAATATTTGACACAAGGGTCACCCAAAGTACATGGAAAGCACTAATGACAAAATTTTTGATGAGTGCCCTTTCATAGCCTATGGCTAGTTACTATGGGCCAGATGTAGCAAAATTGCAAATTGCGACTTGCAATTTGCGAGTCCTTCCGACTCGCAAATTGCAAGTCGCAATTTGCAATGCAGAACGGTGTCTCAGACTATGAGACTATGGGCACTCGCAAACATGGAGGCCTGCTGTAGTCAGCAGACCTCCATGTTCGTGACTGCTTTTAAATAAAGCAGTTTTTTTTTTTTTAAGTGTAGCCCGTTTTCCTTAAAGGAAAACGAGCTGCACTTAAAAAAAAATCCAAAACCTTTAGTTTCGGTATTTTTTCAGGGCAGGTAGTGGTCCCTTCGACCACTACCTGCCCTGAAAAAATAATTTGTGGTCCATTCACAAAGGGGAAGGGGTCCCATGGGGACCCCTTCCCGTTTGCGAGTGGGTTACCATCCACTTCAAGTGGATGGTAACTGCGACACCATTTGCGACCGCATATGCGGTCGCAAATGGTATTGCATACCACTGTGAATCGCAAATAGGAAGGGAACACCCCTTCCTATTTGCGATTTGGAAATGCATTTTGCGAGTCGGTCCCGACTCGCAAAATGCATTTCTGCATAGGATACTGCGATTTGCGACTCGCAAACGGCATTTTTTGCCGTTTGCGAGTCGCAAATCGTTTCCTACATCTGGCCCTATGTCTTTGCGACATTGTGTTTTAAAATGCACTATTTGACCTCATAGTTTTGCTTTTTTTTTTCATGGGGAGAATCTCTGCCCTCTGAAACTTTCTCTAGACGAGGTCAGGTTCACTCCCTTCACACACTCACTACAATTCAAGACAAGTATTATGTCCCACTGCTTTCAAAAATCACCAGCCATCAATGCAAGAGTTGAAAGTAAACAGAGTCTTCCTGGGCACTGATTATTTTCTGCAGCTTCCACTGGGACTGCAACATTATGGTTTAGAGTTTACAAATTACAGATATTTAGCAGTGCACAGCACTTTCTTTTGACTAAATAAAAAAAAAAAACTAAAAGACAGACACATTTTTAGATGGTGTTGACTTTTTTCCTTCTTGTAAGTGCATGAAAAATTATGGCCCATATTTATGCTCAAAAATATTACCACCGGCTAACGACATTTTGGTGCGCCGTGCGGGCATCAAATTTATACTTCGACGCACGGCGGCGCATACCACAGGTGTAAGTCATTTTTTTTACGCACACCGCAGCATCAAGTTGTAAAGCAAAACGACGTTAATGTGGCGGAAATGACTGTGGGTCGATTTACGACACCGCACACCGGATATGTGGCGTTTTTTTACGCAATAGCGCCAAAATTCCCCGCAAACACAGCCATTTCAGCAGAGGAGAGCCAAAATGGATCCCAGATGCCTGTACAGACCCCAGGAAGATGACAACAGACCAGGAACCAGCCAGGAGGACCCACACAAGAACCAGGACACTTTTAAGAAGAAAAGAAAGTGTCACTTCAGTGCTGAGGAACAGGAAATTCTGGTTAAAGAAGTGACGGAACACCAGCCCCAACTGTTTGTCACCTCAAAGTTGCCAATCAGCAGGAGAGAGGCAATATGGCAACAAATTGTTGACAAGATTAACAGTGTGGCAGAAGTACGCAGAACAGTAATCGAGTGCAAGAAACGCTGGCATGACTGCAAGCGCATGACAAAGGAAAAGATGGCCAGGAACAGGAAGGCAGCACTGCAGACTGGAGGTGGGAGTCCAGCACACCAGGAGGTCCTGGACCACATGGAGGAGATGGTCGCAGCCGTCATCCCTGAGGAGATCGTCACAGGGATTCAAGGACAGGACCGCGCAGACTACCAGGAGACAACACATATGCAAGTCGCATGGGGAATTAAAATGCACTAATGTCAACTGTAAGCAGGGGGGGGATACTGACCACAAAATGCATGGAAGTCATTATATACATGGAGTGGCATGGGTAAAGGGGTATGGCATGGGGGCATGGCCTGCACAGAGAGAAGCTGGGGCACACCATTACACTACACCAACAACAGTCCCATGAGGGCATGCTGCCATGCCAATGATGGAGAAAAGGTAAAGCCACGCCAGGAGGGAAGGGCACAACGTCAAACTGACATCCTGGCACACGTCAGCCACTATACCCCCTACATTGACTAGGGCCCAATTAACAACCTCTAGTCATACCGACAACTGAAATGTAACAGTGACAACAGTTGCCACTGCCATCTCCGCTCTGTGTGCAGCTCAAGCAGCCAATGGCAGTAACTTCCCCATGGATCATACACACTAAATTAGAGGGTTGAGGATGACAACTCCAATAATCCCCTGAAACAAGACAAAGGCTCCAGTCCTGTCAAATGTCTATGCCCATAGTTGCCGCAAACATCAGCCAATGTCATCAACATTAGGAGCTACACAGCACTAAGGTTACACCCATGCTGCATATGTCAGGGTCCATCCTGTCCCTGGGTCACAATGTAACATCCCAAATGTCATACTGCTCAGACAACAGCATTGAGGGGGAGGACACATGTAACTGGTCACTGAAATACACCTGCACAGTCAGAGGAGGAAATAGGACACTACCACGACTATCAGGGCAATCCATTGTACCACACATTCCCCAACATCAGCTGTACACATTACCAATGCCAACATCCATATCGTACCATAACAATGCTATGCATAGGACACGCTACATGTCAACTACATAGAAGTGGATGTGAAAGATCAGAGACTGGGGTAGGTCCAGATTGTTAAGAGTGCTTCTAGTGCCATCCGAGCACCCACAGCCAGTGAAAGGTCTCACAATGAGAATGGATGTAGATGGAGGCCTGAGTGGGACAAGAAGGTGGCAATTGGCTATTTGGCCTAAAACAAGACTAGAGGAGATGATGCTTAGAGGTCCAATAACTTAATACTATACATGTGACATGCAGGTGGGCCATAGGCCTGGGAGAATGTCAATCTGAAAGACAGGAGCAATGAACAGGAAACAAGATCACAATGTGAAATCATCACAAGGCAGGCATGTCACATCACAAAAGCCACAACACACACACACTGATTGTACCCTATTTCATTTCAGAGGACGATGGATCTCCTGCGGATATGCCTGTCCCGGAATACCATGATGACATGGATGACGAGCTGACAAACATTCCCCAGCAGACCATCCAAGATGTCCTTGGAACCCTCCTGACCCCACCTTCAGTCACAAGGAGGAGCACAGAACAAGCAGCCATCACAGAGGATCCACCCACCACCCCAATTGTAAGACCTGCCAGCTCCAATACAGCTGAGGACTCAGACGACACAGGCACCAGCTTTGAGAGAACTGTAGTTGGGGTACAGCGGGAGCTGGCCAATGAGGTGCAGGTGCGGATGCAAACTATGGCAGCCAGCCTAGAGTGGGTGCGTTTGTGCATGATGTCATCTGCAGATCAGGCAGCAGCTTTGCAAGCCCTAACATCCAGCCAGCAATGACTACAAGAAACTGTCAAGGAATTCACCACTGCAGTAAGGGAGTTGTCACAACAACTTGCACCCCAAACCTTCCACTGCATGCACGAATGCAATCATGACCCCCTCAGGTCCGACCTGGCTGCCTACCATTGTGATGTGGCTGCTATTCTTAAGAATCAGCAGATCCTCCTTGCAACAGTACTGCCCTTAAGACCTTCACAGGTAGCAGCGACGGGGATGTCTGACTCCACGTCTTCTAACACTGAGGTGTGTGTTGCTCCTTCACAACCACCACCACCAAGGACAGAGGACGCAACACACACATCAGAAGAAGAAGACATGGGACAGATCACCTTCACACGGAAAAGTACCCAGAAGCTCTAGTCCCTGCCACATGGCCAACTATTACCAAGGTCCAGCGTTTTCTAACATGCCAGTCTTACAACAACTGTACTCAATGACTGTTCTGCAAACCACTGTATATCTTGTCAGCCTGCCCAGTGCTTGTCTCTCTCTTACTCATTGGCAAATCCTGTCCCTCTGCACTGTCTGACACATCACCCCAGCATGTCAAATGCATTTTCCTTTACCCCTTGTGTAGGATCACAATGGAAGATGTGACTATAATGGACTCACAATCATGGACAATGTACATATAGCACTACAGCACTTTTCAATAAATAGCACTTACACAACAAATTTGTCTCTGTGTAATGTGACACAACAACTGTGCAGTAGATAACTGAAATGTGCCTCCTGTCAAATAACGTACCTTGTCAATAAAACTGTCCTGAAATTATGTAGTCAGATAAATTTGCACACTGGCCAGGAATGCATCATACTCTGCCCTTCCTGACGGTAATATCTGATGAAGTGTGAAACCATACACCATCATGCTGTGTTGGACTGAATAATGCTTCCTCAAGGGATATCTAAGTCATCAAATAGTGGCAGCAAAATGTTGTCACCATGCAATACTAGCACATATAACAGTGCCCACATATCTAACCAAACACTCCAAAAACTGCATGAATGACGGTGTCTGAGTTTACATCCAAATAGGTAATCATGCTGAACAGTGTCACAAATGATCTATGTGAGTCATGAAGACGATACTACAAGAGTGCTTACGACAACTCACCTTATAAGGGTAAAACTGTTCCTCCAATACCAAACCTGTAAGCACTGTTTGTGACTTAGAAAACATACTTATTGACAAAAACACGTTGGGATCCATATTAACTTTGATTGGTGGTTGTAACGAATGGTGGAATCTTTGCAAGGTAGCTGCCAATCTTACAGCTCAGTTGGGATTTATTCGTAGCATAGGACACAAATGTAATAGAACCAAATTCATGTACACTAATGCCAAGGCCCTGATCAAAAAGCATTTAACACATACTGTAAAGGGTTCACTATATATTTATTAAACGGTAATCACAGAAGAGGAAACTGAGGGAAAAGTCTTACCTACCCTAATCTACCCCGACTACTCATTACCCACAACTGTCCCTAACTAATCTAACCTAAACGTATTTATCACATGTAATGAAACGTTCTAAACATCAACCCCCCTTATGAGACGGGACACATGGAGGACAACAGATACTAACCTAAACACATACTTTACAATCCTAAACAAATATATATTTGTTTGTATTTTTGTGCTTTTTCTTTTTTTTTAAACACACAAGAACCCCAACATGGCCCCCACCCACCCACACACACACTTAATAAGTAAAAATAGAAAGATTCAGGACCCCCCACCCACTAACACTAACTAAACTAACAGCCTATACTAACCTAACACTAAGCCCCCTAAGCCCACTAAGTATGAGAACAAGGAAAGAGGAGGGAGGGGAGGGAATCATGTCCATATCCAAAAGTCTAGAGGTTGGCCCTCAGGATGGTCCGCTTTATGGACTGCACACGCCTGTTCATATGTCGAACATCACGCTGAAGGTGACTGATTTTCCATAGCACACGGTCCATTTTATGTTCAATTGCCTGGAAAGCTGCAGGGTCAACTGTAGCAGATGGGGCAGTCTGGGTACCGGTGGAGGATGTGTTTGGGCGTGTAGAGCCAATGCCTGTGGGCTGCCCTGAAGGTGTTGCACTGCTGGGGCCTGGAGCAACTGCAGACGTTGGGAGAACAGTCCCAGCTGTGGGTGGTACCACCTGGGTGAAAATGGTGGTTGTGCTGGTGGTGGCTGTGGTGGGCAAAGTAGGGCCACCCGTGGGAAAGCCCTCCATGCTTCGGAGGCCTGTTCATTCCGGTATCTTCTGGCCATCCTTCTAAACCCCGACTCTACCAGCAGGATATGTTGGTACCTCATGGCCCGCCTCTGGAACTCACGGACCTGGATGTGTGTCATGTTCGCAGCTGTGAAGACAAAGGCAAACAATTTACATTAGGAACTGCATTGTGTGAAATGGCACAAGAAGTAAATCAGAAAGTACATCTACTGTACTTGTAACAGCTCATATCACCATACAGATCATAGAATGTCCCTGAGGAAGTACATGGCAGGCCAGCCTACAAAGGTCATATCACACATAGCACATCCAAACCCTACAAGATGGGTAACAACTGGCATGAACTTGGCATCTGAGTTCTGCCAGTTGTCAGCTAACAATCATGCTGTACATCCTCCACCAATGCCTGGGCTACAGATGTCAGTGTATGGGATGGAAATCTAAAGCCACATGGTCTGCAAGTTGTAATTGGACTTGCTAGTACAGTACTCATGTATCACACCTGAGTGTGCATACTAGGTTCTGACCAAACATTCACTTATTCACATGTATGTGTAACATACTGGTAGCATCAGTCCTAGGTACCCTATTTACAAACCCATGCCTGTGTTTGAGGGGGGGTGGAGAAACAACAAACAATTCCAAACAACATGGACACCCAGGAATGTATAGAAAGCTCAACATGTGTTTGGCTCTACACACACACCACAGGTAAGGTCTATCAACAATTAGGAGATCGCAAACCCTTGACCAATCCTAGTGCCACACATGTCCGGAAATGCAGACGTTGGTCCACATCATATACTTCCAGTAAGGCATGACTTACAACAGACACAGAGTTTCAAAAACACCCATGATCATGATTTGCATGCACACCTAGGCCATTGCACTCAAGTGCCACATACTTGTTGCACTACATGTGGAACTAAATACTGCTAGGAAGTTCAACCTTCATTTTATTAAGTACTTTGGAGAATATGGAAGCAGAAGTCTGTTGGAAAGCGATTTGCAGTACCAATCTAGGAGAATGTGGGTCTGACAGGCAGTCTAAATCTGAGATGAGTTCCAGTGCGACTCTTGTTGATACAAGTGTTATACACATGACTCACCCCAGTTCTCATTGCGGGGCCTACAGGAATGACCTACAATCCCTAGATAATACAATAGGATAAGCATTGGCCAACTCAAAAATGGTGAGAAACTGAAATCCCACTCATGGAACAAGACAAATGATTGGCCAGCGCATCACACCTTGCTATGTGTTCATCACACAGGAGTCCATCACACATCACCAGCAAACACAACACATAACAGACATATCAACACTTATTGGAGTGGTCGGGTCCTCAAATGAAGCCACCTCTCCCACAGTGTAGGGTGCCCGTCCACCTGTAAGGCATGGAAGGAAGAAATGTGCTCAGAATCTGTGCACTGACCAACAATTTCAAAGACAAAAACAATGTGTAAGCTGACATAAGTATTGAAAGCCATTCAGACATGATGATACTGCATCTGATATATCACGGCCAACATGTACATAGCATCGGTCTCCTGTGACAATTACACACATATCTGCACACATGCAGTGGCCCTAACTATCATGTGGTGGCAAACATGCTCCTTCATTAGTGAGCAGAAATAATAATGGTGTGTAATTGTCTCATCATGTGCATCCAAGCGAGACATCCAAAGCCTGATTACTTGAGGACTGCATTACCGGTCAAACAGCCTATGTGGTCATGACACATTTATGACACATAGGTACAATGTACAGAGGGGCAGGGACTTTTGTAAACCCTCATGTTGTTACAGTTTCTTCATTTGATGTGGCCCAGCAATGGTGATTTGCACCAAACATAGAGATATGAACCCATGTGCGTACCTTTGGACTGCCATCCCTAATTGGAATGTGGCACAACAAACTCCAAATACCAGTCTAAGATGTTAGCTGAAGGCACCTTACACCTTTTACCGATGTTTTCTAATCCAGATCTGACATGTATCCAAAAAGATGAAGGACCACAATAATCCCTAACATTCATAGAACTTCCAAAAACGCTTTCCTTACACACTCACCAGACACATATGAGACATATGTCTGGGCCACATTGCTATCATCAATTGACGTGAAGCCAGCACAAATGTTCTGCATCATGTAGTGTTTCTAAAGTCAGTCTAGTTATTGCATCAACAAAGGTTACCAATAATTTAGTAAATCGATACTTCACAGGCAAATGTAACCTATGTAGACATGATTGGCTCCTATTTTGTGTTGCTGACTAACACAAAGGCGGCACCAAATTACACTAAGCAAAAGTATTCTGTAAGTTTGCAGAGCACGTGCTTCCTGACAGCTAGCAATTGTGGTCCTTCACATAGTGCATCAATTACCCTGTATGTTTCTGCAGCATTCCACACAGTCAGCAAGTTAGCCGGCAGATATTGTACAAATCATCTGATGTCACTACAGAGCTTTTAATTGTGCAGATTTACATGATTTGTACTCACCAACAGGGCCACCAAACACTATTCCCAGGTGGTCCAGCAGATCTTGCTCCCTTGTGATGAGGTCAGCCCAGCGGTGCTTCAGCTGGTGGTCATTCCTCTGGCTCCCATACACGCGCTGCAAGTGATGCAGCACCTTTCCCCACTGGATTCTTCGCACCTCAGTGTGATACCCCTGTATCACCCTGCCCCCTGCCTCGATCATGAGTGGGAGGAAATGGCACACCAGGCATATAAACCCCCCAAGCTCCTCCTCACCCATCCTGCCAAGACGTAGCCTACCCAACATCTCAGCATTGAAATGGGGAATAGGGGATAAAGAAGAAGAAAGGAGAAAAGGGGGAAAGTAGAAGTACAAAAAAAGAAGTAAACTTAACAACTAAAAGAGCCCAACTATCCCCAAGGTAGCACTACCCACAACAGACTCCCACAAACAACAAATACACTACAATACCGGACAATTGTAAACAAAACACACTCAGACAGTATACAACAACAATATTTATTTCACAAAGTAACAAGTAAGATAGCACACAGGACACCAAAGCACAAAATCACTGGACAATACTCTGAACACAGCCACACAGTCTAGAAGATTCACAGACTGCAAAGTGAAAGTGAAAATACGCCCATTGTACATAATCTGTAAACAGGATATCCTATTACATCACTTCCTGCATAAAATGGCCGCAGTTTTTATCGTTATGCGTCATATTTTTTCATGCATACAGATTGTGCGTCATATTTTTCGACGCACAGGAGTGAAAATTAGGCCGCATCCAAATAATAGTAAATAGACTTTACAATTATTTGGATGAGGCCTAATTTTCACTCCTGTGCGTCGAAAAATATGACACACAATCTGTATTGGTAAAAAAATATGACGCATAACGCAAAAAACGTCAACATTTCAGTGCATGAACTGGTTTGGGGGATTTTTTCTATTTTAATGTTATGTTACATTTGGGAAACAACTGAGATAGGCTGATTGCACTCACTTTGGTGTTGATGGTGTATGTTCACATGTGAGACATCAAACTGCAGCGGACCATGACCCGCTACTTCCTTAACAGGATTTTGATGCTTGGCTGATGCACTAGATGGCCATATGTGTGGCCTACAGATATGTATTGCACAATTTGGGCATGTTTGGCATCAGGAGAGGATGGCAAGGTGACGCACATAAGTACAATACCTCAAATCCTATGGCTCAATATGTGTGCAGTGGCTACTAATGTAGTTGTTGACCCAATGTGCGTGCATCACAAGATGTACTATTGCAAATATGCTTGTATGAAAGTGAAGTCAATGTGTCCAAACCTTCGTTGCAAGTCATTGTGGAAATGAGAGAGGACATGTGTTAGTCATCCATGTAGCAACATCCGTTGTGTGCGTTTCCAAGATTTTGGGTAACGTAGACACCACAAATAGAAAAGCATGTACCAGATAGATGGCAGACGCTTGTTCATTTCAATGGTCCACAATTTCGCCATCCCATGTCCTAGATTTTTGGTAACTGCTTCCTAGGCACTTGTTGGTGAATCCCACAGTGAGTCAGGCACATGGATAGACGAAGTGGGTACCATGTAATTGGCCCAGACAGCCAAAGGTAAACCACAAATGTATTATGACGCCACAGTTGAGGTCATATAACTGAGCCACAACTCTCCAGTAGCTGTGATGGACCAGCAGACGAGGCAGCACATGTCCACATATTTCCAGTGATCAATTGCACAGAGGTGTCTTGTTCATGTGTGTGCTCCAATGTTGATTCTGTAGATTTTTAGGGGTGTATGTTGTCACAGTTACGTCCAGGTCTCATCATGAGTCAGTGGCAGCTATTCCTGTATCTACTGAGTATCCTTTGGAGATCAATGTGATTAAAGCCAATGTGGACATGAGAACCTACATGGGGATGGTCCCACCCTGCCACTGAAGACGTGTAATGAGACTCTCAACAGGGCAACCTTGGTGTGCTGAGTGAGGTAATGTCTCAGGTGTCATGTTCCGGCAGGTGTCATTACAACATTTGTACACAGGTTGGCCTTTGAAATTCCCACCGCATCTGGGACCATCATAGCCTCTGTGCTGATTATTCTCGCAGCTATTCACCACGCACGGCCCATCAATATGTTGTGAGCAATGTGATTCAGCGTGTAAACTGTCAGGGTCCTAACATGTATGGACCTTTCATGGACATTATCAGAGGTTGCTGGTTCTGCTGGAGGCACCGTACCCAACCCCAGCATACGGCCCTGGTACACTGTCACACTTAGTCGTTCATGCATACATGAGACCCAGACAAGGGATGGGCCATGATTTTGGTATTTGAAGACAATTTAACAAATATGGTACAATTAAAAGGCAGATGATGATATACAATGTATTTGGGTATGCATCGATGAAGCACATGACAAAATAACCTCTGAGGAATGAGAGGTTTGGTAAAGCAAGTGTAGTACATATGTAGCCACAGGGAATCTTTAGGGTAACGCACAGACAGGTGCCAGTCAGGCTGACAGGATGCTGGGTCAATCAGGATCCAGCAATTTTCACAAGTTACATAATCAGTGGTCTGACCAAAACTGGTTGGAGGAGTAACAAGACAGTTGACATGTAAAACTGTGTATGTCCTGTGTTTTTGAATGTGACACATGAACCCAAGGGCTGTTTTACATGGCATCCTTACTAGCAATGCATAACGGTGTATTTGACAAAAAGGCAACTTCCATGCTGTTCCAGGCATCAGCAGGGGCAGTGCATGTTGAAATGGGTGGTGTGCGTGGAGGTGATCACAGGTGTGTGCTGCATCAGTTTATCACAAGTCCTGTAGGTGAGATTTGCATTCAAATGGCCAACAGTACCTTTCACACGGGAAGCAATCTACAGGTGATAACAGGCCTTAGAAACTACAAGCCAGTGTATTAATTGACCTGAAGTCCATGCAGTCAGATGTACTATGACAATGGTATACCATAGGAAAGGGTGTAGCACACTGGATTACTATTGTTAGTCTGTGTGTGTAGAGGAGGGAATATCGGGAATCACATATTACTATTCCAGGGACCTCTTCAGACAGGTGGGTTGTGACCAGGTGCGTGGGTGTGTCAGGACTTAGGAAATGGGCTGACGTACATGGAATGTCATGTGCCCAATGCTTGTCGTATGTGTGGCACTTGTGCTGTCTATGTTCTGCTTATATCGAACTCTAGTCACAGATAGTCCTTGCAAAGATTGGATGCAGTTGGACTGCTGTCAAGGGTCTGGTCATACATTCCTGTTACCGATGCAATAGCACATCAACTGCCTCATGTATGAGGCTTGTTTTTCCCTTATTGAGTGATGGTGTCTTGGTTGTGTGCCATATGCTGCGATGAACCAGGTTGCCAACATGTATGTGTGAAATAGGTGTGGTCCTCTGCTATTGCCCTTCAAAGGTGAAATGTACAGGATATATGTCATTTATAGTGTGTGTGTATGTGACCGTTGTATGATATGCATCACAATTACTCTGAGATTTTCTGTGTCCTGATCGGTATATCAGCAATGCTCCATGAGTCAACACTCTTATTATGATAGTTAGAGATAAAGGTGAGCACAAATGATTAACCAGACCATGATATGGTGATTATTATCGGTGTTTATTTACATTAGTTAATAATGTGGTGATGGTGATTATTTTGAAAAGAAATTGTTCACGATATGTTGGTGCCTACGCACTCCAGCAGCCGTGTTTTGTTGTTCCCCCTCATGTTGCAGGCCACCATCCTCCTCTTCCTCCTCTTCAGGCATGTGTGGCTCTGGTTCCAAGAGGTGAATGTTCCTTCTTCTGCAAATGTTGTGCAGGATGGCACATGTTAGGATGATCTTACAGACCATTTCAGGGGAATATAGGAGGCTACCACCAGTGATGTCGAGGCACCTGAATCTCGACTTGAGGATGCCGAAGGTCCTCTCGACTATGCTGCATGTCCTGCTATGTGCGTCATTGTAGGCACGCTCTGCTGCAGTACTTGGGTTGCCAAATGGTGTCATAATCCATGGCTGGATCCCATACCCCTGATCAGCTGAAAGATAAAATGAATGGGATCATGTTGATGTAGCTTGCCCCATTGAAATCACCTTCCATGGCAGTAGGTGTTGTGTTGTCTGTGACTCTTTTGTGTTATTGTGTTGCATCCTAGGCTTGTAGGATGTACCCTCTGCATTGTGTTGTTTCCTTGGCTGGACGAGTGTTTGGCTGCTGACCGTTTGTCAGCAGTATGTTTTGGGATTTGCACTACAGTGTGCCCTCCCTAACATTGTGACTTGTGATACAGGTGTCCCTGTGTCTTCACTGGGGGTGAGATGATAGTTCCATACACAGGTTCAATTTGACAGTGTTGTTAACACGTTCATATCAATGTACCCTGGACATCACATACCTTTAGACTTATGCAATGGATTAATGTAAATATAATTGAGACGCTTACATTTTGCAAGGTGACATTTAGGCAACCCACTCCAAACGTTCTGATCATTGACATCTTAACATTAGGCTGTACACTAATTTCAGATGTGTGACAAGTTCAATGGTGACCTATGAAACATGGCTAGCGATGTCACGACCTCAGTGTGTCCCTGTCGACATGTTGCTGTTGTGGTGTTTGTGTTGTGTGTCCTAGAGGGTTGCTGTGCAGTGTGTATATAAGTAGGTTTTTGTACTTACCAACAAGTAGTCCATTGCGTACCGTCCATCCTGGAAGTGTTGATTGATGGTGCTGTGACGGAAGATGAATGAGTCATGGACACTCCCAGGATATTTTGCCATGATGTGGGTGATCAATCCTTGGTGATCGACAATGGCCTGCACATTGATGGAGTGTGTGTGGTTCCTGTTGTGGTAGAGGAGTTCAGTTGCAGCAGGTGGCACAAGGCGTACATGTGTGCAGTCGATTGCACCAAGGATGTGTGTGAAGCCGCTAATGAGGTAGCACCCCTGTTTTGTTTCCTGCTGCTTCTGCAGTGTGTTTGGGAAGCAGATGTGGCAGTGTGAGTCCAATGATGGCATCCAGTACTTTGGGCAAAAAGGCAGAGAATGATGGCTGTGATATTCCGGCAACCAGGGCACCAGTTGTTTGAAAAGAGACACTTGCCAGCATGTGAAGTACGGCAAGCAGCTTGGTTTCTGTTGGGATGGTGCGGGGTGTCAGCAAGGTGGGTGCCAACTGTGGCTCTATGTTGCGCAGCAGCTGCTGAATGGCCTGCCTGTTCAACCTGTACCCCTGGATGATGTCATGTTTCCTGAGGCCATGGAGGGTTGTTCTGGTGTGGAATATCCTCTCCTGCCTTCTGCGCTGCCTTTGGGGTCCCTGCTGGTGTTGTGGTAGCTGCTGTTGTTGTTGCTGGGCTCTGCGTCTGCGTGCACGCTGGATGAGAAGCACCTCCATGTCTCCCTTTTGCTGCTCTGCTGCTCTGCTGTTGCTTTTGTGTGTTCTGATTAAATACAGGTGTGTTTGCCCCATTTTAATGCCTGCCCTGACCCAGGCATTAATGTTTGACGCAAATCGGGTTGTGCATCATTTTCCGGCTCCGCCTCCCAGTCGTGCGTCATTTTTGCCCGAAAGCATAAATACGACACACAGCGTTTAAGTCATTTTTTGGACGGGAATGCCTACCTTGCATATGATTAACGCAAGGCGGGTTGCCGCATCCAAAAAATGACACACACGGCGGGATTTTGAAGTCCGCGGGCTAGGACGTAAAAGTTTAAATATGGGGCAAGGTTTGCACTGAATGGGCGTCAAAAGTTTTGACGCACATTCGGCGCAGACGGAGTATAAATATGCCCCTATGTTTTTGAATAAACCTTCACATTTGTGTTTTGCAACACTGATGATGCCTTGCAAATAATAGTAAATTAAAATGTATTGAGAGTAAGACATATGTTAAGCCCACAACATACTTAAGGTCATTGTCAACTTGTGTGTGATGTCAGTTCTGCTGCCCATGACATTTAGGTGAATCAGTGTCTTTGGAGGAAAAGGGAAAAAGATGGAGGAAAATTACTAACTGAGACAAGTGAAAAGAGGAATGTAATGTTTTGTGAAAAATAATACATTTGCAAAGGACTTTTGCAATGCCCTGCTTAATAAGAAAGGTATTTATTTGTCCTCCATTAGGAATCAATGAACATTTCACTATTCCACCTTGGAGATACTCTAGGGTAATTTCTGACAGGTTTTAATGGGTTGTCTTTTTCTATAATCTGACAAATGCTAGTCAACATGTGTCATTATCTTTGCTAAAGCGTTATAAGTTTCACTTGATTATGTCAATAATAAAACAAAATGTAGATTTTTCTAGTAAATATGGAGGAAAGTCTTATTTTTTGAAAACACATGCATGTGAGTATTATGCTTCGCTAATCTTACTTTTTTTAACACAGCAGCAGTGAAGAACATATTAAGACTACACATCCCATCAGGATTAAAGACAATAAGCCAACAATGGCAAGAAAACAGTAGCACTAACCTTGACCAATCAAGGCCCAGAACACCCATGATACCTAACTTGACTACAATCAGTCCTCTTTTCTTAAGGGAGAAGTTATAAATAAATATTAATATTGAACAAAGGAAAAATGAAGAACACAATGGTAACTGATAGAACAACTGTAAACATTTCGTGAACAAACTCTAAAAACAGGGGCCAAATGGCAGTGAAGACAATATGGTAGAACACGCATTTTCAATGCAACGGGTCTTCCATTTGTTCGAGTTAGAGCTATTTGCGCTGTAAAGCAAAATAAAACGCAGCGCAATCGCGCTATGTAAAATGCAGCGCAATCGTGGTGCATGGAATATAAACAGATAAAGTAGTCCAGACTCCAGGCTGAAAACATCGAGCCTCGTATGTTTTTGGTACTTTACCGGTGCTGTGTAGATGGGCTAAACACCAGAAAAGGCATGACCTATGCATGCTTTTTCACAAATGAAAGCAAGCGGGTTTTAAAAGGCAAGCCCACGAACCAATGTAAGCGAATGACGTGGCATGGGCCTGGTTTCAAGCCCAAAGAGAGATTACAGAATGGACGGAGCACTTTGTGCTCGCCCATAAAAATGGAATGAGAAAAGAGACTTTGTATCTGTAAGACCCAAGGAAGCTGAATGGAGGGAATCCAGAAGCTTCTTTTGTGGATTAAGATGTTGGAGGAGCAGAAAATGTTAGGGAGTCAAAAAAGCCACATGGTTACTATAGTATTGTGGTGGGAAAATACTCTCCTCTGTGTCTTTAACAAAATTAAGACTTTCCTTCAAAATTTCTCGAAAAATCTAAATTTTCTGGCAAGGCCTGGAGGCATCTATTATGCTTCTTCAAAGCATATTAATTACAACAGAAGATGCAATATGAACAGTTTTGCAATAGAAAGTGCGAAAAGTGTTATCGTTAGACCAATCAGTTGATCTGAGAATGGCCTGTAAATGGGAACCTGCCCAAAAGGCTTTAGATGCCATGGTTCCCTCAGAACAGTGTGCACCAAAAATGGAGGTATCTATCCCAGCAAGGGACATAACCCATCTGAACCAAAATGGAAACAGTCAGAGAGGAAACTGGTTTGTGTGGTTTTCAGAAGGAAATAAGAAGTTGAGTACCTCAGGACTTGCTGAGATGGATTTTTTTTGTTGATAGTTTTTTTGGCAATTCACCACACAGAGTTTGCGATGGGTTGGAAAATGAGGATAAAAAACAGTAGCTAAATTTGTTTTTGTATATTTTCTTATGGTGAAGAGAACACCTGTGGGATTGACATGACGAAAGGAAATATCCAGTGCTTTAACAGCAGACAAACGTTTGATTGAAATTAAACACAGTAACATTGTTAACTCGGCATAGAGCATTTTAAGAAAGAAAGAAACACTGTCAGCCCAACAAATGAACATTTGTAAAACCACATTCACATCCCATAATTTACTGTATTTTAAATTGGAGGATTGCAAAATCTTAATCTCTTTAATAGACAACAGACAAGAGGATATTCTCCCACCGGTTTTCGCAGATGACAAATTTTCAATTACTGGGATGCTTGATAATGAAGAGGTCCCGGAAAGATGGCCTGTATCGATGAGGAACGCAGACTGACAATCTTTGCAAGAGCCCTGTGGGAGATGGTAAAGATCTGTTAAGTTTAATCAATTTTTTATTTGATAGATTTCACCTTGGATTGGGGCAAGTGCAGGGTTGCACCCACAGAATTTATTACATAACCCAGAAATTCTATCTGAGTGGTATGTAGTAAGATTGATTTTTCTTTGTTTATGAGAAATCATGGATCTGAGAAGGGAGAACTGGTGATGTGAATTAGAGACTGAAGGGTCTGAAGAGTTTGACCCATTAAAAGAATATTGTCCAGATATATTATTTGTCTGATGCTTTGAGATCTGAGATGGGCCACGACCAGGTTCTTGAGTTTTGTGAAGCACAATGGTGCAGGAGAGACAAAAACTGATATGTTTTCCCTGCCATTGAAATTGAAGATATTTCCTGAATTTGTGATTATTGGAGATGGTAAGATATGGATTTTGCAAACCGTAGCACACCATCCAACAATTTTGTAATAAAACATCCCTAAGATGTACAATAATCTTCATTTTGAAAAGTTGATAAATGACAAACTGTTTGAAGTCTCTGAGATTTATGACAAGCCACATCTTTTTGTTTTTTTCTTCGGAACCAGGAAATACAAACTTAAAAAGCCTAAAGGATGGAGATAAGATTCTTGAATTGCTTGATTGATTAAGAGGGAAATAATTTCTTGGTATATTAAAGCAGACATTTTGGGACCGAAATGTAGAGGGGGGAAAGGAAGTTTGTGAAGGAACTGCATAGAACTCTAAAGAATAACCCTGAGCCATGTTTAACACCCAAGGATCTGAAGTGATTGAATGCCATTTGTGTTGGGAAAATCTTAAACAACGCCCTCCAATTTGTAGGCCAGAAGGAAGACTTACTTGTAACCTCTTCCTCTCTGCAGGTAGAATTGAGGTCTGTACTGCTGATAGTTGGAGTTGTAGGAGCCCCTGAATCCTTGATTTCTGAATTGTCAGATGGTAAATTGGCTCCTGCTTCTACCAGCCCTGGCAAAAATGCAATGAGAAAATACTTTTTGAGGGATTGTTGGGCTTTGTCCAAAGAAGCAAAAGTGGTAACATATTTACCTAGTTCTTTGATGAAGGAATCACGAAATAACAAACCTTCTGCTTTGATGCCGGGAATCATAGCTGCCAAATTTGCATGTTCGGGGTCAAGTTTTAAACGTAAACAGTATCTCCTTTAATTATTAATAGCCAAGTTGGTATTCCCCAAAAGAAAAAAGGCTCGTTGGACCCACATAGATAGTTCTTAGGCATCAGTAGATTTATTAACTAGTCTGGCAGACTTGGCCAGATCTAGAATACAGAAAAGAAGACCTACAATGTTGAATATCTTATCCTGACCGGTTGGCCAGGCCTTATCCACTCCCTTCTGTAGATCTTTGCCAAACTGTGAGAAAAGAATAAGCATGTTCGGCTCTATTGTAGGAGTAGAAGTAATCTGAGGAGGTAAAGACTTTCTGAACATTGGACTTTAGTTTGGTCCTGGTCTGTTTGTCTATGGGTAAAGAGAGTCTAGAAGAAATCTACTCTTCTACGTGATCAGACGGAAACCATTGCATTGAGTTTGGATGATGGACAAGTTTAGGCTGAAACATGTGGTGGCAATCCTTATCAAACACAGTTTTAGAATTATAGGAGTCCTTAGAGGTGAGAACCACCTTTTTCTCCTTTTGATGAGAGCCCGATAAGAATTCTGAAACATTCACCCCATCATTAACCTCATCCGAGTCAGGGCAAGCCATGTGATCATCAGTGTAGTGTATCCATATTATTTTTTATTTGTTTTTGTATTTGATAGAAAAAGAAGTATTCCCCTCCTTAGAAGGAGACCTTGGAGGAGTGTCACCCTCAGTCTCATGTGAGGAAACCTCACCAGTCAATAGTGCAATATTTGGTTTTAAAAGTACTGTGTGATCTGACTTAGTCGATGGTTGTTTCACCATGGCTGCGCTTTCTGCTTTCCCAAGCAGATTGGGCCAACATAGATTTAGACAACAGGTTGATGACAGTATTTTCAAACTTTTTGCAACCTTGCCTATTAATGAGGCAACAGCCTGTTCCACAGAGGATTTAATAAAACCATTGAGGTTATTCCTGAAATCCTACCCATCATCATCGTTATCATTAAAATTGAAAGAATTACCCACTTTCATAACAAGAATTTTTTTTTAAATATAGTGAATGTCCGAAATTGTAGAAAAACAATTATGGCCAGTAAGGGGTCAATAGAACTTGAGTAAGAGCAGAGCGAAAGGTTTCCACCCAAAGGGAGGAGACGCAGTGTAGAACTTAATGCTGATGAAATGGAGGGGCGGAGACAAGGCTGAACCCGAGGCATACCAGACAACTCTGCATTGGAAAAGAACAACCAGAGTTGATACGTGCTGCAGCCACCGGAGTCGGAAAAGATTTGAAGAGAAAAGAGTTTGTAAGAGGCAAAGGAGTGTTCAGCTGAGTAGAATAGTGCCCATTGTGCTGTGTGACAAGCTAATGGCTCATGTGACCAATGAAAGAACGGTGAGGGGGAAATGGAAGCACTTGTGTGAGTGCAGCAGCCAAATAAGGAAATGGACAATAATGCTGTAAACAGCACACATAGTACAAGTTATTGGTTATTCCAATGCTCAAAACATGTACAATAATAGAGAAATGTGCAGGAATGCTAATAATATTTATCTGAACTGCAGGCAGCAAGAAAAGAGGACAGTTTGGTGTCAAGTTAGGTATTATTGGGGTTCCTGGGCCCTGACTGGTCGTTTAGTACTAGTGTTTGCTTCCCATTGCCTTTATGTTTTTAGGCCTGATGAGGTTTATAGTCTCAATATGTTCTTGACTGCTGCTATATTAATAAATGCTAGATTAGAGAAGCATAATAGGAGCCTCCGGTCTTGCCATAAAATGGAAGAGAATTAAGCAGTAAGAAGACAGTACATGCAACAGAGTACAGCATTACAGATTTCAGGGTGCTAATAAATTGAGGGAGCCTGATGATGAATTGTCATTAAAACAGGGCCTAACAGGTTTAGATTTAAGATTTGAGCTCAACTGGGACTTGCACTGACTTAGTTGCTGGACTCTTTTCTTGGCGAGCATCTTAACAGAATGAATACCTTGCTGTTTTTTACTCCAGCGAGTGTTTACCGCTGAGGAAGCACATATTTTCCTTCATTTTCAGTTTTGTCTTCAACTGTCACTGATGACCAACTTTTTGCTAGATGTGTAATCCTTGCAGCACACAAGTTCCCTTGGTCCCGTGCTATCCTCACAGTACCAGCATCAATTGCAGACATTGAACGTTCATTTGGAATTTTCTTGCCTGTTATTAGGTTTGTTTGGTTTGGGTTTTGGCATAGTGTTCCCTCGCGTGATATGTATTCTACGGTTCAAATGTATTATTTATATTTTATAATCACAGAGCAGCATCCAAATTTGCAAATTGTGATGTGCGAAGGTCAATTTTCAGCAGAGCCATATCTACAAACATTGGCTGTTGCTTGCATCATCCCCTGCGCTGGCACTCAAACAAGGCTTCCTTCTGCGACACACAGCCTTGCATCTTGTTGCAGAGGTGAAAGTATATTGTCTAGCATAGAATTTGGATGGAGGCATACCCTTCCAGTACGAATTGCTCTGGGTAATCAAACTCACAAAGCTCCTAGTTATTGGATGTGTGGTGTGCACTGCGGCACTCATGCAATGGTTGTTTATGAGAAATAGCTGTTTCTTCTTTGCACCTGCTTCAAATAAGTGATAGTTTTGCTGCAAAGCCTATTAGGCCTATTTTAGTAGATTCTGCTTTGAATCAAAACCAAAGACAGTTTGGGATAGTCTGTCCATGCACCGGCCCCTAGACTCCAAGTAGCAAAAGTAATTTTGCTCTGTGAAAAATGCATCTTTCCAGCAGGGAACACCTTTTGTATTGCATAGTAAACAGCATGCGCTGCTTTGAACAGCATTGTATCTCATTATGCTGTTCTAGCACCAGTGTAAAGCCGTAGTAAATCTGGGCATAAATGTAATTGATTTGAAGGCGGATTTTGTATGAGTCACAGTTGCTCCTACATTTCCTACATTCAAGGATGCTGCAGCAGTGAATGGTACCATAAGGGTGCAAATTAAGCATTTATTACAACTATCCATATACTTTCTCTTCTGTGTATTACAGAAGGTTGCAGACAAATCTTCACTATTCATAAACCAAAAACATTGTCATTGGTAAAGTTTATTCAAAATGTTTACATCCTGCATTGACCTGTAACCACTGCTTGCCTTGCTACTCCAGTGACATAAATTATGCAATTTTTCCATAAGTTATAAGCATATTTCTTGTGAAATGTATGTTTTATTTGAAATAGATGTGAACTGTCATCTGTGTGAAGATTGTTTGTGATGCATGCCCTGGGATTAAGATACTAGTTCTATGTATTGTCTATTCAGTATCTAAAGTCACAAAGTGAACGATGGCAGCGCAGAACAAAGTACTTCTACTAGAGTCAGGTATCCAGCAAATGAGAATGATGAGAGCAGCATAAATGTAAGTGATTCCCACAGAAAGACATTCATGGAGCTGAGACCCCTGGGGAATGGCTTGAAGCAGCAGGGGCCACATTTCAGCTGTTTTAGCACCAGGTGAGTACTCTATAAGACTGAAACCGACCCCCCTCAACTACCCCACCTGCGTGGGAGAGACATTCATGGAGCTGGGGCTTGAAGCAACAAGAGCCACATTTCAGCAGTTTTAGCACCAGGTGGGCACTCTATAAGACTGTGCCCAGACCACACTGTGTGGGATGTGTGCAGAGCGCATGCGTGGGCGATGATTGGGCCAAGAGCGGGCCCATCTGTGCACATCCATGGCTGGGCCAGGCTGCCCCCTGGCCCTCACTCTTTTCCCCTATTGTTTATAAGGGGGAAAATCAAACTAACAACTTATTGCCCACGGTAAGCCTTGCTCTTCAATATCAAACTATTTAATTAATTATATGGATACCATTGATAAAGAAATTACTTCTGTCAAACAGAGACTTGGCTCTCATTGTAACAGTGCCACAGTGCGCTGGCCATATGATTAATGATACCAAAGGGTGTGGTCAGCACATTTCTGATGCTGTATATTCCATCTCTTCCACTGGATCGTTTTCGACCCACCACATAAACGCATGAAAATTCCCAACTACATCTAGGACTTACCATAATGCTTGACTGGGGGATCACTGCAGTTTCTAAAGGAGATGTTAAGTCATGCAGGCCCACAGCCAAAAAGGGAATTCATCCATAATTCCAGCCACTAATGCAGAGGACCTTAACTGTTTGTTCAATCTAGTCCAAACACTAGAAAGTTATGTCAAATCTTCTCTGGACTCATTGTCTTCCAGATTAACTCTGGTTGAGAGAACTACCACCATTTATCTTGAGTTGTTGCAAGTGAATGCTAAACATAGCTTAGCAAATACGAATATGTCTACAAGGCCCTCCATTGGTGTTCCATCCTGTAGTCTAACCCCCTGTGATAACAATCCTCCTGGTCATCTTCAGGATCTGGCAATGGTATTGCATCTCTTGGCAACTTTGTACAGTGGACCTCGAGCCTCAGTGCTTAGCCTGTAAATCTGAAGGCCATAACAAGTGACCATGATTCCAGCGGAGTTCTGAAGGTTTAAGATCTACAACTAGCAGTGACCCCTTTGTGGTAATTCTTGGGAAAGTACCTACACTTGCTCATTCAGTCACTGAATCTTGGGGAAGCTTGAGGAATAAATCAATTTACTGGCTGGGTAAGAGGACAGCGATGACTAATGTCCTCCTCGAGGATCTGAAAATGGTTAGATTGGCAGAGGTGACAAATGTTTACCTGGCTATTGCATAGTTATGTCCTTCAGATTCCCTCTTTTGCTGCAGTCCATTAGGAACAGAAAAAGTGATAATTACCCTACTCTTCCTTATTACCCTCCCACTGAAGTACTTTTACCATCCTCTGACTTTGTTGGCAGGAGCATCCCAACCCCGGTGGCCAATTTATGTTAATCCCTTTGTATACCACTCTTCGGCTATCACACAGAATTATTTTTCCTTCTTATTGGAGTTAGATGATAATGACTGACTTTCAGCAAAGACCCTTGCTCATGACACATACTTACCCATATGCATTACGTCCCCCTCAACACTACTGGTGGCTTCACGGATAGCAGTTATCATTTTCATAATTTCCTCTTCTGGAATGTGTTGGGTCTTCTCTTCAAATAATTACATTCTGCTTGGATGGACTTTTGTTCAAAGTCCTCAATTCTTTTCTGGACCCAGGACCGCATACATATTAATGGCTTTGAGACCTTCTATCAGCAGCTACACCATTCCCCGACGGAAGACCCAAAGGGGGGTTTCCTTCGACGTTTACAACCTGTTGCCTCATCTTATTCACAGTGCTGAAGTATCTTCATAATATCTACTGATTTTTGTTTGTATTCCTCCTCCCAACACAAATCTTATCACTGTTATTTTTTATAAAAATGCTTCTCACTCTGACTTTAACATGGTTCTTTTTCAGCTCAAGCAGGATCTGGCTGATTTGTATTCCCAAGTTCGAAAGGGGTTCCTTATTTTGTGGGGTGGATATTTTTATATTCATTTATGTCCTCTCCAAGCTAAAATGATGTGTGGTATGATAGATTCTAATTAATATGATCAGACTCATTTTTTGCATAATGAATACAAGTCGAAATTGAATGACCTGTTGCCAAAATGTAACATTGTTTTTTCCAGTGAACTGTGCTCCTCTCAGTTCTTCACAACCCGACTTTCTTTGAGTGTGGACACAATCATGTTATTGACTATATCTTATGTTCTGCTAATTGTCAGCACGTCATTGACGGTTTTAAAGAATCACTTATGCACGAGTGATCGTTTTCAACAGAGCATTAGGATTAGGTTGGATTCTAGTGATAGAAATACCCAGGTTGACCGTATCATCGACAACTTGGCACTAACAGCCTAGAATGGCACTTCTTTATGTTGGGCTTTGGTTAGTTTGGGAAATTTCCTAGACAAATAAGTGACTGCCAACTGTGAAGCGTTCAGCACCTGTCTGAAATTCTCCTCTACCGACACTTACACTAAGGCTGCATGTCTCTCAATTTCTAGTGGCATTAAAGCTGCCTTAACCAGTACACCTTCTACACTAAATCAGACTAAGCCCCAGTGGATCCACGGTAGCTGCTACAAAACTCACAAACATTTATTGGTGGCTCTTCATAAATACTCTTGCTGCCCTAAAAATAGAAAAAACATGATTTAAAACGGTTGGTGTGGGGATCACTGATTGAAGCCAGAGCCTCTAAAGATATTTCTGCTTTTTGGCGAGTCATCAACATCCCATTATTAAAGGATGACCATGCACCAAAACTGGAGGCAGCAATTAACAGGTCTGAGTGGATTTCCCACTTTACGAATATTTATACTGCTTGAATCAGCTCCCGAGGAATTTGATCATCCTTCGAAGGAATCTAGGTCTTTTGATTCTAGCAACCGGTGCTTTTTCCTGACTGTAATAAGCCCATAGCAGAGAGTAAGTGCTGGAAATCCCTGGCCCTGACTGTATCCCGATTGACCTGTTTAAGCACAATGCTGCTCTTTGGGGCCCTATTTTAACTGAGGTCTTATAGGATTGTTGTTGTTCCAGCACACTTAAAACCTGGTCAGAGGCTACTATTGTACCAATATTCAAGAAAGGTGACTCTTCCAACCCCACGTGTTACTGCCCCATATCCCTTCTCGATTCTTTGGTTAAAGTGATAGGGAGAATCCTGGTGAATCTACTTGAAGAGTGGGCAGAGGTGAACATTATACTCTTAGACCTTCAGTATGGCTTACAAAAATTTCTGCGGGCCATCAAGCAAGGGTTAAACCTCAACCTACTCATTGGCAAATATACCGTTATGAAGGAAGGCCACCTGTTCTTGGCATTTGTAAATTTTTCAAGTGCAATTAACTGTCTTCTCCATAGTACATTCTGGGACATTTTAGCAGAATTGGGAATGTATCATCCGATCATTTCCCTTCTTAGAGATATTTACTGTGGTGGTATGTCAAGAATATTCTTTGGACTCAGGGGCGAATGCACTAGTACCTTCAATCTTAAGGGAGGGGTCAGACAGGGCTGTGCACTCATGCCTTTTTTATTTACCTTGCACATTGATTTCCCCCAGATCAGCCACAGACCCATACCATGCTTGCGCTATGCTGACCATGTCAAATTACTGACCTGCACATTGTTGAGGTTGCAGCAGCTACTTAATTGCTTTATTGGCTTAATGACTGATCTTGGTCTGAGGAGGCAAATTCTTTTCTAAAAGATCCAAGACTCTCCAGGGAAATCGTTAAACCCAGTGTCATTAATAATCAGTTGACACTGGTCACGGATGGTATTCAGCCATTCTTAACTGCTATACACAACCAACCATGGATCTGTTGTAACACATTTTCAAATTAGACATCTTTTATCACTTAGTCACTTTTCCTGTCATTAACCACTGGTCAGAGACTCTGACCAATGCCCTTGCGATGGTATTTCCAGGCAATGCACTTTGTACTTTATGTCTTTCTGCTCGTTTTACGCTGAGCCTTGCAGACGCTTAACTTTCCCTATCTTACATGACCTGTTTTTCAGACAGCTAAATTCCTTATCGATTTGCTGTAGTATTTCAGGTTTTTAGGTCGAGTGTGCAAGCACTTTGATCTTTTGTAAGTATTGTGGGCGTTTAACCACAGCCACCGCACACCCATCACTTTCACTCATTCGTGGGCTTGCTTTTCAAAAATCCTTTGTTATCATTGGTAAGTGCTTTTCGTTTGTTCCTCCTGGGGGCGGTTTTGTTACCGGCTTGCAGACTGTCCCTGTTACATGGATAATTGCCCGATTACTGATATGTTTGACTGCAAGCTAGCTTCTTTTTCTTTTTATATCTCTTGTGCATGCTCATGCTCAAGGCGGTCATGGCGCTTTGAATCGGCTTGCTTATGTCAACTGTTTTACTTTTCGTTTTCAATTTAAGTGACAAGAAAAGCCCACTTAGGAATTTACAACGCTAATAGCTGTAACTCGAGCAAATGCGTGACCCATTGCATTGCAAATGCTTGTTTATGGTTTGTGATACACAGAGGAAAAATATGTTTGCACAGAAATTATGTTTATCAGTTTAAATGCTGTAATGCTTAATGTTTTGCGACCATGAAAATTTGATTTATGTGTTTTCGCTTTATGGTTGTTTTGTGACAATCGAATAAAGCTGATTTTGACTTGAATTGATTACTATAGCCAATAATGTGTTCACACTTGCAAACCCTAAATGTCTCTCTTAGTGAGTTGCAATGAGGTGGTTTTTAGTTCACGCTCAAAAAACCTCCCTGTGGTCTGGAAATTGAAAGTGCCACTTTGCTGTCACAAAACCAGCATTTTGGTGCGGCACGTTTCTCAACAACACAATACCTGGTATTAGCAGTACAGTGTGTGGGGTTTGCTTTCTGATGGTCCAGGATCACTGAAATCCTAACAGCCATATTAGGTTAATTTAATATAATAAGCTTAGTTCTACATGTCGAATAAGTAAGCATCATATGTATGCGCTGTGGTTCATGACTATCCTCTATCACACAAGGTCCAACTTTTGGAAAAATAGCTAGTTTTCATTAAAAAAAATACTGCAGGTTTCAAATTTCAAGTGTATTGATATTGTTCGGTTACTTAAAACCACTGCCAAAGTTAAAAAGGTAAAAATGTATGATGTAAAAGTGTTAGATTTAAATGTCTCCAACTTAAATATGTTCTTTATTCTGTATGCTTAGATATTTAAAAGAAAGTCGTTCAGCTCAAGTGCTTGTGTGGAACAAAATGTATTCCGAATGGAATTGGTGGGGCGCTAGCACCATGTATCTAGTGATACAGGACGGTTCCACTTAAATTGCAAGCCCCATTTGGGACGTGTGGTCGAGGACGCATTTGCTTTCTTTGAACGTGCCCGTGCACCTGAAATTGATAACATCTTCGACCACTAGAGTTCTCACTAGATCTGTTTTCTCCTTTAGAGAAACACGAAACAATTGCAAAGACAAATTAAGATAAACGCTAAGGTCGATCGATTCGCTGCGATTCACGACTGAAGCATCATTCGCTGGCCATTGTGCATACATTTAGGAAGCAATGGCTCCCATTCTTTCCTGATAGGGGAGCATTAACAGATTAAAAGGTGCCATCTTCATAAATTAAACACGAAACAGGGAATTGACAAACCGGATGTAGTGATCATTAACATGGAAGCTATTATACCATACTTCCATCTGAAAGGTGCTTAGTTTTAGGATTGTAAACCGGGTAAAAGCTTTCAAGTCATTTCTCGCAGGATAAAACATCTGCTTCACGAAGACACGCTTACATTTGACACGCCCAGTGGCGGCAGAGGTTAAATGTTAAATGCCTCTGGACACCAGGACTACCCTCGTCTTCCCAGGGGACTGCCTGTCGGTGGGAGGGCCATGTTGTTTCTAGCCCTGGTCGGTGTGGTTAGACACGCGCTACCTCTGTACACGCTCTGAGAGCTACATTGATATACTGAGCCGCTACTGACCTTTCCTGAAATGTTAATTGAGCTACATCTCAAAGCAAGATAGGTAGAGAAAGATAAGACTAGGCCCCAGGTAACGCATGCGACTGTGATAGAGTCTCACTATCTTGTGCTTGAGCCTTCAGAATGAAAACACAGACCTATAAGCGGATTACTAAAACCATAGAAAACATTGTTCGTTTTCAAGGAGCGATTAATCTGTTTTCCGATGCTCCCTGCGCACTAAACAGAAAATGTTTAAAATGTGTGTTAATCTTCATTTTCTATCATTCTTTGTTCCCAGTATTATGACTTCTTTATTTAGGACTTCATTAATCTTCAAATGAACGTTTTAATGCTGATGTATGTGTGTTAATTAACCTACGATAGTCACCCAATTTGTTTTGTCTAGAAATATATGGTTCCAATTTATTTTGTCTTGAATATATATTTTAGGCTTACACCTGTACCAACCCAGATGAATTACCTCAATTCATCAGATCGACCGACAGTCTTGCGTTCATGAACTTTATAACAAATTACTGGGCTTAACAATTACGTCCAAAGTTCCACGTTTTCAGCAAATGCTATTTTATTTCTAGGGAGTAACAGTAAAGTCTCGCATATAAAGTCAGAGTAGAGGCTAAGGGACTGCCCCTGTGGAGTCCCCTATTATTTCACTCTGCCAATTCCATGTTTTTCCAAGCAGATTCACCAAGTTTTGTCCAGGTTTTAAATTTGTATAGCTGAGCACATTGCTCTGCTGAATTGATAGTGCACTAAAAAGTGCACCTCAGTTTAAGGTTCTACTGATCCTTCAGCATGCTGTAACGGGTGGTGATCAACTGTGATGGGCAGGAGCACAGTCCATTCTTCATGAACCTCTCGGAGAGGGTCTTCTGAAAACATTGTGTAAAATTTCCATCGCCTCTCACAACTGGGGTCAACAATTTCCCTATCATTTTGTGGTCTGAAGCCGTAACTAGAAGTGGGCGAGCAACTGAAAGGTCAAGCCAGACTGAGCATGAAGACTGGCTCTGGCTCAGCTCGAGGTCTTGTTGGAACCTTGCCCCCGTAACGAGCCGAGCTTTCCTTTGGCTTCTGCCTGCCTCCCTTTTTATACTCTGGATGTGGTCTTAGGACCTGTTGGAGTGTGTCTTTCAAAATCGATATTAACATGAAAAGCTTGCAATATATTGTGTGATGTAGCTGCATAGAAAATGTGTTAACATAGAAAATAATACACACGTTTGAAATGTGCCCACGGGGAGTGGCTACCAATGCATACGAAGACTCATGAAAGCTGTTAATTCTGAATTATCATGCAGTAATGTTTTGAATTTGTATTAGCATATCATAATTAGAGTTATGTATTAAGAGGTTGCTTATTAAATTAGAAGGCCTTTGCTTAGTGAGGGTCTGGGCCTAGATTCCTGGTCTCATATTAAACTGCATTTTCTAACGTGCAATGTGCTGTTTTTCTAAAGGACACAAAGCCGTACGTTTCCAGAAGTTATGTGTGTGCAGCCCTAGTAAATTCTTTCTCATGAGAACCGACTTGCTCAAGGAGACGTTCTTGCTGAATGCAACAGTGTAATTTGTAACAGGTGCAAGGTTAACTGTAGTAGGAGTAAACAATGGAGACACTGACTGGAGCGCAAAGTGTAACTTTTCCTACCTGACACTCCAACCGATGAAGACGTCAATAACATGTACCAATCCGCGACATGAGAACTGTGGTTTGTGGAAAGTTCTGGCAAGATGCGTGAAGAATTATTGCACAGAGATACCACTGCACCAATCATTATCCAATGAGGAGTTAAGGGCTAATTAGACAGTTTTGATTTAACGGAGGGAACCAAGGAGCTCAAGGGAGACTCCACTCACTCACAGAGACTTTTCACTCTTTTGCTTTGTCCTGATACTTTAAATCATCCTCTACCCATTCTTACCTGATACTTACTTCTCCTCCATATGAGGGAAGATCCTATTCCTCAGCTATGCTATATCAAGACTTTGCCCCGTCCTATCTCTGCTGATGGTGAATCGACTGATGTCCTGAGGACGAAGACTGACGCTGTTTGCTGATCTGTTGGATTGGTAACTATCTGATGCAAAATTGTAATTGTCTGTGTGCCTTTTCTTTCTAGGTACCAACTGCTATTTTGATAGAGGCCATAGTTTAGATGTTTTCCAAATTCGTGTTTTCTAAAATGTTTTGCATGAAGCCCAACATCCTAATGCTGATTTGAGGTTAGTTAAGGCGTTCACAAGTATCTTGTGCAAAAGACAAATGACTGAGTTCTTGCTTTGTTGAATCATGTATTACTGAGACTTTGCTAAGCACTTCATATTAATGACGTGCCTAAATACTGAATGAATATTCTCTATGCATTGATTAACTGCATTCAAATTGCTAATTAGAAGAGTTCCTAATGAAGTTTATTGAAATTGAGATTAACAGAGATGACATTAGATTGTAATCAATAGGGAAATAAAAATCGTAACACTTAACTAAATTGTTGTGGTTATTCATGACTGAAGGGTCATGGTGTGTTCAACTTATTGATTCTTATTAAATGGTATTGATTAGCTTGTTGATTAGTTACTGTGAATATTGATTGGGTGATTGTTCTATTGATTTGTGATGCCAAAAATACATCTCGTACTGGGAAGTCCCTGAACGTGGTCTAAGGGATCGTCGACCTAAACGCATCTCCTTGTAAGTTTACTTATTAAGGCTCTGAGGTGCTAGCAGACCAAATCTGTTGACTCTGTACCTAAGGAACCTGTTTGAGTCTCAGCGCCACTCAGCATTCTATGACTCTGGATAAACCACCTAATTTCTATCATAAACAAGGATTGATGACATTGCGATGGTAAGGGGTGCTTATGTTAAGCACTCCAATACTTTTGGGTAAAGTTCACGCTACATAAAAACAACTGAGAGGTGTACAAAGCAGTAAAAATAAAGCCTTAACATAAGGAATGTTATTATATAATAATCTGGGCTGGTATAGTGTTTATGTGACAATGGTCTTGTCTCTTAGTTCACTAAAGGTTTATGTTTAAAAATTATAATGTTTAATAAAGTACTTCTCAGTGCAGTGCTACAAAGTGATGTATTAATGTCAAAGCTTCCCCATGCAAAAAAAAATAAACTGATTTGAATTTTGAGGAGACTTTATCATATTTTAAGTGATGTTTGGTCTATGATTTACATAGAAAAAAAATTCAGGGCTCAGCTTGTGCAGGGCTCTAGGATCCTTGGCTCAGCACCGGCTCGGCTCTCCCTGTTAATTTGTCAGCCCGCTCACCTCTAGCTGTACCTAGATGTAGCAGGTATTAGGGAAATCTGCTGTATGAATGTTTTTCTCTGCAAGGCAGTTCACAAGTCATGTGATGAAAGTTCTCTACATTGGGATTAAACCTAATACACATTCCCCATCATGGCCATGGGTGAAATACCTGGGGCCTATTCCCTGGAGACCATGTGGTAGTTTAGCTTCTCTCTGGTTTCTGAGCTGAATTACAAATATGGCGCAGAGTTCTGGACTTCAACAGTAACTGTCTGAAACTGCTTTGGATGCCTTTGCTGGTCAATCAGCTCAGTGAAAGTTTTTTTTGTTTTTTCATTTATTTTTTTATTATGCCTAGAATATACCAGAAAATAGTTCTAGTCTTGATGTTCAATGGGAGGGGGGCAAGAGAGGAGAAGCTAGGGCAAGAGTAACCATAAATACATTCCTGTAAAAAGGGGTTAAAACTAAAAGTTCAAAAGTCCATTAGGCACCTACAAGATTGCTTGAAAGGATTTTTTTCCACTGGTGCTTGAAAATCTTTAGTGTTGGGCATTTTTGCAGCAAGTGGGAAGATTATTCCATAGCGCAGACCTTGTTGTAGGGAGGCACCTCCCACTATAGCCATTTATAGGTGGTTAGCATTGTTTCTTTATAGTAGCAGAGATTAATTTTGGTGTTCATAATTACAAATAAGTCTGTGAGGTACTTGGCAGCAGTTTGATTTCTAGTCTTCTTGATGGTACAGAGTGTATATCCCACTTGGGATGCTGGGCTGTGATTTCCCAATTACCATTCCCATGTCCATATGCTATTTTCCCCCCTTCAGTGTAGGAAACCTCTGAATATGCCAGAAAAGATACTTCCTGTGGTGGTTGGCTAGGATTATGAAACTTGAAAGTATCCTAGCTCTGCTTGGACATTGGTCTCTTCTCAGTGTCCTTGTTTTTGATATTTACTGGTCATAATTAGTCAGTACTTTGTGTCTGTTTTAAACTTTGAGGGACACTTTGCAGAGGCAAAACAGAGAATAACTTGCCAAAAGGAGGACTCTGAGACTAGTCTAAGCCAAGACGGACAGAGAGAGCTGAAGTTGATGCCAGTCTTCGAAGGCGAAGAGCTGGACTGCTCACTGGAAAAAGGAGTTTCACAAAGCAAAAGAACATCCACTCCAAGGCACAGCTGAAGGAGACATTCTTGGGGGAAAACTCAGATACGGAGTATTCCTCGAGGATCTGCAACCTCAGTAACACAGTGAGAAGTTCCACATATACATAACTGTCTGGTACTGCATCCTTGGGTTTATGAGCCAGTGGTGGGGAGTGTGACCCAAAGAAGTCTGCAGGACCCTACCTTGTTTTATGTGTAGCAACCTAGACCATACTTTGTGTCCAGGAGACCCTTTACAGAAGAGATTCCTGGATCATATACTATTGGCTAGGACTGCTCACACGGAACTCAGAAAATTTGAACTATTATCCACTGTATTACGTTTCTGGCACAATGCACCCTAAACTTTGTTTCTGATGGATACCAACAAGTTCATGCAGTAGACACAGAACCAAGAATGTGACAACCACTAGAAAATGATCACTTCATTTCGCTGCTTATGAGACTATCACTCCCAAATATGATGTCACCCTTAAATGCTAACTGCTAGGTTCCATCCATTTGATGATGATCCATTGGCACCAGGCACCCATTATGGAACCAACTGGAGCAATAAATGGTTCATGAATTGTGCTAGCTAACTCAGTTGTTTCCTAGCCGAGCTCTGAAGCCTGAATCATACAAACATTCATGTGCCTTGAGATGTGGATAGTTTTCTGTTTCAGCAAAACATATCTAATAAGTAAGGGCCAGATGTAGCAAAATTTTGCGAGTCGCAAATGACCCGAATTGCAATTTGCGACCCCGTAAAATCGGAAATGGGATGCAAAAACCCCATTTCCGAATCGCAAATATCGACGCAAGCCATTACCGACTCGCAAAAAATTGCGACCCCAAAGTGCGACCCGAAAATAGGAAGTCGCAATTTGCGAGTCGCAAACCATATGAAAAAGCCACTCGCAAATTGCGACTAGTCGCATAAAGCCCATTTTGCACACCCAATTTGCCACTAACTCAGAGCAGGTGGTAACCAGAACCAAAGTATAAAAGGAGACCCAGAAGGCACCTGGGTTACTCAAGATGGCGGAGATATATGCGATAGCAAGGAGGAGGAGAGCCCACGCCGCACAGCAGATGAGGAGGAGGAGCCAGAGACAGGAGAAGATATACAGAACCAGACAGACACTTTTCCAACAAACTGAGGAGGAGATATATGATAAATATAGACTCAGCAGTGCAGCAATATTAGAATTAATAGATCTACTCAATCCGCAGCTTCAACGCCAGACTGTGTGCGGCAGCGCCATCCCCACACATGTGCAAGTGCTATGCTCACTGCACCTCTTGGCCTCGGGTAACTATCAGGGGGTCATGGCTGTGGCAGGTGGGGTATCCCAAAGTGCACTCTCAAGGTTCTTCAGATCATTCCTAGATGCCATACTCAAACACATGTCCAGATACATATACGTACCCAGGAATGAGGTAGAAATCAACAGCACTGTGAGAAACTGGGGCTGATTGCAGAGGCCCCCTAACTTTTTGCCCCCATTTTCCACTTTATGCTGGTGTTTTCCTGACTCTGCTGGTGCCCTGGGTACTGCTAACCAGTCCCAGGGCCTGTGCTCTGTGTAAAATGGATATGCAAATTAGGCTAATTATAATTGGCTAAGTTAACCTACCTATAAGTCCCTAGTATATGGTAGGGCATGTAGGTTTAGGGACCACAGCATAGGTGGTGCACACCTAGGTGCATTGCTGAGGTGCCCAGTGTCATTTTAAAAGCAAGCCTGCCTTGCTGGCTGCTTTTAAATTAAAGTTATATGCAAATTCGACTTTGGAATTAAAGGTACTTCCAAAGTTTTAAACTACCTTATTTTTACATATAAGTCACCCCTAAGGTGTGCCCTATGTGCCCCTAGGGCTGGGTGCCATGTAACTATAAGCAGGGACTTTATAAAAATAGATTTATAAGCCCTGGTGAGGTAAAAACAGCCAAATTCGTTTTTCCCTCATTGAAGTAAATGGCCTTCATAGGCTAGAATGGGCAGACTTTATTTTAAATTTTAAAGTCTCCTTAAATGTTACATACCAAGAATTTGGTATCAAATTGATTGTTATAATAAATCCCACAACTTCCAGTTGTTGGATTTAATATAACTAGTGCAGGTAAAAAGTTTAGACTTTACCTAAAAAGTTGCCAATTTCAGCTCTGCATTGTTTTTGCTCCTGTGCTCTGATTGGCCAGCCTGCAGCAGCTTCTGCCAGGCTACTTTAATGAGGTGCGAAGTGGCCTGACTTCACACAAAGGAATGTGCTTGGGGGAGAGAATCTCCCCTCAGCAGATGGGGAAGCAGGAAGGGGGAGGGCTGCCAAACTGGTCTTCAAAGGCAGAGAAGGACATCTGGAGCACCCAGCAACACCCCCACATCCTGCAACCCCAGACAGCTAGGTGCCCCCTTGATTAGATTAGGAGAGGGCAGGAGAGGGGTGTGTTTATGATTTTTAGCCACACCAGTGGGTGAGCTCAGCCAGATCTCTCCTCTAAAAATCAGATTCATCCATTTTGGATTTTTAGAGACTGTTGCCTTCTGGGATGGATTTTTGCCACACTTCCCAGGAAGTGGTCATCACAGGGGGACGACCCTGTCCCTGATTGGAGGACCAGGGCCCCCCTGCTTTTCACCCAGGAGCAAGGATAAAACTGGCAGACCTGCACCCACGCCTCAGATCCCCACCAAATTTCAAGAAGAAAGAACTACAAGGAGAAGAAGGACTGCCCTGCTGGACCCCTGGCCTGCACCTGGACCCTGCACTCAGAAAGACTGCACCAGCTGCACACTTGGGCTTCACCACAAGAAGGACTTTGCCTGGCTTCCACTGGTTCAAGGAGGGACTCCCTGTTTGCTACAGGTGAAAAATTGCTAACCAGAGTCCCCTGCACCAACTCCTGAAAAAGTGACCAGCTGACCACTGTCCAGTGGCCAAAAAGGAGTTTGCGCCAGGTGCATTCTGGGAGTTGAAGTCCGCACTTCCCAAGGACCATCACAGAACTTCTGGACCCTTGGGGTGAGCTGTGGACCCCAAAAGAACCTTAAAAGAACATCTGGGTGAAGCCCCAGAAGTTTGGAAAAGATTGGAGAAATTTTGGAAAAAAGCTCCATAAAGTGACCGACCCGACGCGGAAATTCTAGCCGGCTTGCCTCAACCGCGACCCGGCCTGACTTCGTGGTTCGTCCCGGTAAAGAAAAACATCCAAAAAAGAGACTAAGTCCGAACGTAAAAAGTTGACCGGGACCTTCCAGCCATCGTATCCGAGAAGGGCTCCACGGACGTCGGATCAAGATCCAGGTTTACCCCGGTCGAAGGATTTTCATCTCGAAAAAACGACTAAGTCCGAAGGTAAAAATCACCACCGAGGAAACCGACTTCGCGTATCCGGACAAGGGCTCCAGGAGGTCGGATCCAACTGGCAGGTTCTTCCCGGTGAAGAAAAACTCCAAAATAAAGACTAAGTCAGAAGGTAACTTTTTAACCGAGGCTTCCCGCGACCTGTAGCCGAGCAGGGCTCCATCGCGGTCGGCCTGAAAGTTTGACTTTGTCCCGGTCCTGGTGCAACCAGATGACCCGATTGGCGCTTTTTGTTTCTATGCGCTAGAAAATAATAATACTTTAAAAATTCATATCTCCGGTTCCCCTGAACCGATTTTAATCGTTTTTGTGTCATTTTAAAGATAAAAATATAAGCTATTTTTATAAATTGGTTTTGGATTTTTAAACTGTTTCCTGTGTTTTATTTAATTACTGTTGTGTGATATTTGAATGCTTTACACTTTGTCTCCTAAGTTAAGCCTTGACGCTCGATGCCAAGCTACCAAGGGTAGAGCTGGGATTAATTTACTGAGACCTAACTGTACTTTTGTGGAGGTTTGTGGCTTGTTGCTAGGTGTAGGTACCTACCTGCCCTACCAATAACCCATTTTCCAACAAGCACCAAGTTGGAATTCTACAGGATTGCCAACTTCCCGCATGTAATTGGGTGTGTAGACGGGACACATATACAAATATGCCCTCCTGCAAATCTGGAATATCTGTTCCGCAACCGGAAGTGTACCCACTCACTGAACATCCAGGTGGTATGTGACGCCCATAATGTTATAACTGACATGGTAGCCAAATTTCCAGGGAGTACACATGACTCTTACATTTTCAGGCGCAGTGGGATACACCAACGCCTTGAACGTGGGGAGTTTGGAGACGGATATCTCCTAGGTATAGCTGAATACACCTTGAAGACATACACACAGGTCAATGTGGATACCATCCATGCCCTGCTAACATTGTTCATTTTTGCCAAACAGGTGACAGTGCACATGCGCTACGACCATGGATACTTACCCCGTACTTAACACCCAGCAATGAGACTGGGAGGCGATACAACAGTGCACATAGGAGGACCCGAAATGTTATAGAGAGGAACTTTGGACTGTTGAAGGCAAGATTCAGATGCCTCCACAGAAGTGGAGGTGCCCTCCAGTATGCCCCAATAACAGCATTCAAGATCGTTGGCGCATGCGCTATACTGCACAACATTGCCACCAGACGTGGGCTACATCTCACCCCTGAAGACCCAGATTCGGAGGATGACGAGCAAGAGCTACCACATCGCCATCCTGGGGATAGAAGCATTGCAAATCGAGGCATTAATCGTTTTTGTGTCATTTTAAAGATAAAAATATAAGCTATAATAAGCAACATAATTGGAAGCAGCGACGGGATCCTGTACTTGTGTTCAATATCACGTTACAGTTTTAGATAAAACAAATTAAAAATCCTTTAAATTGTCCTAGTGCAAAAATTGTTTTTAATTTTTAATTTTTTTTTTTTTTTTTTTTATTAATTTGGATTAATTTCAATTATTGCATTTTTGTAATTTTTCTAAATTCTTGTTACCAATTTTTGCAAAAAGTTTTTGTTGACACAAAACTAGGGAACCATGGAGCTTGATCTCGCTAGCCTACCCACACTGACAGTAGTCCAGCTTAGGGGGTTGTGTATTGAGAGGGGGTTGCCTGCAACCCCTGATCTCAGGAAGCAAATCCTGATTAAATCCCTGACAGCATGGGCTGAGGCCCAAGAGGTAGAGACAGAGGAAGCTCCAGAGGAGGAAGAAAAAGAGCAAGATGCTAACTCTAACCACTCAGGGGAGGGAAGGCATCAGACCCCAAGTGAGGAAGAGGAGGAACGGTCCTCACTGGATACAGTCACTAGGCGCAGACCCAAAGCTAGTGGTAGGAAGAGGGTCCTTTCAGGAGAAGAGAACCCATCCATCAGGGAAAGAGAGCTGGAAGCCCAGCTAGCCTACATAGCTTTGGAGGCAGATAAGCTTGCCCTAGAAAAGAAAAAGTGGGCATCCAAAGAGAAAAGAGATGGAAGCAGCGATAAAGAAGCTGAGGTGTCCATGGGTGGGGGAGTTTGCCCCAGATTACCCAAGGGGGTGGTTCCTGCTTATGTAGAGGGGGATGACATAGATAAGTGGCTAGGGGCCTTTGAGAGGGCACTCCAAATGAGAAGGGTTAAGCCTCAATACTGGGGTTCCCTTTTGTGGGAGTTGGTCCCCAACTCAGGGAGGGATAGGCTTCTGACCTTAAGGGGGGAGGAGGCAGATTCATACCCTAGTATGAAGAGGTGCTTAGTCAAGAAGTTTGGTCTGACCCCAGAGCAATATAGAATGAAGTTCAGGGACACCCAGAAGGTCAGTACCCAGTCTTGGGTTGACTTTGTGGACACCTCACTAAAGGCACTAGAGGGCTGGATTATTGGCAACAAAGTAAATACTTATGAGGGGTTATACAATCTGATCATGAGAGAGCACATCTTGAACAATTGTATCCAAGAAAGGTTACGCCAGCATCTAGTGGACTCTAAGCTGACCAACCCTAGAGAGCTAGGGGAGGCAGCTGATGAGTGGTTGAGAACCAGGGTGGTTGTCAAGTCCCAGGGGGGAGACTCCAAGAAGGGGGGGACAGGTCCCCAAAAACCTAAGGAGGGAGGTGGTAAGCCCACCACAGAGACTCCCTCTGTACCCCAGAACCCTAAGAAGGAGGAGAGTAAATCCCACTCCCACTCTGACATGCAGAGACAGGGAGACCCAGGGTTAAAAAAGCTCTTGGACAGTAGGGCTTGCTTTGACTGTCAGCAGACAGGTCACTTCAGAGGAGATGCAGCCTGTCCAAAGAAGGTGGTTAGCACTGGGCTGTCCAGTGTAGCCATAGAGGAGGATTCCTCAGATGATGAAGTCCTCCTAGCATTGTGCTGGGAGACAGGACCAGATGGTAAGCTGGTGATCCCTGAGGGTGGGAGTAGGCACTTCCACCACATTCAAGTGAATGGGATCCCTACCACTGGCCTGAGAGACACCTGTGCCAGTCACACTGTAGTGAGTGACCGGTTAGTGACCCCAGACATGTATGTCCCAGGAAAGACAAAGAAAGTCAGGATAGCCACAGGGGAGGTCACCTCCAAACCTGTAGCCATAGTGCCCCTAGAGAGGGAGGGTATCCTTGACTGGATTAGGGTGGTAGTCAGTGCTGACCTCCCCCTAGATTGTATCCTGGGCAATGACCTCCCAGAGGTGAGTCTGGTCACAGATGGGGTGGTCGCCCAGGGCGCCCCCCCAACCCAAAGTCCTGGGGAGTCAGTCCCTACAGTTAGGAGACAGGGGTCCCCAAGAAAAGGAAAGAAGAAAAGGAAGGGTAGGCCACTCTTAAAGAGAGTTCCAGGGAGCCAAGGGCCCTCTGCCCCAGTAAGGGGGGAGCCCAGAGTTGGCACTGGTGAGGCCTCCCCTGACCCCAAGGAAGTCCTGAGTAGTCAGGCAGCTGTCCAGATGCAAGGTGTTGCCCCTGCACTGACAGAAGGGAGAGTGGAAGGAGGGTGTCTGCCACAGGAGGTGGTAGCCCCCCACTCAAGACAGCAAGAGGGGTGCCAGGACCCCAAAGATGCCCCTAAAGCAGCTCAGCCACCTGTCAGTGGAGAGCTTAGGGTGTGGTTCTGGGTACTGACAGCTGTCAGTAGCCTCTGCTGGGTGCTAGCCTTCCTGGCAGCACTGTACTTGGCCTGGGAGGCAGACCCCAGGGCCAATAGCAAAGTAGGCCACCTGACACTATTGGTCATGGTGGGGTTGCTCAAGTGTTGGGTGACCTCTTTGGGTAAGCTAGGTCTTGCCCTAGCAAAGTTAGGAGTAGGGGAGGTAGGCACCTCACTACCCAAGTTGGCAGAGAGAGAGGAGGAAGACCCCCCTAGAGGGAAGTTTCAGTTTGAGTTGGGTCCTTTTACTGTTGGGATGGCTTCACTACCCAGAGGGAGTGACCCTGACAGGAGGATATAAGGCAGAGTAGGCCCTGCAAAGGGACAGCCAGTTTTCTTCACTGTCTTCCTCGCCTAACAAGCCAGGAAGACTCTCCCAGGGTTGGGCTGAGTCTCCTGGGCGTGTGGGCTGGGGGGGGGGTTGTGTGAGAAACTGGGGCTGATTGCAGAGGCCCCCTAACTTTTTGCCCCCATTTTCCACTTTATGCTGGTGTTTTCCTGACTCTGCTGGTGCCCTGGGTACTGCTAACCAGTCCCAGGGCCTGTGCTCTGTGTAAAATGGATATGCAAATTAGGCTAATTATAATTGGCTAAGTTAACCTACCTATAAGTCCCTAGTATATGGTAGGGCATGTAGGTTTAGGGACCACAGCATAGGTGGTGCACACCTAGGTGCATTGCTGAGGTGCCCAGTGTCATTTTAAAAGCAAGCCTGCCTTGCTGGCTGCTTTTAAATTAAAGTTATATACAAATTCGACTTTGGAATTAAAGGTACTTCCAAAGTTTTAAACTACCTTATTTTTACATATAAGTCACCCCTAAGGTGTGCCCTATGTGCCCCTAGGGCTGGGTGCCATGTAACTATAAGCAGGGACTTTATAAAAATAGATTTATAAGCCCTGGTGAGGTAAAAACAGCCAAATTCGTTTTTCCCTCATTGAAGTAAATGGCCTTCATAGGCTAGAATGGGCAGACTTTATTTTAAATTTTAAAGTCTCCTTAAATGTTACATACCAAGAATTTGGTATCAAATTGATTGTTATAATAAATCCCACAACTTCCAGTTGTTGGATTTAATATAACTAGTGCAGGTAAAAAGTTTAGACTTTACCTAAAAAGTTGCCAATTTCAGCTCTGCATTGTTTTTGCTCCTGTGCTCTGATTGGCCAGCCTGCAGCAGCTTCTGCCAGGCTACTTTAATGAGGTGTGAAGTGGCCTGACTTCACACAAAGGAATGTGCTTGGGGGAGAGAATCTCCCCTCAGCAGATGGGGAAGCAGGAAGGGGGAGGGCTGCCAAACTGGTCTTCAAAGGCAGAGAAGGACATCTGGAGCACCCAGCAACACCCCCACATCCTGCAACCCCAGACAGCTAGGTGCCCCCTTGATTAGATTAGGAGAGGGCAGGAGAGGGGTGTGTTTATGATTTTTAGCCACACCAGTGGGTGGGCTCAGCCAGATCTCTCCTCTAAAAATCAGATTCATCCATTTTGGATTTTTAGAGACTGTTGCCTTCTGGGATGGATTTTTGCCACACTTCCCAGGAAGTGGTCATCACAGGGGGACGACCCTGTCCCTGATTGGAGGACCAGGGCCCCCCTGCTTTTCACCCAGGAGCAAGGATAAAACTGGCAGACCTGCACCCACGCCTCAGATCCCCACCAAATTTCAAGAAGAAAGAACTACAAGGAGAAGAAGGACTGCCCTGCTGGACCCCTGGCCTGCACCTGGACCCTGCACTCAGAAAGACTGCACCAGCTGCACACTTGGGCTTCACCACAAGAAGGACTTTGCCTGGCTTCCACTGGTTCAAGGAGGGACTCCCTGTTTGCTACAGGTGAAAAATTGCTAACCAGAGTCCCCTGCACCAACTCCTGAAAAAGTGACCAGCTGACCACTGTCCAGTGGCCAAAAAGGAGTTTGCGCCAGGTGCATTCTGGGAGTTGAAGTCCGCACTTCCCAAGGACCATCACAGAACTTCTGGACCCTTGGGGTGAGCTGTGGACCCCAAAAGAACCTTAAAAGAACATCTGGGTGAAGCCCCAGAAGTTTGGAAAAGATTGGAGAAATTTTGGAAAAAAGCTCCATAAAGTGACCGACCCGACGCGGAAATTCTAGCCGGCTTGCCTCAACCGCGACCCGGCCTGACTTCGTGGTTCGTCCCGGTAAAGAAAAACATCCAAAAAAGAGACTAAGTCCGAATGTAAAAAGTTGACCGGGACCTTCCAGCCATCGTATCCGAGAAGGGCTCCACGGACGTCGGATCAAGATCCAGGTTTACCCCGGTCGAAGGATTTTCATCTCGAAAAAACGACTAAGTCCGAAGGTAAAAATCACCACCGAGGAAACCGACTTCGCGTATCCGGACAAGGGCTCCAGGAGGTCGGATCCAACTGGCAGGTTCGTCCCGGTGAAGAAAAACTCCAAAATAAAGACTAAGTCAGAAGGTAACTTTTTAACCGAGGCTTCCCGCGACCTGTAGCCGAGCAGGGCTCCATCGCGGTCGGCCTGAAAGTTTGACTTTGTCCCGGTCCTGGTGCAACCAGATGACCCGATTGGCGCTTTTTGTTTCTATGCGCTAGAAAATAATAATACTTTAAAAATTCATATCTCCGGTTCCCCTGAACCGATTTTAATCGTTTTTGTGTCATTTTAAAGATAAAAATATAAGCTATTTTTATAAATTGGTTTTGGATTTTTAAACAGTTTCCTGTGTTTTATTTAATTACTGTTGTGTGATATTTGAATGCTTTACACTTTGTCTCCTAAGTTAAGCCTTGACGCTCGATGCCAAGCTACCAAGGGTAGAGCTGGGATTAATTTACTGAGACCTAACTGTACTTTTGTGGAGGTTTGTGGCTTGTTGCTAGGTGTAGGTACCTACCTGCCCTACCAATAACCCATTTTCCAACAAGCACCAAGTTGGAATTCTACAGGATTGCCAACTTCCCGCATGTAATTGGGTGTGTAGACGGGACACATATACAAATATGCCCTCCTGCAAATCTGGAATATCTGTTCCGCAACCGGAAGTGTACCCACTCACTGAACATCCAGGTGGTATGTGACGCCCATAATGTTATAACTGACATGGTAGCCAAATTTCCAGGGAGTACACATGACTCTTACATTTTCAGGCACAGTGGGATACACCAACGCCTTGAACGTGGGGAGTTTGGAGACGGATATCTCCTAGGTATAGCTGAATACACCTTGAAGACATACACACAGGTCAATGTGGATACCATCCATGCCCTGCTAACATTGTTCATTTTTGCCAAACAGGTGACAGTGCACATGCGCTACGACCATGGATACTTACCCCGTACTTAACACCCAGCAATGAGACTGGGAGGCGATACAACAGTGCACATAGGAGGACCCGAAATGTTATAGAGAGGAACTTTGGACTGTTGAAGGCAAGATTCAGATGCCTCCACAGAAGTGGAGGTGCCCTCCAGTATGCCCCAATAACAGCATTCAAGATCGTTGGCGCATGCGCTATACTGCACAACATTGCCACCAGACGTGGGCTACATCTCACCCCTGAAGACCCAGATTCGGAGGATGACGAGCAAGAGCTACCACATCGCCATCCTGGGGATAGAAGCATTGCAAATCGAGGCAGACAGAGACGGGACCACATTGCAAACCAATACTTTGGAAGGTATGTGCTGCCTGTCACCACACACATGAATGTCACACACAAAGAGCCCAGGTGTGAAGTGGAACAAGCAAGAACTTTAATTAAGTGAACCAAAAAGCTATAGAACTGAACTATTGGTCAGGGGCTGTAAATGTCCACCTGCTATGAGGAGACATTAACCTCATGTGCCTCAATTGTTCGTAAGTGCGTAGCTCAAATCCTACGCCTGGGACGCCCAGCATGGCTAGTGCCTGGAGCGTCTGCAGATCCCTGCCGTGCACTGCCACTCCTCAAGACCCTGGTGTCTGTGGCAGATGCACTACTGATAGTGGAGCCAACCTCACTATCTTGAGGCGTGTCTGCCACGCCCCTAGCCACCTGTCTTGCCTCCATCATGTCCACAGTGTGGCTTATCCGCCCCAGGCCGCGAGCCACATCGCCGGCAAAGTGGCCCATGTCGACTTGTAAATTGACTGTCCGGCGTGACAGCCCTGTAGTATTCACAGCCAGGCGGACGATGGAGGCAGCCATGCGGTCCAAATGGTGGATCAGTTGGCGTTCACGGCGCCTTGCACTCTCTCTCTCCGTAACAAGTTCAGTCACTAGTTGCCTGATGGAGAGCGCAAGGTCACCTACATGACTGTTCAGGTTTTGAAGGTCTGTGTGGACCTGTGCCAGCCCTGTTGTGTGATTTCTCTACATTCGCCGCATGGCCCCTGATATCAGTCTCATTTGCCTTGTTTGCAGGCGCTGACCTCTGAGGAGTGCTGCCTCGGCAGCGGACATGCAGGAGTCCCCTACATCTCCCTGGGACACTGCAGGGACATGGACACATCGTCTGCGACGCGGTGGAGCATCAGGGTCCTTTTGGCTGGCACTGTGGCTGGGACCGGGTGCTGGGTCAATCTCCACAATGTCAAATGGTGCCTCTGGAGGGGACTGTGGTCGGGTGGTGCAGGGCTCTGTGGTGGCTGCTCCTGGGTCCTGTGCTGCCTGTTGGCTGACCTCTGCACCCGGGATGGTGTGGCTGGTGGTGGTGTCTTGTGGGAGACCTGTGGGACATCGGGAACACACTGTCATTATCTACCATCTGTTGTATGCTTCCTAATAAAATGTTGCCTATCAGCTGCCTACTGGACTACATTGCCCATAATGCACCATTCTGATGGTTGCTACTCTGAAATGGAGCTAATTTGGTTGTGCATGCTGCTGTGTATTGGGTGGGTGGGGGTATGGCAGATATGGGTGTACATGCATGTTTCATGGTACTCACTGGTTGACGGTCCTGGCGCTGACGTGTCCAGCTCTCCTATTCCAGCCACTGCCTCTGGCTCCAGGGTCTCTTGCACTCGTTCCTCCATGGGTGTGGGTGGTGGGACGGTAGATGGGCCTCCTCCTGTGCCCCTCATCTCCCGGAGGCGCTCTACCACCCTCTCCTTGGTCCTGGAGCGCAGGTCGTACCATCTTTTTTTCAGTTCGTCTATGCTCCTGTGGCTCACCCCGATTGCATTCACCTTCTCCTGGATGTCCGTCCAAATCCTCCTTTTGTCAGACTCAGGCACACTGAGGGCAGATCTTCCAAATAGTTGATCATGGTGCTGGCAGCATTCATCTGTCAGCACCTCCAGTTCCTTTTCTGAAAATGTGAGTTTCCTCTTCCTGCCTGAGTCCTCCATTGTTGCTGCTGTTCCTCCTGGTGGATGTTCAGCAGTTGGAAATGGGTGTGGTCCTCCCTCCTCCCAGGTGTATTTGTAAACTTCCTGGCTGTGATGTCATCAGCAGGAGCCAGGAAGTGTTTTCCAGAGTGTTCTGCTGCACCTGCATGCAATTTGCGGCACAGTTGCAATTTGCGACACCCACTCGCAATTTGCGTGTTCGTTTTTAGCGAGGTCGCAAAAAGCGACCTCGCAAACAGCGGACTCACAATCTGCGGTGCGACTTCAATTGCGAGTCGCAAAATGGAGTCGCTTCTTCTTGTTGGATACCTGTTTGCGAGTCGGAAATTGCGAGTCGCAAAGACTCGCAATTTCCGACTCGCAATTTTTTAGCTACCTACATCTGGCCCTAAGTGACAGGCAGGATCTTCTCCTATAGGAAGTACTGGTTGTCCTTGAGGAGAAGATATAATTAAAACCTGCATTACCGAGCTCATTATCCTACTAAACTCTTGCTTCCAGATGCCAGGTTTGAAATCAGGTTACGCTTTGCACATATTTGCAGACGTACAACCCTGAATAATATGTCTTCTGGGCCTACTAAAGCCATGTTACTTGGTAGATATTTAAAGCTTGCTGTGCCCAGCTGCAGCAAACGCTTTCTTTCAATGGTGCTTTCCTTATTTTATGCACTTTGGGCCTCATTACAACCTCGGCGGTCTTTTGTAAAGACTGCCGAGGCTGCGGGCGCCAGTATACCGGCAGTGCTGGCGGTATATCTGGCTCCCTATTTCGACTTTCCGCTGGGCCAGTGGATGGTAACAGTGTTACCGTCCGCTGGCCCAGCGGAAAAGTCACATCAACATTGAAGCCGGCTCACAATAGAGCCAGCGGCAATGCTGATGTGCAGGTGGCACAGTAGCACCCGTCGTGCATTTTACTGCCTGAAATTCTGGCAGTGAAATGCGCGATGGGGCTGTGCCTGTGGTCCCCTGCACTGCCCATGCCAAGCGCATGGGCAGTGCAGAGGCCCCCAGGGGTACCCGGCGTCCCCTTCCCGCCAGCATTTCCATGGCAGTGTCTGCCGCCATGGACAGGCTTGCGGTAAGGGGAGTCGAAATCCCCAGGGCAGCGATGCTTGCAGCGCTGCCCTGCGGTGATGCCCTGCAGATTACGACCACCAGGACCGCCATGGCGGTATACCGCCGGTCCCAGCAGTATTAATAAGGCTGGCAGTACCTCCAGCCTGTTGGTGGTACTACCGCCACTATAACCCTGGTGGTTACCGACCTCCAGGGTTATAATGAGGGCCTTTGTGCCTTAAAATGTTCATAATCCACATCTTCTCTTTGAAATGTAATGATTTTGATACATTTTTGCATTAAACGTTTTCTTTATTTTTCAGTGTTGGCTTGGTTATTATATTGTGTTGTCTTCTATACTTTAAAATTGTAGGTACTTTTTTAACTTAACACGCACTTCACTGAGGATTTTCTTTAGCTTGTGCTATAGCTACCAGAGTATTGAATGGAAATTTTCTCTGAACTGTGCTTTGACCCAACCAGATTGCATTTAATTTGTTGGTAGGGGTCATTCCATCCTAAATTAATAACCACATTTCTGACAACATGTACGTGATAAAGGTAAAGACCTAGATTCAATGTGTTTGATTTTACCTTTTTGTGATGATGGGCCTGGTACTATGAGTGTTCCTTGCCTATTCCTAATAAAGACCAATCGAAATCAGTATTAATGGTCAAAAGGGTTAGCTAACTGAATTAGTTTTAGACTGGGTTCACTTAAGTGATACTTACCTAGAAGTACCACTTTGTTTTATGCATGATTCCTACCCCTGACTCTGATCATATATGTATTTTGCTTCTACCACAATCACTGCATTACAATGTATTGATTATTCTACAGTATCAATGCATAATAGAGTGATTTTAGTTTTTTTTCAGTTTTATTTTCAAATCTGTTTAATTGTTTAGTTGTATGTGACTAACTGTATTGAACCAATCTAAGCCCCATGATAAAAATGCTCAACCTGAAATGTATTGGCGTCATGGGGTCATTTTTTAAACAATGCTTCAGCAACATTCTAGGTTTAAGCTAAACAACAAATAGTAATGAATTAACCATGAAACCATGAGGGTAAGCGTTTGGATTAATTTATTGAAACCAAGCATTATCTAAAGTATAATCATATTTATACATATGCTGTGTGAGAGTAGACACAGAGTACAGACTTGTCCTTTTCCTAGAGTTCCTTTAATGACAGGCTGAATGGATTTTATTGTACTTACATGCTAACTTTTGTTTAGTGTGTAGTTTGATTTTTTGATTATTAAAAGTGCATAACTGCAAGGTTCTTCATCACATTTTTAATTAAATTATTTAAATTGCCTCATTTATTCAGCAGTAAGCCTATTGTTGATTGATTTCCCAAATATTGTCTGTACAGATGAATGTGATTCACTTCACTCAGTAGTTGAAACTTACATAAGTATATCTGAAGGAGCCACATAATTAGTACCCCTGTTAAGAATAGCAGATACAGATGTTTGAGACCCCTACTTTTAGTGTCTGGCTCACAATTATCACATGTTCATCCTGAAAATCATGATTTTCCTGACCTGCATCGAGCACAACACTCTTTGATACAAAACAGAAGTTGATACCATCCATCCAAGATTTTCTGCGTACAGCAGCTAATGGGGTCATAATTCTACACTCCTTGAGAGAAAGCATAAGATTATACTGCTATGTCCTTAGTTTGTTTAAAAATAATATCATGATTTTCCAAGTATCATCACCTGCGTATCCAGTGACAGTGTTAGAGGCTTGTGCTGAATTTCTGTAAGGGTGTGAGTCTGATCCTCACATGATGCTGCAGAAAGTACAGGACTGTTGCTATGGTCACATATTTTTTCCAAGCTGGATCTGTTTCACTGACCACCAAAACAACACTAGAGTTTATCCATGTACTTGCTGTCATTTCATTTTGTCACCATATAGCTTTATAGTTCTGCAGCCATTGTGGATTATGTATTGAAAAGGGGGAGGAGGAGGAAGCTTTACTACATTAAAGGGAATCACTGTGAGCTGGGAGAGACATGTTTTCAATGTCTTTCATGAAAGCAGTCTAGAAACAGTGAACAAGAGGGAATCCACATCATTTAACATTTGAAACACATTATGTAAAGAGCACACTGCCCTGGACTACATCATGGTGCAGGTTTAACTGTATGCACCAGGCACAGGCATGGTCTTCATGGTCTTTTTACCTTATTTTAGATAATGTGCTTCCCTCACAAGTTAAACATGTACTGGCTCTTTGAAGCAGCTGGACCAGCTTCCAGTTTTCAAGGAGCAATGTGTTCTGCCTTCAAAAGGGGGTCATAGATCCCTCTTTCAGGCAGGGGCACTGAGTGACTGCTTTCCCCTGAAAGGGGATGTCTGGGGGGCATGGAGTCCATGGGCCCCTTTCACAGTGCACCGGAGGTGCACTGACTTTATGCCATCACTCAGTGCACCTCCTAACTGCTCCTTTGCCTCTGCAATACAGCACAGATGTTCCTTACTATAATGGGACCATGCACCATGCAAAGGAGGGAATGCAGAAACCTGGCACACTCAACCATTGCTTCCACTGAACATTTTGTGTAATACAGCCCCTCAATTTACTTGCTTTTCAGGGTTATCATAATTTCAGGCTCCTCAGATTGTCATCACAGTCTGGTGTACTGTAAGCTATTAGGCTGCCACATCTCCTGATTTCTTCCATGTGATGGAGAGTGCTGTCAAGTATACTACCATTCAGGTTGATATCTTACCCATGTCTACCAGTCCAACCCGTCTACATTAGTGTCTTTTTTCAATGCTGAGAGGGAGCAGAGCCTTCAAACCTGCATCACAATTTGGAAAATATAATCAATTTTCAATAATACAAAGGAGTAAAATTATTTTAGATGACACCCCTTTTCCTGATTTCAAACATTCTAAAAGTATAACGTTCCTATTTCAAGATAACTAACATCTGCTTTTTTATAAAATGTAATTTGTGTGTTACCAAAAATTAAACCATTTCATTCTTTATTAAATGAGGTAAATGAAAGAGAAAAGCGATGGAGCAGAGGTTGCATACACACCATGCGGGTCATCCATTAGAACTAGTCTCTGAAATTAAAAGGGCAAGGTACAAGGCTGTAATGGGTGAGGGTCCCTTAAAGTCAGATACTTTGTCATTGACCTCCTACTGAACCCATTACTATTGGTGCTAAAAGTTTCAAATGGGGCAAAGTCAGGTTTTGAGCCCATTGAGAGTGCCTAGTTGGTTGGATATACTTGCTACATTCCCCAGTCCAAGGCTTTATCTGCTGACTAGTCAGTTTTTTGGAAGCCAGATCCTACAGGCTACAAGGCTGGAAGTTGTAGCCAAGTAAGGCTCTATGAGTCCTTCTTTTGTTGCACTTACTCTTTGCCTTACAGTACAATTACCCATAGGCACCCCAGGCAAGACTGTCTTAAGCTCCTTTGTAACTTCTTTTTAGATTAATTAAGCTCCCACCTGACAAGGTACAACTGATTCTCTCCCACTTTGTGACTGAAGTTTGGATGCCCAGGAGGATCTTGGGAATGAATAGGAAAAGTCATCCCTGGCATCTTAAGTCAAAAAGTGTTAGAAAGGGGGTCCCTGGTTGGCAGTCAGTCTGCACTCTGTCCAAGCAGGGACCCTCTTTCTAGTCAGGGTAAAGGATATACACACTTAAGATAAACCCTGCTCACCCCCTTGGTAGCTTTGCACAAGCAGTCAGACTTATCTCAAAGGCAATGTGTAGAGTATTTGCACCATAACACACAGTAATACAGTGAAAACACTACAAAATGGACCCCACACCAGTTTAGAAAAATAGCCAATATTTATTTAAATCAAACAAGACCAAAATGACAAAAATCCAGCATTCCTAAGTCAAGTTATGAATTTTTAAAATAATAGAATGTTACTCCATAGAAAACAATGGAAATGTTGTTGTTGCACAAAGTGCTTGGATTGCGTCAAAAATAAAGCTGCACGGTCGAGCATGCAATTGAAAAGTCAGTGATGTGTTGATTCCTTACTCACTAGTGAGGCAGAGCATTGTTTTTTTCTCCGGTCGGGTAGGCGATGCGTAGTTTTTCTCTCCCACAAGAGAGTGATGCATCAATTTCCGGATGGGGGACCTCGGATCCACGCAGGTTCACGTTGATTTTGATCCCCATCGATGATGCGTGTGAAATTCGGCTGCACAATGGCAAGAATCCATGCTGCGTGGGGTTTGCGTCATTGTCAGCAGCCGCAAGTGGGTGTTGGGTCGTTTCTCCAGCCGCGATGCAGGTGATGCGTCCATTTCCCAGCCACGATGCAGGTGCTGCGTTGATTTCTCAGCCATGATGCAGGTGGTGTGTCGTTTTTACAGCTGCGTTGCAGGTGGAGCGTCAATATTTTCCCTGCACAGATCTTGTGCATGGATTTCTGCCTTGGTTCTACCAGCTTCACCTCTCAAGGGTCCAGGGACTGGATAGAGTAACACTCGGCAGGGCAGGAGTCTCAGCAGAGAGTCCAAGGGCTGACAGAAGAAGTCTTTGATGGCCCTGAGACTTCAAAACAGGAGGCAACACCAATCCAAGCCCTTGAAGACACTTCACAAGCAGGAATAATTCCACAAAGTCCAGCCTTTGTCCTCTTTCAGGCAGAAACAGCAACTGCAGGCCAACCCAGCAAAGCACACTCACAGGCAAAGGATCAGTGCTCCTCCTCCAGCTCTTCAGCTCTTCTTCTTTGAAGAGGTTCCTCTTGAATCAGAAGTAATCTAAAAATGTGGTGTTTTGGGTCCACTACTTATACCCCTTTCTACCTTTGAAATAGGCAAACTTCAAAGAAAAGCCTCTGTTGTTCACAAGATCCTGCCTTGCCCCAGCCTGGCTCCAGACTCACACCAGGGAGCTGGAGACTGCATTGTGTGAGGGCAGGCACAGCCCTTTGTAGGTGTAGGTGATCACTTCTCCCTTCACTGTAACGCAGATGGCCCATCAGGATATGCAGGCTATACCCCAGCTCCCTTTGTGCCACTGTCTGGTGAAGATTCACAAACAGTCCAACTGTCAGTCTGACCTAGACAGGGAATACACAAGCAGGCAGAGCCACAGAACAGTTTAAGCAAGAAAATGCCCACTTTCTAAAAGTGGCATTTTCAAACTGACAGTTTAAAAACCAACTTTACCAAAAGATGTATTATTAAATGGTGAGTTCAGGGACCCCAAACCCCACATCACCATCTGCTCCCAAAGGGTAACTGCACTTAAAAGTTATTTAAAGGCAGTCCCCATGTTAACCTTTGAGAGACATGGACCTTGCAACATTGAAAACTGAATTTAGCAGTATTTCACTGTTAGGACATGTAAAAATATACCAGCACATGCCCTACCTTTAACATCCACAGCACCCTGCCCATGGGGCTACCTAGGGCCTGCCTTAGGGGTGCCTTAAATGTAAAAACTGCACACACAGACACTGCAGAGGCAGGTCTGAGCCATGTATACAAGGCTACTCATAAGGGTGGCACAATCAGTGCTGCAGGCCCACTAGTAGTATTTGATTTACAGACCATGGGCACCTCTAGTGCACTTTACTAGGGACTTACAAGTAAATCTAATATGCCAATCATGGAAACGCCAGTTACACATATAGTTTACATAGAGAGCACTTGCACTTTAGCACTGGTTAGCAGTGGTAAAGTGCCCAGAATACCAAAACTAGCAAAACAAAGTCCTGCACATGGTCACAACATGGGAAGCAGAGGCAAAAAAGACAGGGAAGACCACGCAAGGATACCAGGTCTAACAAAAGGCATAGTGCAAAGGCAGTCCTTTGTTCTGCCACCTTTTCATATCCAATCTACATAGCTAATCCCAGATAAGTGGTCAGCAATTAACAACTCCCGGTCATTCTTGAGTTCAGAGTAGGGCAATAGCAGTGCTTAGTTTCTAAAAGAATAAGTGCGTGTTCCAAAAGTTTGTTTAGAAGCCTGCGCGAAATTTGTTGTGCCAAATACCAAGGCTGCATAGTCTTGATTTCACCTCATACCTCTTTAACCCAGAACAAGACACTCACTGCCTCTTTATCTCATTCTAGTAGGTTATTTTTTACTCCTGCTTTGTCAATGTTTTTCTTCTCCCCCCCGTTCCCCCTTTTCTTTTTTTTCCTCTCTCTTGCTCTCTCTCTTACTTTCTTGCTATGGATGAAAGTGTTTTAAAACATGAGTGCTGGAGAGTCCCACCTGCAACCACTGGCTCAAATTAAGCACTGGGTAGATGACTTCTGAGCTGGGGTCATTAGCACTCTCTTCCCAGGATATGTTTTAAACCTCTGGGGGTGAGATGAGTGGCAGACCTGGTTTTAACAAAATAATAAATGAGAGTTCCTGAGTTGCAATCTAAATGAATTCTCTGAAATGAATTCTCTAGAATGGCAATCAATTCAAACCAATTAGAAGATGTGCTGCATTCGTAATTTCTCCACCCATGACTGCTTGGTTGAAATGATAGTATAGCTGTTTCCATGACTGTGGGGGGAGTCTCAATATGCACAGTCAAAAGCGATGTGCAGCGAAAACAGTTTTAAAAACAAATTGTAGGAAGATGGCTTTGGTTTTAGTGGGTACTTAAGGTATTTACACCTTATACCAGGTCCAGTTATCCCTTATTAGTGAAATGTAGGCAGTGTTCTGGCAGCTTAGGCTGTCTAGAAGTAGCTGGAGCAGAGCAGCTTAGGCTGAACTAGGAGACATGCAAAGCCCCTGTGATACCACTATAGTTACACAGTGCTTATACACAATAAAAAAACAATACTCAGTGTTACTAAACATAGAGGTACTTTATTTTAGTGACACAAGACCAAAAACATCTTAGAGACAATACTCCTTCTGGAGGTAAGTATTATACACAATATATACACTAGAGACCAAAATCAGGTAAGTAAATAGTCATAGGATAGTGCAAACAGTAGAAAATACAATAGAATGCAATAGGCCTAGGGGCAACACAAACCATATACTAAGAAAGTGGAATGCGAATCATGAATTCCCCCTAGGTAGGTGTAGTGTGTAGAGGGGTGCTGGGAATGTAAGAAAACACCAAAAGTAAGTAAAATATCCCACCCTAGAGCCCAGGAAAGTAGGAATAAAGGGCCAGATGTAGGAAACTGTTTGCGACTCGCAAACGGCAAAAATTGCCGTTTGCGAGTCGCAAACCGGAGTTAGCTATGCAGAAATGCATTTTGCGAGTCGGGACCGACTCGCAAAATGCATTTCCGAATCGCAAATAGGAAGGGGTGTTCCCTTCCTATTTGCGATTTGCAGTGGTATGCAATTCCATTTGCGACCGCGTATGCAGTCGCAAATGGAGTCGCAGTTACCATCCACTTGAAGTGGATGGTAACCCACTCGCAAATTGGAAGGGGTCCCCATGGGACCCCTTCCCCTTTGTGAATGGACCACAAAATATTTTTTCAGGGCAGGTAGTGGTCCAAGGGACCACTACCTGCCCTGAAAAAATTCCGAAACTAAAGGTTTCGGATTTTTTTTTAAGTGCAGCTCGTTTTCCTTTAAGGAAAACGGGCTGCACTTAAAAAAAAAAAAACTGCTTTATTGATAAGCAGTCACGAACATGGAGGTCTGCTGACTACAGCAGGCCTCCATGTTAGCGAGTGCCCATAGTCGCTATGGGGCCGTAATTTGCGACCCACCTCATTAATATTAATGAGGTGGGTCTTTGCGACCCCATAGCGACTTGCAGACGGTGTCTGAGACACCGTTTTGCATAACAAATTGCGAGTTGTAATTTCCGAGTCAGAAGGACTCGCAAATTGCAACTCGCCATTTGTTTTTTTGCTACATCTGGCCCAAAGTACTGCAAGTTTCCTCAGGACACACTACAAGTCGTGATAAGAGGTGTTGCAAGAACCAAGCAAGACTGCAAGCAAAGACCTGTGAAGAGAGGAGACCAAGTCCAGAAGTCGCTGAAGATTCCAGGAAGGACAAGAGCACCTGCCAACCTAGAAGATGGTGCAAAAGAGGATTCTATGGTTAGAAGTCTGCAGAAGAGCTCCAGAGAAGATGGCTGCGGGTTCCTGTGTGATGCAGGAGATGTCCCTCGTCGAGATGTTGGATGCAGGCTGTTTGCGTCGCTGGATTCGTCCAACAAGCCTTGGTTCAAGCAAGGTCGCTTTTTGCATCAAAATGTTGCTGCCTGGACCCAGGAGGGACCTGGGTGCCTCAACTTGGACTGAGGAGGCAGAGGGTGCTCCCAACACTGGAGTGAGCCCACCGAAGACCAAGCAGCACCCACGGGAGTCCCAGGACATGGGGACAAAGAAGATGCAAAGTGCGGTTGGTGCAGCACAACAAAAGAGGGTCCCAAGCCACTGGAGAACAACTCAGTGAGTTGTGCATCACAGGATGGAGTGCTTGGAAGAAGTGCACAGAAGCCCAAGGAGCTGGAGTTGACGTGGTGCACAGGGGTACTGCCGCAAACCGGGAAGGCAAGCTTTTACCTCCTCCAAATTTGAACAGCTGGACCTTGGGACAGTCTGGGTTACGTCGGTCCACCACCTGTGTTCCAGGGAGCACACTTGTAGTCAGGAGAGGAGTCCCAGAGAACCGGTCGTCATTGAAGAAGGTGCCTTCAGAACCAGGTTAGTGACTCCATCACTCCACGGGAGATTACTTTTGTTCTTCTGGTGCAGGGTGAAAACAGGGAGTCCTCCGATCGTGCACACCTTGGAAACTATTGCAAATGCTAGCTGGAACCGAAGTTGCAGGTCACAGGAGTCGTCCTTAATACTTTGTTGCAGTTACAGCAGTTCCTGGAGCAGTCTGCGGTTGATCCGACAGTCAGAAGCTGAAGCAGAGGATGCAGAGGATTCCTGGAGGAGTTTTTCAAGCTGAATCTGAAGACACACCCACAGGAGAGACCGAAAATAGCCCTGAGAGGGGGATTGGCTACCTACCAGGTATGCACCTATCAGGAGGGGTCTCTGGCATCACCTGCAGGCACTGGCCACTCAGGTGTCTCCAGAGTGTCCTCACACCTTGGAATCCAAAATGGCTAAACCAGTCACACACTGGAGGAGCTCTGGGTCCCACCCCTCGGGTGGTGATGGACAGGGGAGTGGTCACTCCCCTTTCCATTGTCCAGTTTTGCGCCAGAGCAGGGACTGGGGGTCCCTGAACTAGTGTAGACTGGCTTATGCAAGGAGAGCACCATCTGTGCCTTTCAAAGCATTTCCAAAGGCTCTGGGAGGCTTCCCCTCCCAAGCCTGTAACACCTATTTCCAAAAGGAGAGGGTGTAACACCTTCCTCCCTAGAGAAATGCATTGTTCTGCCTTCCTAGGACTGAGCTGCTCAGACCCCAGGAGGGCAGAAACCTGTCTGTGAGGTGGCAGCAGCTGGGGCTGCAGTGCAAACCTCAGAGAGCTGGTTTGGAAGTACTGGGGTCTATGGTGGAGCCCCCAGGATGCATGGGATTGGCCCCCCAATACCAGATTTGGAATGGGGGGACAATTCCATGATCTTAGACACCTTGCATGGCCATATTCGGAGTTACTATTGTGAAGATACATATAGGCTTTGACCTATATGTAGTGCACACATGTAATGGTATCCCCACACTCGCAAGGTCCGGGGAATTGGACCTGGACAGCGTGGGTGCACCTTTGCTAGTGCAAGGGTTCCCTCACACTTAATAACTTTGCACCTATCCTTCAGTAAATGAAGGTTAGACATATAGGTGACTTATAAGTTACTTAAGTGCAGTGAAAATGGCTGTGAAATAGTGTGTGCACTATTTTATTCAGGCTGCAGTGGCAGCCCTGAAGAAAGGTTTGTCTGAGCTCCTGATGGGTGGCAAAAGAAATGCTGCAGCTAATAAGGATCTCCTGGAACCCCAATGCCCTGGGTACCTAGGTTCCATATACTAGGGACTTATAAGGGGGGTCTAGTGTGCCAATTGAAATTGGAATATGAAGTCACTAAACTATAGTGACTAATTTGGAAGTGGAGAGAGCATAAGCACTGGAGTTCTGGTTAGCAGAATTTCAGTGACACAGTTAAGCACTACTGACAACACACACATAGGCCACAAACTATGAGCACTGGGGTCCTGGCTAGCAGGATCCCAGTGAGACAGGCAAAACACACCGACAAATAGGGTTTTAACTATGAGCACTGGGGTCCTGGCTAGCAGGATTCCAGTGAGACAGTAAAGACACACTGACACACACTCACAAACAGGCCAAAAGTGGGGGTAACCAGTGCTTTAAATGGGCCGGTACTCTCCGGTACTGAGTACCGGCACTTTTTTAGTTTGAGAGGGAGAGTACCGGCATATCTCAAGATAAACGTAATACTTTTAATTGGAGAGTACCGGCACTTCTCGGAAACAAGCAGGTACTCTATCACAGAGTACCTGCACTTCTATTTTTCCATTTAAAGCACTGGGGGTAACCATGCTAGAAAGAGGCAACTTTCTCATACAAATGACCAAACTGAAGGGGCCCGGTGGGAGCAACAGGCAAAGCCAGTCCCCCCTGGGCTACTTCATGACTAGAACGGGCCAGGACGAGGCGTAGATCAGATTTATGGGAGTGGGGTGATCTCTAGGAAAGAGATATAAGTGAGGTAACGTGAAGGGTCGGACTCTTTTGAGGACTCCTTTACCTTGTCAGGGTAGAGTAGTGTAATTAGGCCACCTACCTGGCACATCAGTGAGCTGGCAGGAGGCTGGTGGTCAGGGTATGCCACAGTAGGATATGGCTTGTCTGCAGTACATTGCAGTAGTTTGGGGGGATGGTGAGTCAGATGCAGGTGGAGCTACCACTCAGGTGGTAGGATGGGAGCACAGGGGAGGGGAAGACAATGTGTGGGGCTTTGGGACAAAACAAGAAGGCAGCATTGGAGTAAGTTTGGTAAAATAATTGAGAGAGAGACTGGGGATGCAAAGAAGATAGAAGGACAAAGGAAAAAATGACGGATGAGTATGTGAATTCTGGGTGTGTACGGTTCGTACACATTGAGGGTTTCTTATGTTTTGAAGAAGTTGATGTTGATGTAAAATTTGTTTTGAAGTCTACACTAATACTGCAAAACCTGTCCTGCTAAAGTGGCCTTTTTTGCTTCATCATGGGGTGGAGTGTGATCATTTTGCAAGGCTGGGGTCCAGCGAAAGCAGTTATTTTTACACTATACATTCCTCATGGAGTTATAATTCATCCAATTGCAGAGATTGATGCATTCTGTGTTCATACAGACATGTAAACCTCATTCACAAGTCCGCAATTACTATTCCAAGGGCTAGATTCAACACAGAATAATCCATTGTAATGCATATACATTTTAATGTGTCCCAGATACACTTCAGGCTTGTTGCTCTTCTCAGGAGAATTCGCTGTAAACAAAGAACAGTATTGACATCAAATAATCCATAATCCAGAGACCAAAACTATGAAAACACCGCTAGCAAGTCCTCCACCGTGCACGAAAAATGCTCATGTTCTGGTTTACACCTTGTCAAAACTGGGATTGAGAACAAGGTCAGAAAAGCGTGTGCTAAAATCAAGTGTGCCCAAGGGGGAAAAAGATGGACGAAACATAAACCAAAATAAACAGAAAGCATGTGCAATTGTTATCCACCTCTCAGAGAAACTCTCATTAGAGTGCCACATGTGTAAAATCCAGGGTTTACCTTAGGCAAGAATGTGTGCACTCTGAAAAACGCTATGAGCCACCGTACAAGAACATGCTATTACCAGTCCTCTCAGTTTACAAATATGTAATTTCACAAAACAAGACACCTCACTCATCTGTTTTTTTTAAATTAATCAACTACTTTCAAGTGCATCTCGACCTCAACAGTATACCATAAAAATGCCGACTATTGTTGGAGTGTGTTTTTTCAAAAGCAATATTAACATGAAAAGCTTGCTATATATTGTGTAATGAAGCTGCATGGAAAATGTGTTAACATAGAAATAATGCACGCATTTGAAATGTGCCCACGGGGAGTGGTTACCAATGTATACGAAGACTAATGAAAGCTTGTTAATTCTGAATTAATTATTTTCTAAATGTGTAATGTGCTGTTTTCCTGAAGGACACGAAGCTGTATTTTTCCAGAAGTTAGATGTGTGTAGCCGTAGTAAATTCTTTCTCATGAGAACCGACTTGCTCAAGGAGACATTCTTGCTGAATGCAACAGTGTAATTCGTAACAGGTGCAAGGCTGCCTGGAGTACGAGAAAACAATGGGGACACTGACTGGAGCGGAAAGTGTACCTTTTCTTACCTGACATTCCAACCGATGAAGACGTCAATAACATGGACCAATCAGTGACATGAGAACTGTGGTTTGTGGAAAATTCTGCAAAGTGCGTGGAGGATTATTGGACAGAGATAAAGATGCACCAATTATTATCTAATGAGGAATTATCAGCTAATTAGGTAGATTTGATTTAACGGAGTAACCCAAGGAGCTGAGCAGAGCAGAGACGCAGAGAGACAGAGACTTTTCACTTATTTTGCTTGTCCTTTACCTTTAAAACCATCCTCCACTTACCTTATACTTACTTCTCCTCCATATGAGGGAAGAGTCCTATCCCTTAACCATGCTATATTGAGACTTTGCCCCGTCCTATCTCTGTTGATGGCGAATCGACTGGTGTCCTGACGATGAAGACTGAAGCTGTTTGCTGATCTGTTGGATTGGTAACTATCTGATGCACATTTGTAATTGTCTGTTTGCCTTTCCTTTCTAGGTACCAACTTCTATTTTGACAGAGGCCATAGTTAGATGTTTTCCAAATTTGTGTTTGCCAAAATGTTTTGCATGAAGCCCAACATGCTAATGCTAATTTGAGGTTAGTTAAGGAGTTCACAATTATCCGGTGCAAATAGACAAATGACTGAGTTCTTGGTTTGGTTTGTTGAATCACGTATTAACGGGATTTTGCTAAGTTGCTTCATATTAATGCTATGTCTGAATGCTGAATAATATTCTCTATGCATTGTTTAATTGTGTTCTAATTGAGAATCTGAAGGATTACTAACGAAGTTGAATTGCTAATGAGATTAACAGAGATGATATTGGGTTGGAACCAATAGGGAAATAAATATCCTAACAGTTAACTAGTTTGTTGTTGTTATTCATGGCTGAAAGGTCATGGTGTGTTCAACTATTGAATCTTATTAAATATAATTGATTAATTTGTTTATTAGTTACTGTGAATATTAACTGGGTTATTGATCTATTGATTTGTGATGCGAAAAGACACCTTGTACTGGGAAGTCCCTGAACGTGGTCCAAAGGTTCATCGACCTAGGCGTGTCTCCTTGTAAGTTTACTTGTCAAGGTTCTGAGGCGCTATCACTAGGATTTCGGCTCTTTCTAATACGACGTCAGGTGTCAAACTTAACTGTTGTAATTCAAGTGGTGTGCGCCGTAACCCAGAGAGTGTCAACTGTACTGATCGTGGTGTGTCTGAATTAACGCTATCTTGAAACAGTCATTTATTTCAAGATGGCTTTCATTCAGGCACACCACAAGAGATGCAATTAACACTCTCTGGGTCACAGCAAATCCAGTTGAATACTGGCGCTCACCTAAACATAACCAAGAAACTTGAAGAAAAGAGACAGAGAAGAAAATAATTATTTTGTCTTTATCTTCAATAATGAATGTACCTTGAGCTCTTGATAATTGTGGAACAATGCAACGACTTGATTGATGCTGACAATTATGGTGCTAATGGTCACTTTGCTTGAGGCACAGTTAAAATTGTATATTAAAAGATGCTATTCTATTTATTAAGTCCTCTTGTGCACAAAAATGAACTTTCTTGGCATGTTACCCACATTTTTACCTTGATGTCAGTATGTTTTTTTCTGTCTCACTGGGATCCTGCTGGTCAGGACCCCAGTGCTCATAATTTATGGCCTAGTGTGTGTGTTGTCAGTAGTGCTTGACTGTGTCACTGAGGCCCTGCTAACCAGAACCTCAGTGCTTACGCTCTTTCTGCTTTTAAATTAGTCACTAGAGGCTAGTGACTTCATTTACCAATTTCATTTGGCACACTGGAGCCCCCTTATAAGTCCCTAGTAAATGGTTCCTAGGTACCCAGGGTATTGAGGTTCCAGGAGATCCTTATGGGCTCCAGCATTTCTTTTGCCACCCATAAGGAGCTCAGACAAACCTTTCCACAGGCCTGCCATTGCACCCTGCTTGAAATAGTGCAGAGACTATTTCACAGCCATTTTCACCCCACTTAAGTAACTTAGAAGTCACCTATATGTCTAACCTTCATTTACTGAAGGTTAGGTGCAAAGTTACTGAGTGTGAGGGCACCCTTGCACTAGCAAAGGTGTCCCACATAGTTCAGGGCCAATTCCCGGGACTTTGTGAGTGCGGGGACGCCACTACACGTGTGCACTACATGTAGGTCAATACCTATATGTAGCTTCACAATGGTGACCCCGAATATGGCCATGTAAGGTGTCTAAGATCATGGAATTGTCCCCCCCCCATTACAAATCTGGTATTGGGAAGCCAATTCCATGATCCTGGGGGCTCCACCAGGGACCCCCAGTACTGCCAAACCAGCTCTCTGAGGCTTGCAATGCAGCTACAGCTGCTACCACCTCACAGACAGGGTTCTGCCCTCCTGGGGTCTGAGCAGCTCAGCCCCAGGAAGGCAGAACAAAGCATTTCCTTTGGGAGGAGGGTTTTACACCCTCTCCCTTTGGAAATAGGCGTAACAGGCTGGGGAGGGGTAACATCCTCTAGCCTATGGAAATGCTTTGAAGGGCACAGATGGTGCCCTCCTTGCATAAGCCAGTCTACACTGGTTCAGGTACCCCAGTCCCTGCTCTGGTGTGAAACTGGCGAAAGAAAAGTGGAGTGACCACTCCCCTGTCCATCACCACCCGAGGGGTGGTGCCCAGAGCTCCTCCAGTGTGTCCCAGGACTTCAGCCATCTTGTTTTCCAAGGTGTGGGGACACTCTAAAGGCCTCTGAGTGGCCAGTGCCAGCAGGTGATGTCAGAGACCCCTCCTGATAGGTCGATACCTGACAATGTAGGCAATCCCCCTCACAGGGCTATTTAGGGTCTCTCCTGTGGGTTTCTGTTCAGATTCTACTTGCAGGTTTCCAGCAGGAATCCTCTGCAACTACTACTTCATCCTCTGCCCTCGGATCGACCGCAGACTGCTCCAGGACCCGCTGTAACAGCAACAAAGTATCCAGAAGGGCTGCTTTTCCTCTGCAACTTCAGCTCCAGTCAGCAACTGCAACAGTTTCCACAGTGTGCACGCTCTGGGGACCCCCTGTCTTCACCCTGCACCAGAAGGACCAAAGAAATCTCCAGTGGAGTGACATAGTCACTTCCCTGCTCACGCAGGCAACTTCTAAGTCGACGACCGGTTCTCTTAGACTCCTCTCCTGGTGACGAGCATGCTCCTTGGAACACAGGTGGTGGACCCCTTCGACACAGACTGTCCTGAGGTCGTGCTGTCCCAATTTGGAGGAGGTAAGTTCTTGCCTTCCCCGAGTACGACAGTACCACTGTGCACCACGTCTTCGTCACCTCCTGAGGCCTCTGTGCACTCTTTGCAAAATTCCTTTGTGCACAGCCTGGCCCAGGTCCCCAGCACTCTATCCTGTGAGGCTCAACTCGCTGAGTTGTTCTCCGGCGGTGTGGGACCTTCCTTTGTAGTGCTGCACCAACCGCAATTTGCACCTCCTTTGTCCTTGTGTCCTGGGACTCCCGTGGGTGCTGTCTGATGTTCTGAGGGCTCTCTAAAGTGCTGAGAGTCCCCTCTTCCTCCTCACACAGAGTTGAGGCCCCCAGGTCCCTCTGTGTGTCCAGATAGCACCATTTTGATGCAAAATGCGACTTTGCCGAAACCAAGGCATGTTGGACGAATCCAGCGCCAAAACTCGCCTGCATCTAACTTCTATTCATGGGACATCCATTGCATCATGCAGGAACCCGCTGACATCTTCTTTGGGTGCACTTCTACAGTCTTTGTTCAACCGGGGACTCTTCTTTTGCACCCTCTTCTGGGTGGGCAGGGGCTCCTGTCCTTCCTGGAACTTCTTCAGACTTCTGGACTTTGGGGGTTATTACAACTTTGGAGGAGGTGGTAATCCGTCCCAAAAGTGACGGTAAAGTGACGGATATACCACCAGCCGTATTACGAGTCCATTATATCCTATGGAACTCGTAATACGGCTGGTGGTATATCCGCCACATTTGGGACGGATTAACACCTCCTCCAAAGTTGTAATAAACCCCTTAGTCTCCTTCATTTGTGGGTCTTCAGGTCCAGGAAACTTGCAGTACTTTACTCCTGCTTTCCTGGACTCTGGGGTGGGGTAATTTACTTACCTTTACTGTATTCTCACTCTCCCAGCAATTCTCTACACACTACACTTGTCTAGGGGGGAATTTGTGATTCACATTCCACTTTCTTAGTATATGGTTTATGTTGCAACTAGACATATTTTCTCCCATTGCATTCTATAGCATTTCCTATTGTTTGCAGTATCCTATGTCTAATTACTTACCTTATTTTGGTGTCTAGTGTATATATAGTGTATAATACGTACTCCAGAAGGAGTATTGTCACTCAGATATTTTTGGCCTTGTGTCACCCAAATAAACTACCTTTATTTTTGGTAACACCGAGTATTGTCTTTACTTGTGTATAAGTACAGTGTAACTATAAGTGGTATTGCAGGAGCTTTGCATGTCTCCTAATTCAGCCTAAGCTTCTCTGCTATAGCTACCTCTATCAGCCTTAGCTGCCATGACACTACTACATTTCACTATTAAGGGATAACTGGACCTGGTGTAAGGTGTTTGTACCCAAGGTACACACTACAAACCAGGTCAACCTCCTACACCATCATACTGCCTCCAATGTTTGAAGTGGGAGATTAGCTTTCTGCATGTTGAAGAAGGTTTCTGTCTCTCAGATGATTTAATATTGATGTGCAATGCTAACAGTTTCAAGTTAGAAAATGTCTCTAACTGTAACAAGCATTATTTCAGCAGTGTTTGAGATTTTTTGTCTCCCCAGAAGAGCTCTAATTCAAGATTCTGAAATAATTGCTTCAAAGCTTCAAGTCACTGGTGTGAGGCAGCTCCTGAAAATAGAACTATCACTCTATTGCTTCTCTAAACACTTTGGGTCTTGGCTTTGACCATATTTTTGTTGCAAAGGCAGTTGGATCAACCTACAAAGGCTTTTATTAACATATGAAGTAGTACTTCATATGTTTCATTCAGTAATTAACTGACTTTATGAATTGAACCCAAAATATTTTACTGGAAATAAAATAGAAATATTCAGTATATATATATGTATATATGTATATATATACAAGGACCCTCACTCTAGTCAGGGTATTGGAGATACACACCTAGGGATAACCCCTGCTCGCTCCCTTGGTAGCTTGGCACAAGCAGTCAGGCTTATCTCAGAGGCAATGTGTTAAATATTTATACCAACAGACAAGAAAAGATGTGAATTTTTAAAGCACAAAGAGTCTTAATACATAGAAATCAATCAATGCGTTGTTTCAGCACAAAGTACCTGGTATGCATAAAAAATAAAGCAGCACAGATAAGCATGCGTCGGAAAAGCAAGCAATGCTTCGATTCCTTACTCGCAAGTGAGGTGGTGCTTTGATTCTTTCACCGCCGGGTAAGCAATATGTAGATTCTTTCCTTGCAGGGAAAAGATGTGTCAATTTCTAGACAAGCAGCCTCAGGTTGGTGCAGTGATATTGCTGGTTTTGATGGCCAGGGACGATGCGTGGAAAATCCAGACGCACAGCAGCGATGAATCTGTGCTGAGCTGGTGATATGTCAATTTTACCAACGATGCGTTTATTTTTCAGCCGTGGTGCAGACGCTGCATCGATTTTTCTGCCGCTTGGCTCCAGGGTGTGGATTTTCACCATGGGTTCACCAGCTTCTCCTTTCAAGGCCCAGGGACTGGATGTGGCACCACTTGGCAGGGTAGAGGTCTCAGCTAGAGAGCCCAGGTACTGGCAGATGGAGTATTTGAGGCCCTGAGACTTCAGAACAAGGAGCAAGCTCAGTGCAAGGCCTTGGAGAATCTTCACTAGCAGGATACACAGCAAAGCCCAGTCCTCCATCTCTTCAGCTGTTCTTCTTGGCAGAGGTTCCTCTTGATCCAGAAGTGTTATAAAAGTCTGGGGCTTTGCACCCACTACTGAAACTCATTTCTGCCTTTGAAGTAGGCAAACTACAAAGGAAAGTCTCTGTTGTTCACAAGATTGTGCCTTGCTCAGACCTGGCCCCAGAAACACACCAGGGGGTTGGAGACTGTGTTGTGTGAGGACAGGCACAGACCTTTCAGGTTTAAGTGTCAGCTCCTCCTTCCCCACTGTAGCCCAGGAGACTCATCAGGATATGCAGGACAGTCCACAGCTCCCTTTGGGTCACTGTGTAGAGGGAATTCACAAACAGCCCAACTGTCAATCTTAACCACTTCTGGCAGACAGAGGTATAGAAAGGTTAAGCAAGAAAATGCCCAATTTCTAAAAGTGCCATTTTCAAGCAGACAATCTAAAAACCAACTGTACCAAAAGATGTAATTTTAAATTGTGAGCTCAGAGACCTTAAACTCCAGATCTCTATCTACTCCCAATGGGAAACTGCACTTAAAAGATATTTAAAGGCAGTCCCAATGTTAACCTATGGGACAAATAGACCTTGCAATAGTGAAAAACGAATTTTGCAGTATTTCTCTATCAGGATATGTAAAACATACTAGTACATGTCCTACCTTTGAAATATACTGCATCCTGCCCAGGGGGCTACCTAAGGCCTAGGGGTGATGTACATGTAGTCAAAAGGAAGATTTGGGCGTGGCAAGTGGGTACAGGTCGAATTGGCAGTGCAAAACTGCGAACACAGACACTACAGTGGCAGGTCTGAGACATGTTGACAGGGCTACTCATGTGGGTGGCCCAATCAGTGCTGCAGCCCACTAGTAGCATTTGATTTACAGGCCCTGGGCACCTCTAGTGCACTTTACTAGGGACTTCTAGTAAATCAAATATGCCAATCAGGAATAACCAGTCCTAATCACAGTTTATACAGGGAGCATTTGCACTTTAGCACTGGTCAGCAGAGGTAAAGTGTACTTAGAGTACCAAAACCAGCAAAAAACAAAGCCCAGATCACAGTCAAAAATACAGGGAGCAGAGGCAAAAATACATGGAATCAACCCAAAGATGCCAGGCCTTATATATATATATATATATATATACATGTATATATACACACTATACACACACACATATATATATTGTTATACATACACATATATAACTATTTTTTTGTGATTTTTCCGCTTTGTAAATAACACAAAACTGTCCATCATAAATAATATATTGATGATATTGCCAATGTCACAATATGTTTCCCAGAACAAGTCTCAGTGATCAATCTACACATGTGCAGTGATTATCCATTTCTTGGTACTAGAGAGGGTCTCCTTTCTCCAGATCTATCAGAGGGGTCAATCCCTGCACCCCTCTTCCATATCCACTCTTACAGTATGTACATCAGTTTTTAGTTGAGGGAGTTAACTCTCAGGTCATTTCCACAGCTGTCTCCTGGCTTCATAAAATACTTGTTCTGCCTTCAAACAGTTTAGGGCTCAATGTTTATGCTATATCTCTCTTCACCAGCACAAATCTCAGTGTGTAAAAGAGGAGTACAAATTGTGGAGTAGATGGGGCAGGAGTCCCCATCATCGATGTGAGTTGCCCTGTAATCTCTAACCAATATTCCTTTATGAGTGAGCAACCCCAAAGGTGCCATCAACGTCATTGAATTTCAGTCAACCGAGGCAAAATACCCTCCACATTTTGAACAGTCAGCTGCAATCATAATACACCCTGTGTAATATTTTAAAGTGAATGAGCCTAAGGCTCATTTTAATCACAATTTGCCTTGGGTGCATCAATGTTCTCTCCTAATACGTCTTTCATCTGACTCACATCCGGCTCCCATCCTGCCCTCAGCCTTATCAAGTTATCTGGTCTAGTATTGATAAGCATCTGGTATCCCTACTGTCAGTATCCTGTTCTTAATTGGGTTACAACCCTCTAGGGCCCCCCATTTATTGGACTCCACCCAGAGAGCATGTTGTAATTGGTGACAGGGGGACACCTGCTAGGGGTCCATTTCAAATTCCTCCTGTAGTTCTATGAAGGACTTCATCCTCCATTATCTGCCAGGTCTCCCAACAATACCAGTAGCATCCCATTTAATGTATCCTACAAGTTTATGGTCTTCTTTAAGTTTGTCATTACAGAGAGGGTTTGTTCGACTAAGTGTCCAGTGTTCCTCTAATATTACATTGCTTTGTCTCGTGCTTCCAGAGGTGTCTGGGATGGACCTAGGAGAACGGACCTGTTGTTTTTACCAAATAAGTAGTGTATATTAATGTGTTGTTCAATCAGGGACCTCTCTCATCTTGAAGCAGGGTCTTCTCTAGGGTGAATTCCCACCTGCAAAAGAGAGGTCCAATATTACACCTAAAGGTTTGGGCAGGAGATACCCTATTTGTAGACGTTTCTCTGTAAAGTATGTAACACTATCTGGGGGAGGCAATCCCAGAACAACAGGGACAGGGCTCCATTCACTCTGTTAAAAAACATGCTTGGTACAGAGTATGGTGTATTCTGGAGGACATAAAGAAACTTGGGCAAAGTAATCATCTTAAATAAAGATGTCGCACCCATAAGCGAAAGCAGTAAGCAGTCCATCTAGCCACATCTGCCTGACTTTCCTGGTAAACATTCTCCATTCTTTTTTCAGGAATCAATATTCACAGAGCAGTAGCTCTATGCCCAGGTAGTGGAAACCCTGCTTCACCACTAGGACCCCAACTGGAATTAGAGGTTCTGACACTTTCTTTCCAAGCAGGAACAATGCAGACTTGTCCAAGTTTATTCTGCATCCTGTGAATCATTCAAAGTTATAAGAGATAGACAGGACTGGTGGAAAAAATAGGCCTCCAACTGAGACAGATACAGTAGGGTGTCACCCACATATAAGGAGATCTTTTATGGCCCTTCCCCACTTCCCAGAAACCCACAAAATCTCCCTGGATACAAATCCAGTGCACCTGGGGCTCCATACATAATCACAACAGCAGAATAATAGGCATCTCTGCCAGGTGCCTCTCCTCAGTTGAAATATGTCTGAAATCATTCACTCACAACCTTGCCATCAGTTTCCTATATAACAACTCCACCCAAGTGCAAAAGACCAGTCCTACACAAAATCTCTTCAGTGCCTGGCGAAGGTACGTCTAATCCATGAAATCAAATGCTTTCTGTGTCTTGGGTCAGGAGAACCCATGGCTCCCGGGTGTTTCTTTGGTGGTTGGGCATGAATCTCATTTGATCACTATAGGCAAGGGGAGAAATGACTCACACCAGGGTGTTCACTCAGATCCCAGCCAAAATGTTGTATTTGGTGTTCAACAGGAAGGTTAGGCTGTGTGAGGCACATGCATTCCCTGGTTTTCCAGGCTTGGGTATCACCACGATCAGTGTCAGGTGAATGTCAGGAGGTAGATTCCGGCCCTGCCCACCTCATGGAACATCTCCAGAAGCTATGGCCAGAGGGAGGAGAGGGTCTGCTTATAATATTTCACTGGTATCCCATTGGGTCGCAGGGTCTTTCCAGGTTGCAGTTAGCCTACAGCTTCTGCCACCTCGGCTAACATAAGATCTAATTGAGCTCTCCCCTGTCTTCAGCTGCTAATCATGGGAGAGACAACTCCGCAAGGAAGGCCTGTAAGTAGGATTCAGGAATAGAGCATTGGTTCCTGTTTATGACCCGGTAATAACATGTGAAAGCCTCCTCTATGCCACTTTCTGTAGTGTTGACACCTTCCTTCATCCACAATTTTCCTCACCCACCTGGCCCCTTCCTCCCTCTCAATTAGCCAAGCCAGAAGGCAATCACTCTTGTCTCTTACCTTGTATAATTTTTCCAAGGTTTCTAAGTAGTGGATTTTGGTGGACCCCTGTGTTATGCAGGATAGGCTGCTATATTCCTCTCCATCTAAACCATTTGCTCCTGTGACTGCTTGTGTTTTGTGGTGACTATATTTTTTATGGGATATGTTTTGTGCCTGATGTGTTTCCTGCACTAACACAAGTGGATGGTTTGCTGTTTCAGTTGCTCCCTGCTTAACTGTGCGTAGCAGGCCATTTAGTTACCACATCAGAAGTGTTGGTTTAGTAAGGTAGGTGGTGGGCAACGGAGGCCCCCCTCTCTCTACAACACCTGTGTGCATCTATCAGGCTAATCATTCTGTTTTGAACTTTCTCCAAGGCTCGCACTCCTCCATTCTTGGGCCATAAGTAAGAGGCATCACATGTGTGTAATCAATGGACTTAAGACATAAACAACTCAAACTAGGATGCACAATGGACAACCCCCATCCAAAGCCCCTCCCCCACCTAACACTTCTAAAAATGAAGTAGCTGTCAGCCCAAATTGCCACTTCCCTCAACATATCTCCAACAGGGCAGTAGCTAAACGTGTCTTCATCCCTGCCCTATTTAACAAATAATCTAGTTTGTGGGCTCACTGCATACCTCAGAGGTCCAAGAGGGGTCTCATGAAGTCCAGCTGGGTCACCCAGACACATCCCATCTCGGGTGTGGGATACCAGCAAAGGTCCAGTCCAGTCACAATGCTCTCAGCCTGATGGATGGGATTCTTGCTCCATGTATGCATCTCATCTAACTCTCCCTGTGCAGTGAGTTGTAGCTGAGCACTCTCCATCCAAAATGGACAAGTCTCGGATGGAGTCAATACAACTGAGGAGAGATTTAGGCCTTCTGGAGCACTGCAATCTCTGCATTCAGGGTGATGAAACCAATGTCCAAATATCTACTGTGCAAGTGAGTGAACCATGCCTGATGATTCGAGGATAGTCATTCCTCCACGCAACTCCAAGGGCCTAATTTAGATTTTGGCAGACGGGTTACTCTGTCACAAATGTGGCGGTCATCCTGTCCACCATGGTACGATTCCCATGGGATATAATGGGATCGTAATATGGCGGAGGGGATATTTGTCACGTTTTTGCTGGCGTAACACTATCTGCCTAACTCTAAATCAGGCCCTAAGTTTCCTCTGGGTCCTCGAAGAAGTGTGTCTTATCCAGAGAAATCACCTTCAGTCTGAGGGGATACAGGATCATATACTTGACCGGCATCACCCAAAGTTTCATCTTTACTTCCATGAGTGTCCACTATTGTTGCTTAGCTCTCAACACATAGTCCAGATTTTTTTTTTTTTTAGCTAAGTCCAGAAGCACAGTTTGTTAAGTGGGCGCCGGTCTTAGAACAGTGTCCCAGTCTTAGGATTACTGGCCTTGGGGAGCACCCAGCAGTGGAAAAGGAGCAATGGATCTACGCACCCTTCTATGACAAAGCAGGTGGAAAGTTCATTGACAGGTACCCATAATCTGAGACAATTTGCAAAAGAATTGTTTGTCTCTCAGATCCTCCATACCTTCCGGGATTGAAATCCAGCCCTCTACCAGCCCTGTAGAAGGTTCTTCATCTTCTGCATCTTCTGCTCTTTTCTCCACTTGTAGCGCCAGGTCCTGAAGCTTTTCGAGGTCGCTCTTCAGGGGATATAATTCATCCTATGCAGAGGACATGCATGTCTCTGCTTCCATCATCCGATCAGTCACCTGCCTCAGAACTTGGTGCAAGAGAAAGATCTCTGTGCCCTCTCCCTGTATTTGCAGTGCCTCTCTAGAGTTTCTTATGGCCTGCAGAATGCTTGCCCAGGATACAAGATCCACTTTATTTTGTCTCAGTTCTTTAGTGGAGCTCTCATGTTCTTCTCCAGTCATCACCATTGCCTTTGCAGTTTTTAACCAATCTATCCTCACTTGGGAGCTGAGCATTTTGCCTATGAGGCACTACACACTCTTGACTCCTCGATGGCTTGCACCTCAAGCCACGCAGGCTGTACTGTCAGGACCAAAAAAGAGGGGAGGCTATTCCGTCTTTCCTCTCAGTGGGCTTCCTCTTTGGGCATCCAGTTTACCAACTAAAAGGCAGGCCAATCCAGGCCAGCCTCTCTGAGAAACCAGAGGACGAGCCGTGCTATAATACCACGCAGGGTATGGGCTTCAGGAGGAGCTCAGATGAGCTCAGTCTCTGCCACCATCTGCAGTGTGGCACTACTCCCCTCTCCACACTGAGCCATAAGCTACACTGCCACCTTCCTGTTAGGTAACGCTGCAAGTAGCAGACCTCATTACACCTCTGGTTGTGGGTCAACTCAATATATTGTCTTACAACCCTTGAGAAGTTGGACTTCTTATGATGTCTTAGTAAAACATATACTGATCTGTGATTTCAGAGGTATATAATGGAACTAATATGGCAACAAACTAAACAGTTTACTTGGAACATCTAGGATAATTACATTTGACTGATTCCAGGGTGATATCTAGGGGGCAATCACACAGGTGCAGATTATGTAAACCGATAACGAGACAGCTGCCTTTTGTTATGTTTATGTCCTTGGATCGTGAAATTGAGATGATAGTATTTGTGGAATTATCTAAAAATCAATAAAATATATATGAGAAATAAAGGAATACAATTTTATGGCAGCGAAAGGAATAACAAGATGCGTATTACCTCCTAGAGCTGGCAAAGGAGTGTTTAAGTGCCTCTGTTGCTGGGTAGAGAAGGGAATGTATGGAAAGAGAGGTGGATAATACTTTGAAGTGATTAATCTTCTTTTTATTTTGTGCATGAAATGCCTCATTGGCAAGGCGTAGCTTGGTCAGTAAAACTGGGCATGTGGGTGAGCTTCAGATTTCCCAACAATCATGCTGGGATATCATGGTAAACTACATTATCTGAGCAGCGGGACATGAGCAGGACTTACAGGGTAGTGGAAAGGTAGAGCAGGGCAGGTTGTTAGTGGTACTTAAAATATTTTGTGAAACGAGAGAGAGAGTGAGTTTTTGTCTGTGTATGCAATGAAAAATCCTAGGTGAAATCCAACAGACACATAAACCAGTGCTTGAAATGGAAAAATAGAACTGCAGGTACTCTGCACCAGAGTACCTACTTGATTCTGAGAAGTGGTGGTACTCTCCAATTAAAAGTATTATGTTTTCCTTGAAAAGTGCAGGTACTCTCCTTCTCAAATTAAAAAAGTGCTGGTATTCAGTACCGGACAGTACTGGCCCATTTAAAGCACTGACATAAACCATACCCGACTGAGAGCACCTGTGCCCAACTATTTACTCGAGAATACATTAATTATAGGGGTATAACCCCCAAACACACCCCCTGAAGCTACACCCTGCCAGTTGGTCTTGCTAATCAACCAGATTATCTGATGTATACAAAAATATTATTAACTGTATGTGTTTCAAGAAATATCGAGCCTGCTGTTTATCAGAGGAAAAGAGTGAAAAAGGAATGGCTTGTATAGAAAATGTATTCTATTATTGTTAATTGACATTCCAACTTTAGTACATTATATTGTTTGCAGTACTTTTAAAACTTTCAGTGTAATTTTATCCCAATCGTTTTTTTTACCTAAGGACAGTGACCACCCTTTGATTGTGGCCTGGGTGAACCCATTCCGCAGCTTTTCAACCATGAACAACCTACTATATGCTCCTAATAGTCTAAGACGGGTAAGAAAAGGAATATGCAGAATGTAAATAGGGATCTTGGAGCCCTCTTTTCTGTCTAGTCAAGCAGTTGCCTTCAAAACCAGGGTTATCAAGGGAGTACCACTAGTGCCAAAGTGCTAGCATGCAAAAACAAAATGGCTTTTTTGCTGTGTGGTAACCCTACTTTTCAAGTCAGAAAAGCATGCCCGACTCTCGCGTTGTCCCGTTTGTACAGTTTCACCTTTAGGAATCGAAGAAAAGCAACCCCACAAGGAGCAGGTGTTAGTTTAGGGGCCCATGCCAGCTTAGACCACTGCCTGCCTCCCCTAATTTGTTCCCTAAAAAGACATTTCCTTTTCAGAACAGATAACTATACCTGCATTTGTAGCCAATAACAGAGGGTCGCAAATAGTGGCCTGCATAATTAGTATGAATTAGGCAGGCCATTCTGCAATCTTTTGTGACTGAACATTTTGCTATTCCGTCTACTGGTATATAGTTTGCATTGCAAAATTAACCGGTTCTGTGCAGTGGACGTAATGGTTATGTCCTGCGGCACAGTGCTGCTGTGCCGAGGACGTAACCATTACGTCCTCGGCACACAGCCAAGAGGGAGTGCTCTCGCTCCCTCTGTGTGCTTCCCCCCACCCCCCCAAAGGCAGGGATGGAAGGGGAAGCCCTTCCCCTTCAACCCCTGCACCCCCCACCCCCCCATAATGACGTCAGTGCGCGATCGCGCGCTGACTTTATTACAGGGTGCCGGTCGCACAGGAAGCCATTTGCTTCCTGTGCGGCGACAGAGGAAGAGGTGAGTTTCTCTTCCCGGTGGGTGGGGGGTTTGCAAAAAGAGGCACCGAGGGAAAGGAAAGGGTTTTCCTTTCCCCCGGTGTCTCTTTGAGCATTCCTGCTGCCCAATTGCATTGCGATCGGGCAGCAGGAATGCCCACTAGACGCCAGGGATTTTTTTTGCCCCAATGGGGCAGAAACTACGAGAACGCCAGGGATTTTTTTTTATATATTTATTTTTGTGGGGGGGGCATCCCCTTGGGCAAGGGGCGCCCCCCCAAGGGGGGCATTGACCTGTTGGCCATTTCTGCCCCCCTTGGGGGAATATGGGCCTATTGTTTTTAGGCCCATCTGCCCCCAAGGGGGGCAGAAGCCACTTGGACACCAGGGATAGTGTGTGTGTGTGTTAGTGGATGGGGGGGGGCTTGGGCAAGGGTCGCCCCCCCCTTTGGGGGCACATGTACCAAGGCCATTTCTGCACCCCTTGGGGACAGATCGGCCTATTATTTTTAGGCCCATCTGCCCCAAGGGGGGCAGAAGCCACTTAGGCACCAGGGATAGTGTGTGTGTGTTTTTTTGTTTTTTTGTTTGGGGGCTGTCCCCTTGGGCAAGGGTCGCTCCCCATGGGGACACACTACTAAAGGTATTTTCTGCCCTCCTTGGGGAAGATAGGCCTATTTTTTTAGTAGGCCCATCTGCCCCTATGGCAGAATCCACTTTGGCACCAATTTCTAAATGTTTGATGGTGGGGTGTTTGTCAACTGATTTTTGCATTTGTGATACAAAAAAAATTCCTCCTTTTTGTTCTAGTACAAAGCTTTTGCTTTATTTGCTGTGGCTCCTTGCGATTTTGGCGGTGGTTGACCTGCGGTTTGCATAGTTGCATGTTTTAGGTAAGTAAAAACAATTTACTCCAAAGGAGTATTGTTGCCATGCATGAATGACATGTTTGTAGGGGGTGTACTAAATGCAGGATTGTGTGTGAAAGTGTCCTTAGATTTGTGCACAATGATATTTGTTTTGTCTTCTTTCTAATTTGCTTTTCTTTCTTTCTTTTTAGTGGGATATCATTGGTGATGCTGTGTCTGTGCAGAGTAGTTGCTGGTGATTCAAGCTTTTTCAGGCAAGTGAGCGGTATAGTTTTTGAGTTTATAACTCTTACTAATAAAGCTACACTTATCTTACACAGTGCTGGTTGTTGGTGGTGAATTTGTCCAGTTCATTTTAGTAGGAAAGATCATGGCTAGCCGCAGGATGACCGCTCAGCAGGTGGTTGGTATGCTTTTTGAGTCATTGTCTGATCATGATTATGAGACGGACTCTGCATCTGAGGCAGAAGAGGAAGTGAGAGATTCTGGCAGTGATGTTTCTGTTGGAGAGGAATCTTCTGATGAGGAAGCCACACTCAGTGCAGATGAAGGGCCTGTTTTAGAGGAGGATACTGATGTGCCATTAGTGCAGCAACCTGGGGCTGAAAGGTTTCCCGTTATAAGACCTGATCTCTATGTTGCCCCAAACATGGAGCAGCCAGAGTTGCCTGCCTTTACTGGTCTCCCGGGGTGTAGCGCCAATACAGAGAACTTTTTGCCTGTCAATTTCTTTGAGTTATTCATGGATGATGTGTTTTTGGAAGAGATTGTTGAGCAGACTAATTTGTATGCGGAGCAGCATTTGAGGGACAACGGTGCTAGACTTAGGCCACACTCTAGAGCTGCCCAGTGGATTCCCACAAATTTGGAGGAGATAAAAAAGTTTTTGGGTTTGACTTTTTTGATGGGGTTGATAAGGAAGCCGTCACTGGCTTCTTATTGGTCTACTAGTCCCTTGATGGCAACAGCTATATTTCCTGTGACCATGAGTCAGTATTTGCTTCTTCTTAGGATGCTGCATTTTGTTGACAATGCATTAGCCTTGCTACAAGATCACCCAGATTCTAACCGTCTTTTTAAGATTAGACTTGTCCTTGATCATTTTGTAGATCAGTTTTCAGATGTCTATGTTCCAGGCAAGGAGATAAGTGTGGACGAGTCTTTGGTCCTCTTCAAGGGTCGTTTGGTTTTTAGGCAGTACATTCCTAGCAAAAGGGCACGATATGGAATTAAATTGTATATGCTGTCTGAAAATAGTACAGGATATGTGTATAGTTTCCGTGTCTACACTGGTAGGGATTCCAATATTGACCCCCCTGGTTGTCCTCCCACTTTTGGAGCCACTGAGAAAATTGTGTGGGATCTTGGTAGACGACTGTTCAACAAAGGTCACGATTTGTATGTAGATAACTTCTACACTGGAGTGCAGTTGTTCAAGGAATTGTTTAAAGTGGACACTGTTGCTTGTGGCACAATCCGTTGTAACCGGAAAAGCTATCCAAGGGAGCTTGTTTGTAAAAAACTTGAGCCGGGACAGTGCTGTGCCTTGCGGAATGATGAGCTGCTAGCTTTGAAATTTTCAGACAAGAGGGATGTCTACATGCTAAGTACCATCCATGATGAGAGTACTTCCCCTGTGACTGTTTGGGGCCAGGTTGCTGAAGTACGCAAACCTGTGTGCATTTTAGAGGATAATAAGCACATGGGAGGTGTAGATAGAGTTGATCAGAGGTTGGAACCTTATACTGCTATTCGTAAGTCTTACGTTTGGTATAAGAAGTTAGCAATTCACCTCTTCCACTTAGCAACCTTTAATGCTTTTATTGTGTTTAGGGATAGGTCTCCAGAGTCAAAGATGACATTTATGAAATTTTAGGAGTCAGTGATAGAGAGCCTTATTGTGGTGGAACAGGCCAGAGTTCCTAGAGAAGCAGTGGTGGAAGATGTGGCTAGATTGAAAGATCGCCACTTTGCTGAGCACATTCCTCCCACACCCAAAAAAGACTTTCCAGCTAAGAAATGTAGAGTGTGTTTTCGAAGAGGTATCCGGAGGGAGACTCGAATGTACTGCCCAGATTGTCCTTCAAAGCCTGGGCTGTGTGTGGGTGGTTGTTTTTAGAATTACCACACCCAGAAGAATTACTGGGAACAACCATGAGTGTAAACTCATGTCTGTTTTGTATTTTCATGTGTTCAGTTTCATGGTTAGCATTTCTGTCATGTACTTACTTAGAGCTTTTGTGTTTGTAGTTTTGTCATTATTTCTACTTAGTTAGGGGTTCCTCTGTTTACAAAAAATAAAATAAAAATGATGCCATTGTGTGTGGAGTGGGGCTTGGCTGAGGGTGTACATAGTGTACATATTGACTTGCTGTTGGCTACTGCAACACACTGCCAGCCAAACACCAGTCCACACACTCCCATCAGCTGGTGTGATTGTTGTATCAGGCATGTGGGCGTATGTAAGTGATGGGCCCGTGAGTGGCGCTGTCTGTCGATGTGAGTGTTGTAATGTGCTGGGCCCGTGGCTGGCGGTGTGAATGGTCTTGTGCGTGTCATGTATGAAAGGTGTGTGAATGGACTGTAAAGCGGTTGGTGCCTTGTCGCGCCTCTACAGCTAACGAGCTGTGAGTCATTGGTTCAGTTTTTTGCCTTTCAGTTATTAACAGTGCATTTCATTTTTGTGAAATCTCTTGTTAATAAAATTTGATCCACTGAACCATCACTCACCCTCGTGCCAAATCCAACCAGTATGTGTGGTAAAAATGTCAAAACCTGCTCCGCTGTAATCAGGCGTCGCAGCACACCTGTGACACGCTAGGTGCCTCGGTGGGACCCCGATGATGAAGCATGCCACCAACTTTGTTGGTGGGTGAGGGGTCTTTTTCACATAACCTAAGTGCGTTTCTTTTCACAATTTTAGTGTTTGGCACATCACAGACGTATGTGGACACATCAAAATGATATATTACAAAACTACCTGTGTTTGGGGGGGAGGGGGCACCTATGTTTTGGTCCTAGTTGCGGCCTTCATCTAGGGAAACCTACCAAACCCAGACATTTTTTAAAACTAGACAACTCAAGGAGTCCAGGGAGGTGTGGCTTGCGTGGATCCCCCAACATTTTCTTACCCAGACTCCTCTGTAAACCTCAAAATTTGCTTAAAAAAGCATATTTTCCTGACTTTTCTTAGTAGGATCACCGCTCCAGCACAAAATTCCTACTCCCCAGTGTTCCCCTCAGTCTCCCAAGTAAAATGACACCTCACTTATGTGGGTCCCCAAAGCAGAGTCAGCCTAAAGATGTATAGAAGAAGAAAATGTCCTCATAAACTCGCTGTGCTATCCCCTCTATCTCTACAAGTTTTGGGCCTTATTCTGTTGCAGGCACCTGGCCCACCCACACAAGTGAGGTATCATTTTTACTGGGAGACTTGGGGAAACGCTGGGTGGAAGGAAATTTGTGGCTCCTCTCAGATTCCAGAACTTTCTGTCACCGAAATGTGAGGAAAATGTGTTTTTTTAGCCAAATTTTGAGGTTGGCAAAGGATTCTGGGTAACAGAACCTGGTCAGAGCCCCACAAGTCACCCCAACTTGGATTCCCCTAGGTCTCTAGTTTTCAAAAATGCACAGGTTTGGTAGGTTTCCCTAGGTGCCGGCTGAGCTAGAGGCCAAAATCTACAGGTAGGCACTTTGCAAAAAACAGCTCTGTTTTCAATCAAAAAATGGGATGTGTCCACGTTGTGTTTTGGGACATTTCCTGTCGCGGGCGCTAGGACTACCCACACAAGTGAGGTATCATTTTTATCGGGAGACTTGGGGGAACGCTGGGTGGAAGGAAATTTGTGCCTCCTCTCAGATTCCAGAACTTTCTGTCACCGAAATGTGAGGAAAATGTGTTTTTTTAGCCACATTTTGAGGTTGGCAAAGGATTCTGGGTAACAGAACCTGGTCAGAGCCCCACAAGTCAACCCAACTTGGATTCCCCTAGGTCTCTAGTTTTCAAAAATGCACAGGTTTGGTAGGTTTCCCTAGGTGCCGGCTGAGCTAGAGGCCAAAATCTAAAGGTAGGCACTTTGCAAAAAACAGCTCTGTTTTCTGTCAAAAAATGGGATGTGTCCACGTTGTGTTTAGGGACATTTCCTGTCGCGGGCGCTAGGCCTACCCACACAAGTGAGGTATCATTTTTATCGGCAGACTTGGGAGAACGCTGGGTGGAAGGAAATTTGTGGCTCCTCTCAGATTCCAGAACTTTCTTTCACCATAATGTGAGGAAAATGTGTTTTGTTAAGCCAAATTTTGAGGTTTGCAAAGGATTCTGGGTAACAGAACTTGGTCAGAGCCCCACAAGTCACCCCATCTTGGATTCCCCTAGGTTTCTAGTTTTAAAAAATGCACAGGTTTGGTAGGTTTCCCTAGCTGCCGGCTGAGCTAGAGGCCAAAATCTACAGGTAGGCACTTTGCAAAAAACAGCTCTGTTTTCTATAAAAAAATGGGATGTGTCCACGTTGTGTTTTTGGACATTTCCTGTTGCGGGCGCTAGGACTACCCACACAAGTGAGGTATCATTTTTATCGAGAGACTTGGGGGAACGCTGGGTGGAAAGAAATTTGTGCCTCCTCTCAGATTCCAGAACTTTCTGTCACCGAAATGTGAGGAAAATGTGTTTTTTTAGCCAAATTTTGAGGTTGGCAAAGGATTCTGGGTAACAGAACCTGGTCAGAGCCCCACAAGTCACCCCAACTTGGATTCCCCTAGGTCTCTAGTTTTAAAAAATGCACAGGTTTGGTAGGTTTCCCTAGGTGCCGGCTTAGCTAGAGGCCAAAATCTAAAGGTAGGCACTTTGCAAAAAACAGCTCTGTTTTCTGTCAAAAAATGGGATGTGTCCACGTTGTGTTAAGGGACATTTCCTGTCACGGGCGCTAGGCCTACCCACACAAGTGAGGTATCATTTTTATCGGCAGACTTGGGAGAACGCTGGGTGGAAGGAAATTTGTGGCTCCTCTCAGATTCCAGAACTTTCTATCACCATAATGTGAGGAAAATGTGTTTTTTTAGCCAAATTTTGAGGTTTGCAAAGGATTCTGGGTAACAGAACTTGGTCAGAGCCCCACAAGTCACCCCATCTTGGATTCCCCTAGGTTTCTAGTTTTAAAAAATGCACAGGTTTGGTAGGTTTCCCTAGGTGCCGGCTGAGCTAGAGGCCAAAATCTACAGGTAGGCACTTTGCAAAAAACAGCTCTGTTTTCTGTCAAAAAATGGGATGTGTCCACGTTGTGCTTTGGGCATTTCCTGTCACGGGCGCTAGGCCTACCCACACAAGTGAGGTATCATTTTTATCGGGAGACTTGGGGGAACACTGGATGAAAGGAAATTTGTGCCTCCTCTCAGATTCCAGAACTTTCTGTCACCGAAATGTGAGGAAAATGTGTTTTTTGAAGCCAAATTTTGAGGTTTGCAAAGGATTCTGGGTAACAGAACTTGGTCAGAGCCCCACAAGTCACCCCATCTTGGACTCCCCTAGGTCTACAGTTTAAAAAAATGCACAGGTTTGGTAGGTTTCCCTAGGTGCCGGCTGAGCTAGAGGGCAAAATCTACAGGTAGGCACTTTGCAAAAAACAGCTCTGTTTTCTTTAAAAAAATGGGATGTGTCCACGTTGTGCTTTGGGGCATTTCCTGTCGCGGGCGCTAGGCCTACCCACACAAGTGAGGTATCATTTTTATCGGGAGACTTGGGGGAACACTGGGTGAAAGGAAATTTGTGCCTCCTCTCAGATTCCAGAACTTTCTGTCACCGAAATGTGGGAAAAATTTGTTTTTTTATCCAAATTTTGAGGTTTGAAAGGATTCTGGGTAACAGAACCTGGTCAGATCCCCACAAGTCACCCCATATTGAATTCCCCTAGGTCTCTAGTTTTCAAAGATGCACAAGTTTGGTAGGTTTCCGTAGGTGCCGGCTGAGCTAGAGGCCAAAATCCACAGCTAGGCACTTAGTAAAAAACTGCTCTGTTTTCTTTCTTAAAATGTGATGTGTCCACGTTGTGTTTTGGGGCATATCTTGTCGCGGGCGCTAGGCCTACCCACACAAGAGAGGTACCATTTTTATTGGGAGACTAGGGAGAACACTGGGTGGAAGGAAATGTGTGGCTCCTCTCAGATTCCAGAACTTTCTGTCACCGAAATGACAGGAAAAAGTGTTTTTTTAGCCAAATTTTGAGGTTTGCAAAGGATTCTGGGTAACAGAACCTGGTCAGAGCCCCACAAGTCACCCCATTTTAGATTCCCCTAGGTGTCTAGTTTTCAAAAATGCGCAGGTTTGCTAGGTTTCCCCCGGTGCCAGCTGAGCAAGAGGCCAAAATCCACAGCTAGGCACTTTGTAAAAAAACAGCTCTTTTTTCTTTCTAAAAATGTGATGTGTCCACATTGTGTTTTGGGGCATATCCTGTCGCAGGCGCTAGGCCTACCCACACAAGTGAGGTATAATTTGTATCGGGAGACTTGGGGGAACATAGAATAGCAAAACAAGTGTTATTGCCCCTTGTCTTTCTCTACATTTTTTCCTTCGAAATGTAAGACAGTGTGTAAAAAAGGCATCTATTTGAGAAATGCCCTGTAATTCACATTCTAGTATGGGCACCCCGGAATTCAGAGATGTGCAAATAACCACTGCTCCTCAACACCTTATCTTGTGCCCATTTTGGAAATACAAAGGTTTTCTTGATAGCTATTTTTTACTCTTTATATTTCAGCAAATTAATTACTGTATACCCGGTATAGAATGAAAATCCACTGCAGGGTGCAGGTCATTTATTGGCTCTGGGTACCTAGAGTTCTTGATGAACCTACAAGCCCTATATATCCCCACAAGCAGAAGAGTCCAGCAGACGTACCGGTATATTGCTTTCAAAAATCTGACATTGCAGGAAAAAGTTACAGAGTAAAACGTGGAGAAAAATTGCAGATTTTTTCACCTCAATTTCAATATTTTGTTTTTCAGTTGTTATTTTCTGTAGGAAACTTTTGTAGCATCTACACAAATTACCCCTTGCTGAATTCAGAATTTCGTCTACTTTTCAGAAATGTTGTGGTTTCTGGGATCCAGCATTGGTTTCATGCCCATTTCTGTCACTGACTGGAAGGAGGCTGAAAGCACAAAAAATAGTAAAAATTGAGTATGTCCCAGTAAAATGCCAGAATTGTGTTGCAAAATTGGGTTTTCTGATTCAAGTCTGCCTGTTCCTGAAAGCTGTGAAGCTGGTGATTTTAGCACCGCAAACCCTTTGTTGATGCCATTTTCAGGGAAAAAACCACAAGCCTTCTTCTGCAGCCCCTTTTTCCCATTTTTTTGAAAAAAACTAAATTTTCACTGTATTTTGGCTAATTTCTTGGCCTCCTTCTGGGGAACCCACAAAGTCTGGGTACCTCTAGAATCCCTAAGATGTTGGAAAAAAGGGACGGAAATTTGGCGTGGGTAGCTTATGTGAACAAAAAGTTATGAGGGCCTAAGCGCGAACTGCCCCAAATAGCCAAAAAAAGGCTCGGCACAGGAGGGGGAAAAGGCCTGGCAGCGAAGGGTTTAAAGACTGATCACAAATTACAGGATTGTGATCAATCTTTCCAAACACTTTGCCCTTGATTTTCTGGAGAGTGCCATTTGAATGAGCCTGGCCCTCAAGCCATTTATATTCGCAATATCACCTATAGCACGTAAGGATTTTCTCTTTCACCTGACAACACATCATTTGTGCTGCTTGGTTACCTATTGCATGGAGTACCATCAATAAAGCGCCTTCTCATCATGTATGTAAGTATGGGGATACTTATATAGAGCAGAACTAGCTGGGAAGTAAATGAGTTGTGAACAGATGTGAATTGTGGGGGATTGTTGGCAGTGTAACCCTTTTGGGACGTCCCATAAAGACCTGGAATAATGATTTTAAGTCTGGCTTGAAAGTGCAGCTGTCTGCAAGATCCACAGTTACCAGTGGTTAAATAATCCTTAGAGTGGACTTTGTCTATGCCTGAAAAAGTGTTACCATCTCATCACATGTCATTGCCTGTTTGGTATATCATTGTGTCTTCTACAGAGTGCTTACTTTGCAAAGTGCGAGGGACTGTTTTACATCCCAAAGTACAGAGGACCGGGCACATTAAGTTCATTATCTCATAGAAGCATTATATATAGAAAGCAATCAGTTTCTGCTTTTTTTTCACTGCAACATCTGCCTTCAGTATTTTATCCAGAACTCAAAATGCAAGCCAGAGCGATTGTCTTCACCAATTTTTGTTTATTTTTTCTTTTTTGCACCTTTTTTGCTCCTCCGCTATGATGGAAGAGCGTCACCCCCCACCAGCAGCAGCCACTGCAAAATGTTTACAATAAAACAATAATGAACTATGTTTATTATTGTTTTATTGCTAAACAGGGGGAGCCACGGGCTATGACAATCATGGAATTGGTGTGCACTGCACTCCTCTCAGTGCACCTGTATGTTTGGCTGGCGGTCTCGGGTCAGCCAAATACACATGCGCACTGTGCTCTGTCCAACCCAGCACTGTGCTGCCGGGTTGGAGACAGCAGGCAGAGACTCCCACTCTGCCTCGGAGTGCGCTCCGGCCAATCCAAATGCTGCTGTCATGCTGCCTGCAGTATCACAGCAGCGTTCACATTGGCTACAGGACAGGCTGGGAGCCTGTGCCTACATCTGCAGTGGAGGTAGAGGAGCGGTGGCGGGTAATCAGGTAAGTGTTTTTAAATGAATTTTTCTTCCCCCGCTACCCGTCATGTGCCACCCCGCTCCTTCAATGTGACACGGGCCTCGCCTGCTTTTTAATTTGGTAGTTTATTTCTCCATTTAAATATACTACTGTGACCTTGTTTAATATCGGCACCAAAAAGTCTTGGACTTCATGGATATGTATATTATATAAACATATTACAATACAGATAATCATATCCCTGACAAATACATGAAAAGCTGTTGGAGGCAAACTTCGTTTTAATGTCCACAACACAATGAGCACATGACACATAGGCCCTCATTCTGACCCTGGTGGATACAATCCGCCAGGGCCAACGGGCGCGGGAGCACCACCGACAGGCCGGCGGTGCCCCTAAGGGCATTCTGACCGCGGCGCTAACGCCGCGGTCAGACAGGGAAAACTGGCGGTCTCCCGCCAGTTTCCCGCTGCCCTGGGGAATCCTCCATGGCGGCGCAGCATGCTGCGCCGCCATGGGGATTCCGACCCCCTTCCCGCCGGCCTGGCTCTGGCGGTTCTTACCGCCAGAACCTGGCCGGCGGGAACGGGCGTCTTGGGGCCCCTGGGGGCCCCTGCAGTGCCCATGGCATGGGCACTGCAGGGGCCCCCTAACAGGGCCCAACTAGGCTTTTCAGTGTCTGCGATGCAGACACTGAAAAGCGCGACGGGTGCTGCTGCACCCGTCGCACGCCTTCCACTCCGCCGGCTCGATTCCGAGCCGGCTTCCTTGTGGAAGGCGCTTTTCCGCTGGGCCGGCGGGCGATCTGAATCAGATCGCCCGCCGGCCCAGCGGGAAAGTCAGAATACCCCTCGCGGTCTATTGACCGCGGGGCGGTATTCAGGCGGCTTCCGACGGGCGGGCGGCAACCGCCGCCCGCCTAGGTCGGAATGACCACCATAAACACTTAAGAAATTAATGGGACCTCATTTTTTATTAAAACTCTGGCACTGATGGTATTTATTACTTTATATTAAGGCCCGGATTTAGGAGGGCCTAAGACCATTTCAATGCCACATTAGCATCATTTTTTTATGCTAATTTGGTGTTGGAAGACGGAAAATGCTGCTCCATATTTACAAAGTGGTGCAATACTTGCACTGGGCCACATTGTAACGACTTGTGCCACATTATGCCTGCTCCACTCATAATGTATGCAAAAGGGGCATTCTAGCACTGGGGAGGGCGAAAAAATGGCGCAAAGGAAGCTAAGAGATTTCTTTGTGTCATTTTTATCTGCATTTTTAATGCGTGCTAAGAGCAAGCGTTAAAGAGAGGCTCCCATTGTTTTCAATGGGCCTCTGGGTGCTTTGCAGGATTAGCATCAACATTTTTTACACTAATCCTGCAAAGCTACAGACTAGCGTAAAACATTATAACTCTAGTACCCCTGACTACCGCCATGCTGCACCGTATTTTAAATACGGCATCTACATGGTGGCATCAGGGGGGCGCTAAGGGGCTCAAGAAAAGTGGCGCTGCACTAGGTGCAGCAACACTTTTCATAAATCCGTCCCTAAGTATTTTAGAATTTATTGAATGATCCTTTCTATTCACAGCCAAGCACATGTATGGGTTAATATGCTAAATACTTCATGGACATAGGTACTTCTGAATCAACATTGCTTCGGACTTGTTTTGCAACTGTTTCGGTACTTGCGTGAAAAGGTCAGTTCTTATCACAAAGTAAAACTACAAGCAGGAGACAAAGACTCTCCGCGTAGGTCTTGCATCTCTGAACTGTTTGAAGGAACAGAGAGGGACACAGAAAGAGTTGGTAGTGGTCAGAGAACAAATGATAAGAAAAGTGTCAAAGTTACTTCATTCATTGCAGATGGCTTTAAAAGATTAGTTTCAAAGATATTCCCCTGAGCACCGCATCTGCATTTGACAACCGCACATCGGAGATGGCTGAGGGGCGGTTGCAGGACAGGGCGACTTCCTCGGGTTTATTAAAGTTCCATTTATGGAGAACTGAAAAGAATAACGTGGACTGGCCATGCTGCTTAGGACGTTAGGCACTCGATGACTTATGGCTATTGCAGCACTGCCAAAGTATAGGAGTACAAGGGAACACTTTGTCAACTGAAGCGGAATCAATTGCAACGTACCCGCCTTCCAAGGCGTCTCCACCCAAAGGACCTAGCAGCTTTGTATTGTCTTACTCCGCTGTCTTTTGCTTTACAAATTTACAAATGTGTGGCCATAACATGGACGTCAATTCACAAAAATGCCAGGGGTAGCGGAAGTGACATGACAAGCTCTCTGACATCCACTTTCACTCGCACACAGGTACTTATACACACTAATTCACGCTTACATACACACGCTCACATACACCCACTCTTACCTGCAAGCACGCACAGGACATGGATTCAAAAGCGTTTTAACTTACCACAGGTGCCACGGAAAGGCATATTCCAGCAGCTAATTGTACTCCATTTTTTTTGCACTAACAGTGAGTGATATATTATTATTCACTATTAGTGTGATAAAAAATTGACAGGAAACAAAGGGAGTGGAGCCCCAACTGACGTCCATAAGGACGAGTTCTTGTCACTGAATTTGCTACTTCTGCGGCGAGGGGTCGCAAAGTCACTGCCAGGGGTCCCAAAGGTCCAACCAGGGGTTGCAGCTGCGCCCCTGGTGACCCCTAAGTGATGTTCATGGGCCATAACTTGGTTATTCCGGGATACAGAACAAGCAACAAAAATGCAGTCCGTAGGTCATCATTACGAGATCCGCGGCATTCCCGATGGTGTCAGTAACTCGGTTACAGGTCTACATTGCGGTCCTGTCATGTTTCACCGATGCATTCAGATTTTAAGAGCAACCGAAATATCTGGGTTAAGCACTGGAGAAAATGAGGAATTAACAGGAAAACAGGCCCTGGCATTTTTGATTCTTCTGCTAATTTTTTACGTGTCAAAGGATTCCCAGGGTTCAAACCTTAACCCCCATTAATTCTGTACTCCCAGAGATTACGGGGCTCCTGGTATCATTAGGGTGCAGAATAATATAAAACACTATGCACACTAGGACTCTAGTGATGTGGCCCTTAGAAGTCAATAGCAATAACATTTTGTCAGCCAATCAGCATGGTTATGTAGGATTCGAGTTGCAGTCATACTTTGCCTTGTTCCAAGTGTTAAACTGTAGGAGAGGCCCGATGTAGTCAGTCATGCCTCAGAAGGTAACTACTTATCAATAATAATCCGAGGTATGGCTGTGATGTTGCAAGGGCTGCATGTGTCCTAATGTAAGTGAAGGGAATGGGCTCTTCAAACCACAGTTGAGTAGTAAAAACACCAATGCTTGAGTGCAGTGGGCCCCTGATACCCAAGAACCCTAATGATATTTCTCGTTCTCCACTAAGGATAGCTATACTACTGGAACGGGGAGAACACTTATCTGTCGGTTAAACAGGGCATCAGGCTGCTTTATGGAAGTGACTGCTACAAAGTGGTGTAATTATAATAAAATCTTCCTTATTGAGGTATCCCCTAATTTTTGCACAGCACGCCCATTGACTTGTCTAGCCCCAGTTGGGAGAGAGACATAGAAAATACACAGTGTTAGAGTTAGCTGCTGCCTGGAGGACGAGACTCTTGGGTAGTACTGTTTAATCTTACCAACTGCGGCCCGACCTGTATACTGTAAAACATAACTTCTTAGGGACTGATTACTAGTGGGCTGTTATATCCTGACCCATGTGTAAACCCCTGTTCACCAGGGGACAGAATTACAAAGTTGACGGTACCTCAAACTTTGTTATTTTTCTTCAGGTTAAACCTAATAAAATTTAACAGGGGAAATTCGCACAGTAACTATCATATCATGAAGATTCTGGAGTGTTACACCAAAATCCATGTTATTCACCATAAACTGATACTAGGTGCTATTTATCACACTTGATAAACAACAAACCCTGTGGTACTGTTATTTATAAGGTGCGATAGGTAGCACTCCAACTCGTAATCGGGCCCTTATGCTTTTGCTAGACTATGATGTGGTAAAAACCTTATTGTATATTAGGCCTAGTGGCAGAGATACTATCTCTACACAGTGGGACCTTTTGAAGATGGTATCCGACCTTGTGGTGCTCTCTTCAGCTACAGCCTGCAGCCTTAACATGCTGGAGGAATTCAAGTTCCAAAAAAAGAGTATTTGCCTTTGTGCAAATGCTCACAGCATGTAAAAATCTTTTGTAAGTCCTAGGTTTTCAGGGGCGAGGGGAAAAGTCCATCCAGACACGGCCACGAGTTCCAGGGCATTAGAATCAGCACTTGGGGTTAGGGCTTACTCCAGTAGAGGCCAAAAGCAGAGTTCAGGGCAGGTCCAGTTGGCACTGATCATCTGGCGAGTTGCAAAGAGAACGTCTTGTAGATGGTTGTGTCTCTGTAGCTTGAACAGATGATTACCCTTATTACCCTTGGAGATTACTTCTTTGTTCTGGGTACAAGAGGGAGCAGGTTTTGTTGTTTGGATCTCCTCCCAGGTCCCAAGCAACAGGTTCAGTCCTCTTCTGGTTTACCTCAGGTCCAGAAGTATTCTGAAGTGGTTCATGTGGATGGCACTTTTATGCCTGGTATTTGTGTGTGTTGGCAGTGGGTGACTCATGGCCCCTCCCTCTGCACTAGGGTAAAAGTTCTCAGAGGCCATTATACTCACATGTGCAGCATTTCCTGTGTGCTGTACTGCAAAAAAATAAAAGGGTACCCCACAGTCCTTAAAGCCAAGATGGTGAAACACTTCTCCCCATGTGCCCCCCCCCCTTTAGAAATGCAGCCAGAGAAATGATCAGCCCCTTCTCTGGCGGCACTCTAAACCATTCTGGAGCAGCCCGGCTCCCACTGGAATTAGTACAGGCCTGCTGGGGAAACAAAATAACGTGCCTGGCCGGGGAAACAAAAGAACAGGCCTGTCCAGGTGTTATATGACATCTGCCCATGAAAGTGGAGGCCCCTTCAAAGTTCCTGGACTCAGCCCAAATAATCATCCTGCCAGGTGAACACAAACACCTCGCTACACCCAGGCCTCTGTTCTACTCTGGGAGCAATTTTCATACCCTATTTAGGGCATGAGCTGTCCGAGGGCCACAGCTGAATTCTAATGCAGATTACCTCCAGGGGCTTAGGGAAGTCATAATCTTCTTACATTATCTTTTATATAACAGTTGTTAAACATCTGACTTCACCATAAGAGGTAGGCTCTTAAAAAATATTAAAATGAGCCCTGGAATTATATTTCTAAGAATTTCCTAGCCAACTATGGCATTATTAAATTTAATAGATTTAAAAGAGCATCTCAGTTTTGTCTCCAGAGAAAAATCCAGCGTTGCTCCAGTGAAAATAGCTTTTTGGTGCTAGCCGCTATCAGGATGTGCTGAACATTAACTTTCTACATGTCCTACAGTTTAATATTTAAAAGAAAGGTTTTGACCTGTCAATAGAGTTTATCTAGACAGGTTGATTTGCAGTTTTTACTCTGCTACAGCCCCTTAACAATAGTTGGCCTGCAGCTTTGTTTACACTGCCTCTATAGTGGACCTCGCAATAGTTTCTGTAGTCCAATAGTGGCATTTAACTCACAGGCCATGGGTACACCTTGTACCATATACTGGACTTTAAGGTAGGTTAAGTATGCCAATTAGAAGTATACAAATTCAACCATGCACTTTATTACTGGTTATTGGAGTAAAGTTCACGGAGTTCTAAAGCCAATAAAAACAGATAGGGCAAAAATCTGGAGGTATGCTACAAAAAACAATGTTATTTCATACAGGGACTAACAATGCTTACACAACACGATTTACTGTATATATTTTATATTGGTTAAATAAAGAGGAGCTTGTGAAAGTTCAAAGAACTATTGTCAGCCAGAGGACCCAGGGACTTCATTTCTCTGCAGCAGCAAAAACATTTGTGTGCCCATCAGAAAATAAGTATGGTGTTGAAACTTGGGATGTGTGAAACTGCAAAGTTTTTGTTCCTCACGTTTTGTTGAATGTACTTTCAAAACAAGCAAGCTTCAGTACATGTGTGAAGTATAAATTGCAAGAATAAAATTCCACAAAAGTAAGTGTATCACAACATATGCAGTTGTCTTTGAAATGTTCTGCCAGGTCTGTGTTCTGCCCTTTAGCCCTGTTAGTTTGTCCCCTTGCTGAAAGAAGGGCTTATATATTTTTGTTTTTCGTTGCAGCATTCAACGTCAGTTTTCATCTGACAAGGTGAAGTTCCTCTGAAGGTTTTTTTTTAAAACAAACCTTCATGAAGTCAGGTAATTACCTCAATGAAAATATAATTGCACTAACTGTTTAAGTGAAAGGTCGTTATCATATTGGAAACTGATTAGTATTTTACTGCTAAAGGAAGTCGGTAAAGGAAAATGAAAGAACTGAATCTACTGCAGTTCCCTGGGGTCTTTATGACGAAAGCCCTACTAATGGCACACATGTGAACATTCTGTGCAAGTTTGTCTGAGTTTCTGAGTGCTATTAGGATCTATCTTTATATATTTTGAAACTTGCGGCTTCCAGGTCAGTCGTCTGCAATGGGTGCTTCCTCCTATACTGCAATTGGTACTTAACATAGCGTTTTTATGAAAGAGGAACACCATGATGTCATGAGATTACCTCAGTGAAAATTGAACTGTACCTCATGAAAAATTGATCAGTATTTCATCGCTAAGTGAAGAACGAAAATAAAAATGTAAAATTAAAGGGCCGCATCTAGCCTAATGCTAGCAGGTTTTATTGAAAGCAACTTTACTAAAAGCATGCCCCTGTGAAACGTTGGGCCAGATCAAGAAGAAAGTGGGCTTCAATCCTGACGTCACCATTGTAGCACTGTATTTACAATACAGCACAACATGGCGCACGTAAGCACAATAGTGTCAGAATTTATGCCTCTATTGTGGTGCTTTGCTGGATTGGCGCCAGTCCAGCGAAGCACTTTGGGGGCCCATAGGTTAATATGGGCCTGTCACTGTAACACCTGCAATGTGCAGGCGTTAAAAATGATGGAAAAAAGGACACAATAAAATCTTGTAGATTTCAGTGCGCCGTTTTTTGCGGCCTCTCTGCGGCGGAACGCCCCCCCCCTTGCATACATTATGCCTGGCGCAGGCATAATGTGGCACAAGGGTTTACAAAGTGGCTCAATGCTAGCATTGCACCACTTTGTAACATGGCGCATCAGAAATGCCTACCTAACACCATATTAGCGTAAAAAAATGGCGTTAATGTGGTGCAATGAGGTGCAAGGGCCTTGTAAATCTGGCCCATTCTGTCTTGCTTTGTCGGAGTTCTACCGCAATTTGTGTTTATGCTTCAGAAAGGTGCAAAGTTTGTAAACTTTGCAAAACAGATTGGTAATTCTACCCGCTACTACTTCAAATGCTGAATGCAGAACAGAAAGAAATTATGACACAAGACATTTTATACACTGTACTGCAAGGAAGAAATGATCATTATGAATTCCGTGCCTGAGCAAATTAAATCAATGCTACATACAAAGTAAGGGCAATAACGATGGACTTGGGCGCAGCCCAGAGCGATTAACAGTGGCTGTGATTAATTCAAATATTCTATCAATCACTTTTTTGGGTACTTAACTGTGCTGTCCCAAGTCGGATGGCTACGTCCAAGTTAGCTCTATCTGTAGACTGTGTCACTGGAACCAAAGCTCTAACTGGCTGATGAGGCCTAACTAGGGCAAAATAATTCCTGGGCTGCTTGTGTTGTAGTTCTCACTGGAGCAAGGTCAAGACTGATTTCGTTCACTGTTTATTGAAAATGGATGACTGTCACAGACCTAGACAGTGCAGAGACATATAGGTGTCAGGTGTCTTGACTCAAGTTATCTCTTACGCTCTAGTCACTTTTATTTACACTGTTTACTCCCAAGCCAACCATTCTAAAATGCATCCAATGTCAACAAAACAGACTGATATATGTGGTAGTTTGCAGCACTTGTCTTGCAATATTCCCTGCTTCTTGATGCTACAACCAGTAGAGGATTTGCAAAGGTGCCTCTGGCATAATACATACAGCTGTTCTCTGAGGCTCAGCCAAGTAGATGCCTTTCTCCATATGATAACATCATGATCATATTTCATGTATCCAAGGTAAGGTGTCCAAAATGTTATATCGTGTGTATTTTGCAGTTCCAGTCTTGCAACTTCTCCCCCTTCCTTGTCCTGCCACCAACGAAGGTGCATCAACATCACACTTGTTTGTGGCTAGACATCCAAACTTTGTAGTGCATCCAGGAAAGTGACTTTGTTTCATGTGAACATTTTCATTGTCTCTCTTGTAAGCCTCCCTTTTTACATGGAACTTATTATTAGCTGCATGTCACTTTTGTAGACCATGTAAACTAACATCCCTTAAGTAAAAAGCCAACAGTGTTGAATGTGATCAAAGATGATGACTTATGCAGATATTAACATATAACAATATGTAACATGATAATTACACTATGAATCTCTATTTGTTTGAAACTCACACTTGTGCTAGAAAATAGTAATCTAAACAACTGCATACGGTAATTTTTAAAAACCAATAGACAGATTTAAAAAAACAGTACTGAATGTGATATCCACAAAATCTTTGGGTGATCAATGATTTGTGCACGCACCGTGTTTGCAAGTATCTTCCATTTGCTCACAGCAGCAGAGGCTCACCTATCTGACCAACATAAACCTTAAACCCAGTAGAGGTGGTGTTGAGACCGCTGCCAGGGTGGCGGTGCAGACCGCCACATAACGAGTAAGGCGGTTAATCCAATGCAACACAGACAACTTACCGCCAGTACCGCCACTGCCAACAAGCAGCATCCGGCAGTGGTGGGCAATTTCAGGCTGGCGGAAACCAATGTCACACCCACTGTATTACAAGTCACCAGACCGCCAGGATATCCGGTGTGGGCTGGCCGTGATGAAGATCTTGGTCTAAACAGAATGTACAAAAGGACTCACTCCCCTCCAGGTACACAGACACGTCGGCGGCCGCCCTGGCAAATTAACTGAAAGTCCTCCCAGCGTTGTATCTCTCCATACACCTTCAGGGCCAGTGACAACGATGAAGATGACAACCGTAAATACGCCTAGCACAGACTGGAGGAAATGGCAATGATACACACCCACACATAACACACATTCCTGGCACGGACAGCAAAGGCCACACGCATGCAAATGTACCATAACAATACACACATATACACACACACACAAAATACGTAAAAGCCAAGTACCAATTACACACATGAAAGCCAAGCAGATATGTGCCAAACATACAGCACAATACACACAAACACTACCAACACAGTCATACACATCCATACAGAGCACCCCACAATCACACAATGACAACTAGACCACAAACACCTCTATGCAGACAGAGACAGGCACATTGTGAAACGCCACACATCCACACACATCATAAACTGTATGTAGCAAGGACACACAATCAATAGCAGTGCACATAAATCCAAATAATGACCCAGTTGACACATCACGTACAACCAACATACAAGGAAATCCACAGATGCAGCAACATACACATGGACTCACACACCCATACAATCCCACAAGCAAGCAGTCAGACACATAACCACATGCACATGGCACTACCGATCTACCCAGCACATGCAACAACATATACACAATCCATACACAGACCTCACACACTGTTGCACACAGATGTCACACCACCATGTAGAAGGAAACCAGGACAAGCATATCAACTTGCCAACCACAGCAATGTGGGCAGATGTATTAGGAACCATCAAAAAGAGCTAAAATATATACAAAATGTGCCAGATCCAATGTCCAGAAATGCAGGACACATTGTCCATATATCATGGCCCCAACTTGACTCCTGACAGCAATTAGGCATCCACGTCATAGGGGCATTAATTGGAAAGGCAGGCACCTCAGGGGCTTGGGGGTGGTGGTGGTAGGGGGGGCTTGGATTTGAAAGGGGGATGTCTCTGTTTGGGCTTGGGAAGGGGGACTTTGGCTCTGGGAGGAGTGGAGTTTTTGCTGGGTGGAGGAAAAGGGGTAACACCAGAGGGGGCACCTGAGGAATGGAGGTAGAAGGGCCTGGGAGGGGTAGGAGGACACAACGTTTAGGGTAACGTGGGTGGGAAAGGAGAAGGGAAGAGGTCAAGGAAGCCAAGGAAGACTTTTTTAGGTACACAGGGGTGGTCCCATGAATGAGGGATGCAAGTGGAGGGAGTGCTCATGTGACGTGTTGGTGTGCTGTACGTGGATGCTAGTGTGTGCAATGTGTGCATGTCTGTGGTGGGTGTATGTTGGGTGGGTGCATGTGCATACCTTGGGAGAAGGGGGGTAGAGATGCAGGGAGAGGGAATGGAAGACATGTGAGTGAATGTTGGGGTGGTATGTGCAAGTGAGATGGATGTGCTGCAGGTGGCAGAGAAGGTGGTCATGGTGAGTGCGGATATGGGGTGTGGAATGGGTGTCTGTGAGTCTGCTGTTGTGGTGATTGAGGGTATGACAGGAATGCTAGCAGGACCAGTGTGTGATGACGCAGTGCAGGCAGATGTGAGTGATGATGTGACTGTAAGGGAGGCAGTTTGGGAAGTGTCTGTTGTTTTGTATGCAGATGTGGGTTGTGTGTGTGCATGTCTGTGGGTTCGTTTGTGCTGCCTATGTTTGTCTTTGCGCACCTTGTGAGTTGTAGTGGGTGTATGTTGGTCTGTAGGTGTGCCCTGGATGTGTGCAAGGAGAGGCGTTGTGGATTGGGAACAGGCAGCTGGAGGGGGACCGAAAATGAAAGGGACACTGTATGCCGTCAACGAGGAGCCTGAAACGATCTCTGTAGGCTTTCCAGGTAGGCATTGGACTGCAGCATCTGGGATGCCAGTCCCTGGTGGCATTCACAATAGTTGTCTGCCCAGCTGAGATGGACCTCAGGAGGTCAATAACCTTCTCATTGAGGGCAGAAGGGCTAACTGGGGCAGGGGCAGAGATGCCTCCCGCGAAGGAGACACCCACCCTCCTGGGAGAGCAGGCAACGGCAACTGGGTGGGGAGCTACAGGCAGGGCGGTGCTGGTAAGGGGGTGGCAGACAAGGAGGGTGTTGGGGTGGTGCCAGATGGGTCTGCCACCGCCAGGGAGCCACCATCAGAGGACGAATCTGAATCAGATGTGGTGGTAGCTCCAGTCTACCCTGTGGTGCTCCTCTCACCTTCTGTCCCACTGGTCCCCTCGGCATCGCTGGTGCCAGCCTCCTGTGTACCATGGGCTGCTGCATCCCCACTAGCTGGGGCCCTTCCTCCTTTGCCAGATGATGCTAATGCACACATAGACAGAGCTGGAGAGAGAAGGACGGCAGGAGAAAAAGAAGGGGTGGAAATGGTAATAACCCACACATCCACTTCACATACAAACCATACATACATTTGCCCCTGTCGGGAAAACAAAGACCATTTTGCAGGCATGAACAATAGAGTCCTGCAAGCCATACCAAACATACCACAGATCACCTCATCCCTGCAGCGTACACACCTGATTGAAAAGTCCTACATGCCTAGCAACTAGCTAAATGACTGATCAAACAATTTAACCCATTAATATACCCAACCACATGTCAGTCATAACAGGATGAAACAAATCTGACCTCAGAGGAACTGTGCACACAAACTAAATGACAGCTATGTGTGGAGTACATTTGGTACAGATTTACATTGATGTTGCAATTAAATCAATTGCAATGTTAACTAAACATGTCATTACCCAAATACAGTGGCAATAAGATAATTTTTGAAGACTACTGTATATGCAGAGATAGAGTATGAAGCCAGTAAAATGCTAAATTTTTTAGCAACCCAATTTACAGTAGAATGTGTGTTACAGTACCACCACTTCTGTTCCTGCATGTCTCAACATAGCTAACGTCACACTCCAACATAATTGGTGTGACAACCAGGATTCATCTGACCGGGTAAATCCTAAGTACAGTGAGGGACACAGTACACAACCATGCAGAAGTCATCTAACAGTCTAAACTTACCCCCTTGTGGCTGCTGTGCTGCCCTCAAGTGCCCATCCAACTCTGGGTAGGCCACCGCCAGTATGCAGGCTCTTAGTGGGGTCAGGGTCCGACGGGCACCCCTTCCGCATTGGGAGGCCGTCCCCAGCTGGGCCTCTGCGGTCTTCTGGGCCCAGCATCTCATGTCCTCCCACCGCTTCCTGCAGTGGGTGCTCCACCGACTATAGACCCCCAGGGTCCACACTTTCTTGGCAATGGCTCTCCACAACCCTTTTTTCTGATGGGCGCTAACCTCTTGGGAAACATTCCGAAAATGGAGGACATGATGTAATTTGACACCAATACAGCTGCAATCTTTGGCGGCATACAACATACACGGACCGTGCACAATGCCAATAAATCACACACCACACACATCATGTGCATGCAAAACCCCAAATCAGTCATCCCATGTCAATGTGCACACATATTCACTGTCAAACACCACCCGAAATGTGGGACAAGGAACGTTGTACTGACCTGTTGCCCTGGAGCCCCATACAACTGCCCATACATGGGTAGGACCCATTCCACCAGTTTATCCGGCTCCTCAGCTGTGAAGACTGGGGCCTCATCCCCTGCAGTGCGTCTCATTGTTGCTCCAAGATTCAGGACACAGCAACACACGAAGTGGAGGTCTTCCTTCCATGAATGCTAGGAGTCAAGTGAGCTTGCTCATACAAAATGGTGGTCTTGACTGCAGCGGTCATGACTGTCAGCGGCGGCAGTGATCGTCATTGGTCCCAGTTTCCCATGGATGTCAATGTTAACCAATGAGGTGTAGCAAGGAGGTTCAGACCGCCGTCCGCCATGACGACTGCCGGCGGTGGGATGAGGTCACTTCCATCTATCCAATGCATGCAGGACAGGCGGTTGCCATTTTACATAGTTACATGACAATCCAGGGTTCACACTGCGTCATTATCTGCATATCATCACAAAATGATTCATGTAGGTTACATTTTGTGGATAATCACATATGTAGTGAGTGTCAATTGACATCACCACACTTATCACTACATATGTCTGTATTGACAATCTGTATGGTGGAACACATGGAAGTTGTATGTTTACATGTCCTTTTCACGTCCCTTGTCACAGGGATTATGTGGCATTGTCTGGCTAGGAATGGAGTGTGGAGTAAAGCATCTTTCCACAACATGACAGCCAACTTACATGACCAATACTTTGTGATTGTTATATGTCATACTTGGTGCACAATATTGTGAGAGGTGCCGAGATTGTTCTTTGTCTCCCTGCCTCGATACTGCAAAAATGGAGTGATGAAAAATGCACCAGTTTACCCGCCCGTAGTAGATCTTGAAACCATGGAAGAGCGCCACATCACCCTGACCTATCGACTGAACCATGTGTCCATCAGGGAACTGGTTGCCCAGTTGAAGCCAGAACATCTCCTGGCTTTGAGAAATCCCCATGCCATCCCTCCAACAGCCCAGGTGTTGGCAGTCCTGCATTTTCTGGGGAGTGATTCATTTCAGGTGACTTTGGGACTGGCTGCAGGGATGTCACACCCCAGGTAAAGTAAGATGTTACAGGATGAGCTAGATGCCCTCCTCAAGCATGTGAACATGTACATACGGTTCTAACAACGTGCTGAATTGCCCACTGTTAAAGCAGCCTTCTACAATATATCACATGTCCCACATGTAATGGGGCCATTAATGGGACTCACATTGCCTTGGTACCTCCGAGGGTCAATGAACAGGTCTACAGAAACCGAAAGAGTACATATTTGCTCAGTGTAAAAGTGGTGTGTCTTGCAGACAAGTACATAACAGGGTACATGGGGCCAGATGTAGGTAGCCTTTTGCGCCTCGCAAACGGCGAAAAACGGCATTTGCGAGGCACAAAAGGCCTCACACGATGCAGAAACACATTTTGCGAGTCGGTACCGACTCGCAAAATGTGTTTCCGACTCGCAAATAGGAAGGGGTGTTCCCTTCCTATTTGCGATTCGCACCGCGATGTAGAGTTGATTTGTGACAGCGAAAGTGGTCGCAAATCAACTCGCAGTTACCATCCACTTGAAGTGGATGGTAATTAATTCGCAAACGGGAAGGGGTCCCCATGGGACCCCTTCCCCTTTGTGAATGCTCACAAAATTATTTTTTCAGAGCAGGCAGTGGTCCTATGGACCACTGCCTACTCTGAAAAAAACCGAAACAAAAAGGTTTCGGTATTTTTTCTATTTGCAGCTTGTTTTCCTTTAAGGAAAACGGGCTGCAAAGAGAAAAAAAAAACTGCTTTATTGAAAAGCAGTCACGGACATGGTGGTCTGCTGTCTCCAGCAGGCCACCATCACCGTGAGTGCCTAGACCCGCTATGGCGTCACAAACTGCGACCCACCTCATAAATATTCATGAGGTGGGTCTTTGCGACCCCATAGCGAGTCGCAGAAGGTGTCTGAGACACATTTCTGCATCGCGAATTGCGAATTGCAATTTGCGAGTCGCTATGACTTGCAAATTGCAAGTCGCAATTTGTTACTTACCTACATCTGGCCCATGATTCCTACGTCCTGAGGAACAGCAGTGTCTCTGCATTGATGTTACAGCTACAGGAAGAAAGGGCTTGGCTAATATGCATGTGTAGTGCTCTCCATGTCAGATGTTTCATACCCCTCCCTACACAGTCTGCACTCTGCCTAGCATTGCTACCTATCATCATCTCTCCTTTTCCACACAGGTGACTCCGGATAACCCAACTTCCCCTGGCTCCTGACACCTGCTAGACATCCAACTACAGGAGGGGAGAACAGGTACAATGAGGCACATGGCTGGATGAGGCAGGTGATTGAGAGGACTTTCGGCCTCTTGAAAGCTAGGTTTTGTTGCCTCCATGTGTCCGGTGGAGCCCTACAATACCGACCTGGGAAAGTCTGCAAGGTCTTTGTTGTATGCGACATGCTCCATATTCTGACCCTCAGAAGGCACATCCCACTGTTGGAGGAGGTGGACATTGAGGCTGGAGCAGTGGTTAAGGCCGGGGACTCTGATACTGAGGAGGAGGCATACGAGGATGAGGCACATGCCAACAGGACTGACCTGATTCGTCACTATTGTCAATGATGAACAGGTATGTGTGATTTGTATGTCATCCGCACTTGGACTATGCACTTCGACTATGTATTGGTAAAGCCAGTTTTTACTCAGATTTTGCATGCATTAAGGTGTGTGTGGGGACTACTGCCTTCTATCTTGTTTTCCGACCCTGAAAGATAGCTGACTTACCATGAGGGGTAGTGGAAATGCATTGCTGCCAATGATGTGTGAAATGCTGGTGCCATAACGGAACATCCTTATGGTTGGATCAAAGGTTTTGGATCCTGAGTCTGCCTGTTTGGGTAAATGTAAGGGAGACCTATCAGTCTTGTCCTGCTGTGTAGGCCTATCATGCTACATTGTCAGCTGCTGTGTGGCAACTACCTGTTCCTGATTACTCAGGGAGGTAAATAGTAGAGGATATTACCTATGTGATATCTTTACTTTCCTACACATGTGTGAGTGACAATGCAGGCCCTTACATATGTGATATCATAGCTGCTGGGGTGGTCATCCTGTATTTGTGTTCAACTGCTGTTGATGTATGACTATGGAGTACATGCCTTACAATATTGTGCCTAATTCCAAGAAATGTTCCCTCTTCAGGTCACATGTCTGTTTGCAAGCTGATTACTGATTTGCCTGTTGGCATCTTTGGCAATGGATGTTACGACAATATGGATGTACTTACACACCTGCTGGAGATTCCTACTACATCTGTCACTTCGACATTGTTGTAGTGCTGATATGTGTATATGATTGTTGCTTGTAAACAGAATTGCCACTTTAAACAATGAAGACACATGCACCATGACTTCTGCAAGTTGGTGTTTATTGAGTGTTTTACATTACAGTCCAAAGGAGTGGGGACTTGGTTTAGGTGAAGCTCAGAGTGGGTGGTCCAGCTGTTTGTTTCACAGGTCCTGTATCCATTAGCCTTGGAATGATGGGAACTTGGCATTGGACAGCCAACAGGGTGTAGCAGAGGCCACAAGAGTGACAGTTCAGAAGAGGGATCACTTCCTGGTGGGGGGATTGGTCTTTGCCTCAGGTCCTGCAGGATGTCTGGATGCCAACCTCTTTTACGGGGGTCCCTCATCTGTAGGGGTAGGGGTGCTGGTGGCCTTTGGGTCCTCCTCCTGGACCTCCATTCCAGTAGCAGGTGCTGATGTAGAGGGCAGTGGTGTTGTGTGACTACTGGATGGAGCCTGCTGTTGAGTGGAGGATGTCCGCAGGATGTTGTTGAGTTCCTTGTACTCCCCTAACATGGAGACCATGGTGTCATTGAGTACCTGCCACTGCAACATGGCCTCCTGGTGGTATTCTCCCTGCAGCCTTTGGGTCTCCTGAAATGTGGTCAGTATCTGGCCCATCTTGTCCTGGGATTGCTAATAGGCTCCAAAGACTCTGGAGACGGCCTCCTGGCCGGTCGTGTCCTGTTGCTGCCTTGTCCTTTGGTCCACAATTACCCTCCCACTGGCCCTCACCCCTGTGCCCCTGGGGAAGTGTGACCCCTCCCACTGACACTAGGACCTTCATTGTCTTGGCCATGCAATCTTGACTGATGCCCCTGTCCTGTGGGGCACACTGATTTTGATGTGACCTTGGGACACAGGTTTGGGAAGGTGGACTCTGCTGTGCAATGGATGCCACAGGGGAGGTGGTTTCAGCTGTGGGCAGGGTGAGGCTGGTGGTGGTGGACTGACCACTCATGCCTGATGGTCCAGGTTCGTCATCGCTATCCAGACATCCAGGGGATTCCTCCACTATTGGACCTGCTTCCAGGCCTGGGCTTTCTGTCACTGGCATCCTCTGCTGTGTGTCAGTACTTGGGAGACCTGTGGAATGAGTGGTATTGTGTCATGTGATGGTATTGTACAAGTCAAACACATGGTTGTATGCCATCATTGACTGGATTTGCAGGGCAGTAATGGCATAGACAGTTACTTGACTACTGTTTGTGTTTTCATCAGTGGAATGTTGCAATGGTCCTATTATGGGCAACAGTTTGTATTGGTGTTGCTACTGTCATTGCCATGTACTGATGTGCATTCCAATTACTTGTTGGTGAAGGGAAGTGACATGGTTTAACGTGCAAGTGCAGAGATGTGAAGTGGATGTAGCAGTCATGCAAGGGCAGGAAGTGCTGCACTGTGGTAGTTGTAGTACTTGCTGCAGTGTGGGGGTATCCATGCATTAGGTGGGCCTGTGAGGGAATGGTGTTAGTAGGGAGCTGTGGCATGCAAGGGTGGGTATTGGGTCCATGGTGGGTTTGTGCACATTAGGGTGGTGTGAGGGACTGAGAGGGTGGTGGGGGTACATGCTGTGCACAGGGACATGTTGGGCGGGGAGTGTAGTTGACTTACCAGTGTCCAGTCCACTAGGTTTTCTAGTCAGCCCCTCTGGGTGTAGAATGGCCAAGACCTTTTCCTCCCACAATGATAACCCTGGAGGAGGTGGTGGGGGCCCCCGCAAGTCCTCATTATAGCAATGTGTTGCTGCGATAGGATGTGCATGTGGTTTGTGGTGTTTGTGTGCAGTGGTGATGTATGTGTTGTGTTTCTCTTGATTTTGTGTGATGCGTGTTCAGTATGATGGTGTCAGTGATATCCAGGTGCAGTGCCTTCTTTCAGTGTGCTTTTGCCTCACTCTATCAAACTTTCTGGGTGCAAAGGGTTCTGGGTATGTGTGGGGGTGTGCTTTGTAGGGCTGTGGTAAGGTGGGTGTGGTGTGTGTATGTGTATCAGGTGTGGGGTACCAGTAATGTCCAATGTGGTGCAGTGTTCTGGTGGAGGTGCGTTTTTCCCGTGGTGATTCGGACCTCCAATGGATTGGCGCTGTGCTAAGACCACAGTGCTGATTTGTGATTCATGATTTGGCGAGCTGGATGTTCTCGCGTGGCAGTGCTGGTGGTGCAGATGTTTCTTTCATGCCGTCGTTCAGGCTGACGGTGTTGGTTTTCTGGTATTTTTTGGTGGTGTTGTCTTGGTGACTCTTACTATGGTGGTCTTCAGACCACCATCACTGGCAATCTTTCAGCACCCGCTTACATGGTGGTCTAAGGTAAAGACCGCCAAAGTCAGAATGACCACCTGAGTCCCCAACTCTGTCCATAGATGCATGCGATATGAAGGTGAGTTGTGACTTGAATTGAAATTTCAAAAATGAAATAAAGATCACTACTTTTGAAGAGAACTGCAAATAGTTAGAAGTTTACTCATCGAGCGTCCCTTCATTATTCAAGATGGGAGTATTGAATCCTACGTACATGTTTCCTCACCCATATTGGGTGACAGGGTCGGGAGTGCAACCATAACTATGTTGAAGCATTGAATATTGGACATTGTGGCAGTGGAAAATATAGCTTTACAACACATAAATATATATTGGTAAATGAAAAGTATAAAAAACATAAAAGGTATTTGTTGGCACATATAGCAACACATCAATATGCATATAATTCATGAGCCAGATGATCAGTAGTTTAGCATGTCATTTGTGTTAGAGATTATGTCATGCACCATTTTTCTCTGCAGGTATAAAATATAATATGACAAAATTGTGCATGTGAATATATACAGATTGGTGTTTGGAGCAGACAGTTCATCATTCACTTAACATTTACCATGGCAGACCTCCAACATCCCTTATATATATGTCTGGGTAAGGATAAGAGCGCTGGATTGAGATGAAAGCAAGGGTTGATGTCTATATGAATGGTATGAAGAAATGCAGTACTTTGCAACACAGAGCAGTTCAGGACAATCCTTCACGCTACTTCTGGGAAGTACAATAGCACTCTCTTGATGTGATCCAGATATCTGAGTCATAGCCTGAAGATATGAAAATTGCACGCAATGATGCATTGTGTTAATGTGTTTTCCTCTTCTGTACCTGTGTACAGCTGTCAGTGACAAGCCCATGGGGGTGAGTCAAGAGGAGCAAATAGAAGTTCTTCACATTAGTATGTGTATCAAACAGATAGATTGTTAAGATTGAGTCAAGCAGACAGAACTCCTGTGACTGGGTATTAGGTGCTCAAGTTTGTTATTGTGCAGATTAGAACGCAGCATTTATATGGTCAGAGATGTTAAGCAATACAGTAAGCAGCCACACATCTACACACGTCTGTATATTTGTGCTTCCATCAAAGTGTGAGACGAAATTGTCTTGTGTCTCCCCAGGGAAATTTGCATACACTTAATGGAATGGCAGTGGTGTTGATTACAATAAGGATGTGCAGTCTGCCCTGGTCTTCAAAGTGGAACATGCCACTGTCAATAACTTCAAGCATGTATCTAATGGGTTACTGATTCCTCCCCCATGTTGCCTGCCCTGCTGGGACTCCAGCATGGTGATGTACTGCTGTACATATCTGTGAATACATTGCACTTCCTGATGAAGACACCTGGTGTAAATGGGGTGGAAATTTACTGTTTATACACCGCTTGTCATCTCGAACAAACTGGCTGTATCAGGAAATGCAATGCAGCAAAAACATTGACATGGGGCGTGAAGGCATGGAAGTTAATTTATGAGCTTTATCTCCCATTCCCATACCATGTTCAGGTTTACATGTGGATAAAAGTTGCCAGCCATTCCACAGAGCAAGATGCTTCATTTGTATATCCATTTTCTTCTCAATACATAGCTTCAGCTTATTTGAACAATCACACCATACCATGTACCTGACATTTTCGAAAATTATCTAGATGGAGCTTACTTATGGGTTGCCTTACTGTTTGACTGTTCATTTGGAATATGCACTGCATCTGTGGTGATAGTTGTCTCTAGTGTCCTGCAGCGGTTCACATAGATGTTCCCATTTTCAGATGTATTTGGTAGTGTGTTTCCTCTTGTACTTTGTGTATCAGAAACACACATTTTCTGTAGGCATTACAAAGATGTTGTATGCCTCCATATATGTAATGTTTATTTTTTCTTATTGAATGTGGGGATTTCATTCACATTTAATCAACAGCTTGATCACCATGAAAAGTGACGATGGATGTGTGTGATATGAGTATGTTTAATGTTATTGTGTTGAAGCCTGGCATTTGGAAAAATTGTTATGCTATTATATTTTTGACACATTTTTTTTAACGGACTTCATGGCACATCGCAGTTCCACACAATTGCCGCTTCTTGTCATCAATTTTTGGTGGAGAAATTCATGCAATTGGCATTTATATGCATCCTTGACAATTCCACTGAATGGCTCATATCTGATGTGTTACATACTTTGAGTCTGGATAAATGTAGCTTAGAGAAAGCTAGGCTCCTTTGTGAGACACAAGTCTGATTTCCTCATTTGTAAATGTGTGTGATGATTTACATTGTCCTTCTTGGATCACTCCGTTAGTTTTCCCTTACCACCTCATTTTTGAGGAATCATTCTTTGTTGTTTGGTACTGCCCCTTGGAAACTCTCACATTTACACTTAGCATTGACCATGGGACCTTTCTCCTAACCATTGCTTAACTTGAGATGGTGATTGCTGGTGGGGCCATGGCATTCATTTTTAGGCACCAGCACTTACTGTTTCTCATCCGACATTTCCTGAGTACAAGAGAGGGAAGCACACACAAACAGGAAAGAAGGAGAAGGAGAAATACAGAAAAACATTCCCTTAAGGAGAAAGAGCCCGCAATAGCAGCTTCTGGGCACTAACACTGGTTATTTTAATAAATTAGGCACTTCCCCATACCCAACTTCTTAAAGCTTTCTTGAAAGCAATGCTCCAACACACTTCATTTATGGCACTAAAAGGCATGATCATGTCTCTCCTGTACTTCTAAATCTACAATGGCTTTGCATTGAAGCTAGATCTTTATATGAAAATAACCTTCAACATCCATAAGGCCCTACACACCTCCATTTCACAATGCCAAGCTTTGAAGCTAAATATGTTTGGTGCCCTCAGGTCTTCACATACTGCGAGCACACTGTTACTATAACCGCTGACTTTTAAAAAGGAATGTGTATTTGAACAGTACTTTTCAGGTACTGTCATCAGACTTTGGATACCTTTGCCTTTGGACCTATGAACTATGGGCCTTATTATGGCCTTGACTGAGGGGTTTCCTCCATCACAAATGCGAGTGATATCCGTCCAAGTAGTATGATCTCCATTGAATATAATGCGATCATAATACGACAGACAGGTTATCCGCTACATTAGTAATGGAGGTAACCCCTCCATCAAGGTCGTAATAAGTCCCTATGCCTTTCTTGCCTATGCTTTTCCAGTGATGCTTCTCATCAGGGTCTCTGATCTTGATCTCTCCTTGGTCGTCTTCCCAGAATGCTTCTACAAGGCAATTTGGACATCTTGCTAGTGCTTGCCCCTTACTCTGATCCTCTCCTTTTTCACATATCCTCTTTGTATTATAATATTTCATCAATTTAATGCAATACGTTCTCCTTTCTCCTCACCTACTAGAAAAATATTATGAACTCATGAACTGTTCATCCACTCCTAGACATACCAGTTTGTCACATGTTGCAGGAATTGAGACAACATTCATGACTTTGGAATTACTGTGAGAGACAACACTAAATAACTGCTACATGTACAGCTGAACTTTATTCTTGAACACACATGGAGATATTATATTGATTTACTTGAATTCCCCCACAAGTGAGACACAACATTTGAACTAAGGAATTGCAGTGATTTAAGTAAAGGAGCGGCACATTTGACTGAGATGGAAGATTATACTGTGAAATATACATGATGAATACAACCAGAAGACACCTTCACTTACAGCTTTCTTTTTCTTTCCATTCTCCTCTCATCTATATCCCACTGTTTTCTGTGTGGCTTTCATAGATGTAGTGGGAGAGGTTTGAGAGCATTGGCAATGCCTAATTAAGTATTACTCTTGTGAGCTATAGGTATAACAGACTGTGAAAAGTGAGAACTGCCCAGTTAATCCATCTAGATCTTTTGATTTTTAGAATGCCTGGTTTGTGGATTTTAGCTGTAAATTGAATCTCAATGCCTGTGTCTTGCTCCTTATAATCTCTATTATAATTGACTGAGAGTGCTAACCAGCAATGTCTGCCTTTTCAGCTAAGGACCGCTATTGCACAGGTAGGGTAAGAGACTGTGGATTCAGATTGGTTGCATATGAACATGTGCTCACACATATTTGCACATTTTCGTAGAAAATTGAAAACTGCATTGTTCCCTGTTTAGGTCTATTCCTCTTACCTAGTGATCTTCCTCTGTGCTGGGAGGCCTTCGGGTAGCCATGCGCTGTACAAATCCTCAAAACTAAACTAAACTATGTAGATCAGCCTGTGAAACTACTATCTAGCAGAGCTCAGCATCTGCCACTAGGTAGACTGTCACAGAGGGGAACATACATAGATTGCATAATGTGCCTTAATGTGATGTACATCATGGGCGCAATCTGCACCAACTACAGTTCAAGCCTAGAGATCAGCATGGCACACCAAACCTATTGTAAATTAGGATACCAAATGCATATCTAACATTCATTTTTACATATTTGCAATCCTTGTGGCACTTTAAGATCTGATATCTTTCTCTTACTCAGCTCCTAATTAGATTCTGGCCTTTGAATTTCTGTGCCAAGTTAATTAATCTGCTAGTTAGCTATATGTATTGTGGTTGAAAATATAAGGATCAGGCACATACTGATTATTTTCTGGTCTCCTAAACATTAAAGTGAAATTCCTTGGGACTATACCCTCTGGTACGGCTAGAGCATACTCTGAAATATATTGAATGTGCACTCAAGATCTTTAAATCCTAGTAATCGCTCCTGAACAGCTGATTTAACCCTACTCACAGATCAAAACATTATACAGGAATGATGATTATTAATCAAGAATGATTTTGTGTATAAGCAACATATTACCAGTTTACTGCTGATTTGGGATTATATTAAGGTATTTTACAAGGAATGTCAGTACATGTACACGAAACAGAAAACTGAAGTCTAGGTTTTATTAAATATAATAAGGGTGCTGATAAGAGCTCTAACAGAAGTGGCTAAAGGCTTATGATAAAAGAAGAGGTCACACATTATAATAAATCATGAACAATTAAATAAACTGATGATGTGTTAACAAACATTTACAAAGGGTAATAAAATAGGTTGATGTTTTGCCAGAAAACTTAAAAATAGAGCAATTCACATTCAGATTAAATGTTTACAAATCCTGTAAAATAGGAGGTTCAAGGAGAATCGGAATAAGTTGAATACTTCTTTATTTATTTTTACCAATACCTATATGATCAAAATAAAAATCCTCCTTAAAATATACTAGAAGAGTTCCTTACAATAGCAGGAATAAGTGTGTTATGTTTAACTGTGAAAAAACTCTTGCTAGCACCTGGAAGTAATAAAGGGCCTGAATTACAGTTTGGAGGGTTGGATACTTGTCACAAACATGCCCGATATTCCATCCATCTTATTACAAGTGCATTATAACCCACTGCACTTGTAATAAAGAGGAGTGGATATTTGACACTTTTGTGATGCAGTAACCATCTGCAAATCCGTAAATCATGACCTACGTCTGTTCCTGCCAGTATGTCACTTGGAGCTATGTGTACATTTATTTTCCAGTTTGATTGCATCTAAAATAGGAATAGTTTATGTAGCATTTATGGAAGATGGACGTCTCCTCCAAATTTCAAAAAAGGGAAACTAATTATCTTTTTAAAACATTTTAAAAACATAATGGATCTGGGTCCTATAAGTGATTAGTTTATTATTAAACATTAATTACAATATTTGCAAGTCGTATGACTATTGATGTCGTTGAAACTGTAGTGCTGTCTCACATCACAGGAGTCATCAATGGGTGACGTGACAATATATGCATTGTGTTAACCAAAGTACTAATAGTTTGAACATAGAAAGATGTCCTGAGATGTAATTTTAACCATGCATTCATTTAGACTAGTGATAGTATCACTCATTAATCAAATATTTGCAAGATTTAATTGATATTCGTTTATAGCTTAGACTAATAGAATGTATTGAATCAAAATTGAATGTCTAATAATTAATGATTTAAATATGTGCACAGACATAGAGAAATACAGTTCTGTGTTAGATCAATTGAAATGCATTAATAGAATATTTTCATTTAAAGCTGCTGTACTGTGAATATTAGTGAAGTATTATTAATGTTGGATTTGTATATTTGCATATTAAATGTGTTTCTGAAAAAGTATTAATTCCATGTATTGCTACAATTCACTTGCATTAGCCTGTGAGGCCTATTAGATTTGTATTTCCTGACTGTGCAGGAAGTGCTGATTCATTTTCATAACATGAGTTTTCATTCTTTGTTCCCATGAGAAAACTAGCTTTGGTAATAGAACCCTATTGTCTTCGACATAGAGAAAAGTGTAATAGTGTCCTTGAGCTTGGAACATCCTGAGCAATGGAATAACAATATATATAAATGTTTCAATCCTGTGTGGAGCAACATGGATAGAAGATGTTCCCATGACAGACCTGGAAATAGATGTTGATGTTGCAACCTGGGTCATGTGATCACTTTTTTGGGATGATGCCCCTTCAACTCAATGTGGACTGTGACCCTTGGCGAATCAGAATACCGTATGAACATTAATATACCAATGACCAGTTGGAATTTGGTCAGATCCAGACTGAGATGCCCGGAGGTGAGATGCTGGGACCCCATCCTGAACCCTGCATGCTGAGTCCCTTGGAGAGGTAGCTTCCTCTCTGCTTTGCCACTTTGAGATACCCTATCGAGACTTAGAGATTTTCCCATCTAATCCTTGTAGAACACTCTTGATCAAGCTTCTGACCCACTGACACTTTCCCCTTTTACTTATCTCTTGACCACCTTAAATAGTACTTGGCTGCCACAGATTTCATTTTTTCAAATTCTTTTTGCCCTTTTTGTCCTTTTTGACTTTTGCCCGCATGTGCTCTGCCCCACAAATGTCATTTCCAGATTCAGCCAACTTTAGGGTTACCCTAGGCCCAACCAGAATTACAACTTTGACGATTTGAAACTGAATAATGTTTACTAAGCCTGAGCAAAGAAGACTGACATCCTGTTTGCCAGTAACACATCTTACAGTTTTATTGTGAGGGTTATCAGATTACATATTTTAACACATTTTGGGGGTCATTCCGACCCTGGCGGTCATGGACCGCCAAGGCCGGGGACGGAGGAAGCACCGCCAACAGGCTGGCGGTGCTTCAGGGGCAATTCTGACCGCGGCGGTAAAGCCGCGGTCAGAAAAGGGCAACCTGCGGGTTCCCACCGGTTTACCCCTGCCCCAATGAATCCTCCATGGCGGCGCTGCTCGCAGCACCGCCATGGGGATTCCGACCCCCTTCCCGCCATCCTGGTCCTGGCGGTAAAAACCGCCAGGAACAGGATGGCGGGGAACGGGTGTCGTGGGGCCCCTGGGGGGCCCTGCACTGCCCATGCCACATGCATGGGCAGTGCAGGGGCCCCCTAACAGTGCCCCATAATGATTTTCAGTGTCTGCCTAGCAGACACTGAAAATCGCGACGGGTGCCACTGCACCCGTCGCACACCAGCAACTCCGCCGGCTCTATTCGGAGCCGACTTCATCGTTGCTTGGGCTTTCCCGCTGGGCAGGCGGGCGGCGTTTTGGCGGTCGCCCGCCCGCCCAGCGGGAAAGTCAAAATGACTGCTGCCGTCTTTTGACCGCGATACGGTCTTTTGGCGGTCTCCGCCCAGCGGGCGGTGCCTGCCGCCCGCCGGGGTCGGAATGACCCCCTTTATATTGACCCACGTGCAGACAGATATCTCATGAAAGTTCAATAACTGTGGACAATCATGCCAAGGTAAGATGCCGGATAGGTTTTGATACAGCCTTCCTTCAGAAATATATTTCAAAGCAATTGCTATTGAGAGAGATAATGCCTAGTGTCAGCAAACTACCACCTGGCCACTAGCTGGTGCATATATAGGCACTGTGAGATGCTGCCTTTGCACCTGACCATGTCAGTACACTCTCCTGCATACTTCACATCTTGCTCCAGATTACATTCCAGTCCTGATTCCACTTTATCATCCTGTTGCACTGTGGTATATGTAGCTCATTCTGTTACCAAACCTTGGTCACGTCATGTCCTGGTGGTGATGCTCTGTTGGGCCTTGTTGTTCCTGACTCCTGCAGACACTGACACATTTAGACTTGCTTTTTCTACTCCATTCCGTATTCCATTTCTGGTTTGTCATTTTCCTCCTTGAGCTCGGTGGCTTCCATAGTTTTTACTTTATGAAGTTCCTATGCAGCATTCCTTTTGTTAATGGTTTCCAGATTCTCAGCACCTGCTTGATGACTTACACCTGAACTCTCTTGCTCCACGTGTGCTTGGCCTCAGTCTCAGTGTTTCCAGCTATTTGTAGCCTGTTAGTTGACTGCACCTCACAACAGTCCTTACTAATAAGGCTCCTTTTAATTTAATGCTGTCCTACTGTTCTGCTTACAGGCTTTGTCTATGAATTGGGGCTCCTTAGCTTCCTAAATTTATTTCTGCCTACTTCCTATTTTTTACTTTGACTGACTTGTCTCTTTTACTTGCTGTTATTGCCTTGCTATCCCCTTTATATGCAGGGATTTTGAGTTATATCTGCACACTCCCTGATCTGCCCTAATTGATGTGCAGATCATAGTCTTGGACTTGTGTGTCCCTTGTTCATCTTCCCAGTACTGTTCTTGTTTTATTGTAGTTTCCTTTCCTGGCTTTCAGTGTTTCCAAATTTGCAGACCTGGAGCCCACTTTAGAGTTTGGTGTATGGGTTACTCCACCAAATATGAGATGAAGAAGAATTGGATGATACTGCTGCGGAAGAAGGGAGCAAAGCCAGGGAATTTTAAATTATGTTCACTTAGTAGTCATAGTTGATCTTTGGCTGTTTTTACCCTCTAAATTCCCTCCTTTGCCGGTCCTTTTTTGCCCACTTCTAGCAGAGAGATGATTGGAATAAAAGAAGGCAGAAGAATGTACTTAACACTTTACTATATAATTCCTGATTCCCTGACAGGAGCCTGTGTAATGATGTGGGGAATGCCATGTTTAAAATCCATGGAACAAATATGCTGACCCCACTGTATTAGTGCTAACTGATTGCTAACTCCAAGCGCCTAAGTCAGTGAATCTTTCTTTGGGGAAACGTCTCTCCCATCACTGTAAAGTGAAGAACTGAGAAATCTGTGGAAATCCAGTGAAATAGTTTCAAGTTAGCATCCTTTGCCAGCTCATGTGCCTAGGGAGAGCAGAAGGCCAAGTCAAAGGAGGCTATAACTGAGGATTCTAATGACCAATTTACACTCATTATTTTTAAGTGGTTCTGAACTGACCTTACAAGCAGCCCTTCTTTATTATGAACCAAGGTAGTAGAGGCTGAACAACTCTTCCTAAATTCATTGGAACTTTTTGGAGTGAAAAGGTGAAGTTACAGAATCGTTTAAATGATCATCTCGAAATGACAGGACCAAAGTGCAGACCCCAACCAAATAATACACGATCTTGGCAGCTTCATCTTAGCAGCTTTTCCCACTCTTAGTTTTGGTGCATATTTGAGGGATACAGTAGCAACAATCAACAGATTCATCCAACATCATTGAATCATTAACTACTAGAGATTTCATCTTCACCAGGATAAAGAATTGTGATCTCTAGAAACTTTTCTAAATCTGAAGTTAAAACTTTTGACTATCACAACCACCAAAGCTGACCATGATTCACTGAGAATGGTGTGATTGGAGCATACGTCTCCATATACTGCATTTGCTAGACTGACATTGTTTTTCACTTTACTATTGTTTTTAATTAAATATGTTATGAAGGTGTTAAATTCTTTCGACCTTATTCACAAAAGTTAACTTACATATTTGAGTGATATACACTTTTAAGTATGTTTACTATATTCCAGCTATTCACAAAATCGGCATGTAGGCTTGCTCCAAAGGTAAATTTACATGGTTTCACCAGGTAGAAGGGCCTGGGGCTATTCACAAACTTCACTGGCTATTCACATAGGAAACGAGTGAGTAATTCATGGGCTTAATTCACAAAGCTAACCAGTATTTTTGAGTAATTAACACTTTTGAGCCAGTTTCCTACTCCTTGTTTATTTAGAAAGCATGAGTGTAAGTTACTAGTAAAACTAAATAAAAAAAAAACACTGTAAGACATTCATCACACATGGCCAACCACTGGTACTGCAACACCCTTCCATAAAAATTAATGGATGCATGGAATTAGGTTAAAACCAGATGAGAAATAATGTTAAATTAAATTACATTATTTCAAAATGTTAAAATTATAAGTACATGCGTTTTAGTGTTAAAAAATATAAAATAGTAC